>NC_086187.1:14761153-15393846 GCF_023053635.1 Elgaria multicarinata webbii | reverse complement strand
TAGCTTTAAGAGTATTCTCATTCTTTACTCTCCCATTTAAATAATATTTAAAACTTCGCTTTCCATTGACTTCCACTTAAAATCTCTCTGATCCTGATGATATACGTCAACTGCTTTACCCAAACTGGTGCCCTGCAGATGTGTTGGACTACAACTCCCATTGGCCATGCTGGCTGAGGATGATGGAAGTTGTAATCCAACACATGTGGATTGGAGGAGGTTGATCTTGGTTCAAAATAGCTTAGGCCAAAATGTAATTTATGCTTATTGACCATAACAGAAGATCTAATAGGGCTGCAAGACAAAAGACAACTAGCATAACATTCTACCACTAAATGTGCACCCTGGACATTCTGTTTTTGCTGAGAAACCTACTAGATAGATGGTTAGTAGCTTGAGCTGGAAGGATCTTGGGAACGATGGGGCGGGTCACAGCAGCCTTAGTAAGCGATGACTGGATTGGCCGAAAAGATCCTCTTCCTGAGAAGAAAGAATTAAAAACTTTTTTAAAAAACTTGCCCCACTGTTAACAGCTTTTTGAAGTAGCCTGACCAATACACCCCTCTTTTCAGCCACAGAAAATGCCTTCATTAGGGTCAAATAAATTGCCAGATAAACAGAATGCTGACTGCTAGCATGATAACAAAGATTCACAGAGCTGGAGCAGGCAGGAGTGAAAATGGGGGAGTCTCTTGCCACTGAGGGAACCAAGCATGACATCAGCTTGAGGCTGCTGTGAAGAAGGAAAGTTCCTTGTTGGGGGTCATTAGAAAAGGAAACTGCCAATATCAATGACTACTAGTCATGATGGCTATATATTGGGGCTTTTGGCACAACATGACACCCCGCTGTGGCCTGGGGTGAGGCTGCAATGCATGCAGCTGCCATTTTGAATATGCAACCACCACTCGGGGGCGTTGTTGTGTCATGTGATGTATGGGTGATGTAAGGAATTAAACAACCCTCACACAACCCATGGATTGTTTTAGGGTTATGTAAGGGATGTTTAACCCTCTCATTACCAACTTCGCTGAGTTTGCACAACATGATAACGAGCTGCGGTGTGTCATCTGAAGCTGGTCATTCCCTTTAGTACCAGAGACAGTATGCCTCTGCAATGCCAGTGGTTGGGGAACTTAAGTGGGAGGGTGCTACTGGATTTATGTCCTTCTTCTGGTCTTCCCACAGGCATCTGGTTGGCCATTGTCCAAACAGAATGCTGGACCAGATAGGCCTTTGGTCTGATCCAGCACAGTAATTCTTACGTTCTTATTTGCCTGATCCTCCCTCTGAAGCAAGTGGGAAGAGTAAATCACTCCTACGTAACCTCCATCACTGAAGACGAATGCCATGCTACTGTTGAACTATAGGACACATCCAGCATTAAAGCAGAGGATTTTTCAAATGCAAGGCAATGTGTTCATCGTCACCTACCACTAGGGTTTAAATAAAACTGGGTTGGATCCAAACTTAGTCACACTTATGACTAATTTAAGCTCCAATGATTTCAATGGGTCTGTTCTAAGTATGACAAGTCCTGATCCAACCTCATAACAATGTTACCTATGAAGTTGCAACATTCAGGAAAAATACTAAAAGGAAATTAAAAAAGCAAACCAATGGCAGTGAACCCAATACAAATTTATCAAGTTCACATGAACCACCAAGTAGAGTCTGGCCCAAATTTCATTTCCACTGTCAAACCAAACGTGATTTTTGTTTCAATGCTTTCACCCACAATAGTATCTTTTTGAATGAGGAGGAAGTCCATGAACGGAAATGGAGGAGCAGAGAAATGCAGGCTTTAAGTTCTCTAAATCTGCTTGTTCCTTGGGCACCCGCTCACCACCTCTCGCCCTAGCCTACTTCACAGGGGTGTTGAGAAGGATAGCAGGATCCCACACATGCTTGGTTAGAGTCAGGAGCCTCCAATTTTCATGGGGCTTATCGCCCTGTACACGTGCTTAGAATGGCATTTTTGAGTGGATTCCAAAGTTCCTTAGAGGAAAGGTGGGATGCACATGTAACAAGCCAAACAGCGACCCACCCTCATAGGGTTGTTGGGAAGGCAAACTCAACAAGCCAATGACTGTAAAGTGCTCCACAGGAATACTCATTGGTGGGAGAGGCTGAAATGAGTCATTTCTGGTGGAAGAGTAGCCAAGATCCCTCTGGCCCTCTTCTATTTTCCAATTCACCACCAGGCAGACTGAACACCCCATTCAGAGGATGTACACACATCTGAAGCTCACCTGTGACAGAAGAGTTGGATAAGATGGAGAAGGAACAGACATGTTGGGAGGAGTTTCCAGATGGCCTAGGTAGCAGTGTTCTCTGAGAGGGGAAAGGAAATACAGTTTTAACAAATAAGATCTTGGTAAGAGGTCAATTCTCCCTAGGCTACATTTACAATCACTCGGGTGCTACAGACATTATATTTTTCATCATACTCACTAGACCGGGGACAGGACCTTTCTAGTTTTTGAAAGTTCCCTTCCCTCAGGGGTAGTCAGTTAGAATCTCTGTCTTTCTAATACCTCCTTCTCTCCCCCAGTCCTCTTCTTCCTTTCCCAGCAAGCTGCTGGAAGGTAAACAAATCACTCATGCCAGATGTCTGAACCGATTGCTTGCAGAGGGCTTTTGAAAACACGTTGCGGGATGCCCACTCCTGCTCTAGACAATGCCTTTAAGAGGTCAGAATCAAGGGAAAGCAGAGAGAAATCAAGGGAAAGCAGAGAGTATGAGAAGAGCCCAGTTTCGCAAGATCTCTCATACTCCAGACTGCCTCATCCAAGCAATTACAAAGAAGTGGATCTAGGTTTCTCAACTCATGTTTGCGCATATCCTGTTTGAAATGCCTACTGAAATTGTTCAGAACTAAAGCTGGAACAGCCTGTCCTAGCTGAGCATCCCTGGCAATGCTTGCACAATAGAAAGCAGACAGTCACATAGTAGAAAACCATCATATCTGTCCACAGGGATGGGGGGAAAGCCCTAAGAAAATCGTTGATGAACCTACTCAGCCCACAAGAGATACATTTCAGTACATCATTTTCTCTGACCTGTACTACCAGTGGCTTCCGCAGGTGTCTGCTACGCAGTTTCCTTGGCTTTGGCAAGAAGAAATCGGATTGCATCTGAAGAGAAACAAAAGGCAGGTTGTGACACGTATCATTTTGCTCACCCAGCGTGAGTCTTATTGCTTTGCCACCCACATGAAAGGAACCTCCAGAAGCTCTAAGCTGCAGGGGATATGGTGCTTTAATATACACACTTCGTTAGACACTGCTTTATAACTCCCTAATCCATGGTAGAAGGTATCCAAACCAAACTGCTGAAATGGCAAGCAGGCAGAGCAAGAGAGACAAAGAACCCCTGTTGCTTGCAGAGCAAGCAGAACCAGAACTTTCGGCAGAAGTGGGATGGAGCGCTCCTTCCACCAGAAGGGGGAAAGCTTATTCAAAGTTGCACGGTGCTACCTTTGGAGTGAGCGGAAGGACATCAGGGTACCCACTTAAACTGACAGAGAAACAATGAAGCAATAGAACACTATGGAGTGGGTTATGTCCCCTGCTGGGTTGGGACCCCAGCTGGGTCAACATTCAAGCCTTTGCCAAGCACTGAGCAGAAAATCGGGGTCCCAAATTGGAGGTGGAGAGGGAGGAAGAGCTCCAGACGGAGCTTCGCCAGGGACTGGATGATGTCAGCCCCCCCCGCCCACCTGTTGTCATCTGGCTGAGGGGGTCCTCTAGTTCCCCCCCCCTTCAACAGTTCCATGCTTTTGCTTTGAAGCTCAACATACACCTGAATAAACTTACACTGATTGTGTCCAAGCGCTGCCGGAAGGATAGCTCCGTTTCTTTGCTTTGCAAGAAAAGCTTCCCGTGCCTGCTGTTGGGTGGGAGAGTTGTGGGAACGGCAAAGAGGCCGCCGTCTGCATCAGCACTTCCGGAACTTGAAGGACCAGCCACCAAGAGGGGTCGAGAGGGGTTTCTCAAACCTGGGAGGATGCAATCAAAACACAAGTAGTAATTTAATGAAGTTATAATGACAGGGTTAATTTACACTGGGGAAATGTCTGCAGGCAAAGGAGCACTTCCACAGATGGGTTTTTCAGAAAGACTGAGAGCCCCTTTTAATCAGGAATTGATCATGAGTCTTCCTGGAAAAACTGCTGAGAATGACCCTGTGAACCTGCCCTTGATTAAAATGAGCATATGAGCAACAAACTACAACTCAGGTGTGTAACAACAACAACAACAAGTTTATTTGTGTAGCAAAAGCCATTACAATAAACAAGATTCTTAAACAAAAGCAAGATATACATCAAATTTAAAACAATAATACAACCTAACAGTAAAGGATTACTCATCATCAAGGCAGTTCAACTTGTCACAGAATTTCCTGCTTAGTATTGCTGCTCTGAAAGCAAAACGGGCCACTCAGGTGTGTGTATTCTGACAACAGTAATTCAGAATTCCAACTTCAACTGCCCCCAGCACTACCGTGCTTCCAACAGTCTTACTTCCACATTCCTATTATGATGCAGGACATGCCAGGACATAATTGCTTGGATGCACAATTATGTACTGAATATCATGGCAATAAAACTGCCCAGCTAATATCATAATACACTATTACCACCGCCACCACCAGTCTCAAGCTGTTCAGTTTACAATCAAAGAGAGCCATCAATGTAGGCGACACAGGAAAATAATTTGCAGTCACACATGCTCTAGTCCAGAGGTGTAAATCCATTTTTGGGTGGTGAGTGAATTGCCCTCCCACTAACTCTCCACAGCTGGATAAGGTCAGTGGGCACGGCCACATCCACTGACATCATTGCCCACCCATTTTGCCTTTCTTTGTGCTGAGAGAGGCACTGAGCTCTGTGCCTCTCTCAGCACAGAGAAAAGGACTTGGCCTGTGCTGGGAGGAACAGCTGACTTTCCTGTCGTTCGTCTGGATCTCTGGTGTTATCTTTGATCTGGGATCAGAAAAACAGCGGAGATTCCTCGGCAGCCAAGCCCTAGCCCCTGGAGAACCCAAAGAGGCTCCACGGGCAGGATGCAGAACCTACACGGGCCAGGTTTAGGCCCACAGGCCAGAGGTTATGCATCTCTGCTCTAGTATCTTCCAGATTAGTTTACAAGAACATGCTCTACTTGGGACTATCCTTGAGGACAACTAGGAAACTGGTTCAGAATGTGTCTGCCAGTCTGTTAAGTGACAGACTGTCTGTTAACAGTCTGTTAACTACATCAGGCTGTATATTTTGTTCCATCTGCATTGGTTAATAGTTTTCCCCCTGGGTTCTGGTTTTGACTTTTAAAGCCCTACATGGCTCTAACGCTGTGGCCCAATTTAGATACTTGCACACACAAATAATAATCACGGAATCTGGGCTTCCACGTTGCAGAATTTGGAGAGGGTTACTGCACTATACAGGGTTTATTTCTCTCCGTGATGGACTCACCTGAGGAGCTGGAAGTGGCACTGGGGGAAAAGGTCTTCTTGTGAAGGGCAGGCTGATTGCGTGCACAGCCTGGACTCCTGGTGCTGATGGCAATCACCTTCCCAGGAGGGGTCAGGGCATGCTCCTCTTGAGTGGGCTTTATAGGGGATGTTGCAACGGAGTTCATTTCAGGGGTCTGAAAAGGAAGAGGAAATAGGTGAGTCTAAATAGCTGCATGTTGAAAGGAACAAAATATGACTGCCCTAGACACTGGGGAGTGTTCCCACGGCAAGCTTGGTCTTATCACCTTCTTCCTTGTGCTCTGCCAAGTGGTCAAATGGATGCACATCTGGCATAAACTAGACGTGTGCTTTTGCCTTGCAGCTGATGACGCGTTCTGTGCTCAAAAGTATACAAACTCCTACATTAACAACAGACATTCCAAAGAACATATAGAACCGCTATGCTGGACAGACCAACGCATTATGCAAGCTCCACATCCTCCCTGTAGATGATGGCTAGAGATATTGCTTTTAAAAGCAGCAACAAAAATCCAGCAATTAAGGAATATAAATAACAGAGCCATTAAGGAATATAAGTAACAGAGCAGCTGAGATCTCAGCCAGAGCACCGGGGTGATGTCATGTGATGTCTCTTAGTTAATCTGCAGCACCTTCTTGATAAGCAGAAATAGACTGCCTACAACAGGAGTGGTTAACACATGGCCCATGGGCCGCGTGCAACCTCCCCAGTTGACATTGTTGCCGCAGAAATCCCAGCGATTCTGCCAAGGAACAGGGCATGTAGGGATGGCTCACCCCTCACGCATCCTGTTTCTCTGGAGAAACAGGCTGTTGAGGTTTCAGCGACAACATCCAGTGGGGGAAAGAGGGGTGCAGCCCCTGAAGGGTTCCAGGGTGATGGTCAATGTGGCCTCCCAAGACATTGGCCACTCCTGGCCTACAAGAAACACTTCTAATGAACCTGCAAAGGCGCACAAAATTAAACCAACAAACGTTACAGAAAGGCTAGCGAATATTTTCACTTCCACCCATTACAGCACTTCATCAAAAACGGAAGAGCCACAAAAAACAAACATCTCCTTTACTTGCAGCGTCACCAATTGAAATGTCGCATTACTGAGTTTAATTGATGGGAGCCAACTTATCGACTGATTCAATTCGAGAATTGCCCCCGACGGGTTTGCCTGGTGGCCACTGGTGACTAGGAATTGATCCCATGCAGTCAGGTGTTCATCTAGAACAGGGGTGGACAACTCATGGCCCTCCAGATGTTTTGGTCTATAACTCCCACCATCGCTCGCCACTGGCTACTCTGGCCAGGACTGAAAGGCGTTGCGGCCCTCCAGACGTTTTGGCCTGCAAGTTGACCATCCCTAATCTAGGCATGCATGACATCCCCACCCCACCACATAAGCATCTATTTAGTTATTTTTTAAAAAGGCCAGAAATCCATTGCACATGCTCAGGGCAAGACCGAGTCAGCTTCAATGTGCAGCACCTGCTTGCTTTGTTTTGCAAGCCGGGATAGCAGTTTTGTTCATTTCGAACCTAATTGCAACAAGCTTACTCTGCTCTTTATCTCCTTTTGTCCACCCTTTCCTGCCAGCCAGGGGTTGAGTCATTGCCAATCCACAAGTAATTAGCTCTTACAGCCCAACTGTGTGTGTGATTAACCAGACGCAAGTCCCACTAGATTCAATCGCACTTTCTGATGGTCCAAGTAAATATGCGTAAGATTGCAGCCTCCGTGTGTGTGAGACAGACAGACAGACAGACACACACACACACAAGGTGTTCAGAGTGAGGATTTATTGTTCCTGCTCTGGCTACTTGGTGATGAGGAAATGCACTTGGACAACATTCAGATACTCTCAGTCATTGGAATGAACCTGCAAAGCCCTGGATAGTTGGGTGGGAATGGACAAGGAACATCCCATCAGCACAGTGCTGCTACATCTTGATTTGGGCAGAAAAATAAACAGCTTTTCTCTGAATTTAGCCACACATGCACGCACACACACACACGCTCTTGTCATTTTCAGCTGGAGGATAGGGGCTCTGAGCACGAGTCCAAATTACACTTACTGGTTTGGGGTTCACTTCAGTGGAGATGAGTTTTAAGAGGCAGTTGAGGAGATTCTGCTTGTGACAGGCGGCGGACGGAGGGACAGATTTCGGGTTGGGCATCTGCTCTCTGGCATCCTGGATTTCCGGCCCCAAGATAGCCAGCCAGTCGTACTCCAGCTGCAACTTGTTCGGCTTGCCCATCATGAGGTAGACTTCAGCCAAGGTAAGGCTCTCAGAGGTCCGCAGGCTCCATCCCTCCTCTCTGACCTGCTGCGCAAGGCGGCTCGGGTCATCCTTGAGAGACTTTGCGACCAATTGTCCCTGAGGTGGCGGCAGTGAGGTGTTGAGCTTCTCCTGAGCATCCTCCGTGGCGGTGTCAGAGAGCTCCTTTGTGCACAATTCCACCGGCGGTCCGCAGCAGTGGAGGGCCTGAGTTTCGCATCTGGACGGGCCGCAGCTGGCCAATGCCGCCCCGCCTCTTGCCAGCCGTGTGGGACTGAGGCAGCCGGCCTCTGCGCTGCTAGGCAAAAGCTTCCCAGGAGGGGAGCTCCCCGGCAAGGCGAAAGCTTTCCCGTTCAGTCTGTCCGTGCAAAGACACTTCTCGGGGACAATGAGGTCCTGGCAGGACTTCATGTACCGAGGAAACGGGTCAAGCAAAGAGAGCTCCTCCAAATCGGGGGGGATGCTGCCGCAGTCACAGTTTGTGCTGCCGGGGGATGACCCAGCCAGTGCCTCCCTCCCCTCGGCATAATGGGTTGTGGGAACTGGCTTCTCCAGACTCCCACCCGGGTCCTGAAGCCCGGAAGGCTGTTTATCGAGACCGTGCACAACACCGAGACTTGGGGACGCGCCTTCCATCAGCCCAGCCTCTGGGGAGCCGTCTTCAGTGTTTGCAGCTGCATCAAGGGTGGACTGAGTGTTCCTGCTTGCTTCTGTAGTACTCTCTGCCCGGGTCCCGCCCCGGACTTCAGTTCCCCGTGGGTATTTCACCTGCCCTCTGGCTGTCCCCTGGCCGCTCTGTATGCCCAGGATTTGGGCAGGTGGTAGCAAATGAGAGTCCTTTGCATTCTGCTTGCATCTGCCAGATTCCTGCCAATGCACTGTACAGAAAGCTTTGGAGTGGACAACCCTGGCAACTCCAGGGAGAGGCGTCAGCGTACAGTTCTCTCCCGGAAAGAGATGGAGCATCACTTTCTCTTCGGAATAGCTGCCACTTGCTTCGGAATTCCTGGCATCTTGTAGCTGCCTTTCTGCTAGTGTTTTACGCTAAATATAGGACGTTAAGGATTACAGCAATATTGCAATAGGAGAGGAAGCCTCTCTATCATTCCCCCTCATGCCCAAATCAGTGGAAGGAAGGTGAATTTGACTGCAACACTATTATTTATTTATTTATATATATAGCACCATCAATGCACATGGTGCTGTACAGAGTAAAACAATATAATAGCAAAACCCTGCTGCATAGGCTTACATTCTAATAAACTCATAAGAAGAACTGCTCCCAGAACACACACACACACACACACAAAGATCAAGGAGAGAGAGACAAACTTCTGAGCAAGAATAAAGGATACAATGCGCACTTCATGGAGAGCCCACTTCTGTTTCAGGAACTCAATGAGGCTGGATACCTTACGATGCAGCTCCACGATCATTCTGGAAAGCCATGCAGGAAAGAGGAATCATCAGTGGAGAACATAAGAAGAGCCCTGCTGGACCAGACCGATGGTCTCTCTCATCCAGCATTCTGTTCACACAGCAGCTGACCAGCTGACCACAAGAAAACCACAAGTAGATGACTGCAACCGCATAGGGCCATCAGAACTACTAGCCATGGATTGCCTTCTCCTCCAGGAATTTGCCTGTCCCCCCTTCTAAAGCCATCCAAATTGGTGGCCATCACTAGGTCTTGTGGTAGCGAATGCCATAGTTTGACCAAGCACTGTGCGAAGAAGTCCTTCCTTTTATCTGTCTTGAATGTCCGATTGGGTTCTAATATTATGAAAGAGGAAGGAGTCAGTAAATGATAGCCCAGTGACAGTGTGCTAAGTTCTCAAATAAGCCAGGGGTGCACAACTTTTTCACCCGATACTTGGGGATCAGGGGACGCACACAAGCGGCGATGTGCAGAGAGACATCGCAGCAATGTGTGCTAGCAGTAGCAGGGGGCAAAATAATATTATGAGGATTTTTGGAGGAGTGGGTAGAAATTGCAAGGGGGGATTCAACAACAGGAAGAGGGTCAGGGCAACCTTAGGGGAATTATGCAGCCCTTCAATTGCAGGCTGTGCCCCCTAGCGTAAGGTAACAAAAGTATATGCCATGTCTCTCTATCACACATGCACACACAGTACGCACAGGGTGTATACACTCTAATTTCCAATTCACTGAAGAAATATACAGTTAGCATTAATGAAGAAGCTATCATATGCAAACACTACCACAGGGACTCAGAACATGGGGTCACTTGGATCCTTAATGTTCTGGGCGGAAAGAAAAATGAGAGATGGTCTGCTGGCAGGGACCAGAGTAGTTCAGACTCTGCCAATAAAATCCAAGTTCTGCTTTCAAACTTATTGACTCATCATTATTTTGCTTGCTATTCTGAAATCATCTTTTAGGTCCAGATTCACATCCACCTGTCCATACCTAAGCCTCCTGCTCTAAGGTACCTGAGACGTGGATTTTGGGCCAGGCTCTGCACACGGGCCCACGCATGATTGTTCCGTGGCTGCAGCTCCACAGGGACCTTTAGCGGAAGACGCACCGGCTTCTGATCCTCCTCATCGCTAATGCCTAAGGGAAGAAGGAGCGGAAATGCCTGGAATGAAACCGTTGCCGCAGCGCAGTTACATTCTCATAAACGAAACTAAAAGCGCAGAGAAATTCTGTTTCAAGAATGTGATGTGTTGGGGTGCTGAAACTCTTCTTGGTGGATTGGGGATAAGCTCGGCAGATTGAGAAGGCTGTTTCTTTTCCTAAACTGGTAGCAACAACTCAAGCTTGAAGCTGCCAATAAAAATTAACAAGATCCGTAGTCCATCATCACCATATGCTGTATACATCAAAAATACATGCTGTGGGTTGAGAAGAGAGTCCTACGTCCCTCTTGACTGTGGGGAGAAGCCAAGCGGTTGCAACCAAGTCGTAACAGCAGGGAGGCACTTACAAGGAGGGATAGCCATGTTGATGGAGAGTGTGCCTGTTGGCTCAAGCTGGGGATATAGAATTATGGGGGCGGAAGCAACGGCATGCAAGACAGAAGAAACGTCTCCAGGCATGAACACTTCAAGAAAGGCTGGTGGTCGGAGAGGATGATAACACTGGAGGGAAAAATGTTCTCCCAAATCAGTGCTACTGGTGGAGAGAGCGGGGAATTGTGGGAATAGTGTATGGGGTGGAGAGCAGGGGTGAAAGCAGATTGTCTACTAGCAACACTACAATGGTAGGGTTGTGTGTGTGCTTGTTTTAAAAGACAGGAGACACATTCTAGGTTCCTAAACAGACAAATTCTGTTGTCCCTGAAGGCCAGTGCATATGACCACATTGGCATGTTAAGAAACACAGGCTGTGGATCTGTGAACAGTCAGATATGTGCAAAAGAAAAATAAAAAGGACAGGGTTCCTCAACCAATTCAAAGCCAACTTATTTGTTGTGCCACCTCTTGATCTGGCAGCTTTCCGGCACTTACAAGGTGGGGATACACGGACAGCTAACAACTTAAGCGGCCACATGACCACTTCGGTGCATGCCAAATCCTGCATGGTTCCATTCAAGCCATAACCTCAACTTTCTCCTTTGGTTGTGTGAACTGACTTGGAGACACAGCTGGTTCTTTCCCAAAAATCTGTTTCAACCTCATTTTCCTCCCGGGGTCTCTTACATACCGTCTGGATCACAGAGTTTTTTCAGAGCCCTGCACATCGGAGCTTTGATGCGAAGATTCCTCCCTTTGTGGCGGACTGTTGTAGCCCTAGAAATGTTGAAAAGAGTGGGAAAACTGAGGGTACGAAAATCACAGCAACTCTTTTGAGGCGTAAAGAAGCCTGTATGATTTGCAAATCC
This sequence comes from Elgaria multicarinata webbii, assembly GCF_023053635.1. Taxonomy (NCBI): domain Eukaryota; kingdom Metazoa; phylum Chordata; class Lepidosauria; order Squamata; family Anguidae; genus Elgaria; species Elgaria multicarinata. Next base: position 15,382,232 of record NC_086187.1, on the reverse strand, counting down.
CATGTCATCGAGGTTACTGTGGCTTTAGATATCCCGTGATTTATCTGGGCTTTAAAACCACGAAGATGGATATTCTTCACTATAACTCCAAAACAAGTGCTCAATCTTTTCCTCTGTCACCGATTAGAAGCCTCCATTAATCCAATTCAGCACAATGGAACCCTGAAACGCACACAACGTCTGCTGTGCTGATCCTTTAGTAGTCCACATGCTAGATTTATGAAACCGATGTTAGTGTGGGTAGAGAGATTCATGCAACAGGAAGGTGATCCGGAACCATGCATAAGTCTGGTAATCCTTTTTCCTGCTCCTTACAAATTCACAGAGGGCAGGGATAACAATGACAGATAAATGGAACCTCCAGGTTCATAGGTAGTAAGCCTCAAAATATCAGTTACTGGGGGCCAAACAGGAGAGAGCTATAGTCTTCATGTCCTGCTTGACGACTTCCTATAAATATCTGGCTGGCCTGTCTTAGAAAAACAATGTTGGACCAGATAGACCAGGGGTGAGCAACTTGTGGCCTGGCCTTCCAGATATTTTGGCTTACAACTCCCATCAGCCCTAGCTGGTGAGGATGGATGGGAGTTAAAGGCCAAAACATCTGGAAGGCCACAGGTTGCCCATTCCAATAGACCTTCAGGCAGGCCCAGCTGGATGACTCTTAGGTTGCCCTTCTGGTTGCTTACTAAATGTGTTCAACTGATCTAAAAGGCTCCCATGCAATCCAAACTCTGTTCTATAAAAACTTTGTGCTAAGTATGGATACCCACTTTTACTATGCATATTACAGTGCGACAACAAAAAGAAATGGATTTAAGGCAGGCTATAAGTGCTTGTGCATACTGTTTGAAGTAAATCCGCATTCCGGACCGTGTTGTGAACCAGTAGCCATCGCGCAGAGAAGGGAACTTATTTTGCAACAGATGGCTCCATATATCTTGGCCACACTGCTGGCTAGATTTAATTTAGGCATTGCAAATGATCTCAAATGATTCTCTGCTCAGGAAACGGTTCTAGGTGAGATCGCAAACTCCCAACGAGAGACCTATACACTTGCCTTCGGAGGAAGGAAGCAAGGCGGCACGACTGAAAATGATGGCAAATGCACACAAGCACAGTTAGTGCTTGCAGTAAGTACAAAAACACAATATCAAAGGACGTGTAGAACACAGCGAGCAGCAGAAATGGAAGGTGACCTTCGTACTGCATCTGATTATGGGAGTGGGTGGGAGATTCAGCTCACCGCAGATGGAGAGACCCAGCCAAGCAGCACCCATCCTTTAAATAGAGATATCTTGTTCTTGATACAACTAGTCTTAACGCCCACGTCACCATGGGCACTAGTACCCTTGCTCCTTTCCCGCTCTTTTGCCTCTCAGTCTCCTCACCGTAAAAGTGTTCATGAATAATGCAAATATGGCTCATGCATAGTGAATCTCCCCTCCGAAATTTACATGTGCAAATTTCCCCCCTCCCTCACACAATCCAATTGGCCACCTCTGTCCCTTCCCTGCTCCTCACTGGCAGCAACAGACGAACCATGCAGTTACACCCAGGAGCCACTTTCATGCCATAATGATTGGCCAAGCAGGACTGTCTATCATCCTCCTGGCAGGGGGGAGGGGGCTGGCTGGCTGCTCTGCTTGTTTGGCCCAGAGGAAATTACTATTATAGTTCGAGCTTTTGAGCGTTTTGGAACTTTCAAAATTTTCTGCACATCTACACTACTCAAGCTTCAGTTTAAAACAAACATGAGCAATATCGGTCTGATAAATCTCGAGTAAAAAAGCCTTACACTACTGTATTCTTATGCAAGGTACAACTGGTTAGGGGCTATTCCTCTCCTACAGGTTGGATCATTAAGGCTGAATTTTTAGAACAATCTAAGTGCAACTCTTCAAAATTAGTCAATGCTCTTTGCTCTGAGTCAGGGATGGGCAACTTCAGGCAATGTAAGGGCAATCCACTCCCCCGCCACGTGGAGCCGCTGTGGGGTGTAGTTCTGCCATGGCCAGTGGCGGCGAAACAAGAGGGCTTAGAACAGACAACTTTAGTTTAGCTTAAAAACAAATTTGTCGTTCGGTGGCAAAACACTACTTTCCTTTTGTCATTGGTGTGTGCTGGGAGCCCAGGCTGTGTGTTGCCCACTCCTGCTCTTAACCCATAGATTTCACTGTTTGGTTGCTTTATAAAACCATTTTCTTAGTGCTCTGGGAAAGCACAACAAACAACAATGATTTCTACAACTCATTATATCGGCTTTTTTAGAGTACAAGAGGGCAGGTCCTTGTCCAATGGAACTTACAATCTGAAATACGAATACAGCTCAAAAGACGAACACCATTCGGTGATTGTGTTAAAAGAATTACTTACCCAACCTGGATAAGTTCATTGAGTTTAGCTGCATTTTTGTCAACCATACCTTTAAATAAAAGAGAAAAACAAAACATGGAAAGAATTTTAAGAATGAGATATGGCAGACAAGAAATATCTACACCAATTTGGATGGCTGTCAAAGGGGATGGGACAAATTCATGGAGGATCAATGGCTACTAGTCCCGATGCCCCCTCCATTATCAGGGGCAGTATGCCTATCTATACCAGTTGCTAGGGGACATGAGCAGGAGGGTGCTGTTGCAGTCAGGTCCAGCTTGTGGGTTTTCTACTGGCAGCTCGTTGGCCACTGTGTGAACAGAATGCTGGTTAGATGATCCAGCATGGCTCTTCTTATGCCCTTATGTTCACAATTTTGCAGGGGCAGATTATTTTGACTAACATCCTACAAAGAGCTTTCTAAAACTATTCTAGAACGTACACACATACAAATGAATTTAGTCACATTCGCAGTATTCCTATCCCAGCAAAGAGTTCCTCACACAGTGCATCCGTGACCCCCTCTGATCAAGGAAATCGAAAAGGATGCAGCTCCCTTGGTTCCTGAAGGAGGTATCTGCTGTTGGGAAGGAAGGAAGGCTTTTTGAAGGATGGAGTGATGATTAATGGGACTGGATGGATGGAGATGAAAGGTTGGGATGTGCACAAAGGAGGAAGAAAAGAGTGGGCATGGGGAAGAGAAAGACAGAGGGCCTGGGATAAGGAGGATGGCACTTCCACCACACGGAGGTCAAGGGTCTCAACAGTGTGTCTGTCTTGTGTGTAAGACTATCCACCCCACTTCATTAAATCACATTTCAATTAGTAGATTAAACGACTGAACTTCATCTCTTTTATAACGGTCAGGGTAGCTAGCTGTAAATATGATGCCGCGACATTAGCAAAAAGAAATTCTTGAATGTCACCCACTGAATCGTTGTTACCAAGGCAGCACAGTATTACAGAAGGCTTGCAGCTTTCACGTGTATTGATGAGGGAGAACCTGCTGGTAAGATGTACACTCAAAGTGGTACTCTATTTGTCAGAGAATTGACATTTCCCAAGCAGTGCTGAAAGATACTGACTTATTATATTTCTCTTATGATTCTTCACAGTGGGCCAGTTTGCACAATCAAAACAAGCTACCATGGCTGAAAAAGGCCATGATGGCTCATTTTCATCCCCAACGTGGGCCTGGCGCCTTTTCACCCATTCCACTTCACTCATTCCAGCCAGACACAGCTTGCTGTGTCATCTAAACCTGGACGGCATGGCTTGTCTGAGAGAGAAGCAACCCTTAAATAATTCTACAACAGGCCACGGGTTATTTGGAGGTAGCTTCCCCCCTCCAACAAGCCATGCCACCCAGGTTCGGATGTCACGACAAGCCGTGTCTGAGCAGGTAATTAGGGAAATGGTGCCCGACATGCGCCAGGTATTAAATTAAGACATGGTGGTATGTTTTGATCGTAACCAGGTTTGGATGATGCAATGGGCTGCACCAACCTGCCCCAGTTTGGATGACACAAGACATGGCCGGGCAGGTAATTAGGGAAATGATTCCTGGCATGACCAAGTATTAATTTAAGCCATGGTGGCATACTGTGATCATGACTAGGTTCGGACAACAAAACAAGCTATGGCTGGGCACAATTAGGGAAATTGTACCCAGCACTCACCAGCTATTAACTTAAGCTGGGTAGCTTGTTTTGATAATGGGAACTGGGTCAGTCACATTTAGTAAATGGTGCAAGTGGCATTAGCAGAAGAAGGACAATTTTAGAATCCAGCAAGTAACTGAGAAGATGTGTCTAGAAAACTAAGTGTGTGTGTGCTGCAGGGAATTATATTTTGTTGGACGGAAGATACACACTTTACTGCCACATCCAGCTGGTGACACACCTTTAAATGGTTTGTGGTGGGGAAGAGTCCAGCTTTGTCATTCTATGATTCTGAACCCACAAGAGGATTTGTGTGTCAGTACCAAGCTTGGTATGGTGATTAAGTGTTCAGACTAGGAATCGAGGTTCAAATCTCAAGTCAGCCAGTCACGATCTCACAGTCTAAGTTATCTAACAAGTCTGGTGTGAGGATAAAATGAGGGCAGGTCAAAAGAGAAGACAAGCCTATGTGCCAACACGAGCTCCTTGAAGGAAAGGGGGATATCAATGCAATAAAATAAAATGTGAGAGCTAGATCAGGGGAAAGGCCAAGTACGTGAACATGAATGTACTGCGAAGAATGGTCTAATATGTCATAGCAATGCAAAATGAAACATTTCATGAAATAATGTGGCAACCTTCCTCCCACATGTGAAGAATTTTCTCAAAAGTATTGTCATCAAATTAGTCATTCAAATTCACCTGCCATTAATAGGGCAATTTCTTTAGCTGCCATGACATGCCAGCCAATTATGGCTGGAGTGTAGGGGGTCGGAGGACTCAAATCAAATGAAAAGCATTTGTTCAGACCAGACAAGATAAAGTCTGGTATTGACAGACTTAAAAATATATATGAGATACTCATATGCTGACATAGTATGCTGAGTGCATTTTATTTTTATATCCCAAATCTGAAGACAGACAACACCCCAGCTTTCGGTTTTGCAGAGTGGCCATATCATATATACGTGGCATTTATTATCCTTCTGTTAGGCAGGCACAAGCAGATCTCTCGCTGTATGTGAATTACACCCACAAAATAACAGATGCTTCCTTGTGAAATTTCTGTTCGGTTGTATCGCCCTCTGCATGAAAGAGCAAACTACAGATTACAGGTGGAAATTTATTTCACACAAAGCAAGTAAAATGCACACAGAAAAAGCTGTACTGCAAATTGGGGCATCAGAAACATCTGGGAAGAGTGTGGAAATGGTTTCCCATAGCATCACAGGGAAAGTCCAGCAGTTTTTGATTTCATGGCATCGAAATACTGTATACTCACAGCCCCCAATCTTCTTCCTTAGCTCCCCATAACAAATTAAGCCGTAGAGCTCCAGGGAGGATTTTTTCAGCCCTTGAGAAAATACTGCAAAGAAAAGAAAGAAAACCGCAGGTGTTAGGGGAAAAGAAAAACACTATTCCCACACAGTATGATTAAGCCAGTAAACACAGAACACTTCGTTATTTAAGAATTTGAGAAAATGCGACAAATACCAACTCTGATTTAAATGTGAACTGGTATGACAAGAGTTCCTCCTGCAGTTAGTACAAAATGTATGCTATAATCTGAAGAGCACATGCATTTCACAGCTGGTTTTGAAGATTAGATGGGCTAAACAACCCACATTACTTTCTGCTGCATTTTAACTATGACAATTATAACAAACTCCATGCTGTCATATTATTGTTGTGTCTTAGTACCATGTTTCACATTGGAAGTCATAGGATAAAAGTGACTGATGCTTCCAAAATATCATTTATATTTTAATATACACACAAATGCAAACATAAGAAGAGTCCTGCTGGATCAGACCAAGGGTCCATCTAGTCTGTTCACACAGTGGCCAACCAGCTGTTGACCAGCGACCCACAGGCAGGACACAGTGCAACATCACCCTCCCACCCATGTTCCCCAGCAATTAGTTTAGATAGGCATACTGCCTCTGATACTGGAGGCAGCATATAGCCATCAGGACTAGTAGCTACTGATAGTAGCCTCCTCCATTAGGAATTTGTCCAATCCTCTTTGAAAACCATCCAAATTGGTGGCCATTACTATTTCTTGTTGGAAATGAATTCCATAGTTTAACTATGCCCTGTGTGAAAAAGTCTTTTCTTTTTATCGGTCCTGAATCGCCTATCAATAAGCTTCATGGGATGACCCTGGGTTCTAGTATTAGGAGAGAGGGAGAAAAATGTTTCCCTGTTTTTCTCACATACAACCCTCCCACCCAGTTCCCTGGAGCTCATGACTTGTGTTGAAGGATGGGTTCAGTGCTCAATGGCCATTGAACATACCAGGCCCTCCGAAGCTCAAGCGTCCGTCTACGAAGGAAGTTAGGACAAGAGAGTGTAGGGGCAGGACTTTCACTACGCTAGCCTACAGGTTATGGAATACATTCCCCATTTAAGGTGTGCTAACATGTCTCCGTTGCTGTGTTTCAGGGCACTTGATTTTAATTATCTTGGCTCGCCGCTCTGACCATGTTACTCCGCTTCTGAAATCTCTTCATTGGCTTCCAATTCACTTCAGAATCCAATATAAACTTCTCCTGTTGACCTACAAAGCTTTTCACTGTCTAGCTCCTTCCTATCTCTCCTCTCTCATCTCACACTATTGCCCCGCTCGTGCTCTTCGCTCCTCTGATGCCATGTTTCTCGCCTGCCCAAGGGCCTCTACTTCCCTTGCTCGGCTTCGTCCATTTTCTTCTGCTGCCCCTTACACCTGGAACGCTCTTCCAGAACATTTGAGAACTACAAGTTCAATCGCAGCTTTTAAAGCTCAACTAAAAACTTTTCTTTTTCCTAAAGCTTTTAAAACTTGATGTTGTGCGGACTTTATACTGTTAGTTTTACCCTACCCTGTGCCTGTTGGCATTCTCTTCCCCTCCTTATTGTTTTACTATGATTTTATTAGATTGTAAGCCTATGCGGCAGGGCCTTGCTATTTACTGTTTTACTCTGTACAGCACCATGTACATTGATGGTGCTATATAAATAAATAAATAATAATAATAATAATAATAATAATAATAATGCTATTGACTGCTGATGGTTTGGGCTACTTTAGGTCTGGTTTGTTGCTTTTTTTCTGATGCTCTCTTTATCATAAATGCCTTAGATTTACATAGAGAATGGTGCAATATTATTTTATTTGTTTTAGTTAAAATACGTAATCATCCTTCATTGAAAAGATTCTAGGATGGTGTACAAAAGTTTAAAGAAATTCTCATAGCGATGACACTTCTGACCTGTTAAGAATCATCTGATTGTGCTCTGGATATCTTAGCTTAGGGTAGCCTTCTCCAACCTGGTGCCCTCCAGATGTTTTGGACTACAACTCCCATTGGCCTCATCCAACGTGGCCCATGATCAGGAATCCTGGCAACTGTAGTCCAAAGTAACTGGAGGGCATCAGGTTGGGGAAAGCGGGCTAAAGGCAAGCCGGCTTCCCCTGATTTCCAGTTTGACACTTCAGTACAGAACTACCGTAAACAGAACGCAGGGGAAACAAAGGGTAGTATCCAATGTTAGTCCTACATAGAGTAGACCCACCGAGAGGAATGAGGCTTCTCATTCATTTCAATGGGTCTACCCTATGTAGGACTAACATTGGACGCAGCATTGCTGTGCATCCTTCACTAGTTCACTGCACCACCTTTGCCAATCCTGCAGTTCGCCTGATCTATCACATGAAGATCATCATGCTGGGTGCCATGTGGATCATGGTCATGTGACACAATTAATCGGTGCAGAACCCCCCTCCTCCATGCAAACACTTTAAACAATTTCTTCCATGATGGAACTCAGAGCGCACATAGGATTTCCAGATGGTCTCACCTGCAGGCACTGTTTAGCTTCAATATGAGGACCATGCCCAGGACATGCCTTTAGTGATTTTTCATTTCTGCAAGCTGTCTTGTCAGTGGAAAATTCGCTGTGGCCAAGTTGCAACCGTCAAAGAATCAAACCTTACATTATGCTCACCATTATCGAAGTCAATGTACTTGGAGATCTTGTGCCAGGTGCGATAGTAGAAATGCCGGACCTGCTCCTTATTTTTCACCATGCTCGCTGGCTTGCTTTTCTTCTTATACTTCAGGGCAATATTGTTCTGAATCGCTTCAAAGTCTTTCCCATGCTGAAAAAGCAAATGTTCCACACAAATTGAGAAAGAACCGTGGACCAGAGGTAGGAGGGACAGGCAGGCAAAAGGCTTCTTTGGAACTTGGTTCAGCCTTTCGTACATTTGGGCAATACTTTTCTCCAGAAGAACAAGTCAGAGACCTAGACGGTCTAAATTAATAGTCAGCTTGCTGCTGATAATTGCCAGGGCTCTGTGGATTTCACAATTGCAGAAAGGCCTTCAGAATGCGGTAGTTATTGCAGAATGCCTATAGAAAACGACTGTGTATGCCAAATATCCAACGTTCAGACCGTAGTGCAGAGGTGGACAACAGCTGGAGGACCAGGGGCCATTTTTGCCCCACAGGCCACACCTCCCTTGCGGTCCCCCATGTGCCCAGATTTTTTCCCCAATCCCTAAAAATTGGCAGCTTGCAACAGTTAAATTTAGCTTGTTTGCAAGCTAAATTTAATCCTTTTAGCACTCTGTAGCAGCTACGGAGCATGGTAAGGGTTGAATGCAGCTTGTAAACACGCTAATTTGGCTGTTTCAGCACTCCATCGCCAGTTTTTTTTCTTCCCACTGCCGCCCATTGCAGCCTTAGTGGACACCACCACCAAGAAGACAGATTAGGAGTGAGCTTTCCCAGGATAGATTTCTGGAGATACAGACATGGTTGAAACAAGCCACTTATGAGTTCCCATTCACTTAATGTACAATACACTCGAGAGAGGCTGGAGCGGTCAGAAGTGTGGATGTTACAAATGGCTTAAATTTTTTTAAAAATCAATAAGGTACATTTGTTTACTGCTTACAACACTCAGCTGCTCAACAGAACTAGAAATGTTAAGTGTTTTAACTAAAATACAGTATGCAAACATCTCTGGAGCACACGGCTTGACCGTATGGCCACTGCTAGTTGATGGACACACCCACCTCATAGAGGCCCTCAAAGAAGGTATTCTTGTCCTCCGTGCTCCAAGATTCCCACTGGCGCCTGACCTTCTTGCCTTCTTCCTTTTCTCCAGCTGAGGAGCCCAGGTTTCTTGCAGTAGCTTTCGAACTACCAGCTGGGGTGCTGGGAGGGATTCCTGATGCGTTGCCGGATGAGGCCCCGCCATTATCTGCACCTTTAGGAAACAAAAGCCACAAGTGCATATTTTATTTATTTATTTATTACATTTCTATACCGCCCAATAGCCGGAGCTCTCTGGGCGGTTCACAAAAATTTCCCAATACTAAGTTTACTACTCATAGTAAACGTTTATTCAATAGGTGCACTTTTTCCTTCTTTTAAAGTGACAACACCAAAATTTCCTTAGCGCTATGAAATTACAGAATTGTTGAGTTCGAAGGGACCACAAGGCTGGAATTACAGGTTTGGCCATGACATTTACTGGGTAAGGAGGAATAGCACCAACGGAAAGTGGAGGAAAAAGAGACGAGCTCTGGTGCTGTGTACGAATGAGCAATGAACGTTTTATTATTTCACGATGTACAAAGCTCAACGTTTCGGATTCGAAAGAATCTTTCTTCAGGAGCTGTAGTGAACAAGAAGGGAGGGGGTTCGGGTAGCAAACTGCGATCCTGCAAAGGCACTTTGCTTAATTAGAAAGCCTCAGCGTTTGAACCCCCTCCCTTCTTGTTCACTACAGCTCCTGAAGGATTCTTTCGAATCTGAAACGTTGAACTTTTTACATCGTGAAATAATAAAACCTTCATTGCTCATTTGTACACAGCACCAGAGCTCGTCTCTTTTTTCTCCACATGACATTTCCTGGCCACATGGAGGATGAGACAGAGAGGCAAGCCCCTACGTCCTCCCAAGCACCTCATGATGCTTCTAAGAGGGTCAGTAGGAACCTGAAGTTTCCAGAAGATAGTTATGCTACAATCTCATTAGAATTAATTGCTTACGTGAAGCATGTAACAATATAAATAAAGCGAACAAACTCTTCCAAAGGGACTGCATAATCATTATATATCTGTGGAGGAAATGAAAAGAAATACGGCAGGAATACTAGTGGCATCCTGACCTAAATATGTTTACTTACGAGTAAGTCCCTGGAAATAATTACATTCAGGGCTGCAGACTTCACGGCTTACTTCAAACGAACATTTGTTGGGGAAGATCACTGCCCACAAAACCAATGGACTCTTCTCCTCAGCATAGATGCAAAGAGCGACTTCTTCACTTCGCATAATGGTTTGTGCTAGTCCAGTGGAATCTGGCATCCCTGCCCCTTTGAACTTCAGTGCTGTACTACAAACTGCTTTTCAAACCCCCCTGTTTCAAAGGCAGTTTATCATTGAGCAGAGTGGACTACTCAAGTACGTATAAAGCACCCCAGGGCTCACAGAACTAGCTGCACAGTGCTAAGGAAGTAGGCTGTCCCATCTACTGTTGAATTCTGCAAGTTGGCTATCCTACTTGGCTATGCTTGACACTTCCAACAAGACAGCTGCTGAATATCCAAGAAGAAAAACCAAGACTATTATTTGTTACATTACAAAATGGAACAATAAAGGACAAGGAGGAAGTTTAAGGAAAGCAATAATTCATGTGGCAAAATTACTTGCATGTGAACTGGTGTTTCTCAGAGCAAACCCTTAAATATCAATGACATACACGAAACTTTAAAATACGATGTACAGTGTGGAGCTGCCCCAATAATTTAAAACAAGTAAGATATGCTATTAAACCAGAATTTAAAAAGAGTTAATTATAACAAGTCACTATTAAATTAGTAAAACCATAGACTTGAGGGAAAAGGCCAGACCATGCAGCTGGTCAAGAAATACCTAGAACATCTTAAAATGAAATCAAGTAAGCAGTTCTTGACAAGACATATCTATCACGGAAGGAATCACAGGGATGATTCCATACATTATAGCTTGACATGAAGATGAGGTACTGGTTCCTCTCTATTCGGCCCTGGTTAGGCCTCATCTAGAGTATTGCGTCCAGTTCTGGGCTCCACAATTCAAGAAGGACGCAGACAAGCTGGAGCGTGTTCAGAAGAGGGCAACCAGGATGATCAGAGGTCTAGAAACAAAGCCCTATGAAGAGAGACTGAAAGAACTGGGCATGTTTAGCCTGGAGAAGAGAAGATTGAGGGGAGACATGATAGCACTCTTCAAATACTTAAAAGGTTGTCACACAGAGGAGGGCCAGGATCTCTTCTCGATCCTCCCAGAGTGCAGGACACGGAATAACGGGCTCAAGTTAAAGGAAGCCAGATTCCGACTGGACATCAGGAAAAACTTCCTGACTGTTAGAGCAGTGCGACGGTGGAATCAGCTACCTAGGGAGGTTGTGGGCTCTCCCACACTAGAGGCATTCAAGAGGCAGCTGGACAACCATCTGTCAGGGATGCTTTAGGGTGGATTCCTGCATTGAGCAGGGGGTTGGCCTTGTAGGCCCCTTCCAACTCTGCTATTCTATGATTCTATGAATCACAACATTGGTAAAAATGTATACTATGTAATATGTGAATGGCAATGTATTATTTTTTGCCCCAGTTACATACATTGAGAAGCCACTGTGTGTTCCAACGTATCTCTCCTGAATCCAATAAACAATGTAGATGGTAACTTGGATGAAGGAATGTCTAAAATAAGCAGACCATGCAAACGGAACTATAAACAGTACAGAGGCCAGGATTACAATGTAAAATGGGGCTTAGCAACTAATTTGAATACTTGGAGTAAGGAACATAAAATCTGTTAGGGCTAATTTGAACCTTTCGACCCCCACATGGAGGCTTGCTGGAAATTGCTTCCATGTGGGGATGATCCACATGGTAATTGTAGACTCTGCAAGGCTGCTTTCCAGGTGCCTGATAGACCTAACAGAATGGAGGTTCTCCATGCCTGTGATGCCGAAAATCATGTGGTGCTGGCAGAGTGCGTCTTCCACAATTAGATCAATACACACAGCACACTGTTTCTAAACATTACCGCAGCTTGGTGGCATCTGCCACACACAGATTTCCAATAGCCTCTACATGGGGTTCATAACAGGCCTGTTCGGAGAACATGCTAAGCCATGGGTTAGCTGCTTATCCTTTTGCAGTGAATGGTTAGTGGGAGTGTTTAAACCATGGTTATGTAGCTACCATGGTTAGGAACGGTTCACACGACACGCTAAGTCATGACTCACAAAACTTGCTAACCCATAATGTTTAGCTCAAAATGCTTAACCATTGTGGCTTAGCAAGTCATCTGAACAGGGTCAATGTATGAAGAAGCTCTTCAGTCACTAGAACTGACTGGTCCGCTCACGGGTGACAACATAGGGCCTAACCACTACTAAATGATTGGTATCCAAAGTATTTATGAGAATACTAATTATCTGCAATACATATGTGAAGTAGATTCAGCTTTCCGTCTTTTATCATGTGTGTCCAAGTGCAGCTCTTGGTGCTGAACAGAGGTAAGAGTCTCACACTGGTGAGCATTGGGAGAGGTAGCATAAAAGATGGCATTGTTCTATGTCGTTGCCTGTTCAGAAATATGGAAAGATTCATTCCATAATCTAGAGAGATGAAAACTTAAGAATCTACAGATCCCAAGAAGAAATGGGTATCATCCTTTTTATAGGATATTGTTACATTACCAGCTCCCACTGATGTTGACGGAATTTAGCTAGCCTGATTCTAGGACTGTGGTTCTAAAGATTTCTGAACAGGTTTACTGCATGCGTCAAAAACACACAACTTAAAATTATTTACTTCTTTTGCATGGATGCACTTTCTAGAAAGCTTTGGGAGCATTCATTTAGGGCACCCAAGACTCATTGGCTACATAATGTCAATCCATGCCTCTCCCGGACTATCTGCAACAAATGTGGGATCATAAGCTGTTTGTAGCCCATATCACACAAAGAAACGACAAGGTAGCTATATAAAATGTGGCACTAAAGCAGAAACCAGGAGCAAGAGGAGCATCCCATGAAGACATGCCCCAAATCAGCTCTGGCAAATTTTGATCATTTTTTTTTTTAAAAAAGCACATTTTCTGCTTCCAACCAATATGAGTGAACGAGTGGAAGAAAATACATCACAAGGGAATGGCAAAATATTCCAAGCGTCAGAAAAACTCAGCAAAGGGGTAACCCGCCAAAGTGATTATCTGCAACCATCTCATGTCATCCAAAATGGGTCCCGACTACAGCATCTCAGCCAACTACAGTGACTAGAAAGCTCAAATGTCCATCTCCAATTGTTCAAAATTAAAAAAAGATGCTTCGTTATTTGGTTCTGAAACCTTGACAGGTAATACAAAAAAGCATCTAGCAGCTCTCATTTTCATTCAGATTTCTGAGTACCAGCCCAATGGCCACTTACTCCTACTCATAAAGAGGAATAGATAAAAACTTACTGAAAAGCCATACCTGAAAGAGAACAATTGTCTAAAGTCTGGTAAGCAGGAAGCCTTTAAAGATTTAACTGGACTGTTTTTAACCTACTAAACTTTGCGTATTTTCCTTATTTATCTCTGTTATAATCTAATACCATAGAATTTACAATAGGACATCAAACCCATCAAATGTTGCTTCAAATATAAAACAAAAGCACATCACTTAGGGTATGGATGTTCACTACAAAGACATGAGAGAGCTCAAACCAATAGGCTATAACTAGCAACAACTTAAAATTAAATACTAGGTTTAACAAGCATGTTGTTAATTTCTCTCCTGACACCTCTCTTGAACAGCCCCAGAAGACATTTCCATGGATTTTGAAACGCGCACTCCCTGAAGAACAATGTGAGATGATCTTCCCAAACAATTCTTCTGGTGTGCTAATGCAACACAAGGTTGTTTCTAATCCTGCCAAAACACAAGGGCAAAGCAAGGATTCTGAAGGGCAACTGCAATATATACCATCCAATTCATGAGCTAAATCACAAACTGAACCCCCAAAATGGTTTGAGATCTGAAATGATTACAAGTTGTTAACTGAGAAATGGACATCTTTTGAGAAAGAAAAGGGTCATTTTTGCATTGATAAATGCAATTTTCTTTGGAAAGTTTTCCTTGGATACTTTTATCTGCCCAAAGTTTATATATATTTAAATTAAACTGCAAAACCACAATACATATTTTAACGTCTCTCAGCATTTTTTTAAATTGTGATGTCAGGTATACTATAATAATTGAATTGACTGCACACACAAGTTTGAAAGCATTCAATCCTACAGATCTGTGACAAAGTTTTGAAAGGATATATATATATAGATAGATATTTTAAAGCAATGTTTGAACTGATCTTGCAATTGCACTGAATCTAATTGGTTGTTAAAGACTGGCAGATGAGCCTCTTTGTTAAATTAATTCAGAATCATAATAAAAATCGTTTAACTGATGAATGGACTCACACATGCAAAGACAAACAAACACTGCAACTTTGTTAGCTGTTTTTGCCACTGGTGAAGAGGCAAGTTGTTCAGTTGAAAAGGTAGCATATTTCTTCAGCAATCTGAAGGTTATGGCAAGAACAAAAAGTAAACTCCAGCTCCCTGTATTGCTCATAGATTCTTTGGCTACCGGATTCTATGTGCGCAGTTTCCCCAGCATTTAGGAAACCTATAATACATGGCAGAGGATGGTGCACACAACCTGTGTGCAAAGAAGGAAGATGCACACAACCTGTGCTTCCTGTAGAATTTCTATGCCTTTCAATGTGGCTTCTGCAAGATTTTGCCCATTGCAATTAAAAACCTCAGGGAAGGGACCATAGTTCAGTAGATGAGCACATGGCTATGCATGCAGAGGGTCCAAGGTTCGATTTTCAGCATCTCCAGTTAAAATGACCAGATAGCAGGTGATGTGAAAGCCCCCTGTCCAGTAGAGTAGAGTAGAAAATACTGGGCTAGATGGACAAATAGCGTGAGTAAGAATTAGATCAGTTTAGAATATTGCTGAATCCTCCCAGTATCTTTTCTTCTCACTTAAATACATTTTTTTAAAAAAATAGATCAACTTCAGATTGTCAAAACACACATCCGATGTCACATGGCCCAATTCAAAGCAAGAGAGATTCACACATGGAAGTAAGCTTTCACACAAACCATCAATGCAGATCTAGATCACAGTAAACCAGCTAGGTGTGTCTTTTAATGTGGATGGTATTGAGCATCCACAAGAGAGACTACTAGCCATTGTGCATGCCAGACTGTGGCCAAAGATCTCATTGGGTGGGTGTTAAAAAAAAGTGCAAAGAATGAAATAAATTAAGCTAACAAAATGTTATTTCCGTAGGGGTACAACTCACCCCACTGAGTTGGCTCAGTGAATGTGTATGTTTCTTCAATGATCTACATCACTTCATTAAGAAGTGAGTAGATGTACCAACTTTCACCTGCATTGACCTGTACAAATTTATAGTAAACTAGATTAGAAATGATCACGTGACGAAAGAATACTAGGATCAATCCTCTAGACTTTGAGAAACTGATTTGACACCAGGCTTCTCATCAACACTATTAATGATTTCTAGTAATATTTTTAGGTATACTGATTCTGAAATTCTTATCTATAAGAACTCATTATTATTATTATTATTTATTTATATAGCACCATCAATGTGGAAGGTGGAAGGTTTGCTTTGATAGCCATGTTTTCCAACATGGTGGAAGGTTTGCTTTGATAGCCATGTAGAAATACACTTCTACATGGTAGTATTATCATCCTCATCCATGTTCTACAGCATCTTTATTTCTACCATATACCGGGATTGCTGGGAGGATATTTTTAATAGAAAAAGTGCCCCATATGACCTTTTTTTAAAACAACCACTACCAAACAAATACTTGTTTGCCCAGAAAGACAAGTTGCTACTAAAACAAATCCTGGAATGCAATAAATCTGCAGAAATGCCTTATAATGATCACCTAGTCAAATACTGATATGGATGATTATCTAAAAAGTGCCTTCCACCCAATTCAGCATGGAGGGGTGGTCATATGCCAATGAATAATAATTGTATACACTCAAGGACAAGAATGTATTCAACTACCCACCCATGCTGCAATTTTTGTTCCTAGAGCAGAGAAGAACAAAAAAAAAAACACCCACCACTATTAAAATAAACACTTAACTCTTGTGTAGAAATGGTTGGGACACTCCAACAATCTATTGCACAGACCACAAAGCAAGTTGGTCAAGATACTTACATACTGGGCATTTCAGACCTGTCTCAACTGTCAATCTTTTGTTATGATAAGCATCATACATGTCAAGGAGGACAAGAAAATATTACCAGGTAGGTGCCATGTGTTGGGTAACAACCAAATCAATATGCCAAAGAAAGCTAAAAGCCAGCAATTCAGGTGTACACACACCACCTGCTCAATTCCAGTACAGTAGCCCAAATCAAAAAGATTGAGTGAGGCTTTTAAAGCAGATTGTGCCTGGGAAGTTAAAGATCAGCAATAACAACGACTACAATAACAACAACAAATAATCACTATTTATCAAGTGTATATATGGAGCATACCCACCGGAGAGGAAACAACCTCAAACCTTGGGACGCAAAGGTGGTATTGGTGGAAGCACAAGGCAGAAAAATGAAAAGAAAACATACATAGTTATGGGGACCTTAGAAGCGCTCTCTAGGCCACTGCCTGTGTCCCCCTTTGTGTGTGTGTGCACATGCGTGTGGCAGGAGGTAGATGACCAATATGATCAATACAGTACCTTTCCCTTTCGCAGCAGTAGTAGTAGTGTTGTTGCTGCTGCCGCCTCCTCCTCCTCCGACAGCACAGGATGCCTGAGAATCCTTCCTTAACCTCTTGCTCTGAGGTCTGACACTGGACCTGAGGAAATGATGCTGGTCGTGGCTGTGGGCAGGCTGGCTGGAGGATGGGGCCGGGGGCAAAGCCGGGCTGGCCGAGGAGGGCCCCCCATTCGTGTCGCTGCTCTGAACGATCGCCTGGTCTTTCTTTGTGCTGCTGCTGGGTGCTGCCTCTGCTCCCCCTTCGCCCGTCCCTTCTTCTTCGAGGGGCTCCTCTTCGCCCGCTCGCTTGCCCAGTTTTCTCAACCCTTCCTCTGTGGTGGTGCTGGTGGTGGTGGTGGTGCTGCTGTCGCCCAGCTTCACTGTCATCCTGTGGGGAGGAAGACGAGGGTTGGTGGAAAGAGAGGGGGGGTGGAGGAGGAGAAGAAGGCAAGAGGCAAAGTGGGGAGGGGAGGGTGCAAAAAGTCAGCCCAGAGACCCCCGACGACAAGCACGAAAAAACAACCCCCCACACAGGCTGCCTTCGGAGGGGAGAAGTTTAGCTGCAGAAATTCCTCTCAACATGGCCGCCGTTGTTTGTTACTAAATCCCCTTTCGTCGGCTTGTCCCGACCCAACAACCTGTGCCGAAGGGGGAAGAGGAGGCAAGCGGGGCGGGGGCCCCCCAGCGGGCCAGAAACCCCTCCAAAGGATCGCCAGCCCCGCCCGGCCACCCTTGGCCCTTTCGCCGCGAAGATTAAGGGCGTCTTCGGCCAGGAAAACGCCGAGGCAAAACTCGGGCGTTTGGAAAGCGCTCGACAGCCGCGGAGAGGAGGAGGAGGAGGAGGAGGAGGAGAAAACCACCCTCGCGGGGAGAGGCCAGCAAAAAGAGAGAGCGAGGGAGAGAAAGAGGAGGCCCCCTAAAAGTGACTCTCCCCCACCCCATCCTACCCATTGTGTGGGTCTTCAGGGCCAGGGGGGCTCTTCTTTCTCCTCACCATGGAGCCGAGGCGATCCGACCTACTGAGGGGGGGAAATTCATATTCCTAGATGCAGCAAGCAAGCAAGCAAGCAAGCAGCTTCTCTTCCTCCTCCTCCTCTCTCTCTCGCTCTCTCTGTGCGAGCGAGTGTGTGTGTGTGTGTGTCTAGGACTGGGACTGGCCAAGGCTACAAAGATATCCAACTCCCCCCACCCCCTACCCACTTCCAAATTGCGAAGCACCTTTCCGAGTCACCCGAAAACTGCGCCTTTCTCCCAAAACACCGCCCTGGCAGAGCTTTCCAGCGCAGCAAAATCAATATCAACAACTACTCCACCAAAACACCTTTGCTCTTTTGTCCCAAACCCATAAAATCCCAAAACACACTACTTGCTCCTGTCAATGGTTAGTTTTATTTTGCATTTGGGGGGGAAATGCAAAATAATACAAAATGTGATTTGTTGGTTTGCATTGATTTTTTTAAAAAATGCTGAAAGAATACATGCTAGAGAGGGGATTTTTGAACTCCCAAAGGCATGTACTTTTGGGGGGAGTGGGACATGGCATAGTATTGACCTGGAGGATTTGGAAGAACCGACCACTAAAGTACAGATTCTGAACAACTCCCCCTCCCCACAAAAAAAATCTTTTCTAAATAGTTGAAAGTTCCAGAGCCATAAAGGGCATACAAATCTATGTAATAGGTTCAGTTGCTCCTGAAATCTATTACAATCACATCACTGAGCTCAAAATTTGCATTCAATAGTATATGAGCATCTTCTGTTCTGATCCCTAAACACACTTCTTTGTATATCACAAATAATGCATATGCAAAATCGTATTAATTGGGCTTCTGACAATTAAAAGCTTTGCGGGGAGGGTCGTTTTTACACATGGTAAAATATTTGGAAGCATTGCAAACAACTTTCAAGGAAGTCATCATTTTGTGACACGCTAATGCTATGACCGTGCACATGCTTACTTGGAAGTAAGCCTTACTGGATTTGGTGAAACTTATTTATGAGAAAACATGATGGGATCGTGCTAGACTACATAAAATGCAATTTCCTTGCCACAACACAAACCAAAATTCAGCCATCAACAAGGTAACAACCAGCAACAATAACCCCAAATCTCAGGCTAAAAGATCAGTGCAAGTCATCACATTTCAGGATCCAGGTGGATATACTATTATTTCATAATAGTTTTGTTAAGGGAACCAAAATACAGATCGCTCTTCTCCTATTTATACTCACTCTTAAAAGTCGTTTACATAGAAGCCAGCCCCATGGTTTCAGTTAAATTGATTGGTTAGAAAACACCAGTAGGAGATGCATGTTTAATTGTTTAGGGACAATGTTGTATCCGTATTTTATATGAAAAAACACCACCATCCAGGCAAATTAAAAGCAACGTGGTATTATAATCGACTATCTATACAATAGACTGCTCAATCTCATAGACAAGACAGGTGTCCAAGCAAGTGGGCAGTGACTATCATGGGACATTTGAAAGCCTTTCATTTTCATTTGACAGTATTCCGTGACGGTGCCTGGCTACAAAGATTTGTCACTATTCAGTTCAACCGGAAATGATTAATTAAAGGTCCAACACCGAGGATGGGGACGTATAGAGACCAAATCTATTGGTCAGTTTCAACATTCCCAAGGAGAGGAGCAGAAGTTCCCCCCACTATTCTTCCTCCCCAAAGACACCCCGCGTGTGATGGACTTTGTCCGGAAAAGCAAACCCTCCTATTTTCTTGCATTTCATCCCCAATTATTTTCCTAAACCGCAGCGCTTAGAAAAAAAAATCCCAGTTCCAAGCTACTCCTGTCAAAATTTGTTCATGCAACAATTACATTATAACGGGCTCTTCCCTCCCCAGTGTAGCTTCACAAAGATCACCCATCTTTCCTTATTAACCCCCAACCAACTTTAAACGCCCCCCACCCCGTCCATTTCTTTTACAGCAGGAATTCTCAGTTTTTCTTTCAGATCTGCTTCTCCTTTAGCTCCGCAATAAGGAACTGGATCGGTGCCTTCACTCATCTCAATGGATTTTACTCCAGAGTAAACGTGCTTAGGATTGCACTTCACCGTCTTCCCGGCAAATATGCAGCCTAGAGGGGTGGCGGGGGGAAAAAAGTCCTTTTTCCTCAATGCAGACCATTTAGGCCCAAGACTTACCTGATGCATGGAGGCACCGTTGCAACGCCGGTACCACCTTCCAGCAGCCCCCAAATCGTTCCAACACTTGCAACCCCCACAAAAGTCTTCCCAGCCGCTTGGATTATTATTACTCCTTCCCTTACGCTTCCCTCTCACAAGAAAGACTGATAAGGGCTTCTTCCGCTTCCGCCTTGCTTCCGTGCTCAGCGAAGGGGCGGGAAGGAAAGAGTCGGGGAAGAGCCCGGGGAGAGAACCCCACGGGCCCAGCTGAGCGCGCGGGCAAGCCACGCCCCCACGGACCCCAAACAAACCGCTTCATTGGCCCGCCGAAGCTAGAAGGGAGGCGGAGCCTGAGGCCGCGGAGGCAAAGGTGACCAATCGAGAGGCCGCGCGCGGCAGATGACACTGGACTAGAATGGGGGCAAGGGCGGGGGCGGAGCTAGGATGCGGGATTCGTAGGTGGAGGGCGGGAGAGGGGCCGAAGTGGTCGAGCGAGCTCCTGATTGGCTGGGGAGAATGGACGCGAGGGGGCGAGGCTTGTGGCGTCTTCCCAGGTTTTGATTGGTAGGTTCCCTCTTTGATTGGCAGGCGGCGATAGCATTCGTAGGTGGAGGGTTTCCCAGAGGGGGAGCCGTGCGAAGTCTGCTGCAGCAAACTCAACAAAGAAGCTGCGTTCGGACGACACGCTAATCAACCGCGGGGGGGAGGGGGAAATAGGAGAAAAATGGAAATCAACCGTTGATTAGCGTGTCGTCCGAACTCAGCTTTTGTTTTTATAGTTGGAAGCATGGAACGCTGTGTTTAGAATAAATAAAATTAGCATAAATTAACATAAGTACGTTGCTTGCACACCCTCGGATCACCCTCTGATTTGTAATTCAGTCGTCTACAGAACACTTTCGGGTCCGTGCTCTTCGAGGAATTTATTTATTTATTTATTTATTGCATTTCTATACCGCCCAATAGCCGGAGCTCTCTGGATTCAAATAAAGGGCTGGTTCATGCATTCATACAGCAGCCTTATTCCGAATCAGACAATTGGTCCACTTAGCAGTAGTAGCTCAATATTGCGTACGCTGCAGAGTTTCAGGCAGGAAACCTTCCCAGCTCTATTCAGAGACGCCAAAATTGAACGTGGGACCTTCTGCATACAAAGCATGTGGGCCTATTTGTTTATTTACTTATTTGATCTGTATAATTACAAACAGAACAAAAAAAAAACCAATAAAAATACAATAATACACCCCCCAATACAACTCTTTTTGTATACAAAGGGTAGCATTCAATCTTACTCCTACGTAGAGTAGACTTATTGCAATGAATGGGACTTATCAGTTAGGCATAACTAACTTAAATCCCATTTATTTGTATGGGTCTTCTCTAAATAGGACTAACGTTGGATACTGCCCAAAGAGAAAGCTAGGCTGAACTCCTTCGACATGCTAGTTTTCTACATGCAAAGGTGCTTCTCATGGAGAAATCTATTCAAACTCCCCCACCAAGAACCCAAAGTGGTACATTCCAAGAGAAGGCGACTTGCCGTATGCTTTTCTTCGGAATAAACCGAGCCTTAGAGGCAGCGTGGGAAGCGTTCGGGCATTTCCGTAAAGCAGCCCATTCGGGAAACGCCGTGGCCGTTCGGCCCTCCCTTCGGGTGTTTCCGTAGCGGGGGCCGCCGGCGGTTGTCAAGGGTAACGCGAAGCATCTCCTAGAGTCGGCGTAGAGGCCCGCCAGGCCTCGCTCGCTCGCTCGCTCCTCTCCCGCGAAGGTGGCGCTGTGAGCGGGTAAGCGGCAAACGCACCTGGGCGAAGGGGAGTTATTAACCTTCCTTCTTTCGATAAATTCCCCGGGGGGCGCTTAGGAGAGGCTTCGGGCCGAACTGGGGCCCTGAGGGTGGGTCTCTACCGCGGGCTGGTGGAGGGGGATGTTTGTGCGGATTTGGGGTGCGGGGTGGGAGGAGTTGACTTGGGGGGCTCAGAGGGGGCTGCTTGGGGGATGTGGGGGGGGCGAAGTGAGTCGCCCCTCTGGAAGAAGGGGCTATAAAAACCCAAATTGTGGCCTTTTTTCAGGGTGCCTTTGCTTTTCCACAGCTGTGAGTCCCAAGCAGGAATTCAACAGGTGAGGCTCTTCCTTGGCATGGCGAGGCTGTGAGGGTAAAGTTCTCCCTCACCTGTTAAATGTCTGGGCGGTATCCAGTAGTAGTCCTACTTGAGTTTGGCCCATTCACTTCAATGAGTCTACTCAGTGTAGGAGTGCCATTGGATACTCCCCTCTGCCAAAATTAGGCTGACAAGTATTACCAGAGGACCTTCCCATCTGCTGCTCCCAGACTGGAATGAGCGGCCGGAGGAGACTCGTCAACTTAATAGTCTTTTAGCATTTAAGAAAGCTATAAAGACTGATCTATTCCGGCAGGCCTATCTACTGGAATTTTAGAATGTTTTAATAAGGTTTATTTTATTTATTTATTTATTTATTTATTGCATTTTTATACCGCCCAATAGCGGAAGCTCCCTGGGTGGTTCACAAAAACTATAACCATTCAAAGTATAAAACAAGCAGTATAAAAACATGATATAAAATACACATTAAAAACGTATTAAAAACATACTATACATGATTAAAACATCTTTAAAACATTCTAAAAACATATACTCCTTTTTAAAATCCTTAAATCTAAGGGTGGTATCCAATGTCAGTCCTACGGAGTAGAGCCATTAAAATGAATTATACTTAAGTTGGTCATGGCTAACCCATCCATTTCAATGGGTCTACTCTACATAGGACTAACACTGGATACTACCCTAAGTCTCAAACTAATCAGATTATCCGGCAATGTTAATCATATAGTTTGCTGGCCAGGACTTCAGCTGCTCTAAAAGCTTTTTGCATTAACAGGTTTTATAATTTCTGAACAACTGCTTCAACAAAGCATTCTGAACAAATATTACTATGTTTTTAATTCAGTTGTATGTATTTTATACTTATTGTTGTTCTCCGCCTCGATCCAAACTGAGAGGCAGATAAGAAATATTATTATTTGCCCCCAAACCCACATTATTATTATTATTTATTTATATAGCACCATCAATGTACATGGTGCTGTACAGAGTAAAACAGTAAATAGCAAGACTCTGCCGCATAGGTAAACTCAGGGCCTGCCCAAATGATTTCACTGCCTGAGACGAAGTAGCAAATGACTCTTCTTACCCAATCAAGTCATTTTGACCTTTAAAGCCTTAAACGGCTTAGGACCAAATTATTTGAAGCTCATATCAGCCTGTCTGTACTTTAAGATCAGCAAGAGAGACCCTACTCATTTGCACACCCGTGAGAGCAGTTAGGTGACCTTCTCTGCATTGGCCCCACACTTTTGGAACAAGGTGCCACTGGAGAAGGCCTTGAAAACATTATTTTATCTTGAACTTCTTATGATATGATTGCTGTTGTTACTTTTGCTGGTTTTATTGTTGGGTTTTATTATTGCTTGTTATTGCTATTTTGTTGTGCTTGTGTTTTTATCACTTCTAATATTTTAACTGTTTTTATGTATAGTATTGCTGTAAGCTGCCTAGGGAGGTCTTCTGCTCTGAAAGGCAGCCAGGAAATATTTTAAATAAATAAACATTTTCACACCCAAGGCAGAAAATCCCACAGTCATCTTCCCTGTTTATTTGTACTTTGCTTTTCCTTCCGAAAGGAAGCAACATTGCACAGAACAAATACAATGAGATCAAATAGAATATCAAAATTTATTTATTTATTTATTTATTTATTTCACTTATATACCGCCCCCATAGCCAGGGCTCTCTGGGCGGTTTACAGAAATTCTAAAATTAAGATAAAAATGAGTGTACAAAATTTAAAATTCTAAAACACAGAACATACACACATAAAGCATTAAAAGCTGTGATGTGCCGCCATATGCCTGGGCAAAAAGGAAAGTCTTAACCTGGCACTGGAAAGATAGCAGCGTTGGCGCCAGGCGAGCCTCGTCAGGGAGATCGTTCCACAGTCTGGGGGCCACCACCGAAAAGGCCCTGTCCCTTGTTGCCACACTCCGAGCCTCTCTCAGAGTAGGCATCCGGAGGAGGACTTTAGATGTTGAACGTAGTGACAACAATATGAGAAATTAAAAATATTAAAATAAATCTGTAAACAAACTACCAATTCAGAATTTAAGTATCAACTCAGTTAATAAATAATACACAAATATATATACAAGTGCCTCCGTCCCTGGATGTAAAAAAACAATGATAATAACAAGTTTGCTTCTGTTTCAAGACACTCAAAATCAGCTGCCTGAGGTGGGCACCTCACACTAATGGTAGGTAGGGCATCTCTATTTAAAGCCCTAAGTGGCTTGCGTTGACATGCTTAAAGAAATGGCTTCTCCTGTACCAACCTGCCGGTTTATTGAGGTCTTTTGTTGATATCCTTCTCAAGGTGCCTCAGCCGTCAAAAGTGACGTTGAGGGTGACCCAGGTGTGGTTATTTTTGGCTGTGAAGTATTGTTTGTGGAACTTCATTCCCAGGGAGGTTTAACTAGTGCCTTCTTCATTGTCTACCATGGGAATTTATATCTGGGATATAAATCCCTAACACAAATAAATAATTATTTAGGTGCCAAGTTAAGACTCTTCGTTCACAGAAGACTTTTTGTTGATTTTAATTGAGATTCATCTTGTACCATTTTATTGTGTTTTTAGTGGATTTTTTTTATTGGTATTGCGCTTCTTATGGGATTGTAAACTGATCTGGAATCAATTGCTATATACTAGGGTGGGGGGGTGGAAATTAAATAAAATCTTTATGCTGGGGTAGTCTCACCTGTTGAATTCCTACCTGGACCATGCAAGCTGTTGAAAACAAAAGAGGCTTGCTTTGCGAAAAGTGGCAATGTCCCTAGCT
Source organism: Elgaria multicarinata webbii (assembly GCF_023053635.1). Taxonomy (NCBI): domain Eukaryota; kingdom Metazoa; phylum Chordata; class Lepidosauria; order Squamata; family Anguidae; genus Elgaria; species Elgaria multicarinata. Next base: position 15,357,290 of record NC_086187.1, on the reverse strand, counting down.
GGGACCCCTGGATTGTGTATATTTTTCTCCATGTGGACAGACATCCTATGTCCTCCAAATCCAGCAGGGTAGGTGAGGCTAGCTACATTTCCTTGTTGTTTGTTGTTTATTCGTTCAGTTGCTTCCGACTCTTCGTGACTTCATTGACCAGCCCACGCCAGAGCTTTCTGTCGGCTGTCGCCACCCTCAGCTTCCCCAAGGTCAAGTCTGTCACCTCCAGAATATCATCCATCCATCTTGCCCTTGGTCGGCCCCTCTTCCTTTTGCCTTCCACTTTCCCTAGCATCAGCCTCTTCTCCAGGGTGTCCTGTCTTCTCATTATGTGGCCAAAGTAGTTCAGTTTTGCCTTTAATACCATTCCCTCAAGTGAGCAGTCTGGCTTTATTTCCTGGAGTATGGACTGGTTTGATCTTCTTGCAGTCCACGGCACTCTCAGAATTTTCCCCCAACACCACAGTTCAAAAGCATCTATCTTCCTTCGCTCAGCCTTCCTTATGGTCCAGCTCTTGCAGCCATAGGTTACTACGGGGAATACCATTGCTTTAACTATGCGGACCTTTGTTGTCAAGATTTGTCATCGCTCTCCTCCCAAGAAGTAAACATCTTCTGATTTCCTGGCTGCAGTCAGCGTCTGCAGTAATCTTTGCGCCCAGAAATACAAAGTCTGTCACTGCATTTCCTTAGAAATGCTTTTAAGAAGATTTCTGTGGGTAGGATCCCTACTGCTAGTGGCAAGCACCATCACTTACTGCCACCACCACCTGCGATATAGCACTTCTGGGTGTAAGCCCCCGAACAACTTGCACCTTTCCAGAAATTTCCGTTTCCTGTAATTTGGGGGCTTGCCCCTGGAAGCACTATATCACAGCTGCTGGCAAGAGGGGCTGCATGTGAGCCACTGGGGCTGACCGCACTCACCGCTAGCAATAGGGCACCATAGGATCCTACCCTTTATGTCCAGTTGCAGGTACTTTCTTCAATGAATGGCCACCATAGGCCTTTGGTGTCTTCAAAGGCTTAAGGAATTTGCTGTGGTATAAACTTTTTCAGACTAAGTGGACTGAAATTTGTCTACAAACTAAGCCACAAAAATGTGTTAGGCTTTAAAGTGCTACAAGACCTCATGGTTTGTGCTATAACAGGCAAATATTTTTACAACATCAGGTCTTTAACGGAAATAGTGGTCAGTTTCAGCATTCTAGGTCCCCTAGGGCTGCAGTCCTGTGCCCTCTTACCTGGAAGTAAGCCCCATTAAATTCAGTAGGCATGATGGGGTTGTGCAAAGTTACTGGCCTACACATTTTTAAACTAGCCCAAGAGGCTAGGAGCCTGTGTTTCTATGCTGACTAGAGAGGGGAGGCGCCACCCTCCATGGCTAATATGGAAACACAGGCTTCTAGCCTGAAAAAAACCCCATCTTGCCTTTTACTTAAGTAGTGAATTTTTCTATGATGCCAAAGCTCAGCCCTGCCTTGGAGCCATGCTCTTTCAGTTAGAAATTCTGCCAACTAATCCATGGAGAACGAAGGCTGACAGTAGGTGCTTGGAGGCTTTGATTTTGCTCCAGCGGACTTCCACGTGGTGTGTTTACAAGATAGTTTAAAATGGCAGTCAGCCTGCCTGAAGGGTGGGGAGAGTTTAAAAACAAGTCAAGCAGCGTGTCAAAAGTATTTGCAGGGGCAACATAAGCTCAGTCCATGGAAGAAAGCAGCAGGTTGTGTTTTTAGCTACATTTTATGAATACTTCGTTGAACATTTTATCATTAAACTGGACTTTTCCCTTCCTCCTCCGTTTGATTCCTGGTGAATTCAGCTCTGCTTATACAAACTAGGCCTTGAGCTATATTAAAACTTAAGGTGTGCCTGTACATCCAGTGAATATTCCTTAAAAGAACACGAGGAAGGGATCTATCAAAGTCTGGTTTTCCTTTCAAGTGGTCCTACTACTTTTCTCATATGCTTCCTCACTGTTCAGTGGAGTAAGGCTTCCTTTAATGGTGATGCATTATTATGAACCAGCTAGTGACATCATGAATTACTTATTTAATTTATTTTGACATTTTATTATCTCTTTTTCTGAACAGATTGGCATCCAAAGCAGTAAAATCATATCGAAATTGACAACCTCGTAAAATATATCAGAGTAGCAGTAAATAATCTTGTAGTATCAACTTAGTGGTATTGTAATTCAGATCAATACAACTTGTTATGTGACATATGCCATCTTAAATTGAAGTCTTTGCTTGTGTTCTGCACGAGTAAAGTGAGGAATTAAGATGAGCCTTTCTGGATAAGTTTGGGGAGCCACCACCGGAAGGGTTCTGTCCTGAGCCCCCGTCAGCCTAGGTTGACACCAAGATTGAACTTGGAGCATGAGTTCCATTTATCATAGAAAACAAAGGTCTTCTTAAGGGTGAGGAGTTTCCTAAAGATACGCTGGAATGGATTCATATTTTCCAGGATGTGTGTGGTCCAGTAGAGATTTTCAAAAGGAAAAAAATCCTCAGAAATCTATGAAGAATGTATTTACAAAGAAATAGGCAAAAGTGTTGGGGGACAACACCTTGAATTGCATTTATAATATAACTTTTAAAAATATACCTAATTTAAAATGTATGGCGTTTTTCAAAGTATATATCAGAGCTTCCTGATATTAATCAATAGGTACAGAAGGACGTTTTAAGAAATGTTAAGAAAGCTGCTACATAACAGAGTTGATCAGATGAATGACTGCCATATACAGATTTATTCATACTGTGAGGAAGTTACTGGCTCATGGGTATTGTTGATAAGTGAAATAATTACATTCTAATAAATAAGATTCTATGAAACAAATAAGCAGATCAGCTTCTGCCTAAAGGGAGCATTCCATTTTTTAAAAATAGGAAAAGGTGGCTTTATATGTCCTCACAGTGGAGTGTGTATACCACGTTTTTTTCCTGCTTATATGACACAAATAGCTTTGCTGGAAATCCCCAGCTATATCTTATTTCTGTATTGCTTGGTTATGAGTCACATTTCTTCTTGTTATGGATCTTGGTCCTAAATCTGAAAAGTATATTTTTCTTGACAACCCAATCATAAACTTTAAAAATATAATTTTATGTTCCATACTAGCTGTCTCATCTGGAAACTTAGGAACTTCACCAAGATATCTCAGAGTTTATTTAGTTGACTTGCCGTGTTTGAATTTAAATGATTCACAGATTATAAGGGCTAAACTAGGTGAGATGCAGAACGCATGTGAGCAAAATTTCTGTTGTTTACTTCAAAAATAAATTAGGACAGTGGTGCTAGGGGGAGGTTCTTTAAAAAACACACAACCCTCATCCCCTGCACCATTTACCCAATTTAAATTGCCCCTCCTTTATTTATTTATTTATAAATAAATAAACCCCTCCTTTGAGTGGTTATTTTTCCCATTGGGGAAAACACACATGTACCTTTCTTCTTTCCCTTCAGGGCAAAAAGCAGCTTTGGGGGCAGAGATTTAGAATTGGAAAATGCCACAATCTCCACCTACAGATGCTTTCTGAAAGTAAGGAAAACATCCAAAGATCTGATCACACATCTTCGTGTCGCTTATTTGACCCCAAGTATGTAAGTTCTCCATTATATTAGAACGTCCTGGTTTCTTTTTTAAAAGGAAATTCACTGAATTGCATGAACCCCTGGGGGGAGAAATGTCAACTGCCTTGTGAATCTATAATACTGCAGTTTACGATATTGAGAACACTTCATGTAAATATCTCAATCTTTACATCAAGGTAGATTACTTTTTCATAGAATCATAGAATCATAGAATAGCAGAGTTGGAAGGGGCCTACAAGGCCATCGAGTCCAACCCCCTGCTCAATGCAGGAATCCACCCTAAAGCATCCCTGACAGATGGTTGTCCAGCTGCCTCTTGAATGCCTCTAGTGTGGGAGAGCCCACAACCTCCCTAGGTAGCTGATTCCATTGTCGCACTGCTCTAACAGTCAGGAAGTTTTTCCTGATGTCCAGCCGGAATCTGGCTTCCTTTAACTTGAGCCCGTTATTCCGTGTCCTGCACTCTGGGAGGATCGAGAAGCCTGCTCATCTTCCTGTTTTTATTAATATTTTCATAGTTTGTCCAGTAGGTCAAAACTTGTGCAATAAAATGTGTATGTCCTGAAACTACAGAACTAGACATATAATAACAGTCATCCATAGCAGCATGTCACGGTCAAGGAGACAGATGCAGCAGCTTCCTTTCCCCTATCTATAAATACACATTGCTGCAATCTGCTCTGGCAATGGTCATCTTACTTTTGAGGAACAGGGTCCATCAAACACTCTGGCAGGTATGAGTTGTGCTAACTTGCCCTTGATTAAAAGAGTGATTTTAAAATCACACATTTTGACATTTCATAACTTTAGGAATACATCATGGATTTTCACCTTACCAGCTAAACTTTATTTCAGTGTGGTGGCGGCAGGGGCCACATGCCCACCCCAAACCTACTGTCACACTCTTTCAAAAACCCTAAAATAATTTAAACTACCAAAAAGAGAAAGTCTAAACAACTGGGTGGTGGGAGGGGAATGCATTTGCCATTCAGTGCACGATTCTAAAACTGCTGTAAGTCATGAGGATTTTCTGAAACTTGGTCATGTTATTTCCCTTGCAAGTTAGGCACTCCAAGACAAAAGTACTACAGATAGGACAAATTGTCCTGATTTTTATGATGAATAGAATTTTTGGGCGTTACAATAATAAAATGCTAGAAAAGCTGCTCACCTTAACTCTGAGCTGTTCATGCTGATCTACTATATCTTCAAGAAATGATTAATATTCTGTAGTCACAGTCCATTAGTTTGTCTCAGTTCCTTGGTATTTAATTATTTCAGTCCCTCAGTATTCATTATCTCAACCCCACAGTTCTCCATAATCATTATAATGCAATATGCAGTTGTCGCCAAAGAAATCTGCAGGAGTTCAGATAAATCAGCATTGATGCAGCATAACACTAATTATGCCTATTCTCTTCCTTGAAGATTCCCAACAGTTCCGCTTGTCCCCCTTTTAATTCTGTTGAATTGAGAAAAATTGACTCATCAGTTCCTTCTGCAGACATCGTTCTCGCTTTGCTCATTTCTAAATAACATGGCAGTCATCTCCTCCTTCGCTTCCCTTTCCGTGTGCTCGCTCCCATGCCTGCTCCAACTGCATACCATGTTTGGCATGGCCTTGGGCTGCAGTAACATTTGCACGAAGGAGGGACCAGACCAAACATTCCCTTCCTTTGTACGCCAAGAGTCTTCAGTCCTCCCAGGTCCCAATTGGAGCAGGGGCTCTTCTAACCTGCTGGTGGGTCGTGGGAGTGACGCTGCCGCCGCCGCCGCCGAAGCTTTGCTTGCCCTCCACTGGGTTCTTTCTGCTGCTGCTCGCAATGGTGGGGTGGGCAGGGAAAACAGCTATGTGTATTCTTTATATTCCTTATATTCACATAGGCAAAACACGTTTTTACTTATTTATTAACTTTTTTTTTCTCCTGTCAAGGGCTGCTGTTTCTGCTGGCCAATCTGCCAAGGGCCACAAGTCAGTGTTAGTGGACTGAAGCCAATGGCAGGCAAGACCAGAGCCTAAAGTGGGTGGGTGGGTGGTCTCTTTTCTCTTTTTCTATCAGTCACCCTCTTTCCGACACTTGCTTTTCTCTCTCTTTCCTCTTCTTTCCCACTCTTCCGTTTCTCTCTCCCTCTTCTTTCCCACCCCTTCCAGGGAAGGGACAGATCACTCCTGCCAGAGGCTTGGACTGATCACAAATAGAGGCCTTTCAAATTTAGGCTGACGGCCAGATGAAATGAGGTTGAGGGCTGCAGGTTGCCCACACCTGCCTTAATGTATAGAGCGGCTTTCCATCTTTTATTTTACAGCTACTTGATTGTGAATGACTTACTTGCATTGCAGATATTTGAACGTTTACCATGGCTGTGTACATTGATCATCAGCTAGAAGCCCTTCAGTCCCGGGGACCCCATTCCCATATAGCTTGGCACCCTCGTCAGTCATTTTTGGCTGTTGCATCCATTAATTCAAACTCTGGTGGCAGCGTGGATATTTTTCCAGAGCAGGTGAGCATTCTGATTTATTTATTTTTCTTTCTAGTCTTTGAGCGCTCCTATGTTTGCAATGAATAGACTTTCATTTTTCTTTGACTGCTTTTTGTTTGTAACACACACACAGAGCATTCTAGTTCAGTTTAAATGCGTTGATGCCCTCACGATTGATGGTTGCTGCTGCTATTATTATTATTATTATCATTAAATAAAGTTTTCTAGATGCTAGACAAACATTTTAAAAAATAAAACAGTCCCTGCCTATAGGTATGAAGGAAAAAGTGATGGGGAAGGGACGGGACAAGAAAGAAAGCAAATTCAGGTACTATTCCATCATGCATTATCTTAATGTTTAATGATCAGGAGAAAATGGCCACTGAGGAAAACAGTTCTGGGAGGCAAGGAAGAAATGGCAATTGGCTCAACCAGGGGTCAACAAACTTTGATTCGGTTTACTAGCCAAAACCCATTGCTTGTATTGCCACTGTGTCCTTCCTCTCTCAATTCCTATGGCATGTGCAGAGAACACTGGGAAGGGAGGGGTGTTTGCCCTTGAGCTGGCCTTGTGTAGATGGTATAAGCAGCACTTTGGAAAAAAGGAAAAAAAGGTCACCCCTCGCTTCAGTTAGGATTTTACAGGAGGCAGAAGCAACAAGGCACTACTGGCACTTCCTGCAAGAGCGCCACTCGCAAGATGGAAGCCACCTCTCCTTTCTTCTCCATGGAGAAAAGAAGAGATGGATTTGCTTCTTCCGCAAATGGAGCTCTTGCAAAAAGCGCCAGCTGTGCTTTCCTGCTGCCTCTTGCAAACATCTAAAGGAAAGAGAAAGAAACTACAACTTCTCTTCTCCGTGGAGAACAAGGAATAAAGGACATGGTTCTTCCCTCTTCTTGTTAGGTTTTTGCAAGAGGCAGCAACGAGACCCAGCTGCAAAAGCCCTAGCTCAGACAAAAGCCATCCTTCCTTTTGCCTTGTTTTTGGGGAACGAAAAATAGAGGTTTCTTTCCCTCCATCCCTGACTTCGGCTTTTGGCGAAACTGCCGACAGCGGCATCTCCCTGCTGCCTCCTGCAAACATTGGTCAAGAAGGGAAAGAGGCTTCCCCTTGTTTCCTTGATTGAGGCATAGTTTCTTTCTGTTCTCATTGGCTTCCCCCGCCCGAAAACAGTGGTGCTACTGGTGCATTTTTACAAAGGCTTAAATTGCTTGAAGGAAAAGATCTTTCCTCTTCTCCCTAGAGAACTGGAAGGAAAGGAGAGGCAGTTTCTCACAAGCAGGAAGAAGGAGTGCTCTTCCCCTCATACCCATCTTAGGCTGCAAACCTACGCAGTTAGTCCCACAGTATTGAATGATGCCTGCATCTGAGTAAACGTACATAGCGTTGCACTACGTGACTCTTGACATAGGAGTGCTTTCAGACAAGGCTTTTATTGGGCAGTTGCCCTGCCTCATTTCAGACTTTAGAAAAAAATACATTGGTGTTTTGTATACGTTGATCTAATTTTGAATTCTTGCATGATGTAAATCTTTGCTTTGTTAGTTATTTGTATATTGTGAGAAGGGTAGCATAGATGAACAAAGCAATAGGCTTTTCACAAGTTTTTTGCCCCTACAAGTAGAAGGTAGAAAAGTAGTACCATGTGGTGGGATCTCAAATGATCTCTGAAGATGCAGTGGAGTTTTGTTTCATGGAGGGAGAACATTTGAATTTTCAGAAGGCGCAGAAGAAGAATGGTAAAGAGTGGTGGGTTTTTTTGCGTCATTTGCAGGGAGAGTATACGTGTGATGCACACTTGGAAAGAAATTTCCGGGCCACATGCCTCAATTGGCATCCATCCAAACTGATATTGGCGGTGGGCTGTGAGATGGGGGACGTGGTGGTTGTGAACAAGCAGGACAAGGAACATCATGCAGTACCCTCCAACCATAATGCTGATATTACAGTCCTCAACTGGAGCACTAATGGCACCCGTCTAGTTTCTGGAGACAAAGTAAGTAGCAAAACCCAAACGGTTCTCTGCTGAACATAATTCTAATAGTTATTCTATATATGTATCTGTGGAACATCTGACCTTAAAGGCATTTCCTGTATAATGTGATGTAAGGTGGGTGGGTAGCAGCTGTGCACTGATACAAGGACTGATGAAGGAGTTCTGAAGGACCAGGAGACGAAAAAGAAGCAGGAGAACAAGATCAGTAGCGGACTGCAGGAGTTAATATTACCCACGATTACTTTTCTAGCTTACTATATTGATTGTACAATTGCGTATGGACAATTGCCTTGCTCTAAAACTCCATTTGACTCTGTGTGCTGTGGGAAGGCAGAAAGCTAATACTGATATTGGAATGAATGGAATAGAACTTTATAGTGCAGGAGTCCCTTTAGACAGATCCCTGCAGGCCAGTCTTTAGGCATTGGATCTTCTACTTCAGCACACGAGATCCATATAATCCATAGAGCCTTTGTTCTCAGGGTTGGCTGTTTCTGCCTGCTATATTGATGTGAAGAATCACAGTGCCAGTATACAATACATTCTGCATGGCCAACAGAAGTGACGTCACACAGTGTCTCCTGCTTCATGATCTGTTTGTTGTTTTTTTACAAGGACTGTATTGCATGTTTCTTGTCTGATGCAAATGCATCCAAATAAGAGTTCAGGAAGGTCCCATACAGACCCTTTCTCCCCGTTTTCTTGGAAAGGAAAAATGCCCCTGATATTTTTCCATGACTTTTTTGTTCTGTTTTGTCAACATTAAAATGCCTTCTCTATGCAACTTCTCTAGCTGCAAAATGAAATGAGAGCAACTTGAGGGTTAAACCAGGATGCATCAGAGATCCATAATTGGGATCTCCTGTCTTTCTTTTTTTTTAAAGTTAATAGCGTCTGGGGATGGGACATTTGGATCAGGGCCATGGCACTAGAGAATGATTTTTTTAAAAAAAATGGTACCCTTTCTGTATTAAAAATGCCCCCTATCAGGAAGCTGCCATTTGCTTTGTGGTGGGAGGAATTTTCAGATACCCATATATGCCTCCACCCCAGGAAATAATTGCTTCTAGGTTGGTTGAGGGGGACAGTTTTAATATGGGAAATGGCCCAGAAAGGCCATGATTTATGCTCTCCTAGCATCACAGATGTGATCTGAATCCCTACATATTTTTTAAAATGTCTGGTTTGGCCTTGAGTTATGCTGCAAAGCTGCAATCCTGTGCATAGTTATCTGGAACTATGCCCCAAGGAATATACTCACCAGCCATATCTCCTTTCTGCCTTGAGAGTTTTGTTTTAGTAGTTAGGGAGCAAACACTGACCCTTCTGTGCATTTCAAGTCATGCTGCATTTGTCAATCATCTGTGTTTCTGTTTGTGAGCTGGAATGGGATGGAATACTACTAGAATCCATGTTCCGCGAAGATGGATTAACAAACTGACCTAAACTGGGCATGGGGAATGATAAATGCACTTTTAGATGGACAGAGGATTTTTCCGTGACTACTTTTAAAATATGGAAGTAATTAGATGAAATGTGATCATTGAACAAGATAATGTTATTGTTCATGTAGCTTGAATAGTTTGACTCTTTAGGGCCTATTCATGACTCCTACGACACGGCAGCTGCAATTTTCAATCAGCCTGTGTTGACTTTATAGCTGTGGCTATTAGACAAAGATTGTTATGTGCTACATTGTGTTGAAGCAGGTTTTGACATACCAGTGCAGGATTGCTCCACTGTAGAATGACAAAAGCTGATCTGCTTTGAATTTAGCACATGCTATTGGCATGCGTGCAACTGCCTTGACACATGGCAGAACAGCTGGAAGATGACATGGGATGAGTGGAAATTATGGCTGTTGTGCTCTGAGAGGGCCATGGAAATTGGCTCTTAATTCGTTTTCTTCATGTGGCTATTTGTTGCCAAGATTGCATAACTCGCTTTTCTATACAAAGGTACTAAAAATGTCTCTTGCCAGAATATATGCTAACACATCTGAGACGTCCCTAAAGCAACAGTACAAATCACAGTATAAAATGCCAATCATAAAACATTCTCTGAACTATATTAATCTGCCTTGCAATTTTTATAGCTTGGTGTCCTGGTGTTATGGCGGATGGACCAGCGGGGTCGGGTTCAAGGCCCCCCTCTACTTAAACATGAATACGGAAAGCATCTCAATTACTGTATCTTCCGGCCACCTCCTCCTGGCGAGTAAGTTGCGTACGCTGGCCAGATTTCTGACAGGAAGAATGTCAGTATTTTGAAGAATATACATTCCATTGGAATCAGACCTGCTAATTTCCTCAGTGTTCAGACGATAGTATATCTGTGTTGGATCAAACCCTATTGCCCATTTTGAGTGTCCTGGTAACTCTTAATATTCTCTTCGTGCATATATTTTATTTAACCCACTTATATTGGTTTCCAGGTACTACTCCATCTTCTCATTGTTGATTCTTTCCACTCTTGTCTTTCTTCCTTTTAACTCCTTCTAGAAATTATCTATTTCTCGTTGTCATCCAAAGGCCTTTTGTCTTGCTCTGATCCTGATTTCCTTCCCCTCCTCTGCTTTCAAAGTCCCATCACCAGTCTCTCTGCCCAGTTATAGCTTATCTTTAGCTTTTGTTGATAACATCTTACCATATGCCTACCCTGTTTCCCCGAAAATAAGACAGTGTCTTATATTAATTTTTGCTCCCAAAGATGCGCTAGGTCTTATTTTCAGGGGATGTCTTATTTTTCCATGAAGAAGAATACGGTACACATTTATTGTTGAACAAAAAAAAAGGTCTTATTTTCGGGGGGATGCCTTATATTACAGCGAGAGGCAAAACTGGAAGTAGGTCTTATTTTCGGGGGATGTCCTACTTTCGAGGAAACAGGGTAGTAGCTTTTGAATTCCCACTTACTTTGCTTTTATTTTTTTGAAACATTTCTTTCCTGTTTTTCCATTAATAACGCTCAAATCATCTTACCAATGTTAAATAACTACTTAACAACAAATAAAACTATTAGGAAAAATAACTATAAATGCCTGAGTTAATTGTTTCTGGGCAAAATGGTGGGTGGCTACAAGAGAGAGCCGAAAAGTTTCCAGGTGAAGCTTTTGGCACAGCACTAGTTCAGATCAAATGGCTTTGTGTGCATGATGTTTTTCTTTGCTACATATTACCTTCAGTTCCTCCCTCAACTCCCAATAATGCCCAGTTAGGGAAAACTCTAATATTGGAAATCATGTTTGTAATACTGGTGTAGTTTCTGTCCTGGGCCTGGAGTGAGAAGTTTCTCTCTTTGACATAATTGGGTGCTCCTTCTGCTGGTGAGAGAAGTCTTCATGCATTTTCTTCTGGGTGGAAACTTACACTAAGAAGGGAGCAAAAAAAATAACATTCCCTTTTTTGTTGTTGCTTGCAGGGACTTGGTACAACTAGCCAAAGCTGCAGTGAGTGGTGATGAGAAGGCCTTGGACATGTTTAACTGGAGAAAATCTGGGATGGGAATGCCTCTGAAAATGGGACCTCAGGAAGGGTTGTCATTCTTTATCAGTGTGACAGATGGTAAGGACAAAACTGTTGTAGCCTACTAGGAAATGTCACTTGTTTTGTGTCTTTTCGGCCTTTACATTACAAGGAGGTAAACAGCTGGAAATGATGGTTTGCATAATCTCTTGTTTTAGCCCAATTCTTATCTCCAAGTCTTGGAGTCAAAGATTCTCCTCTTTTTGCAGCTGAAATGCATATTTACACAATGGCCCCATTCAGATGACACTCAGGGCTCTGTGGTTAGCTTAACCATGTTCAGCTGTGGTTAATGCTAACTACATGCGGAGCACTAACAGAATACACTGTTAACCCTTTTGTGGTTATGTTTTCCTTAACCACAGGCTAGCCTCAAACCGGTTAGATGAGCTCCTGAGTCCTTGGGCTCCCTTGCCCCATGTCCCAGCAGTCCTTGCTCTAGGAGCCCTGGCAGTTGCGCCCACCATTTTAGTGCAGGCTAAAGTGTCAGCAGCAACTTCTTATATAAATCGGCCCATTCGGTGAGTGATTCCTGTGTTCTCGGCTTCGCCATACGATCACCCTGCAGTATGTATGATATGCTGTGGTTTTAGAGGCCAGGACTTCTGCTGGTTTTAATGTTGTCACCTGAAGGTGCGCTGCCGCCATCCCACTTCCATGGCCATTTTGAGAGTGTCGGCTGCCCCGAAGCGAACATTTAAGCAAAGCATCAGTCTGGAGCAGCGATCGAGCCCGCAGGCTAGAGCAGCCAGGGCAATTCCACCCGCTCTGTACTGGAAGCTCTATGATTTAACTACAGGTGCATATCAGACGACACCTTCAACCAAATTTAGTGCCGCTAACCATGCTGCATAACATGGTTAGTGAGGCTGACCACAATGTGGTTAACAGGTGTGCATAGTTAGGGAAAAAGTGTGTCAGACGACCCCGTTAATGATAGCTAATCTCTCCGTTAACCGTTTTGCGGTTAACCAGCATGGTTAACGGTGTCATCTGAATGGGGCCATTTGCTGTCTTAGTCCTGTTTTGTTCAGTTAAACCAAGACCATTTAGGGGAAGCAGACTTCATAATGCTCGATTGCAAAATAGTATTTGTTTAACTCAATCAAATGTTATTTCTTAAAAATAGTCAAGTTGTTTTGAAAAGTAGGGTAAAGGTTTGCAGGAGAATACTAATAAGATGAAAATGCTACATTCTTCTATATAGCCTACTGTGATCAAATTTGCTTTACTTTGTTTGACATTTCCTTTTTGCAGAAGAAAAGGGCACAGTAGAGTTGTGTTTCTGAATCTTGCAGGTGTATACACACACACACGCACACACACACACACACACACACACGCGGTGCATGGTTATAATCTTATGGCACTGTGCACATGTTACAGAGGCTAATTCAGAGATGCATAGCCCCACCTACTGGTAAACAATGCATGTGTTTTTAAATCATGCAGTTTTTGCCTTTTCTTATAACGTTTGAAGGCCACAATAGGCATTGTAAGAGACAGAGCTGCTGCCTCTTGAATCTCCGGGGTGACAGGGACAGGGGGGAGGTTAACGGTGGGGGAAGAGCTCTTTGAATCCTCTGCAGACTACATGTTACTCTCCTACACTTTTGTACTGTTAATAACGGAAGTGAATAATACTAGTTTCAATATTGTCTTGTGGGCCTCTATATCCTCTTTATAGTGTATTCATTCTTCGCTCCCTTTTGTTTTTAGACTCTAAATCTGTTTCTCATGTTAGCCCAGCTCTTACTAACTTCTTAGGTTAGCCTTTGTGTGATTCTACAGCAAAGGCTTTATCTGCAGGGCAATTAAAGTCCAAAGCAGCCCTTTTCCTAGTATTAGAGAGGATCTTGAAGCAGTGGGTGGTCTTACTTAACGATATCCAGCAGTTTGTATTGCACTTGCAGTGCCCAAGTGAAATGGGATTAGTTAACAACACGTTTTTAAGATGGGAGGTGAAAACCAACTCCTGTCCACTTGGAGCTTTTAAATGAACGAAGCATAGTCGCCCTGGGCTCCTAAGCAAATTGCAGCTTTTACAGTGGTGCTCCAATCACTTAGGTTTTTCAGTCGTATGTATTCGTTTCCTGCTCTCTGAGTCAAATGTCTGACCTTCCCTATAAATCTTCTGTGTTAAACTTTGTTTAACTTCTTTTGACCACAGCCCATATCTTCCTGAAACAGCTTACGCAGTCATATACCCTTCATGACTAGGCATAATTGGATTCTAGTGAATTATTTTGAGCTATTATTTATTTATTTATTTATTTATTACATTTCTATACCGCCCAATAGCCGGAGCTCTCTCTAGTTATTACAGAACTATTGCTCAACAGTGCAGGCAATGATACATCCGAGTGGTAGGAACCTCTCATATTAAAATATTGCAATATCTACATTTATATTGTGACATTTTGGAATTTTTGTATCTAATTCAACAGAATGAAGAAAAAGCACCCATGTTCCAATACAGTCCCTAGAATTTTTCCTTCTTGGGTCTACTGTTAACTTCTCTTTCAAAGTTGGATCTATTAGCAGATGCTTAAATTGTAAAGCCCGATAAAAGGCAACTTTATTTTCCTCCCAGACGTCCCAGTTTGATTTAACTTTCTAATGTCCTGAAAAGTGCATATACTGGTTTTACTTTCACATGATTCTATTGCTTTCAAATGATTCTGTTGTCTGATTAACCTTCACCTTGGAATGGCATAGGATCCAAGAGAGTCGTTAGATTTCTATCCGATTTATACATGTCACACAAAAATAGCTTTAGTTCAGTTATTTGTAGTCTGTCATACTTGGTCATCCAAATAATAACTTTTGATTGGGAGTTATCACACACTGCTTTTGTTTGTGCCCACTTAAGTCAGGGCTTCTTATCCAGGTAAAAATATTGCTAAGATGTGTCATATCATTGCACAGATGATAGTTAGCCACACCTTGACCTCCTGATTCATTTGGTCTTTTGAGAGTTCCAAGGAATAAAAAACTTATTCAAGTTTTTCTACTTCACTATAAGTTTATTTTGGATGAATTGATACATACTTATGATAAATCATCTTATAAACAACAGCAGTGGCCAGTCTGCCAAATCAAGATAGTTTAACCATTGATCAGTCCTCTCAATCTTTTCTGTTGTCATTAAAGGGCAGTAATTCTAATGGACTAGCTTGCCTAGACCTCTTGTTATATAAATGCATAAATATGTCATCGTTCCACCTGTCCATTTAAACCAGAATTTTCTTTGAATTCAGCCAGAGAAAAAGCAGTTTCTACTGCAGTGTTTCTTTAATCTTCTATCCTTGTAGGTGATGCATTTCAGGAGCTTGCAATAGCCACTCTCTAGGAGGATCTGTTTATTGTTCATTAAAAAGGGCCTGGCAAAACTACAAAACCCAATAGTATGGCTGTAACTGTATTGATACTGAAAAAATAACATTGATTCTATATTTCTCTCTCTCTCTCTCTCTCTCTCTCTGTGTGTGTGTGCATGTAGGGTTAAGCTGAGTTTATTTTCTAGGGTGTGCTGTTTTGCTTTCATCTGTAGTGATGTTACAACATACCAGTATGCAACAAGGCTTGGTTTCATTGCAGGAACTGTGCATTATGTGAACGAGAGAGGGAAAACAAGCCAGGCATTGACCACAGAGAGTTCAGTCCAAAAGCTGCTGTTCATGGAAAAGGATGTCTTGGTAGTAATAACAGAGACTCTTCTCTTATCTCTTCACAAAATTTCTCTTGAAGGAGAAGCAGAGGAGCTCTTGAAGGTGGGTCATGTAGGTTCTGTAATACATTGCTTAAGAGAGATTAGATCCTTGGGGTTTCTAACAAGACTCCAGGCTTCACAAAAGTATCTTGAGGGCTGGTTATTGTACACCCATTGAGGATTCCAGATCATATATGAACAAATATCCCAAAATATATTTTAGAACATGCTTGCTTAAAATAGAGGCCAGCGTGCTCCAGCACATGGCAGTGGGCTCAGGGATTTCAGCTTGGCCATGAAGTTTCGGAGAGGACCTGTAGCTCAGTAGTCAATGCAGAACACACCCAAGTTCAGCCCCTAATAAACAGATCTTCGGTAGCAGGGATGGGGAAGCATCTGCCTGAGAGTGCTTCTGCCAGTCTGAGAACACAATACAAGGCTGGATGGACCCGTGTCTTGACTCAGTATAAGGCAGTTTCATAGGTTCACCTTGGAAAAAAAACACTCAGCCTAAATCAGTGCAGCTGGGGTGTCCTGAATTGCTCCATTCTTGCTGGCAACTCCTGCGCGCACCCTGCCTGCAAGAACAGAACTTTTTCTGGCACTGAAGTGAATGAAGAATCTCCTGCATATGTGGACAGTGCATGTCTGCTTCCAAGCCCCATTGGAGCAGTGTGGAAGGGTTATTCTCAGCCTTGGTTCTCAATCTGTAAAATGGGGTTAATAAATGACCTACATAGCTCAGTGTGGTAGAGCACCTGCTTGGCATGCAGAAGGTCCCCAGCTTCTCCAGGTAGGGCGAGGAAAGAATACTGCCTGAAATCCTGGAGAGCCGCTGCTGCCAGTCAGTGTCGACAGTACTGGGCTTGATGGACCAAGGATTTGACTCCGTATAAGGCTGATTCCTATGTTCCTACACTGAAGGGGTTGTTATGAAGGAGAATATGATTAACTGTACAGTTCTCTTCCAGAGCATTAGTTGCACTTGTTTTTTTTAAATTATTATTATTATTATTATTGATTAACGATACACTAATACAATACTACAATAATCACAACAACACAAGACAAAAAAAAACATAATACATAACTTGATTAACCTTATAACATTTCTAATTTGATATTTTTACATCATTCCATAACATAAAGTGCACCCCCCCCACCCCGGGATCTATTCCTGTTTCCAAAATCTCATTGATTCTTCTGGAGGTGGTCTTCCACTCCCCCTAGATAATACATATTCTAGGAACTGATTCCAAATTCCCTCAAAATCGTTTGTTTTTGTTATCCCTCTTCTTACTTTTACATTACATGTCAATTTATAGCAATATCCCAAATCTCTTTATACCACCTCAACATGATAAACTCCTTGCACCTTCCAGTTCCTCGATATGATCAACCTTGCTGCTGTCAGCAAATTCGTTATCAGTTCTTTTGTTTCTTTATTACATTTTAAATCTCCATATAATGATAGCAATGCCGCTGTAGGTGTCTCTTCAATCTCCATTCCCGCTATATCATTTATCTCTTTAAACACCATTTTCCACATTTTTTGAACAAATACACATTCCCACCACATATGTAAATACGTTCCTTTTTCTTTACATCCTCTCCAACAATTTGCTGAATGCAGCTTATTTATTTTATTTAATCTCACCGGGGTTAGATACCACCTCCATAAAATCTTGTAATAGTTCTCTTTTATCCTCACCGACATACTTCTCTACACTCTTTGTCACTTGTAAATGACAAATGTAAATGCTGCACTTGTAAATCACACCAAAACCAGCAAAAAGTCTGGTGGTGAGCATATGATGAAGGGTTGTAGCCCATGAAAGCTTATGCTACAATAAAACTGTTAGCCTTTACAGTGCCACCCTTTGTACAAGTCTACTAAAAGCAATCGATTAGAAGCAAAATGGCATTAATGCCTTAAAATACATTAGCTATCTGGGAAATTAATCACATTGTTTCCAATAATAATTTTTAATGTCAGGTGAAGCTGAGTGGGAAGATGGGTCACCCTGCTGATATCATTCTGATTGACCGGAGCCTCCTCATCACTGCGACAGGTGAACCAGTTCTTAGGTACGAAAACTGGTTGGGGAGATAAAGGGGTTTCGTAGGGTAGGCGGGGAGGTTAGACCTCTTCGACATACGCCGTATTTGCATATGGCACTCAGCCATAAATTCGTGCCATGTGCATAAACACTGGAGAGAATGGATGTGAAGAGCTCTTAACACTTGAAATGTGCTGTGTAAATGCTGCGTAGGACTATTATTCAGGGCACTACAGCCTCCCCGCAACACCAGCCAGGCAGCCACTCCAGCCCTGCTGCTTCTGGGTGGCCATAGCGGTCGACCATTAGCTGTGATTTCCTTGAGGGCAACACTGAGTGAGATGAGGAGATCCTCATTGTTTTTGAGGATTGCTGCAGGAGAAGAGGATGCAGCAGCCCAGAGGCAAGTGGGGAGGAGAAATGCTGCAGGCAGGATTGGTCCCTGTGGTAACTTCTGTTGTTAATTTTTTCAGCCATGTCTGGCTGGGAGGAAGCCTCTTATCAACCATCTCCTTTCCTTTTTCTGTAGGTTCTGGGACTTGGAGCGTGGCGAGAACTATGTGCTCTCTCTGGATGAGCAGTTTGGGTTTGAAATAGCAGAATGTATCAACTGTGTGTCATACTGCCATGCTAAAAGTGAGGAAGATCTCATTTTTTTTATTTTTAGCATTCTAATTGTCACTGTTTGTCCAAGTAGGCGGGGATTGATTGAGATTCCTATGAAACAAATGCAAACATTTGAGGGTGGGGAGGATCATAGCCCCTGATTCCTCTCCTTTAAGAGCCTCTTGGAGCTATAAAGTGAGCTCTTAGCCTCCTGGTTCTTGTTTTTAGCATTATGGTAAGCGCAAGTCCTTTCCCTCATCTCAATTTGTTGCCCCTTCCTCCCCTTTTTTCCAGATATTGCCAGTTGGAGCTCCTGTCCATCCTCCTTCTCACTGCTTCTCTACCTTTTGAAGTCTGTTATGTATGACTCTACTTTGCATCTCTGCATTGCTCTTCTGTATTGCCCTCCTTGCCTCCTTTCCCATTCTCATTTCAGGTCTTGATGTCTGGCATGCCGCCTTCTCTCACACAAACCCCCCCACTTTGTTCCTTGCTGATTTCAGTATTTATGTCGTTGATCATCCTTATGACCCAGCTGCTTCCCGTCTCCCTAATCTCCTCCTTTGATTTCTGACTTTGGACAGACCTCCTTGGGCACTGTCTTGATCTTGCCTTCACCAGAACTGTTCCGCTTCTGACCTCTCTGCTGCGGAATTCGCTCTGTCTGATTATCACATTATCTCCTTCAACATTGTACACAATCTATCCTCCCTACATTCCATCTTCTGCTGCTGCTTTGACTTTCAATCAGTTGGTCTGATGTCATTCTCTGAAGTGCCCCATCCTTTCTCTCCTGTCAGTTATGCTTTCTTCCTAAACTCTGCTTAGATGGGAAGTTTGTCCCTTCAGTTTATCCCTGTTTACTTTCCCAATGAATGTTCACCCCTCTTATTCCTAGCCCTTGCTCACTTCCTCCATTTGACATATCTGTTTATTCTCTTGTGCAGCTGAATACCTCTGGAGGAAAGCAAAATGTTGTCTGTTTTTTATCCATTGTAAATTCACCCTCTCCTCTTCCTTGCCTGTTATCTACCTTGCCAAACAAACTGCTATACCATTCTGATCCACACCAACCCTAGGAATCCCCATTATATCTACTCTGTCTGCCCCACCACCAGCATCCTTTTTGTTGTCCGTACAAGACTTCGGATCCTTCCATTTTAAAATTGAAACTGTCCACTCTGATCGCTCTACCTTTCCCATCCTTCCCTTTTTCAAGCTCCCCCTTCCTAAATCT
The DNA here is from genome assembly GCF_023053635.1 of Elgaria multicarinata webbii. Lineage (NCBI taxonomy): Eukaryota > Metazoa > Chordata > Lepidosauria > Squamata > Anguidae > Elgaria > Elgaria multicarinata. Next base: position 15,338,079 of record NC_086187.1, on the reverse strand, counting down.
CCTGCAATCCTTTCCATTTCCTTCCTGTCCCAGTTTGGGAGTGGACTACCGTATCGCCTTCATCTTACCTCTCTATGTGGACCTTTGATCCTATTCTCTCTCAACTCATAGCTGCCATCTCTTCCACCATTCACCACATAACCTACCTATATCTCCTACTGATTCACACACAGCTACTGTTTGTTGCCTTCTATCCTCTGCTTCCAAACACCTTGAGAGTGCTCCTTGCTTCCACTGTCTTAACCTTGACTTCCTCCAATCTGGCTTCCACCCTCTGCTGAAAAGAGATTGGTCCTGCTTCTGTCTCTTTCCATATTGTCCCTGGACAACCTCCTTAAAACCTATAACTTTCACTACCATCTACTGTATACGCTGCTGAAACCCAGTCCTGTCCTTCTATCCTAGAACTTTCCCCCTCCATCCACTCCCGCATGTCCAACTGCCTGTCTGATATTTTCACTGGGATGCTATCTTCTCAAACTCAGTATGTCCCAGACTGAACCCTCACTATTCTTCTCACATCCTCCTCCCCTTATACACCCTCCTTACACATTAACAAAAGTCTGGATTGTCTCTTTGACCGCTCTCTCATTTTCCTGTTTTATTCATAATTCAAGTTATATTGCTTCTCCTTTAAAACTTTGCAACCCTGATCCTCCTTGACTACTGCAACCTTTTTTTCCTTTCTGGTCTCTTATTGTCTCCCTCGGGTCTCCTCATGTCCCCTGTTTGTTGTGCACTCTGCTGCCAGGATCATTCAGTTCTCTTGTCGCTCTGACCACGTGACATGCCTTCTTAAATCCCTACATCGGCTTCCTGTCCTCTTCTGGAACCAACAGAAGCTTCTGCCCTTACCTTCAAAACCTTCCTTGGCCTGACCTCACCCTCTCTCTCCGTTCTTATATCCTGCTTTTTACCCTTGCTCGGCCAACTTCACTACCATCAGCAGCCTAAAATCCTCTGGCTTCCTCAAGTAGTTTTACCTCTTTGTCTTTTTCTGCCCCTTATGTCTGGAACTGCCTTCCATAGCACCTCTGCGATGCCACCTTTCTCACTCCAAATCCCCTTTCAAAAAACCAATTTTCTCTGAAGTCTCAGCACCCACCCTAGTCCCCCTATCCTACCATTACTAAGCTTAGGTTGGAAGCACTGTTGGTGTGGGGCCCAGCCGCTGAGAACCAGGCCTTCTCCCGTCCGCACAGCTTTGCTTCTTCTTCTGCATAACTGCATCCTGCTTTGTTTCTCTTGTTCCTATTAGGGAATGTGCTTGATGCATATATAGATAATGATCATCTTGACCCGATCTAAAGACTATGGTACATTTGGCAGGTCTTCTCTCAGCTGGGACGGACAAAGGGAGAGTAGCTATGTGGAGGAAAGTGTCAGTCACCAGCCAAAGCTCATGGTCACTGGAAGGCAAAGACAGATGGAAGCTTCAGGCACCTACAGAGCTGGAAGGGAACATCATTCAAATAAAGGTAAATCAATGAATAGATTCATGTCGTCTTTGGTGTATCTGAATGCAACAAGGGATTGAAGTACAAAGTATAAAGACTGCAGTTAACTGAATGGGGAACAATCAGTCTCCAAACATACGGAAAGACCTGTTAGAAACCATAATTTTTAAATAACGTAGGAGTTCCTTTGGATATACTTTGGCAGATGAAAAGTACATTAATCTATTTGCTTGTGAAACTCAGCATACCCTTTAAACTACAGGAATAGTCGAAGTTGGTCTTTCCCTGCTGCTTCATAGGGGACGGTAGTTGACAGTTCATGAGAAACTATGAAGACTGTGCATATAAAACTGCCAGCCTCGGTGGATTCTTGTTGGGCAGGTATCTGCCTCTGACTTCAGTAGCTCTTATGAATCGTTCTTAGTGGGAAATACCAGCTATCAGAATTGGGCATATTCTGTTCTGAGAAAATCAACCCTATAGCATTAATAGATTACATTTTAAACTAAAATGTAGATCTTTAACTTCCACTAATGTTGTTGTGAATTGCCGTTTTGAGGATGCTAAGATTTGTGACTGAAGTAGTGATCCAGACAGGAGCAAGGTGAATTGACTAATAAGAAAGTTCAGCACTGCCAGCAGGGAGTTTAAGTGGTCTAGCAAAAATCCTCGTTAATGGGTAACTGATTCATGATATTATAATTCTGTGCATGATACAATGTGGTCATTGTGCAAGTTGGGCTTTTCTCCGAAAAAGTGCATGGGGTACAAAAAATCCTAAACTGCTTACCTTAGAGTAATCACACTAAAGCAAGTTGCACTGCATCAGGATAATAGACTTGGGGTCTGTAGTACGGCTGATGGAAGGAATGACTTAAAATTCAGCGGCGTGACTGTTCCTATGGGATCAAGTAGTGGAACTGTGAAAATGACACTCTTGCTGTGTGGAAAATGAGCTGTAAAAATAAAAGATTGGATCCCTTCTGTTCAAGGAAGGGCTATTTTACACTTCACACTAGAGCACTCTATGGGGAAAAAATCGAACCCAATCTGAAAGATAACTACATGCTCATGTGATCTCTTGAACAAGCAGAAACATCGCAATTGCTGTAGAACATTATAGCACTGTTGTGCGCTCTTAAGTTTTTGCAGAAGAAGGGTGGCTATTTGCCTTCTGGTCATGGTTCTGTAGAATCCACCCTTCTGATTCTAGACTGGGCAACTTGTGGCCATCCAGATATTTTGGCCTTCAACTCCAATCATCCCTCACCATTGGCTATGGCAAGCTGGGGCTGATGGGAGCTGTAGGCCCAACATCTGGAGCACCATGAGTTGCCCTCTTCTGCTCTAATTCAAAAGCATTGTGTTGAACTGGATATTTAGATATCTATAGGCAGGATTCATTGGGGTGCTTCTGGCCATGCTGATTCTCCTTGGCCCTGCTGATCCCACTGCGCAAATAGCCCCCACCACTTGGGCAATGGTGATTTACTGCTTCCAGGGCAACAGAAATGAGCAGAAACACTCCTTTCCTAAAGGAGGCAAGTCAATGGAACTTGTATAAGGAAGCTTCGCCAACCTGCCTTCTTTCAGAAACAGATGTTTCCCCTTGTTTCGGGCTTCCCCTAGGAAGTCCTCAATCTCCCTTGCGTAAATGGTGGATCCCTCGCGCGCAGTGTATTTGATGGGACCCACCGCTTGCGCCATGGAATCTGTGGGGTTGTAAGCGCCCCATTGGATACTGCCTATTTGTTCTTAACCTACGTTTTCCCATCTTGTTCCTAGTGGGGAACCAAGAAGAACCTACTGGCTGTAAACACAACTAGCTCTGTGTCAATCCTTAGCGAACAGGCCATGTCTTCACACTTCCACCAGCAAGTGGCAGTGGTGCAGGTTTCACCAAACCTGTTCAGTGTCACATCCTTCAGCTCAAGAATGACTGACAACATCCGTATGGACATGTATGTGAATGGCGTTTTTGCCACCAAGGTAATTTGCACCACAGCTGACAGATTTATTCACCAGATTGTGTTTTTTTTTTTTCGGGGGGGGGTATGGGGAAGGAAAACATTTTGGGTTGGACCCTGACTTTGTCATAATTAGAGTAGATCCATTGAAATCAGTGGGGTTTATATTAGTCGTGATTAAAAAAAGAATAGAAAATGCAGTAGTTGAAACTGATTAAAATAGAACTAAATTCAAGACAGCCGAAGAATTAAGGAATAGGTCTTGGGTTGCCAGCACTCTAAAGGCCAAACTACACATTATGCTTACTGCGTAGTGTACAGTTTCACATTCTAATTTTCTTTCATTTCTGTAGGCTTTGGGGGAGATCACAGTGTATGCGGAAGGAAAGATAATCCCAAGCTGTGACTCCCCCCCCCAGCAGCCACCTCATCCCCCTACGTGACTACATGCAATCTTCCCCCACCCTTTTATTGTGAACATTAGCAAAATATAACAGAAAATACATTATGAATACATTTTAATACAGGCAATATTAAAAAAAAAAACATTCCCATTGGTAGCAGTGGGAACTTTTTCCTATCAATCCTAGTCACATTGAGGGGGCTTTTTGTGGTTGGAGAGTCATGGCTGGAGAGAGAAGTCATAAAACCCCCTCGTTGTGCACTGCAATGACCTCCCCCTCCCCCTCCCCCAATGCCTCCACAGCAACTGTAAAAATTAAAGAAAATCCAAAGATGAAGCTGCACTGGCAGTAGGTATAAGTTGTAATGTGGCCACATGATTGTGGTTTTAATGGTTGTGGACTGCCTGGAGAGCCTCAGCTATTGGGTGGTATAGAAATGTAATAAATCAGATGCAAGGTTGTATGCATATAGTGGTTTTATGTATTTTAAAAGTGCAAATTTATAGTGCCTTTGTTTTAATTCTACGGCAAAACTTAGGATGCTGTAGCATTCTGGAATGGAAAGCAAGTTGCCATCTTTGAGCTCTCAGGTGCCACTTTGCGGAATTCAGGTAAGATTAATGGATTTGAATGGAGTAACTTGTGGATGCTGGATGTTTTCTCTTTATATTATATTTTCAGTTTGCTTAGTAGAAATGATGGCCCAGTAAGGCATCAGATCCATAGAACGATGAATCAATAATTGCAGAAGATTGTGCACACTTATTGATTCCATTCAGGAGATCACACCCCTGGTTCCCTTTTTATTAGATCAATTTAATAAACATAATCACACGTTCCATAAACTTTGAATAGCGTTGAAGAAACACAGTTCCAGTAGCAGCCAATATTGTCTCTTATCTGCCGCCTCAGTAATCTTGATTCAATACAGCCACTCTGGTTATATCTTTAGGTTTTCTGTAGTGAACATTTATCCTTAAAAATTGTATCCTAACTGAATTGCATATATTTGATCTTCAAGACAATCAATCTGTGAAACAAACAAGGTAGAGAAAAAGTACTATTTTTGCGAAAAGCTAAAGAGAGGGATGGAAGAAGGATTATGAGTTGGGAATTACCTACATTTTAGTTTCTTCGGGACTGCTCAAGGGATCACCTGCTTTCTATAGACCATCTGGGTGGAATGTTTAATTGTTTGTGCCAAATAAAATGCTCTTTTATACGGTTCCAGGTTCTTTCACCTGTGATTCCCCTGTGCTGGCTATGCATGAAGAAAACCTTTACACCGTTGAGCCAAATCGTGTTCAAGTTCGCACCTGGCAAGTAAGCAAGCTGCTGTTCTGTGAGGGCAATAGCAGGGGTGGTGGAGGTGGCGGCCTAGGGAAGCAGCTTTGGAGGGATAACGCTTGGTGCGGCACCAGAGACAGCCCTGCGATCAGATGGGCTAGTGCTGCTGTCTAAAACATTTTGGCTCCTTCTTGTCAAAACTGTATATGTACAAGGGTACATGGAACTAGGATAACAGCAGAGTTCCACACCTGGCAGCCCAGTCCTATGTGCATGTGACGTCTCCCCCACCCAGAAAAAAAATTGAATTGTTCCCTCTACCGCTCAGTATAAACAGTCTCTCTGCCTGCCCCATATTGGAGAAAAATGTATTGTGGGGGAAAGGAGTTTGTGTGTAATGTTTCCAGTGTTTCCCTCTGGGCATTCACATCTCTTAATGGTGTACTATGTCATCCTGGAACTATTCTGGAAAAAGTTTCTTCTTGACTTCTTCGTCATAACCACGTGATTTTTTTGGAAACTTTTTTTTGTTTGTTTGTTTGTGGGAAACCTTGATGTTTAGATCCAAAATCTATAAGGATGAATTAATAGTGTTAAAAATGCCCTTATGGTTCATACTTGGCGTTAAACTTTGAGATTGATAGAACTGATAATAGTGGTGCATACCAGAGAGAAGAACACCTCTTTTAAACTTTTTAGGGAGCAATCTTATGCATGTTTAGACTGAAAAAGTCCTACAACACCTATCATCCCTGCAGCAGCCATGGTGGCTGGGGCACAATGAGAACTGTTGGACTTTTTTTTGTCTAAACATGCAAGGATTGTACCTTTAGAGAGAAATCCTATGATCTCTGGGAGAGCATTGCAGGGACCATAGGAAGCCTCCTAAACACTCTTCTGAGCCTTGGAAGGAGGCGCCATAAATCTGGGGGGGAAAAACACCCGCCTTCTTCTCGCAGCTCATGCGGAAAGAACCGTGGCGGTGGCCCTCTGAGGCTGGAAATCAACCTCAGAGGATGAGGACGGGGACATTGTGTTGAGCAGGGAGATGAGGAAAGGCAAGATATGAGGTGTCCTGAGCCTTCTCCAGCCTCCTTCCCTACCCATCCGAAGCATCCTTGCAAGAGAGAAGCTGTTAAGCCTATGTAGAGAAAATTGCCAAAGACAGAGGATGGGGAGGCAAAGACTTATTTATTTATTATTGCATTTATATCCCACCCTTTTTTCCTCCAAGGAACCCAAGGCAGCGTACTTAATCCTCCTCCTCTCCATGTTACCCTCACAACAACAACCCTGTGAGGTAGGCTGGGCTGAGAGCCTGTGACTGGCCCAAAGTCACCCAGTGGGTTTCCATGGCCATGTGGGGACTAGAACCTGGATCTCCCGACTCCCAGTCCAACCCTTTAGCCACTATACCCCACTGCCTCTCCCAGTGTGACCTCTCCCTGTCCTCCTGCCCTGCCGCTTTCAGCCCGGGAAAACCATAGGAATCTTGGACGCTTCCAAGTTCGGAGGCTTCCGAGCACCTAATCTTTTATAGTACTATCCTATATATGCCTACCCAGAAGTAAGCCCCATTGAGTTCAATGGGACTTACTCTCAGGAAACTTGGTATAGGATTGTAATCTTAGTTTGGGAACTGATAAGAGTATATAAATTAGTTGGATGTGGCATGCTGATATAGTACTGTGGCTTATATGAGACTTGGTAGTGGCTTGTCAAATAAATTCAAAAAGGCTGCTGTGGTCTTTGTGGTAATGTAACAGTGAACAGGAAGCCAGAGTTTTAAAGCTATTACTCTTCTTTTCATCTGCCAGGGCACTGTGAAGCAGCTGCTGGTGTTCTCTGAATCGGAAGGGAATCCATGCCTCCTGGACATCTGTGGGAATTTCTTGACTGTGGGAACAGACTTGGCTCACTTTAAAATTTTTGATCTTTCTCGCAGGTACAAATAGGCATTTACCGGAGCTTGGTTATATACAGTATATACCTTTGCGTTTTGCTTCTTTTTAATGTAAAGCTTCTTCAAACATTATTTGTAAACGTTACAAGTGCTGATCAAACATCAGTTCCTATGCCCTCTTGATATCTCCCCCTCCCCTGGACCCAAATGCAGTAAATGTAGCGGAAATTAAAAAGAAGGGCACCAAGAGAGACACAAACAAGTGACAGAGGAGGAGCATTGACGTGAGCTACAAGAGGAAAGAGCCAGGAATGAAGGGGCAAGGGAGAGAATCGGGGTTTAAAGAGTTCATATAACCTTCCGTTCAATATATTGCTAGCATGCCACTTATAAATCGCTGTAAATGCTTTGACTGAGTCCGGAGGCTTCCCCCATCCAGGTTTCAGTGTTTGGTAGGGTTATGTGCTTATTTGAATTAAAGGAGTCATATGGCTGAATGACTCTGTAGAGGCAGTAAGCCTATATACACCAGTTGCTGGGGAACATGGGTGGGAGGGTGCTGCTGCACCCGTGTCCTGCTTGTGGGAGCCTGGTTGATGGTTCGTCGGCCGCTGTGTGAACAAAGTGCTGGACTACATGGTCTGATCCAACATGGCTCTTCTTATGTTCTTATGTTTTAATCCGTGGAGTTTCTCTGTGTTCATCTGGGCACTTGAGGAGGAGCACCATTTCCAATCCTTATTGGCTAGAATAATGCAACATTAAGTGTGAAAATGTTTGTCTCAGTTTCCTGCAGTATACTTTGTCTCTTGGAGCAGGTTGAACTATGAGCAGGGCTGGGTCAATTTTCCAAATTCAGTAGGTTGAACCCAGACTTAGTTATGCTTAGAGTAGACCCGCTGAAATCAATGGGGCAATGTAATTCAGGACTAACATGAGTCCCACTGATTTCAGTGAATCTGCTCTAAGCACGACTAAGTCTGGATCTAACCCATGATCAGGAAAATGCTAATTCCAAATTCTGATTTCCAAATAAATTCTAACTGATTTAGATGACTATAGTTCTGGCAGTATAGTTCTATGCCTAGAACTAAGGTGGAAGAAGACAAAAAAGTAGGGCAAAGGTACACTATTAACATGGAGGGTAATATAATCCAAAGTGTGAGAGAGAGGCAAGAGCACAAACCCTTCACCACTGGAAACTGTGCCGACATTCTTCAATCACTTCCTCATTTTTCTTTGCAGTTGCAAGGGCTGGAAATTTACTAGTCAATAAATACAAACTGAATCCCTTAAGAAGCACAACTATGTGTTAGAGTTAAGGTGTAGTGACTCAGAATATGACTTCAGACATGGTAAGGTCATAGATCTTTCAGTTTGTATTGAAATATGGTTCAGGTATAGTCTCTAATTTCCCAGCATGATTCCGTGTCTAGAAATGTTTCAAAGGCTGTTATGGTGATGCAAACCCCTAAAAGTACTTGAAACTCTTAAGGTGTGTCAAACTCCTACCCAAGACACAGTACTGGTTGTGTCACATGCCGTATCGTGTGTTTTGTATATTTCAGAAGTTGAAAAGGGTACTCTTGCTAGCACAAAGCTGGCATGACATAATTTGTGTGGGAGGGAAAGAACCTGCAATTCCATCTGGTGCGATATTGACTAATAACATGATGGATCATGTAGAGTTCTTTCTACCTCACTGCAGGCTGCTTCACTAACAGTGATTTACGGTATGGGTATTATCACTTTGAAGGAAAGCAAGGCATTTTCCAATGCATGTCGTAACCACACACAGTCATTTTTGCCATATATAGGCACAGTGCTAACCTGCTGATAGCCTCGTCGAATCAGTGCGTGTATCTTGCCTGTTTGTGCAAAATAGAAGGACACTCATCGCTCATGAGGATGCATGCTGGCCTCTGAAACAGAAGGGGAGTTTGTATGTGAAGTAGCCCACATTGAGCCAGGAATGACTCATATGATTTAGAAGGAACATTGTCAAAGGCAGAAATCTTAAGACAACTTTATATGTTATAAGGATTTTATTAGGACACACACTTTCCCCATAATTTTGGAGAGTAGGACATTCTTGTTGATCATACTGTCACTAAGTGCCTGATCTTCCCACAGAGAAGCAAAAGTACATTGCAGTAGCAAGGCCCTTGCTGATCTGGTTCCAGGCACGAGTGGAATTGCGTCTGTGAAGTGCAATGCAAGTGGCAACAAAGTTAGCATCCTCATCAACAAGGTGAGTCTCGGCAACTCCTCTCTCATTACCATGACCTGCGTGGAACATCAAATGATTAGACTCAGGCTGTTATCTCCACATCCAGTTATCAGTTTAACACTGTCTGTGCTCAGGCTATGGCTCAGCACTGCATGAACAAGCCCTGTGCTTGCGTGCTATGATTTCCCCTCTCACTTCTGATTAGATGGTGAAACGTGGTCTGCTCACAAGCCAAGAACAGGAAACAGAGTTAACACTGTGGCTTGCACTTCTGGCTTGTGGGCAAAGTATGGTGTGCCACTAAACCAGAAGAGAGAGAGAGAGGAAATTGGAACGTGCAAGGGGAGGAGGAAACGTAACAACAGCAGGTTAATTTGCACAGGGCCAAATCATAGTTTGGCATCATGTCTGAACCAACCCTGTGTGTCAGTGTTTAACCAAAACTGGCCATCTACACTAGATTGCATGTATCATACTGATGGATAAGCAGCCACATTGCACACTAGTGGGACTTCTTTGATACCTTCTGTATGGAGTTCAGTATGGTATAGAACAGCGTTCTCCCATGCCAGACTGTTCTAGTTGGCAGACTATGATGTATCTTTGGAAGACTTCTTCCACTCTGCTAGTGCTGTGGAAGCAGGAGGTCCAGACGCAGCCCAATAAGGGGTATTAGGGTGGGTTTGAATTTTCAAGTAAAATCCATTGCTCAGAATTTGTATTTCTTTTTGCAAGTGTACATTTTAATGAATAAATCAAATAAGAAAAGACTTTGAGGTATGCTTCTTAAACAAACAATTGTTCAAGCATCCCTATAATTCAATAATTTACTGGCTCCAGTTTGAGAACATCTGAAAAAGAATCTGAGTCCCTTATATATTGCTTTCTTCTTGTTCTTTATTTCTTCCATCCTCCCAGATTGTGTTGAATAATCTCCAGTTCGATGGCTCATGAAGACTAGAATGAGACAATTACACTATCTCCTTTTTTTAAAAAAAAACAACCTCCTCTTATTTATACTTTTGTAGGCTGATGGAAGTCTTGACTCCAAGATCTGTTTCTATGACATTGAAATGGACATAGTCACCCTGTTTGATTTCCAATCTGGACAACAGAAGGATGCTAGAGAAATGCTCTCTTTTGGACAGGAGGCTGAGGGGTGAGAACTCTTCTGGAGATGGGGAATATAGATGTGGGTTTAAAAATTAATATTAACGTTAATTCCTTGCACAAGCTCACTTTCAAGATCTGTTTATACCCCGCTAGATACAACGTTTTTCTAAGTCTTTGGGTTTTGTTTTGTTTTTTGAAGTTCTATGGTGACCATAGGGGAGAATAGGGGCCCCTTCCCTGAAGTGTGCTACCTAGCAACCAGGACCAAGTAGCTATAGATATTGTTACCCGTAAGGCATCTGAATAAGGCACCTGCAACTCCTGAATAGTCTGCAGCTCTCATCCTAGTGCAAGGGTGAATGATGAAGGCTGTGGGATTCAAGGGAATGAAAATGTAAATATGCATTCCCAAGGCCTTAGAATAGGTAAGTGGAGACAGATGAAATTATCAGGAACCTTCCATCCAGCATCAATAGAGGTGATGATAAAAAGAAGAAGAAATAACTTGCAATGTAATTGATCTGACTGCAGACTTTGGGTTTTCTTGACACCTGTATTGCTGCTGCTGAGGGTTGCTTTGCTGTTCTTTAATGATTGTGATTTTACAATTGCTTTGTAAGCTGCTTTGAGCACTGCCTCTGTACAGAAATGTAGTTTATAAATGTTTAAACAATCCACCAGGGGTCACTGTAAAACTGAGATGCCTCTCAACTAGTATTCAAAGGAAGCACATTGAAGACGTGTGTATGTCTCTTCTAAAACTCTTTCCCATCGTGTGTGTGTGTGTGTGTGTGTGTGTGTGTGTGTGTGTGTGTGTGTGTTCTAGACCTCAAACTTGTCATCTTGTTACCATGAGTTTGAGTGAGGTGATTAAAATAAGGTGGCTCATCTCGCTGTGTTCTTTTCACTTTCCTCCCACTGGAAAATAAATTGTTGCTATGGCTTCTGTCACTTAATTTTAAGTTGTTTGCACTTTTAATGAGCCTGTCCTGGTCTAGACAAGCTCGTGGGATACAATGGGGCAAAGCAGCAGGGCAGGCTGGTAGTTGCAGCACCATGGAAAGCTCCCAGTGAACAACTCGCTCCCAAGAAGCCTACGAGCAGATCAAAGCTTTTTAGGCCTCCAGGGCCAAGATTCCCCTTCTCAGGCTCCTCCGTTCCTTGAGGAGGGGAAGGGATCTGGTTTGGAGCCCAACATTCCTCCTTTCCCACAAGCTCCTTCAAGTGTGTTGCCTGCGTTGTCCAGTTGACATGGGGATGTGGGACCTTGTCACAGAGGGGTTTGATTCCTTGGGGCAGCGGTGTGTGTGTGTGTGTGTGTGTGTGTGTGTTGATTCTTTGTAAGGACTCCAGAGGTACCGATTCAAGATTCAATACCTCTGGGGATTCCAGTTTAGGGCTCTTTTTATTTCAGAGGCCCCTAATAATAAATCTATTTTGGATAGGATGTGATGGAAGCAAGATGCTTGTGATTTTGAGCATCGGGTTGGGAGTACCCCCCCAGTAAACCTGCTTTTGTGTTAGCCTACAGATTTAGTGTAGATTTTAACTTAATAAAACCTATGCCTGCAACTGCGGTCAGCAATAGGTTTGAGATGTAATAAGATATGTTCAATAGCTCCCACCCACATAGTTGATTCTGTTTCAGTTTCAATCCAGGATATGCCGTGGCCTGTGTTTTGTTATTTCTGTTACCCTGTATTTATGGCTGTGTTTTGCAAAGCAATATTGCCTAGATTTATACTTGTGTTGTCCAAATAGGAGAGGCACCTCTGAATATCCAGAACTGTGTGACCGCATACCTGCCAGTCACTTCTGGGATCAAAACGAACCAAGGCTTTTCATATGCGAAACAGTTCTTGACCCAAGTCAGCAGTCACTGGACAAGAAGCAGGAGCCAGCAGAAAGTTCGGTATGTCTTTCTCCTCTCCTCTGACTTGTCACCATCCAGGGACTGGTTGTTGATGGTGGCAATGCGCCCACAGTTGTAGCTAGAATTTTCACGTCAGACCTTAAAATCTGAAGGAAATCACTTCTCTTGGGATCCTCCCATGTTGATAGATATGGTGGTAGTTGAAATGGGAAATTATATCAACTCAAATTCAGAGAAACTGCTAGGATTTCCGTATGATTGCTAAAACGAGCGCTTCCAGGGGCTTCACGGTTGAGTGACTGGTTCCTAACAGACAGAACTTTCTGTTTCTGTACTGCCAGGACATAGGCCAATGTGCGTTATGGTCTGCTTACTTTAGAGAGGAAGCCTGTGGCAGGTGTGTGTTCTTTGTTTCTTAACTGGAAGCTCAGCCAAATGAAAATGGAAAATAAAAACAAACCTAAAAAAGGATATTGCACCGTGAAACCCAAACAGTGTTCAATTTCCCCTTCCAGATGGATGTTCTGATTATATCCTTCTTCTGTACCGAAGAGCATGGGCTTTTGCTCCAGGACAGCTTTCCGTTGCCATCAGCTTACCAGTCTCTTTTGGGCATGGAGGTGCCGCATTATTACTTTGCCAAAAAGGTGAGCAGTCAAAGGTTAAAGAGGCCATCCCTGAAAATGTTTCCTTTGTCTTCATGCAGGGGATGTTCTGTCTGCTACAGGCCAGATTAAGGTAAACTGGGACTGCAATATTTTTATTTATCAAGTGCCTAACGATTTCTAGGTGCTGTGCAAAATGTAAAAATACTACACAGTCACTGCTTTGCAAACCTAGAATCTAATACACGATGCAAAAGAAAAAGAGATAGGAAGGGGATAGGAAAACATGCACATTCAGGCACTAATGTTTGATAAGTTACATAATACTTAAAAGGGTTTTGAATTTTTTTTTATGACAGTGATGTCTTGATGCTCTGGGATCACAACTGCTGTTGTGACAGTTCCTTGCTTCTCCTTGGAGGTTTCATGGCGCCCATGGGGGAGAATATCTCCTTGAAGTGTACTGGACCAAGTAGTATCAGATGTTTTGGTACTTAATGGACAGGGCATCTCCTCATCAGGGCAACTGGATAGTCTGCTACTTCTGCCTCTTCCTGATGGCAGGAATGACTGATGAGGGCTCTTGGAAGAATGCAAATACAAGAGTCCTCTCCTGAGGCCTTAGAGTAGGTAAATGGAGGCAGGTGAAATTGTCAGGGGCTGCCATCCAGCAGCAATAAGAGGTGATGATATGCTATCATCATCATCATCATCATCATCATCATCATCATCATCATCTATTGCATTTCTATACTGCCCCATAGCTGAGGCTCTCTGGGCAGTTTACAAAGATTAAAAACATTATATACTGCGTACAAAATTTTAAAAAAAACATTTAAATAAAACACACAACCAACCAATCAATTATTTATTACAGTCACAGAACAGCAAAATCAATATAAAACATACAAAGGGTAGATAAAAAGTGACATAAAAACAAAATACAGCTTGGTGAAGTTCCTTCTCTCAGGAGGATTGCAACGTTATTTTTCTGATTTGCATTGAAACTTAGAGCCCCTTTCAGTAATATGGGAGGACACATCCCTTAAACAAATTAATACCAAAGTTGTGGGGTTACATCCAGAAAAGGCTGTTCAAAATGGAAAGATTAGCTTCTTTCTGCATTCCTCATACGTGTTACAATGCAAAACGACATGTTCGACAGATTCTATTGCCAGAGGGACATATCCGTTCATTAACTGGGATTTTAATAAATCGTCGTCCTAGTAGTGCTGATGGCAACACATTAAAGCACAACCAATATATGCAAAGACAAAATGTAGCTACAAACAACTTTGGATAGTTATACCATAGGGCAGATCCAAGACCGCTTAAAAACTCATCATAAGCTGCCAAAAGTCTGAGAAAAGAGATAAGTAACAATGCTGGCGCCAGATGGGAGTCATCAGGCAGATCACTCCACAGGTTGGTGGCCACCACTGAGAAGGCCCCTCCCTCTTTGCCGCCTTCTAAGCCTCCCTTGGAGGAGGCACCCAGAAGAGGAACTTAGATGCTGAGTGTTGTATACAGGTAGGTTCATGTCAGGAGAGGCGCTGCAGGTATTGTGGTCCCAAGCTGTGTAGGGCTTTATAGGTTAAAATCAGCACCTTGAATTAGTTGCAGTGACCTATCATCCCCGGGATCTTCAAAAGTGCATGGGTTGAGATACCTTGGAGGCAGCAGAGTACTTCCCAGATAAATCAGCTAAACCAGCCCAGCTCCAGATACTGTAGTCCATATGTTCCTTGTCATCCATATGCTTCCCATCCTCATGGCTTGGCACTTTAACACTGAACTGGAAGTCTTGGAGAAATGTCACATGAAAGTAGTGATGACGCAGCATGGGAGAATGCCGTGCCGCCATTATTCCTGGACGGTGGACACAGCATCACTCCTGTTGGACAATATAGTTGCATAGCTGACTCCCATCGGCATTTTAGAGGGAGATCAGAGCATTGGTATTTAGGGATCAGAGGTGCTGAGAAAGCAGTAAACCCATATCTTGCTTGTGGGTTTCCTGTGGGGGCAGCTGGTTGGCCACTGTGTGAACACACTGCTGGATTAGATAGACCCTTGGTCTGATTCAGCTTGGTTCTTCTTATGTTCTTAAAAAAGCATGCAGCTGTGTTTATAGAATCATAGAATAGCAGAGTTGGAAGGGGCCTACAAGGCCATCGAGTCCAACCCCCTGCTCAATGCAGGAATCCACCCTAAAGCATCCCTGACAGATGGTTGTCCAGCTGCCTCTTGAAGGCCTCTAGTGTGGGAGAGCCCACAACCTCCCTAGGTAACTGGTTCCATTGTTGTACTGCTCTAACAGTCAGGAAGTTTTTCCTGATGTCTAGCCGGAATCTGCCTTCCTTTAACTTGAGTCCATTATTCCGTGTCCTGCACTCTGGGAGGATCGAGAAGAGATCCTGGCCCTCCTCTGTGTGACAACCTTTTAAGCATTTGAAGAGTGCTCTCATGTCTCCCCTCAATCTTCTCTTCTCCAGGCTAAACATGCCCAGTTCTTTCAGTCTCTCTTCATAGGGCTTTGTTTCCAGACCCCTGATCATCCTGGTTGCCCTCCTCTGAACACGCTCCAGCTTGTCTGCGTCCTTCTTGAATTGTAGAGCCCAGAACTGGACGCAATACTCTAGATGAAGCCTAACCAGGGCCGAATAGAGAGGAACCAGGACCTCACGTGATTTGGAAGCTATACTTCTGTTAATGCAGCCCAAAATAGCATTGGCCTTTCTTGCAGCCATATCATTTCTATATCGCTCTCTGGGCAGTTCACGATAACATACAATTATTACGATGTAGCGTAATAGACGGGTTGTGAATTTCACTGCATTTTCTGTCATTATTTCTGCTTTGGCTGTATTACTCTTCACACTCTTTATATCTTTTATTTGCTGCTTCTGTCATTCTGTTTCTTTTTTATTTCTGCTGGCCAATAGTTGTTGTTTTGGAGAGGATCTGTCTATAAACCTTATGTAAGTATGATCTGCTGGCCTTTCTTAATTTTAACCTGTCTTTATTCTGTGTGTTTCGTTACTTTGCTCTTTGTTACTGCCATGACACTGTCAGTATAGCAAATCGATTTGTTCTGGTCAGGATAGAAAAACTGACTCTTTGGCCTTAATGATGATTTGAAAAACTTTCCAAATGCTCCAGGCAGGACTCCCCCAGCTCAAGCCGTGAATCTGTTAAGACCATAATAGGCATTTTTTAGTTTTACCCAAAAGGCAAAATAAAAAATAAAGTAAAATCAGAAAATAGAACAGGATGGATTTACAAGTTGCTACTTTGCACCTTTTTGATATAGTGAAAATATTTTGGATATTAAGTTTGTTTAGTCCTTTGTGATGTGAGACTCCTTTTGAAAATGTTGGTTCAGGAGAGGGGTGGACAACTTGTGGCACTCCAGATGTTTTGGCTTACAACTCCCATCAGCCCTAGTAAGCATTGCCAATAGTGATGGATAATGGGGGTTGGAGGCCAAAACAACTGGAAGGCCATAAGTTTGCCCACTCATGGTTTAGCAAAACATAATGAACCATTACATTGATAGATGAGACTTGTGCTCTCTTCAAAATCAAAGAACTGTTTTTGACACCAAACTAGCTGAGAATTTCACAATTCTCAGAATTTTCACAATTCTAAAATTATGCAGAAATTGGTTTTCACACAAACACTATCCGTATTTTGTTTGACATCTGATTGATGTTTTCCTTTTAGCCTGAAGCTGAGAAAAAAGATGAAGCAGAACCTGGTGTGGAACCACTCTATCAGATGGTAGCCAAAAGGCCAATGCGAGATTTCATTGGACTGGAAGAATGTGACAAGGCCACGCGGGATGCTATGCTTAACTTCAGCTTCTATCTCACCATTGGGGATATGGATGAGGCCTTTAAATCCATCAAGCTCATCAAAAGGTAGGATTCGAATCTGATTTTATTTACTGCTTGATGGTTTTAATTTTGTCTGCTTCTCTCATTTTTCTCCATTTTGTTTGGAGCCTTGACTTGCTAAGTGAGCTCTGGAGAAGCCATTCTTTGGTTTTAGGCATGTTATTGCTGTGGGACTGGTGTTGTGGAGAATGCAGCATGTGCTTCCCTTATGTATGTTTGCTTCGGTGCCCTTTGTATCTGCTCCTCCTGAAGACTTGTAAATGGATCACACAGGGAAGGCAGTAGTAGAGGGTTGTGGGACTAGATGTGATGTGAGAGAGTTGTGACCAGGATCTTACACTCCATAAAAAAAAAATATGGGGACATTGGGTCAGAAACGTGCTGCATGGGCAGGGATATATTTACAGGGAAAAGGAAGGGCCAAGTGAAAAGATGGTCTGGGAAAGAACCTAGCACAGAGGGCCTAGGAAAAGGCCCTCCCACTTGATTCGCACAATCACTGCAACCGACCGTGGCTTATTAGCCGAGGTGGGTTGTAGCACCTGTGTGTGCCAGATTGCCACTTGCCAGGTTCAGATGACATGAGACGCTGCGCCCAGTGACGGTAATTATGCAGATCTGCTGGCATGCGCCAGGAGGTTAACAAACCTCTCTCCCCTCCCCCACAAACTTTTGCCCCAATCCCCGTAGAACATGCTGCTTGCCCAGGTGAAAATGCCCATAGAACAGCTGTATATTTTTCCCCACAGGGCAAACAGCAGGTTTTCCCTGAAGGGGCACTATTTAGGAAAATGGTCCATGTTAAAAAGTGATTTCCCACCTCCGCCAGGTATGCTGCAATTCTGGATCCAGTTCGCTCCCAAGAACACAGAGCTGCTATTAATTAAAAAAACAAAAACAAACATCAGTTATCTTGATTTCCAATGATATGTGTCATGTGCGCTTTGGCTCCGAGTCTCTACCATTCTCTTCTTTAAAGTTGAAAGTAAAGCCTATATTAAGTGTGTGTGTGTGTGTGTTGTTTGAGTTTCAACCATGAGGGCAAATTTAAAAACCAAAAGCAAACACCTGATCAAACATTTTTAAGAGAGCCAAATTAATGTTGTATGACTGAAGTAGGATATATGTGTATGAGAAGATTTTGATGCTAGATTTGTTTTTGTATATCTTGTGCTGATATGTGGCATTCTATTAACAGACTCGGTAGTGTTCTATTAATAGGTTTTTATAAGCATTTAAACCAAAATCTAATTTACCTGATTGACTGGAACATCTCATTTGTAGGTTTTTCTTTTCTTTTTCCTCTTGCTGGTCAAGGAGTTTCTTTACCAATTACAAACAAAAGATGCTTATACATGATCAGCTCAAATAGGCTTTGGATGTGCATATTTGCAGTGAGTTCAGTACAGACTTACCCTGAACAGAACTTATACTCATGATATTCTCCGGCTGATGAAAGTGGGGAGGTACTCTTTGCTGATTCCTCTCTTCCCCCTGCAGTCTCCTCTGTCCTCTGAAAAGCTACTCCAGAGGGTTGGAGGACCCTCTGGAACAGTGTGGGTCACGGCACTAGGGCTTTAAGGGGAAGGGAGAATTCACAAAAAAATCCTCCCCTACTCCACCATTTTCTAGTAGGATCATCCACTGAGTCTAGTGTGGTGTAGTGGCTAAAGTGTCGGACTGGGAGTCGGGAGATCTGGGTTCTAGTCCCCACTCGGCCATGGAAACCTACTGGATGGCTTTGGGCCAGTCACAGACTCTCAGCCTAACCTGCCTCACAGGGTCGTTGTTGTGAGGATAAAATGGAGAGGAGAAGGATTATGTACGCCGCCTTGGGTTCCTTGGAGGAAAAAAGGCGGGATATAAATGCAATAATACATCTTGGTTCCTCCTGTTTGCAGGAAGGCAAGTCTGGATCCAACCAAGTATCAGTGGGTTTCTCTCTGGTGTTAGTAATTATTTTTGCAGTTATATTTTGTCTGTTGAACACAATTGTTGGGATGCTTGTTATACGTATGTACATGTGCAGGTAGATCGTGCCGTATGTTCAACAACAGGCAAATTGATGTTTTAAATTATAATATTGGTCATTTGCACTTCTATGAGATTCATATGTAAAGGTACTAACATTGCCTTGACCCAAAGCTAAATTCACAAACCCCTGGGAACTTTGGATGTATTATTTGAACGACAAAGCGATCCTCTTTTAAAACTGGACGAAGTTTTATTGGGGTCTGCTGTTCAAAGGAAAAAAGTCAAAAATTCTATTAGGAGACCCCTATCATTGGGCACATCTAAAGTTATGTGTTCGATCCGGGCCATTTGTCTGCTCCATCTGAAAAATATAACAATCGTCTTCTTTTTCCCTCTTGAAGGCAATTAAACATTCTCAACTTTATTTATATTTCTAAAATAAACACAGTTTCCAAATATTACAGTGGAATTGGCTACAGAGCCACTATTTCCTTTTAATTTCACATTATTATAATATGGTTATTGCAATATTAGCAGAAATAACATATCTTAAATATTCCAGTATTTTTAATTTTTTTTAAAAAAAATGACAGTTAATCAGAGCATATTTAATTTTCAGCAAATACAGAACTTTTCCAGAAGTGAAACCAGGTAAAATTGAAACAAACCCCAGGATTTCTGTTTGTTTTGTTGTTGTTTTATGATCAATCCGTGTAAGTCCTAGAAAAATGGCTTTATTTACTTTATTTATTTATTTAATCACATTTATATACCGCCCCACAGCCGAAGCTCTCTGGGCGGTTCACAACAGGTTTTTGAGGCCTGTTTTAAGAAATTCTGGAGGCTTGCTGTGGACTGAGGTGGGATCTCATGGGCAGAAATGGGTGACATATTTCAAGTCATAACACCACTATGATTTAAGTGTCGTGGTCTTATCCTTCATTATTAACAGGGCAATCCTATGCATGTTTATTTAAAAGCAAGGGACACAGTGTTCAGTGAAGCTTACATCCAAATAAATGCCCACAGGATTGCAGCCTTAGTTGTCTATAATAACTTCTATATTGCTTTCATGTCATTGGAGATGCCAAACTGTGATTTGTATAAATGCTGTGCTTATTTTGGAGTACTCTTACTTTGATATCATTCTTTCATGCTTTAAAAGAAAACAGTTGGGTAACCTTTTTTAAAAAATATTGTTATCCATGACTCTTTTGAAGAAACAATGAGTTTGATGGTCTTGTTGTTTTGATATTTCACCAGTGCATCCATGAGAGCTAGGAACTTTACTTTTAAATAAAAGCGGATAATCTTAGGATTCTAGTCTGTAGCTATGGACTGAAAAATACAGTTCCTCAAGAACTGCATGTGTCCTACAGGCCTTGCTGTCCACATTGTTTCTGGAGGATTTTGGTTTAAATTGCTGAATGACAAAGCTGTTTTGTCTATTATTTGGCACTCAAATTATGTTATAATGAAACACACGAGCCAGCGTGATGATTTCCTTTATGAAGAAAATGAAATGGGGGATGGGGCAGTTGGTAAAAGCCAAAATTTAAAGCACAGACTTAAACCAGATATTTTAGAAAAGTCTCTGAGAAAGAGACATTAACATTGTAATCCTGTGCATGTCTACTCCGAAGTAAGGCCCATTGAGCTTATTGGGACATATTCCCAGGTAAGTGTGCATAGGATTGCAGCCTAAATATATTAGATTTACAGCTCTGTCATCCAGCCTATAGTATCTTCTCCAGTAGTTCCCAGATCTTTCGCTAAGAGGGCCAACCAGTAGAGGGTTGTCTTTCGTTCAGCATCTATGATATAGATGTTACTTCCTGCTTCTCACACGTTTCTCCTTTGTGTCCTCCTGGGGGCTATCTTCACGGCGCCAGGTTGGTGCTGTTCCGCCGCCAAACCCCACGCTATTACCAGTGTGCGACAGTGGCGAGTTGTCTTTAAGAGGGGAGGCAGCACAGGCTGTCTGGCAGACATTAGGCTCGCTGGGCCTGCCCCCTCCCACTCCTACAGCTTCCGGCGACCAATAGGAGGCCGCCTTCACTTGGGAATGCCCCCGGTGTGACTTTGAGCGAGGTCAGACCGGCTGAAGAGCCAGGCTGACCTCGCTCTGGCTGGAAAAGGTGGGGGTAAATCCCCAGCTTTTCAGCCATGCATCTTTTTACCTCTTTGCCTTGGGCTGGCTTTGAATCTGTGGCTGCGTCATATAACTGAAGCAGCATGGATTCGGAGTCACCCCGGAGCAAAGACGACATCAAGACAGCCCCCAGGTTCTTTCCATTTCGCAATGAACATTTCAGCGGTACACCCAACAGATTATTTGGGTAGTACTATACATGCCCATAGGCTAAATAAGGAATATTTTTCTCTCTTCAGTAAACTCTGTGGACAGTATTTCCCACCCCACCCCTGCGCCTCCTGATAGTTTGTGTTCATATCTCTGTATTTGACTGGGAATCTTAAGCACCCAAATCTAATAAATTGGCAACAAATATAAAAATGCCCAGCAGTCAGTTTTGAATTGAATAATTACTATGGGGTGATGGAAAGAAAAACTAACAATTCCTACTGTGAGTATTAACATAACTATATCAGTGGAGAACTTTTCAGGATGGTGGACTTTAGGGTATACCTCCTTGCCAACAATTTAATGGCATGCAAAGCTGTCGGACACATTAAATTTAAAGAAGACAAGCTCGGCATCTTAAATTCTAATTCCTTTAATGAAAAAAAACCCTTCCTGCCATGTCTTATAAATGGTAGAATTGTGCAGTACTTTCTGGATTTGTAGGGTTTGCCAAGCTTCAATGTAGAAATAATTATTTCAGCCAGATTGGAAGCACCTAAAATTTTAGATAGTTGTCTCTTTAAAAAGTAAATACAAAAACTATATTGCAAATAGTATGAAGTCGATGAAAATAGTGAGTTGGGGCAAGCTGTCATCTCCTCTTTCAGACTGCTGTTAGTTCCTAAAAAGGGTAATTTCTATAGTTGAGCCCTTGAATTTGTTCTTTTATCATTAGAGTGCAGGATAACTTTTTCTGATACAAGGTTTCAGCTTGGAATACTGGATTGTCTTTTCCCCATTTCCATATGTTCTCAAAAACTTGCTTAGTGTAGATCTGCCACAGTTTGAATCTCCCTGTCTTTTGACAAGTCCCATCAGGATGACTGAGCTGTTAATATTTTACACTGTACATCAGAGGGGAAGGATGGTGTATAATGTACATATATATAGATAGATAGATGTAGCCCATCCAAGTAATAATGCTGGGCTTCTTTAATTGAAAAGTGAACAGTGTGGTTTTCTTCAATACTTAAATTACATGGCATATTTATAGAAAACAATCCATTTTGTAAATCTTCTTCTCTGGAGAATTTCCCCGTTTTCACCCCCATGTTCTCAACATGGTGACTCAACATAGTCATTCTCCAGACCACGGCGGAAGCGAGCAGTCAGCGTGCGGCTGATAACGATTACTCTAGGTGCCATGCAGTCCTCCCGTCGGTGAAGGATGTTCCATATGAGAATGGCAGCAGCCAGCGTGGCTAGGAGACAAGCCCCAATGTTCAGGTAGCAAGACCAGGACAGGCTGGTGTAGGGTCCAATGCGATAGAAAGTCACCAGCCCAATGACCAGAACAAAGCCTGAAAGAAAAGTAAAGGATAGGATAGAATTCCAGATGGGTAACATTCCTGCAGTATCTAGAATCTGTCATTCTGTAAGCTCATTCTTGCACTAGAGATTTGTATCTTGCCCAGTAGTATGTATCTGATGGTGATTAGGATGCATATGCACACGTGCGCACGCACCCACCCACACAGATTGTGACACTGGAAAAGCTAAATCTTGCTATCATAAAAAGAAAAATCATGCACATTTTCTACTTTATTCCAGGATACTGAGAGATACATGAGATTCTGGAAGCAATTTTACATAAACACATAGGGAAAGTGTATTGGGAGCCATAGGACAGATCCAGGATATACAGTACTATATATGTATGCAGTACTGTTGGAAACAGATCCAGCCAGTTTTGCGTGGTCTGAGCCTTGAGCAGATACTGCTCATAGGTTTTCAGATTGTTTATACAACCATAAATGTTCCATCTTGTTTGGTTTTAAATTTAAAAATGGTGATATTTAAAGTCTAAATATCTAAATTATGACCCAGCTGCTGGATGTACGCATCCTTTCTGCAGCTATCCTCATAAAACCATAGGCATAAAACCATCTGTCTTGCTTATGTAACTCTTTTTAAAGTGCATGTACACTGATGGTGTAATGTTTGTTTATTTAAGAATAAGTAATGGAGCATATAAGCACTAGTCCAAAGATAAAGACCCTACAGAACCACAGGGGCAATGCAGCATTTAAGCAGCTGCTGTTAGACACCTGGGCATGTCAGTCAAAGCCTTTGGCTTACATTGGGAACACATTATCAGAAACGGTGTAGGCAAGTCCATAACTGCCAAACTACTCGAAATTGTTTACAAAATGGCACAAGACATTTGAGCAACTAATGCGGAGGGAAGAGTTGTGTTGCTTTCATTCCAAAATTACATTGCAAACTGGGCCCATACACTTGCTTATGAGCTATCTGCACCACACCTACACAAGCTGTGAGTTCACAGTCTCATATACTGCATTCTCCCAAAGACACTAAATCTTGTACTTTGGCAGAAATCCAACCTCTCTATACTGAAAGCTCACATGTACAGAATGTGCCCCTCAGTTTAATTTGCAAATTAAAAAAGTGGTTTTGTAGGAAGGGCCATAGAATCTTTAGCTATGCACAGTTTTATAACCCTGTCTTCAGTATTGGACTCGATTCAGACAAGCATTCAGCTGCATGAGTAACCCCTTTGATGTGCATGGGCACATCTCCACTTTGTAGGGTGTCTGAATGGCACATTGTGTGTTGCCTATGATTTTTTAACCACGCCAGTGTAACGCTTTGTCTCTCTCTAAGGGGGTCAATTTATTATGGCCATAATCACCTGAGACACAATGGGAGCCACTGACATCGACAGCTCCTACCATGTGCAAGTTGCACCTATGTGGTTCTAGTTTAGGAGGCTGTGAATCAAGCCTCGGATGCTTTCGAGGAAGAGTTGTAGAAACAAGGATATTGTGGAGTGGGAAAAAAAGTGTTTTCTTTCCCTGGGAAATTCCTTTATCTAGGGATTGATCTCTTCCTGCGAAATGGCAGGAAAACGTCTGATTTTAAAGTGCAACAGCATTTTTCATTTCTATAGCGTGTTCTCCCACTGGTCTTGAAGATCTTTATGAA
Source organism: Elgaria multicarinata webbii (assembly GCF_023053635.1). Lineage (NCBI taxonomy): Eukaryota > Metazoa > Chordata > Lepidosauria > Squamata > Anguidae > Elgaria > Elgaria multicarinata. The sequence goes on along the minus strand of NC_086187.1, from coordinate 15,314,059 downwards.
CATCAAGTATCCCACCACTGCTTCCCGCTTCATATGTATCCTAAATATCCGGTTATTCATGTTTCAGAGATGAGGAAACTGAGGTGAGGAGCCTTGTCTAGCCATGCAGGAAATCTGTCGAGGGGTCAGAAGTAGAACCCAAAACATCTGACCCCAAAGTGTTTTGTGTGTTTAATCGCAAAGCTATCCTCCTTTCCTTTAAGGCTGGGATCATTCATGCTCTGGTTCCTTGACAAGCCTCTCTGTGATGTGTCCGTCTCTCTTCCTCTCCTCCACCCTTACACCTCTGGTTATTAACTTTTGATGGAAGTAATTTATAGATCTAATTAGCCTGACAAGAACAATATACAAAGAGGCAAATATGTCTCGCGTAATAGGGGGAAAAATCAGCTTCCCTTCTCTCATAAACACTTCCTTAACCACCACCACAACAGAAGGAATTCACATAGACAGCAGGGGCCCCTTGCAAATGGAGACTAGAATAAACAAAGGCCAGTAAACAGACATAAAGATCTGCAGATACCATTTCCGTTAGGTTTGTGGGCAAGGACAGGTCAGTCCTGAATAAGCCCTGTCTCTCTCAACTTTCCTGTGTCGCTGTTCGTGGATTGCAAACATGCTTGCAAATGTTCTGTGACATGGACAGTCCATTGTATATATCTCCATCTATCTCCAGCCTGTAAATGGTTACAGGTGAAATTTCAGGCTTGCTCCCTTCCATAATTAAATTACTGGGGTGGTTAGCAACTAGAGGCTGTACAGCCAAATCCAGTCCCCTGAAACATACGAGCTGCCGCTTCCTCAGAGGGCTTATTCTCAGGAAACTGTGTATAAGAATGCAGTCTTAATTAAGGCACAGAAGTTAAAAGATTGGCTAGAAAAGATGAGAACTCGAGAAGAATTAATGGAGAGATTCAAAGAGATAAATTTAACGTGGTTAAATTATTTCCAATTAGAACAATGGATGAAGAAATGGTTAAAGGACAATGGAGAGTGCAGAGCGACTACGAAATTTGAGGAGCTGATCTTAAAAAAAATAAATTGAGAAAAGGGAAAATAAATTGATAAAAGGGTTAATGAGTGAAATATATAGAATATTAGTGGAAAAGGGGGAGACGGAAAGTACAGGCAAGATGGTTTAGGAAACTGATTTGAAGGAACAAATAGGGCAACAGAGTTGGGAAGGGATATGGAAACAAAGAGTGTTGAGAAATATGTCTGTGAGGATAAAAGAAAATTATTATAAGATTGTATGGAGGTGGTACCTAACCCCGGTAAGATTAAATAAAATAAATAAGATGAATTCAGCAAGCTGCTGGAGAGGTTGTCAAAAGAAAGGAACATATTTACATATGTGGTGGGAATGCGAATTTGAACAAAAATTATGGGAAATGGTGTTTAATGAGATAAAAAAAATAGGAATGGAGATTGAAGAGACACCTATAGTGGCATTGTTATCATTATATGGAGAACTGAATTGTACGAAAGAGACAAAAGAATTGATAACGAATTTGTTAACAGCAGCAAGGTTAATGATATCTAGAAACTGGAAGGTTCAAGGGGATTATCATATAGAAGATAGGTATAAAGAAATATGGGATATTGCTATTAATGATAAATTAACATGTAATATAAAAGTTAGAAGAGGGATGATAAAAATGAATGATTTTGAGGGAATATGGAAACAGTTTCTAGAATTTGTTTTATCAAAGGGGAGAGGGAAAACACCTCCAGAGGAAGCAATGAGATTCTGGAAACAGGAATAAGATCCCGTGGGTGGGGGGAGCACTTTTATGTTAAGTATGATTATGTTAATAGAATTAAGCTAGAATATATCTTATCAAATGTTTATTTTATATTATTGTGTATTATGTAGTATTGTTTTAAAAAGAAAAAAAATTAAGGCACAGAAAAATGTAGAATTGCAGAAAAATAGTTTGCTTTAAAAACAGTTACAGAAACTGGCACTAGAGGGGACAAAATATGAGTATTTATTCATTTATTTATTTAAAACATTTATATCCCGCCCTATATCAATAAGATCTCAGGGTGGCGTACATTAAGCATAGGTTGGCTATTACGTGTTATTATGTAAACTATCTCTAGATGTTGTCTGAGCTGTTATGATGTCACAGATCAGAACGGCCGCAGCTCTGGCTTCAGGCTGTTGAAATGAGGATGTGTAAGTAATTCTAAGCATATCCGCTTGAAGTATGTTAAAATGATGACAGTCTAGAGAGGCAAGAGACAATAAGCTCCTTAGAAGGAATAGCTCAGAGCAGCACCTGATATTGGCATAGCTCCGGGGAAGAAACAGAGAAGGCAATGCTCTAGGCCCCAGCACCTTGAAAAAGGGGTAACATCCTGCTGATCATGTGATCTGTGGGATACACCAGCCTCTTTTGAACTACCCTGTTTCCCCGAAAGTAAGACATCCCCCGAAAATAAGACCTACTTCCAGTTTTGCCTCTCGCTGTAATATAAGGCATCCCCCCGAAAATAAGACCTTTTTTTTTGTTCAACAATAAATGTGTACCGTATTCTTCTTCATGGAAAAATAAGACATCCCCTGAAAATAAGACCTAGTGCATCTTTGAGAGCAAAAATTAATATAAGACACTGTCTTATTTTCGGGGAAACAGGGTATTATGTACTTACCCAGGCTTTTCTGAAAGATATGAAGGGAGGTAGAGGTGATTTATTTATTTATTTTATTACATTTATATCCCGCCTTTTTTCCTCCAAGGAACCTAAGGTGGTGTACATAATTCTCCTCCTCTCCATGTTATCATCACAACAACAACCCTGTGGGGTAGGTTGGGCTGAGAGTCTGTGACTGGCCCAAGGTCATCCAGTGGGTTTCCATAGCAGAATGGGAACTAGAACTCGGATCTCCCGACTCCCAGTCCAACACCTTAGCCACTACACCACACTGATTGCAGTGGGACTATAGCAAACTAACTGGCACTGTGCTTGCTAAAGACTGTTACGGACTTCTGTGGAAGCCCTCCAGTCCCCTTCAGCCATCAGAAGGTTATGTAGGCCAACGACTCTTAACAACAACTATAGTAGCCCACTGAACAGTAGTATATTCCTACAACCTCTCCACACCTCTAAATTGTCATATTTTAATTGGGTTTCAACTTATTCCTTTTTAGTTCAGATTCGAAGGATAAAATTTCAAGCAGTTGTTTCTACACTTGTTAAACATCTATTTATTTATTTATTATAGTACTTTTATCCCGCCCTTTAGCCAAAAAGGCTCTCAAGGCAGCTTACAAAAATATTTATTGAGCATTGCACTGCTGGTGACTGCATCTAATTTCTGTTACTTGGTAGGGATGCCTCAGGCTGCCCCCCTTTTTTTTATAGATAGTTGAAATAGGGTGGCTACTTAAGCAAGAGGAGATGTTGATCATGTAATCATAGATTTGCCTAAAATGGGCACATGGTAATGTATGATTTAAATTGAAATACAGTATCTTTCACCATAGTGGGGAAGACTGTGGTCAGGTGATCTGTGTGCTTATTCAATCTGCTGTCCAGTTGCTAACTGTTGGAAGGACAACTTCCAAGGACCCTTCCCTCTTTTCTTACAGTTCTTTAGCTTTTGGACTGGATGGGCCTTCAATCAGAGGATGTCTTCAGAGGAAAGTCCTCTGTAAAGTAGGATTGGTGGCCACCCTATGCTGAAAACTGATACTGGAAGTCATGTTTCTTCATAAAATGCTAGTTGGGCACCCATAAAGCTAAGGAACATTTTGAAGATCACTTTTGCAGCTGGTTTATATACGTTTATATGGGCAGTATCCAACGGTGTTATTCCGCAAACTCGAATAATGCTAGTGGAACTCCAGTAAATCTTTCTCTTATGCAAGTGGTTACCCATTACTCTTGGGCAGCCGGTTGTGCAAGCCGTTGCACAAGGCGGAATGCACAACCAGTTGCACAGTGGGTTGCACAAGAGTTATGTGCAACTGGTTTCACAATGGGTTGTGCAAGCAGAATGCACAATCGCTTGCACAACTATGCTTCTGCAAATGGAACTTTAGTTAGATTCTCTTCTTGCGCATAGTTCGAAACCTATGTGCAAGAGGGGTGTGATGTCATTTGCCCTAACGGAATGACACAGTTGGATACTGTCCTTTCTTTAACTCTGCAGATATTTTTCTATGCTGCTGTAATGTTTTTAGATGAATTAACTCTTCATAAATTCATTTAGCTTATGAATTTATGGTCAGTAGTATGTTATGGATTATTTTAATATGTTGTGAATTACCTTTAAGGGTGTCTATAAATATAGAAACAAATAAATAATCTTGCAGTAACTCTGAATAATCAACTTCTAACGATGTACCACTAGTTCAGCAATTCAAACATATTGGTATGTTTGGAAAGAAGAAAGCACAACTAGATACGCTGAGATGGCACTTTAATTTCACTTGCACCTGTAGGAGGTGAAGTAGTGTACCTAAACAAATATGTACAGATTATACATTGGCTGATTTTCCCTGCGTTTCAAAGCAGCACACTGCACAAATGATGAAACTGTTAGTTGATTAATGCAACCCATGTAGTACCGTTTAAAAGGTGCCTTTTGCGACAAAATATATTTTAAAATGTATATCTAAATACATATATGTGCAACCTGCAACAAAATGTGACAGTGTAGAGTGCTCCTATTCGGGGTTTCAGCCAGTCAGCCCACCTGCCAGCCATGCCCTCTTCTGGGAAACTCCATTCCATTCCCTTGTTTTTCTATTTTTCCTATTACCATCAACATTCATTGGGCTTTTTTGGAGGTGGTTGTTATATTTGCTTTGTTAGAGTTTTCCCCCCTAAATGTTTTTTGTTTTTGTTTTGGTACTTTTGCAATCCAACAGGTTTCCTTAAGCCTGCAGATGCTTCCCTCTTGCGTATGGACTGTGCTGTTTTGGTTACAATGAAGTTATTTTTTATTTATAAAATTTCAGTGGGGGGGAAATCTGTGTATTTATTTTTTTTAAATTCACACGTTAATATGGACAGAATGGACTTATGGGCAATGACACACTGACTGGAAATAGACTGGTCTGTTCATTCCTAAATCCAGATCCCGTGCTCTAGTGCTTCTTGTCTTTTCTATCATTTCAATTCCCCTCTCCCTCCACTAGCCCTATAAGTCAATCAATGCAGGGCTACCCTAAGCAGGGGCTCTTCAACCGCTCCATCCTTTTATCTGAGAGATCAGTTATTCATCACACAAACCCACCAAGGCTTCCTTGTGCTGCTCAAAATAAAACCACTTGTGTTAGCAAGGCTGTTTCCCTTCACAGGACCTTTGCTTGAACTCTAGCTCTGCACAGCAGTGAATGAATGACACTCCATCCTTTTCTCTTTTTCAGGTTTTGAGGTAGGGCCCAGACAGGAGGGAATTTGGGGTGGGTGGGGGTGCAGCGCTAAAAGTTGCCAGAAATTTTAAAACTACAGCAGGTAGATTCTATATAATGACAAACCAGAGTTTGGCATTATACCTGAAACAAACATAGCTCCATATATATAGTGAAACTATTCTTGTCCAAGTATATTTCTCTACTTTAATGAGAGCAAGAATTGCATCTGTTGGGCGCCAGTAAGCATTCCAGATTCTTAAAGATATGTAGAAATTAGCACAAATTTTACTTCATTGTATAATCATAGTTGTAGCAGGACTAGTTTTCTGATCTCAGGATTTACTACATAATTTTCGACACAGCCATCTACCCTTGAATGTGCTATACCAAGTCTTGCTACCAGATATTTTTTTACACATTTTTTAAAAATATAATTAGAACTTTTTTCCTCACTCTATATTTAATGCCATGATACAACAAAACTATCCTTTTAACTTTTTTCTGTTCTGTAGTTTTTCAGTGGTGCAGTGCATTTATTCACAGCCCCGCTGGGGCTGTGAAGCGGCACCTGCATTGTCTAACCGGTGCAGCGCAGATCCACAGTCACCACGGGGCTTTTACCCATGTACAGACAGCCCCCTGGTCAAAGCTAAGCATTTGAAACTGCTATTCTAAAAAACCACAACAGGCTGGAATCTCGGTTAGGGAAAACTCTCCTCTTCAGAGCTGCAGTCAATTCTTGAGTACAGAATACACATTCAGAGAGGAATTTAAAACTGTTCATGTTTTCAGCTTGTCCCTGCTGCAAAACACTTATGTGTGAAACCTGATCCTTTCCCAGTCACATGTACTTTGAATAAAAAAGCCATGATTTATAACTTGTGTTTTATACATTTTTTTTAATGTGGAAATTTGTTCTCTAGAACCACTATCTCATGTGATGCACTTGGCAAGAATATTTCAGATCAAAAGCTACTTTGGGTGGAGGGGCAGGTATGAAGCTTGGGAAAAGTACAACATGGCTTATAAAAATCCTAGTCACCTAACAGAATCTGTGCAAAACATTCACTGTGTCCACAAAGCCTGCTTAAAAAATTATTTGTGCTTCCAATACAAATCGTGGCTTGTTGGCTTTGATTTTGGTCTCCTATAGAGTTACTGTTTATCTGGAATTGTGTTTCCCATTCTTGGCAAAACAAGTCAGCATTGGGGCGGGCGTACGGAGGGGGGGGGGCTTTCCGCTGGGGAAGGAAACAGATAATGGATTTGTTAGGAAGAATTTTGGAAGGGATGGTGTCAGTGGTCGGGCAGGCGAAGTAGAAAGGGGAATGTTACTCTGTGAACTACATTTGAAATCAGAATAATGAGTTTCCTGTTTGAATTATCCTGGCACCAAGCCAGCTTCAATTTCTGTATCCTTTAAGGGCACAATCCTATGGATGATTAGACAGAAAAAAATCCTACCTCTCCCACATCACCCCAGGGTTGTAGGACTTTTTTCTGTTAAACATGCATAGGATTGTACCCTAAGCAAATGCTAACCCAGCTCTGTTTGTTTCCATGGTGCCGTTTTTGCTGAGTCGTGCTTTAAAAGAGTTATAAAATAATCAAATGGTAGAACGTAACGCTTGAAAATAACACCACATTGCCAGCCAGGCTATGGTGAGAGGCCTGTGGAGTGGTCTCAAGCACAGTTCCCCTTTCTCCTTGCAACACAAGATTGTCTCATTTATTTTGTTACCTATATTTTTATTAGCTCTGCTAATGAAAGCCCACTGGAATGGAAATGACTCCTAGTCTCGGTTTGACACTTTAGCAAGGAGTTCCATTTTAACCTCACAGAGGCCAGTCCTGCCAGCCCACATTAGGAACTAGCACAAATTACTCTCCGTGTGGTTAGAAACACACACACACACACACACACAGTTTATATTGTCAGCGGCAACAAACCAAAATCAGGCCCTAAATGTGGAAAGCAAAAAATAAAGTTTGATCTTCAGTGATACATGTAAATATCAAGCTGAAACTGAGCAGGAAACCAATGTTCTTAAAGCTCTTTGCAAAAGCAATACCAAGAAGCCAATCCTACGTGAATTTACCCTGACTGTGCATGGCTGGCTTATGCTTCAAACTTACTGAACATCCATGGCTCAACCATAGATAGGAAAGGTTTGTTTGAACTGTACACAGTGATGGTGCTTTCTCGTCTTGCTCTTACTTTTTCTTTCTTCTTCCATTTATATGATTTTTTAAAATTATGCTTTGGTTCTGGTTACATAAGTCAAATAATAAGTCCTACATTCACATTCAGTTCCAATTCCTGCCTGGATTTAATATTACTAATCATTAACTTGCTTAAAACGCTTTTCTTGTCATTATTAATAGTGCCATCCTATGCACACCTGCTTGGAAACAAGACCCATTTAGTTCAAAGGGTCTTTCTCCCTGGGAATTCTATATAGGACTCCACTGCAAACGGATTTGCTGCTGAAGCAGGTTTTAATCTGGTAGTGCTGTTATTTCTTTCTTATTTATGTACTTTTATTTGTGTTTCTATTGGATGAGTTTTATTGTTTTAATTATAACTTTGCTTTTTTATTTATATTGTTAGCTGCTCTTAGTATTTTTTAGTGGAAAGGTAGGATATAAATGTAATATATAAAATAAGTAAATAGATGCACAAGCCTATTATTTAAAGGGGATAGCAGTGATTCAGAATTATTTGTCTTTCTCTAGAGAAACCTCTGGAGGAAAATTTGAGCCACCCTGTGCACAAAACGGCTTCCATTTTCACCACAGTACTCTTCCAAAGCAAACAGCTTTTTCCTGTAAGGTGTGAGGCTGCACAGTTCTGGAGCTGTGTGAATCCCAGTGCAGCCGCCAGAGCAATGCCACTTCCTCTCCTCTTTCCTTCCTCTCTGTTTCCTAAGGTTGTATTTTGTCAGATTTTTTTTGTTGAAAAAGGATGCACCTCTATCAAGGACACACGCAGGTGGCTGAAATAAAAATGAAGCAGGGCTAGGAGTCATCAGAAGCATCAGTGTGGTGAGTGCTGATCAGTGACTGTTTGCTTGCCAAGGTCAGGTTGGGGTATTTGAGATATGATGACTGAAACACTCAGCTCTCTCTGAAATGTTACTTCTCTTCCCTGTGACGATAGGAAAAGTGTTGCAAGGTTTGCATACAGGGAAAGTTAGAATGAAAATATGGCTATGGCCCAGATAGCGTGTATTCGACATTGTAGGTCGTGCCCTGACTTCAGGTGTGATCGCCACGGCTTCCTCCTTTGTTTTAACTTTGTTTTTAAAAAGAGAGAGCAGGCGACCAGAGTCAAGTGCTCCTGTATATTTTAAGAGTGGTGTAAGCAATGCCTCTCAAAATTCCCTCTTCTGTTCAACTATTAAAGGGACAGGGGTCACCTTAGAGAGAAAAAGAAGATGACAGTCATCAATATTATTATTTTTTTCAAGTGGGTCCCATGTTGCAGTCTCTAGTTTAAGGGGAATCCTGGATGCGAAAAAGGTTGAAGGTTATTGCTTTGCACAGTTTTATCCCAAGCCTTTTATGAAATTGTGCCTGCTTCTCCTTCCATTCAGTGACTCCAGTGTGATCAAAATCTACAACATACAACTTAGAGAAGCCTTGCTCTTTGCCTGTTGTCCATAAAACATGTGAAACTGAGGCCTCTCGGTGATTCAGTCCTACACACACACACACACGCCTTCCCGGCAAGCTCACTTCCTAAAAACATGAAGTTTATTATGACGAGAATGACCCTTGTATGCTTCCCTCTCCTGTCGCTTCCTCTCTTGTAGCACAGCTGCGAAGAGGAGGTGGGAAGCTACCCGAATTGTGGTTTATCTTAACTATGATTAGTGGAAATAAGACAGCTTCAGAAACCATGGTTTGAAATTGGTTTGTTTCTTCTAACTACAGTTAAGTTTATCCATAGTTTGTCAGGTTCAGATAACACTGTAAGCTGTTGTTAATTGAAACAGATTTATTATTATTATTATTTATTTATATAGCACCATCAATGTACATGGTGCTGTACAGAGTAAAACAGTAAATAGCAAGACCCTGCCGCATAGGCTTACATTCTAATAAAATCATAATAAAACAATAAGGAGGGGAAGAGAATGCAAACAGGCACAGGGTAGGGTAAACAGGCACTGGGTAGGGTAAAACTAACAGTATAAAGTCAGAACAAAATCAAGTTTTAAAAGCTTTAGGAAAAAGAAAAGTTTTTAGCTGAGCTTTAAAAGCTGCGGTTGAACTTGTAGTTCTCAAATGTTCTGGAAGAGCGTTCCAGGCATAAGGGGCAGCAGAAGAAAATGGACGAAGCTGAGCAAGGGAAGTAGAGACCCTTGGGCAGGCGAGAAACATGGCATCAGAGGAGCGAAGAGCACGAGCGGGGCAATAGTGTGAGATAAGAGAGGAGAGATAGGAAGGAGCTAGACAGTGAAAAGCTTTGTAGGTCAACAGGAGAAGTTTAATTGGATTCTGAAGTGAATTGGAAGCCAGTGAAGAGATTTCAGAAGTGGAGTTGCATGGTCAGAGCGGCGAGCCAAGAAGATGATCTTAGCAGCAGAGTGGTGAACAGAAACCAACGGACTGATGTGAGAAGAAGGAAGGCCGGTGAGAAGAAGGTTGCAGTAGTCCAACCGAGAAATAACCAATGCATGAACAAGAGTCTTGGCAGAAGAGACAGACAAAAATGATCGAATCCTGGCATTAAAGATTAAAAAAGCTTTCAAATTCCTCCTCTTGCCAATGCTGGAGTGGAAGTACATGAGGCCAAGGCTCGCTTAGACTCATTCTGGTCATGCTGAAATATAGTTTAGTGTGCTGTCCAAACCAGGCCTTCATATTTGTGGGGTCGGTGGGGAATTCAGTGACTGGGGATAGGATTCACAGTAAGATTCAAAGGTCTACACTTGGATATATTCAAGTTTAAATTGCAAAAAAGCAGCGTGTATTAAAAGCATTTTTTGTGATTGCTTTATATACCTCATAATAATATAATGCAGGTACTTTTGAGGAATAGTCCTCAACTCACAATCCTTCCTAAATGGCATTCACCAAAATTAGTATACAGCAGAATGAAAAGAGCAGAGAATCTGTGAAGGGAACTGAGTTGTTGCTGCAGTTTATCAGATGCCAAAAGTTGGTGGCCCTCTGATCTAGATACTATAGTTGAAAAGGTTGACAAGTCAGTGTGGCAAGTTCCCGGAGAATGTCAGCTGGGTACACAGGAACAGCAAGAAACTAATCTGGAGAATAGTATTGTGGCCATTATAAATTCCTACCCCTTTCCCAGACGTTCCTAACACAGTTTGACTCTTATATGTGCTCTCCCTCAGGCAGCCATTCCCTGTCAAAGCAGAAATAATAGCTGCAGACAAAGGCAGTAAATATGCTTGCCATCCATGGACTCCCCCATTCCCCAAATAATAGTTTCAAGGTGAATTATTTTTGTCAGTTGTTTTGCATCCTAAAAAAAACAAGAGTTTTCTACATGCAGCTGCTGAATGGCGATCTTGATTTTTAACCAACTTGTTTGTTAGAGTCACCATGTACCGATTCAAACTGGATTGGCAAAAATGCTGCCCAGAAACCAAAACCCAACAGGTTTATATGAATCATCGCTAACTTTAAAAGTAGATGGGTCTGGAGCAGAGCTAGATGATATCTGACCCATGAAGGCTTTCTACCTGAAATGACCATCCATCAGGTGTGCTGTCACATGGTGCATTGTGTATGTGCCAGAGGAAAACCCTGGTGGCCCAGATACGCCCAATGGGTTCTTTCCCTTTGATCCAGACCAATGTAATATGTTAAGTTTTAATTCTGGAAATTTAACTTAACTATTAAGCCTTTCTTTTTTAAAATATCCGTTCGATTTGACCAGCGTAAGGAATGTATTAGTCTTTCCTCTCCCTTCAGTCAGGAAAATCCATCCCACATATGGCTACCGTACAAAAAAGCCAACCTTCCAATGTTGGTTCCATCTGAATAGAGAGAATGTACGCCAAGAAACCGTATTTGAGATATGCGTTCCGGAGACTTCAGCCCTCCTTTGCTCTTTATCCAAAGAACTGTCAACCAAATTGTATGAGTGTCTGGAAGCATTTATTTTCTGTTTAAGCTTGTGTTAAACTAATGAAACTTTTAAACGTGTCGCGTGTAACTCATTACAAGTCAGTTACTTTCTTTAAAGTCTTTGTTCTACTTTTAGCTATATTATTCATTTCTGTGTGTTCTTCTAAATAATTAAAAATCTTAATATCTAGTAGAGGGGAAGACTTATGGTTTTGCCATTAATATAGAAGTCTGTCTAGTGGATAATTTTTTCTTCTACCCCTACCCCCTTTCCATCCTACCATGGGACTAATTACATTGCCTTTGCAAAACGGAGGCATTGAAGTAGTGTAGTTGATTGCTCCCCTGTAATTGTATTAGCTGCCAGATCACGGTCTTCACACTTTGAGCGCAAGAATCAAAATTGCAGCATTCATTGGAGTCTGTCTTATTGATGTTGCATTAATCGTTCCGTCTCTGGCTCCTCTCTCTCTTTCCCCTCCCACTGCTGAGGATTTCAAGGTTCAGCTTGCATAACAGGTAACAGCAGGCATTTCCTTCTCCTGTGTCGGGATATCCTGGCGCCCTTCAGTCTCTCTCTGACTGTGTTTAAAACAGACTGTAGCACAGGAAAAAAAAAACCTAATCTAAAATTAGCAGCCTTGATAGAAGAAAGGCACACGGCCGTCCTCTGTACTGTTTGTCAATGAAACAACAAATCTAAACAGGGCCAGAATGCATTTCCTCCCTATGAAAAACAGGGGAGTGTAGTTTGGACAACAAGAGGACGGAGCTGCGGGAAGAGAGCTTCAGGCTGCTTTTAAAGAAAAGTCGGGAACGGTTGAAATATTTCCAAGCATGTTAACGTTATTGGGGATGGGAAGTGGTTTGCACAGCATAACATGCCGTCTCTTAAATGTATCCTGATTCTCAAGATCTTGTAAAGAGAAGGTGGAATTGGGTTTGGGTCTGTCCAGTTCAAGTGGATAAGGGCTTGCTCTTCCATGGCCTTCTGTGCAGTGAGCCTTATGGTGCCTCCTGCCGCCATTTTTTTCCTGCGCCCCGCTGCATTAAGCATACTGTTCCATTTAATTTACTAACATCAGTTGGGTACTGAATGGGGCCCACCATTTTGATTGCATTATATCGATACTATTATCATCATATCGATGCTACTATCTGTCTATAATATATGTTAGGTGCCTTGAGAAGCACCTCATTATATCAATACTTCTATCTATCTATAATATATGTTAGTTGCCTTGAGGAGGCACATGGAATTAAAAGTGGGTTAACATATTTTATTAAATAGTGGACTAGTGGGAGTGCCTGTAAAGTCCAAGCTATGTCATACAAGGGAGGGAGCAATGACTGATCTGACTGTAACGTCACTAACCTATTTTATAAATAATTAAGGACAACTTGTAACAGTTGGGCGACAAGTAACAGTTGATTACGTTTTTTTAAATTTAAAACAAATAGAGGCAGATCCAGAAATCAGTGGTGCAGCCTTCCGCAACCTGGTGCCTTCCAGATGTTTTGGACTACAATTCCCATGCTGGCTTGGGCTGATGGGACTTGTAGTCCAAAACATCTAGAGGGCATCAGGTTGAGAAAGGCTGCAATAACTAGTCACCAATAAATGCCACCAAAAGCATGAACAAATAAAGTAGTTTATAACTGACGTCTAATGCCTGCTCAGTATATTTAGGAAGAGTATTTCGCAGTGTCAATGCCACCAAAGAAAATACCCTTTATGTAGATTATACCCTTATTCGGGTCTTATCCTAACCTGTATATGCAGCTCTAACCACTGATACATGTTGTCTACCAACTTTCTCAGTTTTACACCTCTCCATCTCGTTGACTACTGAAGGCCCCAATCTTTTTTAAAAGATGTTCACCCCAAATTTTATCATAAAAGTATATTTCTGCCTCCTTACAAAGAGGTCCTGTGTCTTAAAAATGTCTTGCAATTAACATTAGCAAGTACATCATGTGTTCCTTTCCCACCAATAATACTTTACATTATATGTTGCACGCTATATGAGACTAGCTATTAACTACCAGTGCCAGATATGTAAAGCATGTAGTTCTTGTTTTCATCCAGTGAACCTGGAACATTTTTTTACAACATAAGGAAGGGATTGCTTGCTTTGAACAGTTTACAATTTGACACCAATGACTTTGGCACAAAGCCTGATGACTGTGTTATTCACTTGGAAGGGACTGCATCATCTGATCAAATGCACACGCACACACACACACACATACACATGAGAATCCTGTAGAACCAAAACAAAGCATCCAGCTAGATGTTCATGTAAGTCTTTCTGTAAAACCCTCCAAGAAGACACTGCATCTAACCAGGGCAGCTTGCTTCATTGCCCATCCATTTTGAGAATAATTCTTAAAGTAATTGGTTTCGTGGGGGAGGTAAACACACTAGCTATGCTAGTGTCCACATGTTTCTTGTATTCTCCCTCACATAACCTCTGTTAGTTATGAATATACTGACAGCAAAAGGCAAGTAAATAATGGGGCTGGACAGGTAAGGGGCAGTGCTGATCAATAGTCTGTAATAAAGGTGGGCTGCAATTTGATAACAATGTCATCTGGATTCTCTGCAAAAAGTGAAAGAACAAATGGTTCACACATGATGCTAACCCATGGTTTATTTCCACCATGGATTGTTGAATTCTGAGTGGTTGTGATGTGTGCACCTAGCTGTATTAACAAACCATGATTTGTTAGCACCACAAACAACCCAGAAAGAGAACCCATGGTTTGTTGTTGGGTTGTAAACTATGGGTTGTTTAGACAATTGGTTGTTATGTATGAACCCCGAATCATGAGTTGTTCATGGGTTATTCCACCAGGCTACAGAAGCAGTGGGCAAGAGTAGTAAAACAAACCAGGCAATCTACATGCCAGTACTACAGCATTGCAAAGGCATTTAAGACTCAGGAAGGGAACGAGTGAGGGAAGAGGGAAATAAACAACCCAGGGATTGAAACCCTCCCCACCATTGATTAAATTGTCTTTCAGATAAACTCTGGGTAGGACAACAAATTATGGGTTAATCCTGGGTTAAATAAACCATGGGTTAGTGTTATGGGCGAACCAGGTCTATAGTCTTCAAATTTTCTATGCAAAGATCAAATATATACAAAATAAACATAGCGCCATTACAACAGCTGTAATTGGTGATAAACACAATTTTCCTAGCTTTCTGCTTAACACCTATAATAGGAGAGAAAAATCTTGGCTTTAATTGAGTCCAAAATGACTAGGATTTCTTCCTCCCCACCCCCACGTTCCACACTAACAACACTACATCATGACTTAGAGTTGTTCTCAGTGGCTGTGTTGGAAAAATAGATGGCAGTCTGATTAATCATAGTTCATTAATCAACCTCTGATCACTTTGTCTTTAAAGGTAAGCCCTTCCCCCCCTAAAGTCCCCCCCCTCAAGTCACTGATATTCTCATCCTCCCACTTTTGTGGGGGGAACAAATAGTCCTGACCTTACTTGAAATAACAGTGGACACATTCGTGGGAAGGGGTTATATGAGTTTGTGTCAAAACTACCTATGAATCTGGTTATATGACCCAAGTAGGCAATGGGTATAAAGAGTGCGAAACTCTGGAGATGTTATGGTTCTGTTTCACTTGAAAGTTTCGTAAAAGAACTTCCCCGCCTTTCTAGATCGAAGCATTTTTCAACTTGTAAAAGAACACACTTACTGGCCAGCTGGAACACGGCAGCTATGGCTTCTTCCCACCACTGGGTATCCTGGGGAATGATGGGCAGTTCTACTAATCCCAACATGAAGAGGAGCTGACCGGCTGTCAGAGCCACTGTGGCAATCATGTTACAGGCTCGCATCATGTCAAACTGCACTGTGGGGAACAAAAGGTGAAAGGGTGTTATTAGGTTAGCATGACTGTGAGGGGAGGGGGCAAAGAAGCAGACACAATTACCAATCCTTGCAGGAAAACCCTGTGTGCTTCCCGGTTTCTTAACATATAAAATAAACTGTTTACACCAAGGGCTACTTCAAATGAGACAATGAGATTGGTTTCCATATGAGGAAGAAAAGTGTGCATTTTGTAATACATGTATAGCAACGGGCATATATCTTTTAGCCTTATCGTTTGTGGGTGCATGTATCCAAGAGCAGCCTCCTTAATCAGTAAGTGGATTACGCTGTGGTGACGTTTCTCTGTAATTTGTCAGTTGTTAAACATATTAAGGGTGCCTCTTAAGGAGCGTGATTGAAACGGAATATCTCCAAGTTGCAATCAAGATGTGTTCAGATACACACAGACACAGACTCACAGAGAAACTTGGCAGTGGGCTCTCTGCGTGGTTAAATGCCTTTTACTATTTATTTTTAATTAAAAAGAAACGGCAGTATTTTCTGCTCTTATGGCTTTGCAGACCTTGGTTACGTCTTCCTTGTCATCTTGGATGGACGATCTGAATCATGCATTTGCATTCTTGGACAGGAAGAGGAAGGTCTGTGATATAGATTCAGGCTCGCGTTACTCCCTGTCTCTCTCATGCTACACAGCTGCGTGCTCCCTGTCTTGGTAAGCAAGTGGCAAAACCACCCTAAGACATGAGGTTGCATATGTCTTGTAATGGTGTACTCTTTTTCCTCTTTGGAAGAAACGAGTAATTCACTCAAACTCCCTAATGAGGATTAGCGTGATGTGATTAGAGTGTTGTTGGATTAGGACTGGAGAGATCCGGGTTCAAATCCCCTACTCAGTCATGAAGCTTATTGGTTGACTTTGGACTACTTACTATCCCTCAGCCTCCCAAGGGTTGTTGTGAGTATAAAGTTTAGGGTGGGAGCCATGCATGCCACCCTGACGTCCTGGGAGGATTAAAATGTGATTGATAGACAGACAGCAGATAGACTTGGCGTGTAGCACATTCGCCAAAAAGGCCACCACGCTTGACCTTTATGAACATCATACATGCAAATATTTTTAAGAATAGCTGTTGCTGTTACACTGCTTATCTATGCTTGTTATATATACTTGCGTCTGTATTTACTTTGTGTAATTTTACACACGGGTCATTTGCAAACATCTACATCCACAATAGTTACTTAATTGAAATCTATTTACACCAGATCATGTTTGCTGAAACATTCTGTGTTTTTCCCCTTATTTTCTCTTCAATCTGGTTGCTTTCCTGTTTTTATTCACTTTCCTTCCTCTCCCTCTAGGATTCAGAAGCTTCGCTCTGCCAATGCAACATCCTATCATGCTGCTGCTCTCAAGTAGAAATGTCTTGTCATACCAATGGGCACGTTTGAGGGGGAAACTTCCTAGTACCAAAGGTGGCGCCTCATTTTGTAGAATGCTCCACAGTGCAGAGGCTGGCCAACTACTACAATTAGAGTTTAAAAGCATCCTAAATTTGTTTCGGTCCAACTGATTTTAGTGTGTTGATCAGGATTCATTCATGCCTGCATCAGTAGCAATTCATGATTCCTTCTCCCATGAGCTAAGCAGCTGTGGTTCCTGAAGAGGAGCCGTGAGTCAGATGTAGGGTACATGCTTTGAGTTCAGAAGGTCCCAGGTTCAGTCCTTGGTGTCACCAGTTGAAAAATGAGCATGTAGCAGTTGATGGGAAATGAATTTGTCTGTGGCTCTGGAGAGATGCTATGAGACGGAGCAGGTGATGGGCTAGATGGACAGATAGTCTGACCTGGAGTCAGGCAGCATCCTGTGTTCACAACAGGGGTGTGCAAAATCTTCTCTGTGCATGAAGAAACTAGAATGCTGCGGGGGAGTCCCCGTCTGGCATCACTTCAGCAGCCACCATGCTGTCATCAGAGTCAGGGTCATCTGCTCCGCGGCAGGCAGGGATGGGACCAGAATGGGCCTCAGTTTCAGGGAGAGTTTACAACAACCTTCCAGATGTGTTGGACTACAACCGTATTACTCTCGGCTGTCCTGGATGGGGATGATGGGAGTTGTAGTCCAACACATCTGGCATGCACCAGGTTGGGGGAGGTTGATTTACAAGTATCGTTTTTAAAAAATTATGGTCAAAATGGGCAACACTGAATGTGTTCTAGTGCCCAGGGGACAAATCCTAGCCCTCTGGCAGTCCCAGGAAGGCCATGCTCCCTTCTCCAGGCCCCACCAGCTTTTCCCCGACCACCAATCATTGCGTAGTTTCCCTGCTTTTGTGCAGATTTTTCCTCTATTCTGAAAGGTTGAAATGCTTTTCCTAAGGCTCAATTGCTAGCAGAAAGAGCTTTAAGTTAAAATATGCTGGTATTTTTGGTTTCGACCCTGCCCTGTTTGCCTTCAGCCCCTTTCCCCTGGGAATACAGCCCCTGAGAGTTTCTGTGAAATAGTATTTGTCTCTCAGGCTGAAAGAGGTTCTTCACCCTGGATTCGGTGGCTGAGAAACTTGTGTAGCTCTGTGTCTGTATCTTGGGATGCAGTGAACCAGAAATCCGTGCTAGGCAGGACTTCTGAAGGTGATTGGGGAGCCAAGCTTTTCTAAACTTTTCCTCAGTTTGTTATAGCTTTTTCCCTTGGAAATGCTATTCTAGGAACATTTTCTTCCACATATCCTTGACCTTAAAGAAGTTTGTTAGTAACTGGGCACCTATGCTTCAAAAACCTCTGCCAATGTAACACTACCTGAGAACTGCGTTTGTAAATGCAGAAAACAGCTAAAAGTTCTCCCTTCCAGCTTGGCGGTTTAAAGACCATCAGCATAGTTTCAGAGGTTGACAGCACTAGTTAGGAAGGAGCTATGAAATATATTCTTTAATTCTCTTTGCCACTTTGATTTGAAGTAGGTGCCAATCAAGGGGTGATGAGTTCCTGAACTTTATCAAAACTGGTTATCTTCTAGACATACTGTGTTTGAAAGGCATTTGTATAAAGACATCTGTCTTTATACATTGTTATCAAAGCTACTACGTGTCTGTTGAAAACTTGGAAATGTTTCCTTCCCATCTACATTTGTGGGTTATGTAATATTCTTGAATTGAGGCTGGCTGTTTTGCCCATTTATGATTTCCTTTTGGCTTTGCAGCAACCTTTATAATATCCATGAACCTACAAATAGCATCCTTGTAACCACTGCAAACCTTGTCTTCTTTTTTTTCCCTGGTGGCGTTTATAATCTCTACACAATTGTGGGTGGCACTTCCGGTAATCATTAGCTTTTCAATCTATTGTTCAGTGTTGTCTTGCTGACAAAAGTATTTGAGGGGGCCCACCTTCGTGTTTGGGATTTTTTAATCTGTATCTTCTGTTTTACAAAACATAATTGTTAATGGTTTTACCGTATATAATTATGTCCCTGGTTCCCCCTTGTTTCAAACGTTTAGGAAAGTCTTTCTTTAAGACCCATATGAGATCCCCTAACTCCTTCATGAGGGTTTTCATGCAACTGGCTCTGATGTTGTGCACATGAATAACATTTCATAAGGTTGTTAGACAGTCATATTGTAGAGCTATCATTGCCCTTGGCTTAGACATCTCTTTTTTTCCTCCTGTCCTGCCATAGTCTAGTACCAAACCAATTTTGTGGTTCCTTGGTTGTGCGTTCCCTGGTATAAGCCTGTAGCTGCACAAAGTTGGGTCAGTGACATTCTAGTGTTCCAGTCAGGGAACTGTGGGTCATACCCATTCCCTCAAGGAGGAGTTTTTGAGTGTCTGCACAACACATGAACAGTGTGTGTGTGTGTTGGGGTAAATAGCTTCCTGCTCAATTATCTTATAACCGCCACGTTAGCAGCAGTAGCTGGGACTTTCTTGGAGTGCAACTGCTTTAGATGTTTCTTCTCCTTCTTTTCTTGGTTGGGAAGGTTTTGGTTTAGTAGTGGACACTGCTCCTTGTTTTCATCAGTTATTTTTCCTCCTCATCTCATTCACATGCCTGTGGTTTAGTGGGTCTCTTTGCAAGGGAGGTGGGATTCCTGACCATTTATGGGTGGGATTGCTGCCTAATTTGCCTGGGGGAACATCATGAAGTTTGGGTTTATATTTTGAGACCAGGATACTTGAAGAAACACCTCCCATATGAACCAATTTGTCCACTACATTCATCTTTGGAGGCCTTGCTCCACACATGCTGTTGTTTTTGGAAGTCTGATTGGCTGGGATGCAGGACAGGGTCTTCTCTGTAGTGGCACCCAGGTTGCGGGATTTCTTCCCCTGAAGGGTCTGATTGGCCTCTTCATTATTAGTGTTTGGGTGGGCTTATGTTATGTTAGATTATATTTTATTATTGAATGTCTATTGTATATTGGTTTAATTTATGTTACAGATCACCTTGAGGGTCTTTGAACCAAAAGATGGGATAAAAAGATTTTAAATAAACAACTTCGACAGTATTTCTATAACACTTCAAAAAAGATATGTTTATCTACTGGATTCTTCTCATAATCCAGCACACAATGCCCAGAATAGTTTTGTAAGTGATTTCAAAGGTTTCTGTTGTTGTTGTTAAGTATGTGAAAGGAGAAGCATAACCACACATGTAGCCATTTAAAAAACAACAACAGCAAATCAGAAAGTGCTGCCAGACTACATTTCCCTCTCAGCAGTTCCCTTGTGAGTGAAATTGTCCAGATGTTGTCTATGATCCAGTCTAGTGGACTTCACCACTCTGCTGATTTCATTAAAAGATTTGAAGAAGTTGCAATAGAATCAGGATAGGAAGCAGTTGTTCCAGGGAGTTCAGAGCCCTTCTATTTCTGACGCTTGCCCCTGGCCGGTACATTTCTGTAACTGTATATTGTGTTCACTTACATACTATAAAGCGATGACTGCAACTGTCATTCTAAAGTGAGGAATCAGAGCCATTGTTCTGCAGAAACAACCAGAACTCAAAGAAATGAGAGGTTATTACTGGACACGTCCAGTCCAGTACATTTTAAGGCATTATTCTGCACCAGACCACAACTTCCAGTGAACATTGCTCATTTTCAGCAACTATTACAGTGCCATTTTGGATTCTTCTAGCCCAGGCTTTTATGACGCCTCGTTGACAGATGTTTATAGGGGATTCACATATCATCTTCTACTCCTAACCCTCCCATGTTTTCCCACCACTACTTCCATGTTTTTCCTTAACGCGGAAGATCTGTTAAGGAAAAAGCCCTGGCTTCTCATTGCTAGCGCTAGGAGCCCTCCATCTGGAAACACCCCCAAAAGCCAAGGCAAGTGAATAACAGATACTTTGCTTTCTAGAAGACACAGCTGTGTTTTGAGGAGTCACGCCCATGCCTTAAGAAGCAGGAGAATGCAATATCAGAAGGATAATTCATGTGTTTATTTTTAAAAGGAGACACTTGTAAGGCAAACTTCCAGGCATTGTTCCAGAGTTTGGACATCTCCTCTCTGAAATCCACATATGTACTTCTCTTTCAACGTCTTGTCCCTAACTTTGCTCAAGGTATGGTCTTGAAAAACTAGTTTAAGAAAACTAGATTGAAAGCAACCTGAAGAGTAGTGAAGATCTCATTTCACATAACATTTACTGGTCTTCTGTGTGCCAGGCCATTGCCCAGAGAGAGGCCTGGCAGCTCCAAGATGTTTTTTTTTAAAAATAATGATAATTATTTACAATATTTGTATTCTGCTCCACATCCAAAGATTTTGGAATGGTGAACAGCAGAACAGAAACACCATGTTAAAATAATTTTAAAAAACAAACCAGAAACAGAGTTTTGATAAACTGCAGGCAGTCATTCTAGGAAAGTTTCCTGAAATAACAATATTTTCAGGAGGCTCTGGAAGCAGCACAATATTGATGCCTGCCTGACCTCCAAAGGCAGGGAATTCCATAGGAAGGGGGCCACCCTACTGAAGGCTCTTCTCCTGGTGGACTCCATGCATAGGTCCATGTGAAATCACCAGGAGCATGCCCTCTGGTGACCTCCATGACCAGGCAGGTTGGTAAGAGAGATGGTGATCTCTCAGGGATCCTGGTCCCTAGTTGTATAAGGCTTTGTACGTTACTACTAAAATTTTAAACTTGGCCCGGTAGCAAATAGCCAGCCAGTTCTAGTCTTCAGCTAGCTCACAGTTTTCTTTCTGCCTCTGTCTGTTCCAAGCTTCCAACAGTTGTTCCTTCAAACAACCACACACACACACACACACACACACACTTCCTCTTAGCTGGGGGGAAGTCACCTACTCTAACTTCTTCTAATGGCCATCACATTCAAACACACAGCAATGGCCACTATCTCCCTCCCCTAACACAGCTTTGAGGAATCAGCAACCAACCACTCTTCCAGAAACATTAACAATAAGATCAGAACTATTTGTTACAGAAGGCACAAAAAAAACAGCATTCTTGCATCTCCCCTCCACCTTTCTCCCGGTTAGCAATATTGAAACTCACAGTGCTGCATGTTTTCCTTCCACCGCACCTGAAAACCAGTGAGGTGGAGTAAGAGTGGGGAGAAATGCAGTGTGGGAACATTATATCATGCATTTTTTGTGTTCCTAGATATTGCCAGCACATGAGGAGATGCAGAATGCTTGCTTTGTGTAGCTGTCATGCATCTCCCATCACATCTAGTTCCAGTCTGACCTGTGTCTTGTACAGCAAACTTGCTCTTATTGAATGATGTTCACAGAGCCCGATCCTGTGCATGTTTACTTTGCCCTATTGAGTTTAATAGGGCTTACTTCCATGGAAGTGTGCATGCGATTGCTGCCTTAGTTTATTTAGGGCATCTGGCTCAAAGCAGAATCAATTAAGAATGGTTGGCACCCAAGTTCCAAAACCAGTTCAGTTTCTCATTTCCTCCTTAACTACACAAAGTAGACCAAACCAGGTTCATTTAATTTGATTTTGATGCTTATGAACACAAGCTTTATTTGGTTATATTAAATTACATCCCCAGGGACATTAGTGCTGTATAAATGCAGGGTAGTCTAATTAGGCAATATTATGTAGGTTTGGGAGTAATCAAATAAAAAATGATCTCATTTGGAAATCTAATAACATACATCTGCATCTCTTTTTCCCCATCTTTCAGTGGCTGGAATTATTTTAAAACTGAGCTATGTAGTATTTGCAACCAGGTTGCTTTTTGATAGAGAGAATTAGGTTTTTGCTATACTCCATTGCTGTTTTCAGATATAATGTGTTCATTGAGCAAAATGTTTTTCAGATACCAATATAGTAAGGTTCTTAATAGCTTGGCTGATTGCAATGGCTCTGTCCTTTGACTTTCCCCTGCAATTAAGCTTCTGTTATGCAAATTGGACAGGTTGGATTTTAATGCCTTTTTATACCAAACAGCAATCAACCATGCATCCAATATTTTTAAAGCAGAAATTGAGTGATTGCTGGATATCAGGAGAGTTTCAGAGTAATGACAAGTTCAACTGGACTTGAAATGTTTGGTTGAATCTACACTTGGCAAGGAGTTTTGCATCCTCAAAGGAAGGTTTCGATTCTTAGCTCTTTTTATGGAAAAGATTTGAAATTTCTTCAGACAGAACAAGCTCTGGGTTCTTAGATGTGAAAAGTGTGTGTGTGTGTGTGAGTGTGCACATGTGTGCTTGCATTGGTGTGAATTTCTTGCAAATGATACATACAACAAAGGTTGCTTGACACCATTATTACTAGAAGCAAAGTGCAGAGGTTTGGAGGGATTTAATTAAGTGACAGGCTCCCTTCTTTCAATGCTGAAGAATTATGATGACTCAATAGGACTTACTTCAGATAGGCATGTAGAGGGTTGCACTGTTAATCTCTCTCTCTTATGCTTTAGATCTGCAACTGGTACAGCTTATATGGTGGGCTAAACTAGACTGGTTGGGTTTTTTTTCGTTCAGAGCAGCCTACTGTGCTCCTGAATCAGATAGGGCAAGTGGCACCGTGGGACGGAGTGTCGCCCTTTCCCCTTGCGCTGTTTTCCTGACTTAAATTGCTACCCCCACCCAGTTGCACTTTGTCCGTAAAGGGAAATTTGCAGACACATAGATATTCTATCATTCCCACATGCCTTTCCCATGGTCCAGGAACCTAGGAACATGGAGATATGGTTGCTGAATTGATGTATCAAATTCTCTCTCTTTCTCTCTCTCTCTCTCTCACACACAGGCCTATACGTATGTTGCCTAACTGCCATGTTCTCACATTGGGAAGAACAACAAGGAACATGCTGGGTTTTCTTGAGACATCTCCTCCTCACCATCCTATCCTCCCTTTGAACAGGCCAGCATGGCGCCATTTCCCAGATGCGTGTTAAAGTGCTTCTAACGGGCCATGTCATGATCACTTGGCAAAATCTGTTGACAGTATCTGTAGTCAGGCTTGCTAGGCACAGTGGTAGATCATAAACACGTCAAGATGTGCTTGAATGTGAGCTCACCTAAAGCTGTGCGAAACTGTGATCTCTGGAGGGCTCTTTCAACCTCCTTGGTTGGGACTCCCAAGACGGAGCAGACCTCAAGAGTATAGCTTGTCCCAGCTCAACTCTATTTTGGGCATCTTCTAGTTTTTGCCTGGCTGTTTTCCAAGGAGAAATATCAGAGACGTGGCTAATGATCCCTGGCATTGTCTGGGCTGCTGCCTCTGTAAACATGTTCCATTTTCTCATTCCCACGCAGAGCCATGCCTCTGGCCTCACCCCCCATATTTCATAGGGAAAATGTATTCATATAAATCATACAGTGCGGACAGACAGGTGTTTATATTTAGCACTCATGGAAGTCACGTAGTCCCTGGCAATATTGGGCCGCTCCCAACCTCTAGGCATGCTTGACCCTAAGAGCTACAATAAGGAAAGAGAGTCGTTGCTCCATGCCTGTCTTTGGGAAACAAACTTCCCATCACTCGCCTCTTTCCCGTGTCTTCAAAATCCCTGAGAATCTTCCAAGTCCCTTGCTCCCGCACCCCTCCTTTCATTTCCAGTCCGCCCTTGAAATTGTCACAAGTACCGCTAAGGCTTTTTAGACCATTCGATGCCTGAATAGGATTCCTTCGTAAGTATAGCCAGGGCCATCTGCCTGTCTGCGTACAGCACTTCTCATAATAGTGTCTAAGCATCCTGGTCTCTGGGCAGCAACTGCTCATTAATAACCACTATGAGAGCCATTGAAGAAAGAAACCTTCGTCCCATTCAACGTCTCCAGTACAGAGTAGTTCATAAAAGAAAGAAAAAATAAATCTAGTGAGATTTAGCTAAACCTTCTTACAGGGACCAGGGAGCCCTCTAATGGACTGCAGTGTTTTAAGGACATCCCAGTCCAGAGAAGCACAAGTCTTGTTTGCACATATACACAGTGGTCCGCCCTTGTATATGGGTTTCTATCATTCCCACATGCCACTCCCATGGTCCAGGAACCTAGGAACATGGAATGCGGTTACACATATGTTAATGGGTTGCAGAATAGCGTCTGAGCAATGTGGCCTCTCAGTCCAGAGGAAACTGGCTAGGTATGTGTAAAAACACTTTGAAGTCTTCAAGTGTGTTAAAGGAGCCCTTCTCGCCCACAGGCACTTGTACCACCTGGTGCAGCAGACCCGTGTGCAAAAACCCATTTCTCTCCCTGGGTTGTGTTCTCTGGGCTGGGATGTACAAGCCCAATTCAGTGAGGTCTGGCGCATATAGTGGTGGATTTGTACCTGGATAACCCTACAAAGCCGATAAGTTGTCGGGCCAGGCAGAGACCTACACAGATGAATCCACCTCACAGGGTTGTTGTGTGTGCATAAGATGGGATAACCTCAGTGTATGCCACCATTACTGCCTTGGAAGAAGGGCAGGATATGAATGTGATGCTAATAATAATAACTCCTATTGTTATGACAGTCAGGTATGACACACAGATTTTTAGGGCCCCTTATTTTTACTTGAAATAGCAGGCACAGGGCCCCCTGATCAAGACTGGGGCCATGGCATGCGGGGAGATGTTCAAGAATCCTTTTGTCCCCCGCCATGACCCCAATGAAAGTAGTTTGGGGTACTTCAGCTTCTTTGCATCTGCTTTATGTTTGTTGAATCTTGAAAACATATTGCCATCCCATCTTCACTCCCCCCCCCCCCCCGCAGTTGTGGAGGCTTGGAACAGCTTGTTTTCCTTTTCCTTTTCATTCAAAGAAACTCATAACTTTGTTTATACTGGAAGTCAGACAAATGAGAGAAGAGGGGGATTCATATCCCAAACGGCAAATTTCAGTAGCGCCACCAAAGGCACTAAGACTGCAGGAAAAACAGGTAATTGGGTTGGGTATTCTAAAACCCACGTTTGGACCCACATTTCACAGCTTGGAAAAATCTATTTGAGTGAAAGTTCCTATGAAATCATTGGTCTTAGATTCTTTCAAACTGTGAGATTTCTTGTTACAGCATGCATGCACCATTCTCCCTCTACCCGTATGATATAACATAGACAGGAACATATTTCACATATCTTCCCAGAGCTGCTATGCTTTTAGTTTCCTGATGTGAGTAAATCATAACCATAACTCAGTTCCACGTATTTCTTAAGGGAGTGAGTCTGGGGCCCTTTGATTTATGTTGAAAATTATCCTAATGAAGGAAGCTCAGGGTGTATCTATCTTTCTATCCGTCTCCATGCTTTTATAAAATCTATAGTTCATTTCACAGGACGTTTGATGTAAAAGTGGGAGGCTCACGAAGTTGTTCTCCTGCTTTTTTGGGGGGGGGGGCGCTCTTTTTTTTTGCAACAGAGGAACTCTTGTGTTGCTTCCAGACAAAGAGCTCTTAGCACTACCAATCCAAAGACATTGTGCAGCTGTTCTGTCTTTTATATCTTAATGAATTTTCTGAGGAAAGAAAAAAAGATAGGAAGGAGTAGTAGAAGAACCCAGGAGGGTTACAAGTGGAAGATGGTTTTATCTGGACTCCCCCGCCCTCATAAAATTCTGTGGCTGAAGGAGTGCAACAGTTTGATAAAAGCTTAGTATAGAAGCACCTAGAGGCCTAATTACCAAGGTATTCGTAAACCTGTGTCTGGATTGTACCAAATTCAGACTGCAGGTGGGTTTTCGCAGGATTCAGTTGTCCTCTCTTCCATGCAATTTTTAAAAATCCTTGCACATAGAAAACCAGCATGTCAAGGAGATATATATCATAAACTTCCTAACATGCTAGTTTTCTACATATAGGGATAACATTCCTGCAGGAATATGCATTCATATCGCCCCCACCACCTGAAGTAAGTAGTGCAAACCATAGGTTCTTAAGGTGGCTTGTTCTAGAAAGTTAAGCCACATTGTATGGTTAACGAGCCACCCAGCAGAAAATGCCCTGGTTTCAGACAACATGATAATCCACGGTTCAGCAAACAACTTACATTTCAACAGCAATCCACACTCAACCACTGAGTGTGGGTTATTGTGTTGTGCAAATCCAGTCCATGATGTCTGGACGCCCTCCTAAAATTCCAGGAGTGAGGCAGGGCAATGGCATGATGAAAGCCGCCTCTGGAAGCACTCACAGTGAGTTGGCATTCAAATGTTGGTTTCCCCAGCAATAGTGCAGTGGAAAAGGAAAATTCTGATGTACAGGCAGTCATAAGAACTTAAGAGCCCTGCTGGATCAGGCCGAGGGTCCATCTAGTCCAGCATTCTGTTCACACAGGGCCAACCAGCTGTGGACCAGGAACCCACAAGCAGGACATGGGTGCGATAGCATCCTCCCACCCATGTTCCCCAGCAACTGGTGTATATAGTTTTACTCCCTATATGACAGTCCCCACAGCCATGCCCCCCAAGGGGAGTCCAGAAATGTGGACAGCTGTGTCGATCCAAATCAACAAACTGCTTTTGGCACCATTTTAAGCTCCATCAGACGGGGGGGGGGGGGATCGCACTTGCCTTTCATCGCTTCTCCACCCCTGCTTTTGTTGCTCAATACTTGCTCTTTCTCTCAGAGAGAGGAAGGAGGGAGTAAGAAATTGCACATGGGCCATTCAGGGGCCATCTTTATCGCGCTGCTTCTCCTGTACACAGCAGGAGATAGCAGCAACTTTCCTCTTTAAAAACAATATGGACTTACCAGGGGCTTTTTTGTCATGCAAAAATGGCTAGAAGGGGCCGGAGGCACACAGGTGATGAGTGTGCAATAAAATGCTTGTCTGATGACGCCCAATATCTCAGTCAAGAGCAGGTTTTGTAAAGCTAATGGGTATTAATTGCCCATTCAAGACCATTCAAATACTTTGCATTACAACAGGGATTGCTCACCACAATATATAGTTGCTGGGGCAATCCATTTCTCCAAAGCTACTGTGAGGATTGCAGCTAAATTCAGAGGGAACTCAAAAGCTTGGCGTGGGGTGCGGGTGGCAGATGACATTATTGTCCCTGCTAATCAAAGAGTCCTTTGACCCTGGTTAGCTCTGGCTCCAACACTATTACCCAGTCCAAATCTGACACATTAACCGCTAAAGCATACTGGCTGGCTGCTGAGCATTCAGCACAGTGGACTAGTACATTTCCCAAATGATTATTTGCACCTTTGAGAAATAAAAACTTACTTTTTAAAAACCAATGGAAATTGAGAATCTCAAGAAGCCTAAATCTATGCCGTATTCTATGCTAAGCATGGGTAGACATTTCGTTTTTGTAGCATGATTACCTCCCCACACGCATATTTTGGTCTGCTACTTACATTAGTAATAACTCATAACCCTTCCATATTCTACTGCAACCCAATGCCTGGTCTACACATGCAGCAAAACGAGGTAGTAGAAGGTTGAAGTAAGATGACATATACCACTTCAAACAAAAATGGGGGCATACCATGAATGAATGCTCCTTGACATTAAAACAACAACAACCAGGGGTGTTTTTATCATGCAACCACCTTGCCTCGTTCATTTAATGTTACGGTGGGTCTAAACCAATGGTCTTCAACTGGTCCAGACCTGAAACCAACCTCGGACGCCCAACCTGCAACATGGGACCCCCCTTTCACAATTGCCTAACATGGCAGTATCAGCTTTGCCACAACCCATCTGAACTGATCCTGCAACCCACTTTTGGGTCGTGACCCACCAGTTGAAGACCACTGGTCTAGACAGTGTCATTTTCCACTCGTAACCCTCCCATTTCCCTCCCACCATCTCTTCTTCTCAAACTTGTGAACCTCCCATTTCCCCACCACCACTTCTTTCTTTCCACATAAAAATCAGTTAAGGAGGAAACAATGGTCCTCTGGGCCGGGAATGATGGAAATTCAGTACAATACATCTGAAGGGCACCAGCTTGCCAAAGCGATTGTTAGCGCTAAGAATCCTCTGCCTCAAAACACATGGAAAGGGAGGTTCAGCCTTTGATATGCCGGTTTTCCGTTACCTGGGGGGCGGGGAGTTGAATGAAGAGGAGCATCCAAAGATGTGATCCCCTCTCTGCTCTCTGAAGTAGTTTAGATCACCTAAGCATTCTACTGACTTGTTCTTTTATATCTATAGCCCAGACTTTCCTCTTTTGCTGTATATAGCACACACTTATGATCATAGCATATGTATGTAAATTTGGTGTCTGGCAAGGCATTCTACATCAGCTATCTTTTTAAATGGATTTGACTGTGGAGGTGAACTTAGAAACATGTGGGCAATACCTACCATGACCTTACAAGCCAAGTAGGAGGATGAACAAGGCTTCGATTGATGTGTGTGGTGGTGGTGGGGTCTTGCCTTGCGCTAAAAGAGGAGGTCTTTTAGGGGGAAATAAGCAACTGTATGCAAATTAGCTCAATTTGACTTATCACAGAGATTCTCAAGCTATGGTCCACAGATCCATGGCAATCTGTGAGTTTCATTCAGGTGATCTGTTGAAAGGTTGCAGAACATTTGAGAATGTCTATATTTGGCCCTGCAGTTGAGTTATGCATGTGCTTTCATTTGCAGAACAGCAACAACATGCTTATTAAGTGGTCCACCTGCAGCCATTTTCAGGTTCACATAGAAAAAAAAATGTTTCAGAACTACTGCCATGCCAATTTAGCTGATGTTGTTATTCTTACTACTAGTAGTACTGTTATATTAGAAATGTCTTAGTCACTCTGCCACAGTAGGACTCAATTTATGTTCAACATAAATTAATTTGGGTTGCATTTTCTTTGGGTTTGCAGAATTCATCTACCTTGTTTCGGAATGTTTATTTTCCCTAGCACAAAATAAAGTCAAATCAGTTGTCCCTTTTCTGTACATCATGTGAAACATGGTGTATTAAGTCATGCTTGCTCCTCTGCCACTGTGTAAGTCTGTAGAACATTGGCTGTGTGCAACTGCTTATCAGACCCTGTGCTATCTGCATCGTCTCATAAGGATTTGTGGTGCAGCATCGTTGGTAAGGGCCCTGGGGCAATGTCAGTGCCAGATCCTCTTGCGCCACACTGTTCTGGTTTCCAGAGGGGGAAAATGTACCTCATAATCCTTCCTCCCACTTCCTGCCATCTCAGAGCAGCAGGCCTGGCTTAGTTATTGCAGTGGCTGTTCAAGACTAATAGCTTATGCAATAAATGACATTTTGTCACATTAAGGAGGCATTAAAAGAGGAACGGCTGAAGCATTTGGGGTTATTTAGCGTAAAAAGGAGATTACCCAAATGGGATGGCCTCTCCTCCATGAATTTGGAGGTTTATAAAATTATACATGCTGTGGAGAGCTTGGAAAGAGAAAGAGACATTTTTCTCCCTCTCCCATACTGCTAAAGCTTGGAGTTATGCAATGAAATTGCTGGGCTGTAAATTCCTGACAGACAAAAGACGTTTCTTCTGCTCACTACTTAACTATGGAATTCTCTATCACAAGATGTGGTTACGGTCATTGGCTTTTAAAGGGGATCAGACAAATTCATGGAGGAGAGGTCTATTGATAGCTATTAGCCATGCTAGCTAAAAGGAACCTCCATTTCTAAAGACAATAGGCCACTGAATATCTAATTGTTGGGGAGTGAAAGACAGACAGGCTATTGTTTTCATGCCCTGGTTGTGGCCAGAGGCACTCCGAAGATCTGCATGGTACACAGATCTTTCCTCCAATACCTTGCTGCTGCCTCCCAGCATCCGCTGCCTGAGGCAACTGCTTCACTCTGCTTATTGGTAGGGCCAGCCCTGGTTGCGACCTCTGAGAGGCTTCTAGTTAAACACTGTAGGAAATGGGATGCTCTGTTAGATAGGTTCTTGGTCTATCAAGGGTAGGGGGAAAGGGGTGTGGCCAGTGGAAGGGTGTGGCTGTCTGTGGACACCAGCAGGCCAGGTTGGTACCCCACACGGACCACATTTGGTCCACAGGCCTGAGGTTGAACACCCTTGCTTAAAATCTTCCTATTCCTCTGTTCAGTGCAAGTACATAAACAAACCACTCTGTCCCCTAAGCATTTTCATGTCTCAGTTCCTCTGCTCAATTATTGTGAGAGAACAATCTTCTCTGCTTATTTCTCAGGATTGTGGTTGGTCAGTCTGTACATTTGTAGATATATTGTATGGTAAAGGTGCTTCTTCTCAGAAAATAGTAGCAATTCTTGACTTAAACTTCAGGTGTTAGAGAGTAGCTAACTAACTGCAGCTCATCTGCAGTTCTTTCTGAAGGAAGACCTAGATCAGGGTATGACAGCTTTGTTCAGCCCTAAAGACCACATCTTTAAAAAAAATGTTACAGGCATATATGCAAATTTGATGCGTTAAAGATTTTTCTTTCTTTAAAAATGGAAACCCAGACTCTAACGGTGAGTGGTGTGAGAGAGCCCAGGGGCCTATGTCCACCCATGACATACTGTGGACCACTAAACTGATGGCATTTAGCTGGCTGCATTATGACTGCCCTCTGATGAAGGGTTCATGGGACTGTCTCTTCATAAACCTCTCGTACAACTTCTTCACCTTGTGCTAAGATATCATCTGGGTTAGGAAAAATAAATGAGTAGTCATCTACAGGCGAAGTTGTTGTGAGAATCAGCCAGGAGTGGTGTCAGTATCTACTTTGCCACAAACATGTTGAGATGTTGGAGCAACACCTCTTCAAAGGAAAGAAGGGAGAGCGGTAACCCTGTGGAACAAGGGTGAGGAACATGTGGCCTGTGAGATGATGTTGGACTGCTGCTTCCATCAGCCCTAGCTAACATAGCCGATGGTGAGAGATTATGGAACTTGCAGTCCAACAACAGCTGGAGGGCCATACGTTTCCCATAACTGCTGTAAAACAATTCTCTGGATGTTCTGCAGCTGGTAGACTTCCATTCCATTTCCATTTCCTCTCTGCCACCTCCACCCCTGCCCCGATCAACGAAGAAACAGAAAGCATGTCTTTTCCCTCTCCCATGTCCATTTCTCCTCAACCATGAAGATTGACGTGAACAAAACAGAAGTGTGACATAAGTCGGATGGCAGGGCTGTATGTTTCCAGTGATTCAATATCTCTCAATCTATTACTTTTGCACATTGTTCAGCATCTTAAGAAATTTAGCTTTCACTTAACAGCTAGACCTTTGTGGGAAATTCCTGGTCAGTCCTCAGAAATGCCTGGTCAAGCTTTCCAGGTAAATTTCCAGTGAGCATGAGAAAGAGTGGGGGCTTCCCTGCCTTGAGTCGCATATTGCCCCTTTCCATGACTGGCAGGGACAGAATACGTTGTGCACAAGGACCAAACGCACACAGGTTTGTTTCACTTATCCAGATCATAGCATTAAGCTGTTCCTGGGGCAGAATTTGGGCTCTTTTAATGCAGAGTTCTGAAAGAGATTTTGCTTCCACAAGGATGGCCCTAGTACTATACAAATCAAAAGGCATTGTGCAACTATTCTGTCTGTCTCTCCTTAACAGATTTTTCTTGATTAAAAAAAAAGGCAGAAGAAGTGGTGGAAAAACACAGGAAGTTTGCAAATTGAAGTCGATGTCTTGACCCCGCTGTAAAATTCCATGAATGAGGCAGGGCGATTGCACAATAAAAGCCTCACCTGCATGCACCCAGGGAGACAGACACACTGTGCGCACGTGCAGGGGCGCGCAGCGTATGCACAGTTTTGTGGATATACTTTCAGCTACACTGAATTTGCCCTGCTCTGATTGTAAAGACACAATGATAGATACAACATTCAGCCACATCATTTGTACACCAAAACTTTAAGTGATACAAGTGGCTCAATGATAACATCAAGTAGTATATGACTTCGTTCTCTTCCTGCTTTTGCACCCATTTTACATTGATTCCGGAATGAATTTAACTTATATTGGCACCCATATGAGACAGGAATGAGATCAGAGTGAAATCTGGGCAGATTGGTTGCATTGGATAAGAAAGCTAAGTTGGAGAGCTTCTTCTGAGTTATGGCTTGGAAGGATGCATTTTCCAGATTTGGCAAAGTCTCTTTGGGGAGCAGCAGCTCTCAGCGGTAAAACACCAGGTTCAGTCCCTGGTGTTGCCAGTTAAAAGGATCTCAGGTAGCAGGTGATGGCCTGAAAACCTGGAAAGCTGTTCCCAGTCAAAGCTAGACAATTCTGGGCTAACTGGACCGAATAGTCTGACCGTGTATAAGGCAGCTTCCTGGGTTCCTATTTGAATTGGCCTGTTTTGGGGCCGCATCATCTTGCTTCTTCCCTGAATACATATTTAACTCCCACCACAGCTTGAAAAGTGTTGCCACCTAATGCACCGGAAACAGCACAATGAAGGGTCAAACAATGTTCTCTTTAAAAATGAGGTGCAACCAAAGGCCCTGTAGTCTGCAGCAGATGATCTGCAAATGGGGTGAGGTGGAGAAGCTTCTTAAACCTTTTCCCTTTTGTCAGTTTGTCCCCTAAAACCGCCCCCTTCAGGTGCACTTTCCCCCACAGGGGAAACCATGTACCACACAGGAAGCCTGCAGGTGCCTTATCCCCAGCTCCGGGGTTGGCAAGCCCTGCCTCTCTGCTATAATCTTATCTATGCCATTTCTTGATTTATAGATCAGTGAGTCTAGAAGAAGCAATGAGCAACAAAGACATAGAAGATAGCTAGGGCAAAAAGGGGCTGTATCCGCTCACCCAGGTGCACCTTTTGGACCGTGTTCAGTAATCTGCCCGCGCAGGAGCTTGGCTTTCAAGCTGCCTCTCAAAGCTCCCAATTTGCACCTCTCCCCTCCCACTGCAGCCCAGGTATGGAATTTCCCCCACCCAAACCTGCTCTCAGTTCTTTCTGTAATCTCTTCCTTGCTCAGTTGGGCTTCAACCTCAAGAGACACCGAGATTCCACAGCCTCTCTGGTGGCTCAGCCCTTTTCAGGTCGAGTCGTGACACGGCAGCTATGTCAGAATGGCGTTTGACCATGTGTCAAGTGCTGACATCTGTGTAACACCGGATCGACAGTGACAACGAGAAGCAGGACTTACGTTTGACAGTGCTACGAGACTCCTGGAACCCAGCTGGCTCTGAACCCCAGCCCAAGGATTCACATTCACGCTCCGCCCCTTGCCCGTGCCTGGCACCTGTGCCCGCACCTCCTCTTCCCTTCTCTGCCAGCCAGCACATCTTCCATAGCCCCACGCTGCGCTTCCGCCCATCCTCCAAGGTCTGGTACACCCAGTTGGGGGTAAAGGCAGCGGCGTTGTTGAGGATGAGTGAGACCAGAGCTACCAACACAGCTGTAGCTACCAGTTTCTGGACAGTCATATCTGACTGTCATCCACTGCTGGCTGCCACTCTTTGTCGAAGATCCCAAGCGTCCCAGTCAGCTGCAGTACATTGAGTTAGGACTGCAGATGGAAGGCCGGTGCAGGACGAGGTTAGGGATGGCTAGAGAACATCACCATTCATTCTCAAAGTCAACTCCTAGGGTGTTTCTGATCGCGCAAAGATCACAGAGGAGAAATCCATATAAAAAGTGCAAGAACGTGGCTTCCAGGACGCGGTCTCCCCAAGCGGAGCCTTATCCGCCTTCCTGCACCTTGAGCAGAGCCAGGCTGGTGAAGAGCTGGGAGACGAGGAGGCGCATTCTTTCTCAGACCAAATTTGCAAAATGTTGACGGAGGAAATGTTGCGTTCTTGGACAGCTGGGGCGAAAACGCCTGCAAAGGCAGGCGGCCGGCCGCCTCAGCCTTCCGGAGCACAGCCGTGAGAGGAGACTGAGAGCCACATAAGGGTTCGGCAGGGAGAGCTCAGTGGTCGCTTTTGCAGCCGCCCCAATTCAGAACATCCCACGGCCACAGCAGAATTTCATTCTCCGCGCCAAAACAAATTCTGAGCAAAAATGCACGCTTCTCCCCCGAGGAGCCTGGGAAGGCTGGTGCACTCCAAGGAAGTTTGCTCTGCTGCTCCCGTTCTTCTGCAAATGCCGGAGCTGTGAGCGGCAGAAGCAGGAAAGCCGAATCTCTGCTGCAAGGAAGCTTTTTCCCTCCTATCTCTCCGTGGAGAGGAAATGGTTGTTTTTGTGGCTGTTTTTGGTGAGCCTCAGGGTGTTGCCGACTGCAACAAATACAGCCACTGCCACCGCAGTCAGATGTGAACAGGATGTGTTTCCTGAAAGGAAAAGACTAAGGGAGACTTCTAAAGTCCTAGTCTCTCTCTCTCTCTCTCTCTCTCACCCCCCCCAATCCTCCCACCTCATTCCAGTATCCGCCCTCCCTCACTCCTTCCTTTGCTTCCCAGAAAAATGTAATCAGTTCAGTGATACTGTATTAGCTGGATTATTTGCACAGGTATTGCACAAAGGGGCCTCTTGGGGTACCTTCAATGAGGACAAGGGTTGGATTCAACTGTTGGGGCATGAGCCAATCATCAAACCCAGCTGGAAAGAGCCGGACTTTTCAGGGACTGGAGACACGCAAGCTTCTTCCCAAGAAAAAAGAATCAAACTCTTCAATTCAGTCCAGTGCAAACAAACAAAGCGTTTTAAAATGTTTTGTTTATTGATGGCAAAAATAATCAGAATTACTTGGGCAAGTGTTATCGGTCGGAGGTTGGTCTTGTATTTGTCAGTCTTCCAAAAACAAACTAAAGGCGCGGTCCTATGCTGGTGGAATATGGGAGTTGTAGGACTTTTTTCTGTCTAAACATGCCTAGGATTGCACCCTTAGTGTCACGCCATGCTCAAGGGCGCACGCCAATAGATAATCATTCTGCTTGTCGGGCAAAAATTGATCATGTCGAAGAGGCCTAAAAATAGTCAAGCAACTCCCTCCCTATTCTTTGCAGTTTTTTAATACTTCCGCTCTTATCTTCATTTGCAAATATTTATTTTATTTCATTTTTAATTATACCCGCGTTTTCGGCATCAATTTTTTAAAGGCAAGTGACGACCAAAATTTAAAACCGGCCAATCAAAGCCTAACAATAAAACTGCAATAAAAACAGCAGTAAAATGGTCACAAAAACAGACAGGAGCAATAAAAAGGAATGCAAGCAGAAACATCCGAAAAGCAAAACACCAATAGAAGCATCTAGAAACAGCCAGTAAAAACTCAGCAGTTGGAGCAATAAAAAAAATCAAGATGCAACTAGTTCCCCTCTTTCTTTGTCAATATATTTTCAGAGTACTTAATACAATGGCAACACAAAATAAAAGTTAAAATAAGGACATAAGGACTGCCTATGGAAATCAACCTGAGTTCTGCATTTCCTGCTTTTTAATTATTGAATTTCTTTATTTTAATATTATATATCTGTTGTGTTCATTTTCTCTTACAGTAAATCCAAATGCACGTGGCAATGTTCTTAGTTTCCCTTAGGAAACAACACCTGTTTATCCTCATCCTTTTCCTTTGTAAAAACCACACAGAAGAATCACGTAGGCAAGGGAATCGGGTTGGAAAAGGGGTGAACTCCTGCAACGCAGAATTGAACTGGTTTGACTGTCATTCTTTTCACCAGGAAATCCTGGGGAATTTGGAATTTCCAACAGAGAACCCTCAGCACTTTCAGCAAACTACAGTTCCCAGGATCCTTTGCAGGGATTCATGACAGCTAAACTAGTGTAAAATAAGTTTGTAATGTAAATGTGCCCTGTCTGCTTTGCTTTGATCCTATAGCACTAAACTAAAAAGGGTGAACAGCAAGGAAGACCCATCCTTTCAGTATGTATGATCTAGGAGTGTAATTCCCTATTATTGTGTGTGTTGTTTAGTGGCTGCCTCCATTAAGTTGATAGAGACCAGAGTGCCATAGGACTAGTCTGATCCACAGCCCTGATGGATCAGACCAAGGGTCCTTCTAGTCCAGCACTCGGTTCACACTCTGTTGGCCAACCAGCTGTCAACCAGGTACCCACAAGCAAGACATGGTGCAACAGCGCCCTCTCACCCATGTTCCCCAGCAACTGGTGTGTATAGGCTTACTGCCTCTGATACTGGAGGTAGCACATAACCATCAGGACTGGCAGCCATTGATAGCCTTCTCCTCTAGTTCATGCCATCAGATTACACTGATGACATATGCACCCGTGGCTCTACTGCAGCTCCCACATTTATTTTCCGGCTGCCATTCCTGTACTCCAAACAAACCAAAGCGACCCAGAACATACAGCCTTGTAGGGGACTTGAGCGCTGTCCTGCTTCTGCAGGGCTCAGCTATGAGCCAGCTGGGAATAGTTCTTTGCCTGCTTCCTACCCCCAGCATGTTCTGTTCTGTTCTTTTTTACTCAGGAAACCTTGAGGTACGTTTCAGTTGTACCATTCTTCAGTGTGGCTCCCATCCTGCTGGGGACCTGACAGGATGGGGCTTTTCCTTCTCTAGTTCCTGTCTCCTCCTGTGGAGGGAAACAGGTGGGGTGGGGGGGGACCGAGTTGTTTGTACAGTTCGGCTTTAGCGTTCATCACATTTAGGTTTTCTCTTTTTTAAAAAATGTGAATACTGAAATTAGTCATCAGGCCTCTCCCAATGCTGTGGCTTACCTGGGGTATGTTTGTGTGTACAGCCATCACCCAGAATAGGTCAGTCGAGCGAGTGTTCCCAGCACAGGGGAAATCTGTGTTTATCAGTGGTTACTGAAACCACTAACCCAACGTGCTGTTAACGTGCAGCTCTTGCTCCATTTACCAGCAGGTGGGTGTTTCCTGAATTGTTGGCCCTCGTTGTTCATTTCCAAGACACGTAAATGGCGAAAAATAACTGAGAATCCATGAATCTGTTTAATCTTGACCAGAGAGACATTTTGTGGGCAAAGTTCACGATCTCCTTCACTTGTAGGTGGTGCTCCGTCCTTTTGGTCTGAAGGGGTGAAATACAAATACAGGGGAAAGGCTAATGACAAGAAATCAGCGGCGTCTGAAACTGTCAAAAATGCATCCATCATTTGTAAAATACCTTTAATGTACCGAGTGTTAGGCTTATCCACACAACAACTCCATAGAGCAGGCAACGTATATTCCCATTTTATAGATGGGAAGCTGAGGCTGGGAGATCATGAGCTGTAGTAATGTTATGAATGGCTAGGCGTGTGCCCCTTTAAGTGAGGGAAGAAAGATGGTGATCCATCACCTCTCCCCTGCTGCATCTGGTCTTCATTAGGACTGCTAGCTCTAGCTGATGAACTACAGATGTGAGGTAGCGTTCCAAAGATAAACTCAGGAAATTCTCGGAGTCTGGTGTGGGGGTTGGGTTGGTTGTTATTTGACCCCCACCCCCACCGGGGGACACAGCTTAATATTCAGTGGGAAAAGAAACAGCCTTTGCTAGACCACAATGACAAATACAACCGTCTTCAGGAGAGGCATACCACGAGACTTCATTCAAGGCCAAAACAAGACTGTGGGTTGGATCCTATCTTAGTCATGCTTAGAGTAGACTCAATGACATCAGTGAAAGTTAAGTTAGCCCTTATTAACTTTTCTCATTGTTTTCAGTGGCGTAACAAAGTCAGGATGCAACCCAATGACCACGTTCAGATGATCGTGGGGTTGAAAGAAGTCAGTGTAGCTTCTTCCCCTGCGTGTGCTGGGTGCATGACTGCAATTTGCATAATTACCCACAATGCAGCGTGGGTTGCTGTGTCGTCCGAACTCCATGCGCTGGGGGTAGCTTCTCGCCCACCTCACTACCCCTTCTGCGAGCCGTGGGATGCCATGTGGCTAAGAAGCCACCCCACCCCTGCCACCTTTGGGTATCATGGTTAATTATGCAAGTTGCCGGGGAAGAAACCACATAAATTGTACATCGTATTAAAAATATACCATTTACACACACACACACACACACACACACAGACACACATACATCTAAACAATCAACAATAAAAATCTGGGACTTGGTTAAAACCTTGTCATATGCTGCCAAATGCTTGAGAGGAGAGGAAGGAGAAGTTGAATTCGGCCCACGGACTGAACGAGGTTCAACACCCCCGTGTTAACTGGTCTTTTGATGTGTGATAAACTGGTGTCTCACCACGTTCTAGAAAAACACCAGAATAATGTTAAGCTGGGAAGAGGCCAGGCAGCCATCCGTGAGTGACACACTGTGTAGCGCTCCTAGGATTGGTTCACCCTAGGCAAACCCCAGAGTGTCACAGTCCTCCTCTTCTTGTTTCCTGCAGTGAGGCCGTCTGGGAGAACATGGCCCGCATGTGTGTGAAGACGCAAAGGCTCGACGTCGCCAGAGTTTGCCTGGGGAACATGGGTCACGCTCGAGGAGCCCAGGCGTTACGGGAGGCCGAGCAAGAGCCGGAGCAGGAGGCCCGGGTCGCCATGTTGGCCATCCAGCTGGGCATGTTGGTAGGTAGGGGGCCTTTTCTCAGACCAGCCCTCTCCCACTTCATATTAAGGGGTTTGAAAAGCCTAGAGCAAGGCATCTCACTCTTTGTTCAAGGGATTCTTCCTTGAGACTTTGTAAATATGACAAGGTTTAAAGATTTTTCCTCTGGTGGTGGTCACTTTTGCCCTTGGAATTGGAAAGCAAGCAGGTGAAAAGGGACCATCGGGGGCTATGTGAGTTCCGAGGTGCATTTAATGCCTCTTGGAAATGTCCTCTGTTGTGCAATCTCATCTTATGGCATCCGTAGAAGGTCTTGTGATGAAGGTTAAGGTACAAAAATAAGAAAAATCAGACCCAAGTCCATCTAGTCCAATGCCCAGTGGTCAGTTTCTAGACGCTTCCAAGTCACCCACAATTGATACATGAAGTCTACATCCCTCCCTCACTGTTTGTCACCCAGAAACCAGTACTCAGAGGTAGACTGCCTCTGAGCAGGGAGGTTCTGTTTTGCTGTCATGGCTAATAGCCACCAGTCAACCTGTCCTCCTCCGTGAATGTGTCTAATCCTCCTCTAAGGCCATCTAAGCCAGTGGCCGTCAGCCCAGCCTATGGAAATGAATTACATCAATTAACTTTGCCTCGTGTGAAGCAGTCGCTTCTTTTGAAAGCTTAATTTGAGCCAGGGCTCAGCACGGCTTCACCACCAACCCTTGCCTTTAACGTCGGGGCTTATTTTGGCATACATGAAGTACTAATGAAAAAGGAGATTGCTTTTGAGCATGTGCTGAGTACCTTTGGCTCACTATATCTAGCCTCTACATCACTGAAATTAGACTCCAGGACATGACTTCAAAGCACTCACACTTCAACACTTTTTACGTTAGAAATAAAGCACTGGACAGCTGCCGTTTCCCCTTAGTTCTTTCCGTGGGAAGACCCACCTCAGAAGTGGGCAGGGTGGTGGTGCTGGTGCTTCATCCTGATGACATTTGACCTTGTTGGGCAGAGGACTGTACAGCCGGGAGGAAATGGTCCAAAACGCAGAACAATTTGGCCAACTCTGGTTGGTTTAAGACCAAAAGTGCACCGTCGAGGCATTGCAGAAAGGTGTTAATTTAGTTTTGGAAGAGAACCCCACCCATGGCCCTTTGCACTCGCTTCCCCTGTCTGCACTTGGTGTGTCGTATCTAGGTTGCTTTTATCTTAGTGCCATAATTTAAATACCTCCACCCACCTCTGTGAGCCAACATCCCAATCTGTGCAGCTGTCACGCAGTGCTAAAAGTCCAAGGCTTGCTCTCGGGCGGCAGCATTTCCCAGCCCTGATTCCTTTCTGCTGGGAAATCCTTTCAAAGATAGCAGCGGCTCTTTCAGCCTGTCGGACTGGAGCAGTTTCCTAGAGCAACAGGCCTCCCATGTGGACGCCACCTCCCTCCCGAAGTGACCTGGAGGTCGGATTGCTTAGTCCTTTCCTTATTTTTATTTAAACATCCTGTCTCAGTCATAATGCTTCTATTCTGGGCTGCGTAGCAGAGACGCAATTGGTTCTTTA
This sequence comes from Elgaria multicarinata webbii, assembly GCF_023053635.1. Taxonomy (NCBI): domain Eukaryota; kingdom Metazoa; phylum Chordata; class Lepidosauria; order Squamata; family Anguidae; genus Elgaria; species Elgaria multicarinata. Next base: position 15,273,408 of record NC_086187.1, on the reverse strand, counting down.
AATCCCTGTTTTAATTAACCCTTGCTACAGAGCAATATCAGGCAATATCAGACCGTACAAAAGCTACATAACTATCCCAACCTTATAGATTCCCATCTTCAGTATTTGCAGGGAGATGGGGGGGAAAGCAAATTCTGGCCCTGGCACTAGGTTATAAACTTCTTGTAACCATCAGACGGAACAGAAACAGTTCAAGGAGAGGAGGAGCCAAGCGTTGCTGGCCTCTCTGCCAGTGTCCATGGAACGGCCCCTCTTCCTTCTCTCCTTCTGCTTCAGCCTGATGGAATAGCTGTTACTGACTTGACCGCAGGGCAGTGGTTCTCAACCTGGGGCACTCCAGATGTGTTGGACTGCATCTCCCAGAATGCCCCAGCGAGCTGGCTGGGGCATTCTGGGAGTTGTAGTCCAACACATCTGGAGTGCCCCAGGTTGAGAAAGGCTGCCGTAGGGGGAGAGGAGAAGCTTGATGGAGCTGATGAAGTGCCCTTGCTTCCCTCTCTCCCTCTGCCGCAGCTGAAGATGGTACTTTAAAGACGGCATCTCCAGTCCCTTACCTGGTATTTATTCTGATCTCTTTGACTTCCTGTTATTCCACATCTGCCTTTTGTAGTCCTGCCTTGTTTTGTATTCTGTATAAGCCGAGGCTTCTTCCATAAGACATCTCTTGTGTTAAAAATGGCATTCATTCACGAAGCATGCTTCACGCCCAGCTGTTCAATCTCCATTCCAGGAAGATGCTGAGCAGTTGTACAAGCAGTGCCGACGCTACGACCTCTTGAACAAATTTTACCAGGCCTCGGACCAGTGGCAGAAGGCCGTAGAAGTAGCTGAGGCTCACGACCGAGTCCACCTGCGCACCACCTGCTACAATTACGCCAAGCACTTGGAAGCCACCGGCGAGCGCACTCTTGCGCTCACCTAGTAAGTGTTAGTTGGACTCCAAACCCAACTCTATGGGTGTCTGCAAAGGACGGCTCTTTCAGCAGTCCAAGCTCGCCAGCGTCCTTTCCCGAGTAAGCATCCCATGGTTGTGTTGGGCAGCTTTACCCACCTGGAAGCCCAGCTTCTTCAGTGAACACACCTGTGATGCTGTCCTGCGTTTGACCCAGTGTAAAGGATTCCTGCTGGTACGGATAGGACGAAGCATACTGCTGCCACTCTTCCCCCGTCCTGTGCCCCTGAACTCCCCCTCTTTGCCCACGCGCAAGATGTACAAGGCCATGCGTGGTGCGGCTCCCCTGTCTCGGGGCGCGACTAGCCATATTGTACTAACGCCCATTGCAAAGCAGACATAGGAATGCCTTCCTAACCCGTTAGGAAAATTTATCGCAAATTGGCCAAGCTGCAAAGACTTCCAAGACTCATTAGGGTCAAGGCTGGTGAATCTTTCTGAAGAGCAGATGATAGAAACAGTGAAAAGCCTTTTTCCCTTCTCCATATTCGGCACTGTTTGGCTGGTATTAACATTCAAAGTCCTACACAGCTTGGGGCCAGGTTACCTGAAGGATCATCTCCCATGTGTACTTGCCCAGACCCTAAGATCATCTCCAGGACCCCCTGCCAAAGGAAGTGAGACGGGTGGCTACTAAGAAGAGGGCCTTTTCTGCTGTGGCACCCAGGCTGTGGAATGAATTCCATAGCAAGCTTAGCCTGGGTCCTATGTTGTGCTCTTTCTGGCGCCAGGCGAAGGCCTTTTTGTTTTCCCAGCATTTTAGCGTTCTAGTCTTTTAGCTTTGCCGTTTTAAATCTTTTACTGTATTTTAATTCTTAGCATTGCTGCTAAGTTTTATTCTGGTTGTATTTTTATACTTTAAAGCTTTATACTTTAAGCTTTTTAATTTTCGTGAACCACCCAAAGAGCTTTGGAAATTGGGTGGTGCTGGTTCCTCTCTATTCAGCCCTGGTTAGGTCTCATCTAGAGTATTGCGTCCAGTTCTGGGCTCCACAATTCAAGAAGGACGCAGACAAGCTGGAGCGTGTTCAGAGGAGGGCAACCAGGATGATCAGGGGTCTGGAAACAAAGCCCTATGAAGAGAGACTGAAAGAACTGGGCATGTTTAGCCTGGAGAAGAGAAGATTGAGGGGAGACAGGATAGCACTCTTCAATTACTTGAAAGGTTGTCACACAGAGGAGGGCCAGGATATCTTCTCGATCCTCCCAGAGTGCAGGACACGGAATAATGGACTCAAGTTACAGGAAGCCCGATTCCGTCTGGACATCAGGAAAAACTTCCTGACTGTTAGAGTAGTGCGACAATGGAATGAGTTACCTAGGGAGGTTGTGGGCTCTCCCACACTAGAGGCCTTCAAGAGGCAGCTGGACAACCATCTGTCAGGGATGCTTTAGGGTGGATTCCTGCATTGAGCAGGGGGTTGGACTCGATGGCCTTGTAGGCCCCTTCCAACTCTGCTATTCTATGATTCTATAGAAATGTAATAGATAGATAGATAGATAGAAGTGCAAGGAACCAGCTTCCGTCCCTTGCACCTCCAGTTAAAACCATAAGGTAGCAGGTGATGAGAAAGACCTTTGTCAGAGAGACAGAGAGCAAACGGCATCTGATCAGACAGGGCAGTATTGGGGTTGGATGGCCAAATCGTCTACTCTGATGTAAGGCAGCTCCCTACATAGGAGCAAAGCCTCTCCCCTCCATCCCCCACCCCCCACTAATATCTCTCACTGTCAGGATTCGTACTGGAATCCATTTTTGGAAACCTGATCTCTGTTATAATAAAATCAGAGATCCTTGGGTTAGATTCCTGTACAGTTCATGTATAAAATAAACTGTTACCCCAGCCCTGTACAAAGGCTAGGAGTCAAGGAATAAATATTTGGTGTACTGCAGAGCTTAAACAGAGGAAATGATACAATGCTGAGGTGAGTCAGGGAAAGAGAGAACATTTCCGATTAGTGGATAAGGGCCAGTGGGGGATCCCCCCCCCCCCCCGCAAAGCAAATGCTCGCTTCAGAGGAGGCAAATCCCTTCGGGCCACTGCATGGAGAAGAAGGGTTAAATGAACCCTCCACCGATATCCCCTATTTATCACGTTCCCTGGCTGATGCTATATGCATTTTTATAACTTGCATGTTAAATGCACAGGCGCTTTTAATGTCACATCTAAGTCCACTTAATGTAAGCAATCTCTTTGCCTACTTTCTGCCATTCCGCCATGTATTTGTAAACCTTTTGCTCCCAAGATTTTCTGTGGTTTTGGGTACGGACATCATTGGCTATTTGTAAGCATTATTTTTATTGCTGCAATTTGTGTGGTGGCGTTTTTCGTCTCTAAAGTGGGATGTCTTATGAAGATTGCTGCACAAATGCAATAAAACATAAGCCCTATTGTTACTTCTAAGTGCTGAAAAGCTACATAAAACTCCGTTTCCCCCTTAACCCCCCTCTTTCTAATGTCCTCTTTTCCTGCACAGTTATGAGAAGTCAGACACACACAAGTTTGAGGTACCTCGAATGCTTTCAGAAGATTTGCAAGCCTTGGAATCTTACGTCAACAAGATGAAAGATAAGTGAGTGGCTGCTTCTCCCCTCCATGCCAGAAATTGCCCTGTGACCGCAGTAGTGACAACAAGGTCATTCTGGCCTCATTTGTCAGCCAGGCGATCAAGACCTGCTGGGTAGTTGTGCCGTCTCCTTCTCAGCAAGGAAAGGCCAGCTGGCACCAACTGGATATAAATGCCTGTTGGTAGTTCTCTGCTTCATTCTAGCACCGTCAAACTGACACCTTCCACTACCTTCCCCTCCAACTCTATTCCTCTCGTGTCTCTTGTCTTGTAGTTTATAAGCCTGATGGCAGAACCTTTTCCTTTATGCATTTAAGTACAGCACCCATGAGTCCCCCGGGGGACTTTTGTCTGAAAAACAGGATAAAAATATATGAGCTTGAGGGATATTCTGATGAGTACCAAGTGGCCTGGTGATCTCTCATATTTATTTATTTATTGCACTTATATACCGCTCCCATAGCCAGGGCTCTCTGGGCGGTTTACAGAAATTCTAAAATTGAGATAAAAACAAGTCTACAAAATTTAAAACTCTAAAACACAAAACATACACACATAAAACATTAAAAACCGTTAAAAAACTAAACATGTGGGTGATTAAGATGTGCCGCCATATGCCTGGGCAAAGAGGAAAGTCTTAACCTGGCACCGGAAAGATAGCAGCATTGGTGCCAGGTGAGCCTCGTCAGGGAGATCATTCCAGAGTCTGGGGGCCACCACCGAAAAGGCCCTGTCCCTCGTTGCCACACTCCGAGCCTCTCTCGGAGTAGGCACCCGGAGGAGGACCTTAGATGTTGAACGTAGTGACCGGGTATATTCACGTCGGGAGAGGCGTTCCGTCAGGTATTGTGGTCCCAAGCAAAGCCAGAGGTCTGATGGTTCAGAGACTCTGGTCATAAATCACTGATTTGGTGGCTCTGCTAGCCGTATTTTGATGGAGCGCTAGACCCCATGCCTCATTTCCAGGCACTGACATCTCCACCTTAACCTTGATCATCGATTTATGCCCCCTCTGTACAGGGCTCCCGGTCTTCCTGTGTTTCACAGAGCTACTTGCTCTAGCGGTGGCATGTACAGCACCTAGCACTCCATAGACATGAAATAAACGTTCAGTAAAAGAAGTCGCAGAATGTCAAGCAGGCTCTGAAGTGGCTCGTGTCGGAGCGCCCCTCTCCCTGTAGGCCTCTTTTCTCTGAATTCTTCCTCCCTTTAGCTGTACATACATTTTAGCTTCAGAACTCATTGTGCGGGCAAATCAACAGATTCCTTAGCAACGGAGCTTTCTTAACTATCCAAGATGATGGGTAACTTGCATCTCAACACCGAATGCATAAAATAGTCCATCAATATCGGCGGGCGTTGTGCCCTAATTTGTATTGGGATTGCTTGTTTGAACCCCAGTCCTAAAAATCCAAACGGAGGCAGAACGTCCTTCATGATTCTGCGAGTCGAGATCAATATGTTTAGGATTACAGTTCTATGGACTATGGGAAAGATGGCAAAATACTAGAAATCCGTAAGTGAAAACGAAAGGGCATGAAATGGAAGAAGGAAGCAGTGCTGTGCACAGTCCCAAATGGAGATTTGGGTTGCAGCAGCATTATGCAAATGGCTCCCAGCTATCCTGGGGAGGCAGTGGAGATGCTGAGCTGGTGTCTGAAATCAGTGACTGACCAGATGAGGGAAAACAATCCGAAAACTAACCAGGCAAGATGGACGTACCTTTGGTTGGGAATGTGTCTGAACCTGGAGGAGGAGTGCAGCCTCTGTTGGATGGGGAATCATTTCCCCTTCAGACTCAGGTCTTGGATCCACCACTGGTCCTGGGTGTCCAGGGGATGGCAGTGGCCAGGAGTCCTTTCTTCCAGCTGGTTTTCCAGCTGCAACCTTTCCTGGATAGGAATGACCTTAGGCCCAGTAATTCCTGCTCTAGTGATATCTAGATTAGATTACTCTAATGTGTTTTATGTGAGGCTGCCTTTGAAAAGACCTCTTAAACTACAGCTGGTCCAGAATGCAGCTGGCAGGATGCTGATTGGGAGAGGATGAACGGAGGATATAATGCTGGTTTTACAATACAGACTTCCAGTCGATTTCCAATTCAAAGGGTTGATTGACAATGCAGTGACTATGCACATCTACACAGTATAAACGTAGGACTGCAGCCTTGGACTTTTAAAGAGCCAGTGTGGTGTAGTGGTTAGTGCGTTGGACTCGTGAGATCTGGGTTCTAATCCTCGCTCAGCGATGAAGCTCACTGGGTGACTTTGGCCAGTCACTGACTGTGAGCATAACTTGCCTCAGAGGATTTATGTGAGGATAAAATAGACAGGAGAGGAGGAGGAGCACCTTGGGTTCCTTGCTAGAGGAAAAAGAGTGGGATAATAAATAAACATAAATAAACCTAATAAGAAATATTAACAAAGGTCTAAACAATCTAGGCCAAGGATGTGCAACTTGTGGCTCTCCAGATGTTTTGGCCTACAACTTCCATCACCCCCAGCTAGCATTGCCAATGGTAAGGGATCACAGAATTTGTAGGCCAAACCATCTGGAGGAGTTGCCCACCCTATTTCTAGGTCAACGTTCCCAGCCTGGTGCCTTCCATATGTTTTGGACTACAACTCCCAACATTCTTGACTATTGGCTAATGCTGATTAGAAATGGTCCAAAACATCCAGAGTGCACAGGTTGAGGAAGGCTGGTCTAGGCCCAGAATACATCAAGGACTGCCTTCTCCCAAACAAATTTACCCCTTAAAATCTTCCTTGGGAGCCTTGCTTCGTGTTCCCCCATGGGTTGAAATGTGGTTGGCTGTTATGCAGGGCAGGGCCTTCTCAGCAGTGGCCCCTGACATTATAAAACTCCCTTTCCAGGGTGATTTACTCTGCTTTTTCCTTAGATGGTATTTTGGCATCTGGCAAAGGTGGTTTTATTTCAGCGAGCTTCCAAGTGTAGTTAAGTTAAACTTCTGTTCAGTGGTTCTGCTTGTTTTCTGTGACTACTGATATATGTAGGTTGTTAATATTTTTATTGCACATTTTACGATAACTATCTGTAGACTTTTAACAAAATTTAGTTAGTTGCTTTGGGGCTTTTTATTGGATTGAGAAGCCCCCTCTATTGTCTTCTTCATTCTCTAGGAGCTTATGGAAATGGTGGGCCCAGTACCTGGAAGGTCAGGCAGACATGGAAGCAGCTTTTAGGTATTACGAACTGGCTCAGGATTACTTTTCCATGGTCCGTATCCACTGTTTCCTGGGTAACATCCAGAAGGTAAGCTCACTTCCTCCGTTTCCCTAGCCGAGGCAGCCCTGCTAAGCCACTGTGCTTAAACACCTTGAGCTAAACATTCTGGCTTCGCTTGTCGTGTGAACCATCCCTAACCATGGTGGCTACATAACCACGTTTTAAACACGCTCACTGTTTGTTGCAAAAGGTTTAGTGGCCTAACCGTGGCGTAGCATGTTGTCTGAACAGGACCATTGTGTATTCCAGGCAAAGCCTAATGGTTTGTTTCTCTCTGCTTTTCCTTCAGGCAGCTGAAATAGCAAATGCGACGGGTAACTGGGCAGCTTCATATCACGTCGCCCGTCAGTATGAGAGCCATGATGACATCAAGCAGGCTGTGCACTTCTACACCAGAGCCCAAGCGTTCAACAATGCTATTCGACTGTGCAAGGTAGAGGCAACGCTCACACGTTATCACATCACTTAGCTGCAGACCTTAATAATGCAGAGACTTTCCACATGATGCTACACCCAAAGCTCAGAGAACTGATTTGCAATAATGGAGAAAACTGGTCCACAAGGAGAGAAAAACCCAGAGATTCTAGTGCAGATCCCCACTGGTTATTCACTGGTATTGACAAAAGATGGTACTGTAAGCATTAAAGACACAGACAAGTTTATATTAAAATTAATTAATGCATTAAAAAACAAATAGCTTTCAGATGCACACCCTTAGAGACCCCTTAGTATGTATACCAAGTTACAAGTCTCTCGGTTTCATGGTCTTGGCACGATGGTGCTGTTCAGGTAGTTTCATTGTCCACCTTAAAAGACAGTGGTAACTATGAGACGTTTGGATTTTTGGTGTTCCTCTGATATTGTCGCCTTTAACTGTGAGCGTTAGAAGTAGAGCTCAGGGAAGGGAGGCTCTAGAAAACAGCCGCAACTTAACCCTTTACTTAAAGGTGCTTCTCAATTTTTGGAATAGGAGAACAATCTGGATGACCAGCTGATGAACTTGGCTCTTCTCAGCTCGCCGGAAGACATGATTGAAGCAGCGCGCTATTACGAAGGGACGGGCGAGCAGATGGACAGGGCCGTGATGCTGTACCACAAGGCGAGCGCTTGTCCCCCTGTGGAGCAGAGATTTCAGCGGACGCGCTCAAGGAAGACCTCCCCGGGGGTGGCAAAGGATCACAATTCTGCTCCACGCAGGGAGGCATCGTTCTTCCCTGGTGGCGGATCGGCAGGCTCCTGTAGCACCGCTCACGCCTCTTTTCTTCTTCTACAGGCGGGACACTTGTCCAAAGCTCTGGAGCTGGCCTTTGCCACGCAGCAGTTTGCCGCCTTGCAGCTCATTGCGGAGGATTTGGACGAGAAGTCCGACCCGGCCTTGCTGGCTCGTTGCTCGGACTTCTTCATCGAGCATGCCCAGTACGAGAAGGCCGTTGAACTGCTGCTAGCTGCCAAAAAGGTGATCTGTGTCCATCGTTAATTCAGCAAATGGTAGCCTCTCCCCCCCCCCCCGGTTAGGGTCCGCACAATCCCAGAACTGGGTACTCTTTTTAGGGAATATCCTCAGAATCTCTTGTGGTGGATTAAAGCTATGCATGTGCTCTATCCAAAACTCTGTACAGACTCAGCACGTTGGACTACCCTGATTTTATTTGCTTCTTTCCTTCTCCCTCACCCCACTTCCGTGAGGAGGAGGGGGAGGAGGATTTGCATTTGTATTCCGCCCCATAGCCGAAGCCCTCTGGGCGGTTTACATAAGATTAAGACACTTAAAAACAATATACAAAAATTAAAAACCATGAAAACGTACAATATACACATACATTTAACAACTTGTAAAAAAGGCAGGAGCCTAAAAGAAACAGACCCAGGCTCATCACATCTCGCTAAACGCCTGGGAGAAAAGTCTTGACCTGACGCTGATCTTGTTTGCTCTCTCTCTCTCTCTCTTCTTCGCTGCTGTAGTACCAGGATGCCCTGCAGCTCTGCCTGACGCAGAACCTGACGATCACCGAGGAGATGGCTGAGAAGATGACCATCTCAAAGGACTCCAAGGAGCTCTCGGAGGGCTCCCGGCGAGAGCTCCTGGAGCAGATAGCCGACTGCTGCATGCGGCAGGGCAATTACCACATGGCCACCAAGAAGTACACCCAAGCGGGAAACAAGCTGAAAGTAAGTGTGCCTGGGCAAGGAGGGTTCGTTCCAGGTCAGGCGGTGGAGTGCATGTAAGCAGTTTACTGCTGGTCTTCAGAGATACGGACTTTCTTGGCTGTTGGTGGCCCAGGGCACCGTTTGTCAGCTTTGGCTGGTAAGGTTGCCAAGCGAACGGACATAGACGAGCCCTGCTGGATCAGACCGAAATTCCATCTAGTCCAGCGTGCGGTTTCCCACAGCGGCTGACCAGATGCCTCTGGGAAGACCACAAACAGGGCATGAAGTTAATTGCCCTCTCTGACTTTGGCTCTCCAGCAGCTGGTTTGAGGCACACACACACACACACACACACCCGAAACTAGAGGCTTGGATGACCTTTCTCCCCTCATCCCTGCTTTTCATACATTAATGCAGTCCACATAGAGCTGCCCTTGAGGATGGCTCGGAAAACAAGCTAAAGCAAAATGCTGCGGCCTGTCATTTTAGGAGTTGAGATGTAGGGAATGTATTACTCCCAATTCTTCCTTTTCTGTCCTGCCTTCCTACTATTTTCTGGGCCCAGTGCCATTGATAAAGCCCTAAGCAGCCTGGCCCTGCATACGAATTGTCTTCGGCTCACGAGTTTGGGGCTGGAGATGTGTTTTACTGGATGGGTATAGAGTCCTATGTGTTTGGACTGGAACATGTGTAATTCTGTGGGTTCCCTTTCCCCATCTCTGCCTGATTTGCTACTGCTGCTTGTTCACAGGCCATGAGAGCACTGTTGAAGTCCGGAGACACAGAGAAGATTGTGTTCTTTGCTGGGGTCTCGAGGCAGAGGGAGATTTACATCATGGCTGCCAACTATCTCCAGTCCCTGGATTGGCGCAAGGACCCAGAGATCATGAAGAACATCATCAGCTTCTACACCAAAGGGAGGGCTCTGGACCTCCTGGCTGGCTTTTACGACGCTTGTGCTCAGGTGGGTGGGCGCTCCTCTATGGCACACTTTTGCTTGCGCAAGAGAGCGAGCAGAAGCCCCACATGTTTCCCTTCCCTCTAGGTGGAGGTGGATGAGTACCAGAACTATGAGAAGGCCCTCGGAGCCCTGACGGAGGCCTACAAGTGCTTGTCAAAGGCAAAGGCACAGAGTCCAGTGGAGCAAGAGAGCAAACTCGCGCTCCTACACCGCAAGATGGCGCTGGTGAAGAGATTTATTCAGGCGCGAAGGTGAGAGGAAGCAGGCAGGACTTCTGTGTGTTCGGTGGGTGTCACGTCTTGCCTTGAAGTCCAGAAGCATCCTGGACTCCTGCGGTTCAGGAGGACCTCTCCGAAAGTGGCTGTGAATGGTAAACTGCTCACTCCAGAGGCAGCACTAGCCCAGAGTTCCCTAGCGACACAGGCAGTATTACACCTCTGGGGTTAAGTCACAGCCAGAACCATTCGTATTCTTTGCAGGTGTGGTTCAGTCTAGAATATAGTCTTGTAGCATCTTAAAGACTAGCATATATATTGTGGCATAAGCTTGGAGTGGAATCTCCTCAGGAGATGCATCTGTTAAAGGGGACTCTATTCCATGAAAGCTTATGCCGTCATAAATGTGTTGGTCTTTTAGATGCTGCAAGAGGTTTTGATGTTTTTGCTGACACGGACTAACACAGCTACCTGTTCGAATGCCATTCTAATACGAACAGAAGAGGGGTGCTGAGTGCCAAATTTTGCTTTCTTCATCCCTCGGCTGACACATATACCTGGCTCCAGCTCCAAACCTGATGGTTGTCCCTACCCCTGCTGCTGATTTGGTTTTCAAGCACCTGCAAGGTTTCCCAATCAGTGCGCTTTGTTTGATACTTTTTCTTACCATTTTCAGCCTGCTCGGAGTAGGTAAGACTTCATGACTGACATAACAGCCAGCCAATCAGAGTTGTGCATAGCCCTGCTTTGAGACCGGGGACGCTGCTTCACAACTGAAGCAATACCCAACCGCCAGCGCTGTGCAAATCCACCTTCTGCTCCAATTGGGAAACCAGGTTTCCCCCTGATCCCAGTCCTGCGGAGAACGCCCTACCTGTGTCAGAGTGTCCGTGAGCATGCTGCCGCAACAGGCTCACTGCCGAAATCGTTTATGTCTGCAAGCTTTTCACAGCTAGATATTGCTGAGTAATGGAGCTGCTGACCTCAGCAACTAAGCCATCTGGTAGGGAAATGCTTGGAGTAATGAAGTATTCGTACTGGCATGTGGGCCTTAAACAGTTTTCCCACTAAGAGGTAAATGAGATCACCATTTCTCTGGTATATTTTCCCTTCCTAGACTTGACCCGGAGGATCCCAAGGAGGCCGCGAGGCAGTGTGAGCTGCTGCTGGGCGAGCCAGAGCTCGACAGCGCCATCCGTCTGGGGGATGTCCTAGGCTTCCTAGTGGAGCATCACCTGAAGGCGCAGGAATTCCAGATGGTGAGCACTGTAGCTCTTTCAGCACTCATTATGAAAGGCCAGCCTCTTTGCTAAGAACATAGTCTCGGAACCGTTCGATAGTCAGCACTGCCTTGAGAGATTATACTGCCACAGGTATGTCAGGGAGAAGCCCTGTCCCTGGTATGCTAGTTCTCTACATGTCAGGGTGGGGAGTATTCGGATATGCACATCTCCCTCTTGCACTCAGAAGGGGCTTTTCTCAATGTGCAAGTCAGCTCTTAGAAGTGCGAGTGTAAAATAACCCACTTGTGACGTAATGTCTAAGTTGGTCCCAAATAGGTTTATATAGTTAGACGTCAGGAGATAGAGGCGGTAGCTACCAAGATAATTTGTAAACACCGTGATGAGGGCATATTTCTCTGCAGTATCCTGGTACCTCTTACCACCACCTGATGGGTTGTGGGGGGAGGAAAGCAGAGGAAACCATTATGTTGAGCCATCTGGAGATGAGATTATTCACTTGCTTGGAGCAGGAAGTGTCAAAATGGCCCAGAGTAAAATAGGGAAGGCAGAAGTACATGCCCTGGGCAAAAAGGAACTGCTGTTCTGGAACAGCCAGGTGCTCTCCTCCAGTCACCCGGAGTTCAAGCCAAAAAGGGACTGCATTGAAAGAGAGTCTAGAGGGCACAAGGCAATTAGCAATACTAATGGAAGCTTTGTCCAACAGTATTGCAAAATAGTCCTGTGCTAATTAGCTGTAGGCAGTCCCTTTAAATGTCAACCATTTAGCCTTTTTTCAGTAAGAGAAGGTGAACTCCCGGTAGTAATGTTTTAAATGACGGAGTCTCTTGGCTTCCACCCCGTTAATGCAGATGCTGACTTATTTGAACAGGGAGGGATACAAGTTCTATAGTTTGCACAGCCTGGGAATCACCCATGTTGCAAATGAGAAGCACAACACCCCTGCCTTTGTACAGCTAATGGGAAACTCCTTAGCCCAGGGCTGCAGAACCTCTCCGCCCCACCCCAACCCCCCAGGTGTGGGACTAAACCACCCATTGAACCTGACCATTGGCTCTGCTGGCTAGGAACAGTGTGAGAAAAGAGATGTATACTCTGGTGTTGAATATGATTTGCAACATTTAATGGTAATTTCCTCAATAAAAACAGAAAATGCGTGGACTTAAAAAAGATAAATTGACGCGTACACTAGCTCGACATTTCAGGCCCTTAGGTCCTTCATTAGGAGCTGTACCGTCGTCAAAGTTCAAACCTTGACGGTACAGATCCTGATGAAGGACCTAAGGGCCCGAAACATTGAGGTAGCGTACACGTCAATTGATCTTTTTTAAATCCACGCATTTTCTATTTTTACTGAGGAAATTACCATTAAATATTGCAAATCTTATTCAACACCAGAGCATACATCTCTTTTTTCTTCAACTGTCATTGGTGTTTTTGTCCCCTTGTCCACTCCCTAGGAACAGTTTGGCTTGTTAACAACCCAGCAACAAACCATAGGTTCTCAAGCTGGCTTGTTCAAGAAAATAAGCTACATTTCATGGTTAACAACCCATCCGGCTGCATTCAGACAACACATTAACCTACAGTTCAAAACAACCAACACTCAATGTGGGTGGGTTAGCATGTTATGTGAACAGCACCATGGTCTGCATTTAAAATAGCTTGTCTACCTCAGTGTAGACCTCGACATTCATTTTATCAGTTTGTTAAACTGGGACCGTAGAGGCGCCTTTGACTATGGCACACTTTGTTCTCGCTAGGCATACCGGTACCTGGAGGAGTTGCGTAAGAAAATTCCGTGCGTGAACCTCAACTATTACGTGAACCAACAGACTGTTGAGGCCGTTCACAGAGGGTTGGGCGTTCCCCTGAGCCGGAACCCTGTCCCAGAGAGAGTTCGCCACAATAGCGTGGAGGACAAGGAGGTGGAAGAGGAAGTGGCTGACGAAGCAGAGGCTTCCTAAACCGAGTCTGAGCTCCGGCTTCGTGAGATGGTGCAACTTCTCCTGCACGGCTAACAGAAAGCGGGGAGGTTGCAAAGTCATCTTTTAAATCTGTATAATTTGCTTAGCGTTCTTATAGAATGTTTGCCAGAGTTTGGCTGCCCAAGACAAACCGTTGAGGCTTTGTGCATCTTGTAGCAAGTTCTAAGTGGCCAATGTGCCTTCAGATAGCTATTGTTCAAGAAGAAAAGTTTCATATTCAGATGTATTTTAATATTTTATTAAATTTTTTAGAAACACAAATGTCTTAAGTCATTTCATCTCATAAAGGATGAGGCACCACAGGTTGAAGCCAGAACAATATTAATGAAGACATACATAGTCCAAAAAGCTAGTGTGACTGAACTAGTACAATGGTGTACTACTTCTAGTTTGAATAAACACCCTATTCTGGGTTGATAGCATGATGTCCAAACCCCCCACGTACTTTGGGTTGCTTAACCCATAAACAACCCAGAGTATCCAGCTTTGCACTTCATGTGAACAACCTATGTTTGTAGGTTGTTCATTCAAACCGGAAAGATTTCATATGCTTCACATGTCCCACAATTTCCCATCGTGACGCGTGAACCAGGTCGAAGAGTCTATGCTCCACATCCTTGGCTCAGATGAAATTGGCAACACACACAGCCATTAGGAATTGGCTAGAGCTAAACATTCGATGGCTGTTATATCCTAGCTTCTATTAACAATTCTGCACACGTCCTACCTTGGTGGAACTAACTACATGTCCTGAATTTGCCACATTCTATGCACAGTTTCAGTCCCAGATATTGCAGGTCTCTCCTCACTGAATGTATTTCCTAAGCTGAAAGTTAAAATTGAGTGGGGAGAGTTTGGAGATGAAGCACTAGGACATTTGCAGCATCAGAACTAGCTAAACCAACTCAAGATACCCAGAGAAGTATCCAAGAGCAAGTACTGACGGCTCAGGGACACTGGGCAAATGCACTCCATTCTCGGTGTTTTTCAGCCTGCCTGCCAAGACCATGAATAGCTAGGACAGCACATGGGGGGCGGCAGAGTTGTGCGCATATGCGCACTAACGCATCCTCCTGACTATGAAGCAATGGCATACTGAATTGCCCTCTGCAACCAACCCAGGACCTTGCTTACTTTCCTTTCCTCCAAGTGAGAAAGAGTCTGAACCGTTAGCTGGCCAGGAGGCAGACCACGAGCATCTCTGTTGTCAATTCCTCCTTCCCTAGAAAGGTGCCGTTTCAAGTTTTTTCCTCAGGTTTTCCATCAGTAGTAGATTCTGCAGTGCCAAACTTCTGCAGTCACCATCTGGGTCTTTCTCTGCAACATCTGCAGAAAATAGGAAGGGACAGACAAGAGGAGAGAGAGAGAAATGGCTCGAGGAAATTCCTGTAAAGCATTAGCTGAACTGTCCACTGTGCTTCAGTCAAGGAACAATAAAAGGAAGTTATCCCCTCCTCAGCTCTCCAAATATCTCACTTGTTTGATTTTAGACCAAACTTTATTTAGCAACATTTGTTTCACACAGTGTAACCAAAACATCTTGGGACTAGAAGCAGGAGCACGCTGAACTGCAGCAGCCCATGGCTTCCTCTAACCATTGGACTGAGTCAAGACTGGAAGGGTTTCAACACTAAATGACTGGGGCGCCACTAGAAGCTGCTCATTTTTAGAATGAGGTTTCAGAGTCTGTTTAACTCCCAGGTACAAGACAGCTTTAAAGCTTTCCTTCCACACAACCAAATTAAAAGAAACAAGGTTTTGCATGAAATTGGTTGCCAAAGGGTGCGTTCCACAATTTCCCACAAATCTACTGTTAGAGGCCACCTCAATGTGTACTTGCTTATGTGTGAGGGCAGCATCACCCCTCCATCACCCAAAAGAAGTCCCCTTCCAATTGCAAAATAGGTCAGCTACGGCCTGGACAGTTATGAAACCAGACAGGGAGTCGTGCCTTTACTTCTCCCTGCAGGCAGCTAACCACAGTGAGATGGAAGGCACATAAACAACTTGCGAGCACTGTTCTGGCACGGGTTCTGAGCCTTAAACAGCTGTGTAGTAAGGAAAGAGAAATCCACCAGGTGAAGCCTTTTCCCCACTAAGAAACCCCGCAACGGATTAAGTCTTGCCCTGTTGGATTTCTGCTTGCCAGGCAGCTGTTAATTGGAGCCGCTCCAGGGGGTGTGGATAGGGGAAGGGCTGGCAACTTGATTCCTAACAGGCTTGCAAAATGGAAATGAGGATGTCAGAGCAGGGGGGGAGTCCGAAAGAGTAGCGAGTCTGTCGGAGGATATCCTGTGCGCACAAGCAAAGTGCTCGAAGCCCAGCACTAGGTCAGCCTGGCTACATGACTCACTCCAACGGCCTTGCTCTATTTATAAAATGACAGGAGCGTTTTAGAATTGGGTCCCCGTTCCATACGCAGAGGAAAACCTGCAGGCCACAATGAGTAATACCAGCAGCTGCCCCAATGGCACAAAGGCCCACCAAAAAACAAAACACAAAAAAACCCAAAAGCGTTGTGGATGGACAGTCAAGGAAACGGATGGACAGCCCGCTAGAAGAAACAAAAGCTCAAACGCCTGTACTCTATGATTGCGTAAGGCAATGGGAATGTCTCCTGCTTGGCCCCAATGAAACCACTGCGCCTTCTTCTCACCTGCCAGCCAGAACCGGGTCTCCAGAAGTTCCTCCGTCATGTCCTCCAGAAGGCGCTCAGCAGGGACGCTGAGGAGTGTGGAAGAGACAGAAGACAGAAGGCCCTGGCGCACGTATCTGCACGAAGAAACGCCCGCGTGAAAACCTGCAGGAAGGCATCCTAAACATACCCAACTGACAGCCTGTGCCTTTACTCTGCCTTCTGTTTTGTGAACTTCATTTATGCTGCTGGAGTCACTCTACGTATTCCTTGATGTCCACCTAGAAGCTCACACCTCCAGAGATTTCTATCCCACTCCACATCTTCCCGCTGCTCTATGCAGCAAAAAGGCTACACATAAACACACACAGCTACAGTCAAGTCCTTTTAATATGTGATGCTAAGGGCATCTTGAGGTATGGACTGCAAACTGCAGAGGACCGAAATCCCCAAAATGGCCCGAGCTCTGCCTGACTTGTCCACAAAATAAAGGAGAACGCTGTGACTTGAAACACTCCCTTAACCTGAGTTCCCCTAGCTGGCTTTCCACTTTTAATGGCTGTTCTTTTCCCCCAACTGACATGAAGCAGCCTTCGGCCTCTTAGTACTACGAGCTGAAGAGAAAGAATGGGCTAAAGAGGGCAAACTCATTCACCTGCTGGATTGTGGCTCCCCGGCCTTAGACACAGGTGCCTCTTCCTAAAGCCCACCCAGACGTTCGCAGGAACTCACGTGTCTGTGTGGAAGCGCAGAGTCCAAACAAACTCTAGCAATGCCTTTCCCATTGCAGCTGCTACCTGGAGAAGGACAAGTCAGGATCGAAGGGAGATGCATTAAACAGGGAGACTCGGCCAGAGGCAGAAAATCCAAATGGTGGTGGTCAAAGTATAACAAGCTAAATTATTGACAATTTGGTAAGCTTTTATTAATCATGCAATCTGTTGCTGGAGGTGTGCTGCCTCCATTCTACCTGATGTCAGAATCTGCCCTGGCTTCAGGCATTAACCAGCCCTGAATGGGAACATCAGGAGGCAATACTTTCTAACAGATGGGGATGTAAAATTCCAGAAACTGAAAACCTACATTCTGCAAGTGGAATATAGACTGAGCAGAACTTGGCATATATTCATTTAAGTAATATAGACCGTAAGCTGCCCTGGGAGTCTTAATTTTAAACTGTAGGGCAGGACATTTAAATATTGCAAAGAAAGTAATAAGCATCTCCCAGGTGTAGATTTTTATTTTATTTATTTGGATATTTATATCCTGCCTTTCTGCAAATTATCAGTTGGCTTGTACAGACAAGGAGTCTGGAATCCTTTTATTACCCAGCCAAAAATAAAACACCTCAATCTTGGGAGGGTGTCCGTTGTGTGGGGGCCTGGAGAGGGGGGGAGAAAAGCAGCCAAGAGCCCTAATTCTCCTAATCACTAGAAATGCTGGCGCTCTTGCTGCAAGGCTGAATCCGCACTCTAATCCATTGAAACTCCATCCTCTGAAGCAAGCGTCCGCTAGTTCCCTGCGGCAGATAGAGGAAGGTGGTGGCTTGCTGCTGAAAGCCAAGCATAAAGGGGCTTCTAAGGGACTTTTGAAGACCCTCCCCTGTTCTCACCACAGTGTTGACAGCGAAGTACATGAGTATTGCCAAGGTGTGTGCCAGCCGACCCAGGACCAGGTGATCATCTCCCAAAAGGTCAAAGGTGGTCAGTGACCTGGAAAACAGAAGGGCAAAATGTTCCGATGGGATTGGGAAGGGCGGTGACACCCTTAGCTGCAGCTTCTCCCTTACTTGGTCTTCTTCTCAGCAAGCTGAGAACAGTTCATGCCCTCCATCAGGTTGGGTTCTGGTGTGCCTGAACAGAGCCCAGTCCAGAAGCAACAGCATCTTCTTTTACAGGAAGCCCAACAACAGCAGCAGCAAGAGAGCTAACATTCCAAAAGGCGCCTAGGACCTGTGCAGTTCCTATCTATGGAACATTATGCTACATTTTAGTTTATAAAGGAGTTTTAACTCTTTGTCTCTTAAAGCGGTTAGGATGCCCCCCCCCAAAAAAAGGACACAGAACTCTCTGACTAAACATTACCGTTCTGCTTGCTTGCTCTTTCTTTTTAATCATGTCATTTGCCTGAAGCCTTTACTTTCAGTGCTGTCATCCCTGCCTGAGTATCTGACTGACTGCTACCAAATCTGCATTGCACATCTGGCTGGCTTCTAGTTCTCACACCGCAATGAGGTCGATTATGGCCCTGAATAAGAAGGGGCATTTGCAAGAGACGAGTAAATCATATTTCTCCTACTAGTTCAATGGTTTTCAAAAAGGAGGGAGACTGGGGAGAACACCTGGGGCACACATTATAGGGGGGTTCTGTCCTGGGCCTGTTGCACCTCAACAGATTCCCCTTGTGAACTGAGAGTGCAGCTTAGTGGGGGGGCGGGGGGGCTCCCTCTTGCTGCTTCAGAGCTCCTTGAGGGGTCTCACAATCACCACAGGGTCCGGAAGATGCAAGTGGTCTCACCTGTCAAAGTTCTGAAGAAGTGGGAAGAAGAAATGACCAGCAACTGGGCCAAATTTGTTGGGGGCGCACAGCGGCTCTGCTTGGGACTGGCCCTGTTCCAAACAAAGGGATGGGTCAGGCAGGAAACAGCCAGCAGCAAGGTATCAGTGACTAAGATCCCAGGTGAGACTTCACGGGCGCAACGTTTTATTCCACCCTCCCGAAGCAGGGCCTCTCCAAGTTTGCTTTCCTCGTGAGGGTCCGTCTTGCATTTGGTTAAGTGCCACGTGCACTATAAGCATTTTTTTAAAAAAAGAAACTAGAGGATGAAAACCCAAGAATAAGCAGAGTGTTTTAAAAGCCCATGAGGAGAGAATGGAAGAAAAATGACAACTCCCTCTAAGACATTCCTCTTAATCCCAAAGGTTGTAATTAGATGCAATATGGGAGATCCATTATTAGGATCTCTCATAGTTCCTTGCAAAATTAATAGCATTTGGGAGGCGGCAGGAGAAATCAAATCAGGACTACAGTGGGTGAGGGGAGGATTTAACTTTTTCCCTTTGTGCTGTTTTTCTCATTAAAATTGCCCCCTCCAAAGCTGGTTATTTTCCCCATGGAGAAAACTTTTACAGTACCATATGTGATACCTGTAATTTCCCCCCTATGGGACAAATAGTTGGGGTAAGGCAATTTTAGTCAGAAAAAAAGCACAAAGAGGAAAGGGTTAAAAAACACCCTTCTCCGCACCATGATCCTGATTCAAACCCCCATAAATTTTAATAATATTGTTCAATATTCATTTTAATTGCTTTGAGTGAGATTCTTAGAAAGCATTTCATTTATTACATTTTTATACTGCCCAATAGTCAAAGTGCAGAAAAGGACAACTAAAATGATCAAGGAATTGGAGCATTTCCCCTATGAGGGAAGGTTACAACAGCTGGCTTGGGGAAAAAGAGGCTTAAGGGAAGACCTGAAAGAGATGTACAAAATTACGCATGATGTGGAGAAAGCAGACAGGGAGACATTGTTTTCCCTCTCCCATACAAAATTATGCACGGTGTGGAGAATGTGGACAGAAAGACATTATTTTCCCTCTTCCTTATTACTAGAACCGAAGGTCATCCCATGGAACTAACTGGTGGGAGATTCAGGACAGATAAAAGGAAGGACTTCACACAACACATGGTTAAACTATGGAACTCACTGCCACAAGATGTGGTGATGGCCACCCATTTGGATGGCTTTAAAAGGGGGATGGATAAATTCCTGGAGCAGGAGGCTATCAATGGCTACTAGTCCTGATGGCTATGTGCTACCTCCAGTAACAGAGGCAGTAAGCCTATATGCAGCAGTTGCTGGGGAACATGGGTGGGAGGGTGCTGTTGCAGTCTTGCCCTGCTTGTGGGCCATTGGTTGACAGCTGGTTGCTCACTGTGTGAACAGAGTGCTGGACTAGATGGACCCTTGGTCTGATCCAGCTAGTCTGATGTACATATGAACATATGTTCAAAGCTCTCTGGGCAACTAAAGATTAAAACTGTAAAAATACAGTATGATAAAATAGTATAAAACACTTAACATACCAAACTATAAAAACACTTTTAAGCAATCAACA
The DNA here is from genome assembly GCF_023053635.1 of Elgaria multicarinata webbii. Taxonomy (NCBI): domain Eukaryota; kingdom Metazoa; phylum Chordata; class Lepidosauria; order Squamata; family Anguidae; genus Elgaria; species Elgaria multicarinata. The sequence goes on along the minus strand of NC_086187.1, from coordinate 15,253,334 downwards.
ATAAAAATCCTAGGACCCATTAAAAAGCCTTATGTCCTGTCAGATGGCTGAGAGTAGAGGGAAGTAGAGGGAAGTCTTCACATGGTACCGAAAAGATGGCAAGAGTTGGTGCCAGGTGGCCTTCGCCAGAAAAAGCAGTCCACAATCAGGGGGGTCACCACTGAGAAGGCACTCTCCATTCTTGCCATGCTCCTCAGAGGATGCACTTGGAGGAGGGCCTCAGGTGATGAGCGTAGCGTATGGGTAAGGTCACACCAGGACAGATGCTCCATCAGGAATTGCCAGGGACCAGGATTCCTGGCTGTTCATTCACTAGCTGTAAATGTACCCAGCGCTCAAAAAAGTTCTGCCAATAGAGCGAAAGCTGGAGGGATCAAGGGTAGCCGGAGGAAATGCAGCTCGCCAGGGTTGGAGGAGGCCTATAATCGCCAGCCACTGGTGATGGTGGAGAATGAAATTGAAAGAGACTTAAGCAGAGGACGTTTCTACCAGGTGGAGCTTCAGAACGAGGAGAGGCTGCTCCTGAAATAGGGCAAGTCAGCCTTCCACAACCTGGTGCCCTCCAGATGTGTTGGAGCGCAACTCCCATGATTCCCTCTGGCAGGGAATTATGGGAGTTGCGCTCCCAACACATCTGGAGGGCACCAGGTTGTGGAAGGCTGGGTAGGTGTATCTGGAGCACAGAGTTCCTTTCAGGATGAAGCGGTTGGTAAGCTTGTACTGGACACATGGGAGAACGCATCCTTCTTAAAGGAGCAGGGGCCTCTGGAACTGAAGCTCTGGAGCAGTGACTCCGGCTGCAGCGAAGCCTGGCTCCAGGCACAAGGCTGACTGGGAGGGGAGGGGCCGTGGCTCAGTGGCAGAGCAGCTGCTTTGCAAGCAGAGGGTCCCAGGTTCGATTCCTGGCGTCTCCGGGGAAAGAATCCTGCCTGAAGCCCTGGAGAACTGCTGCCAGGCAGTGTCAACGTTACTGGGCTAGATGGACCAAGGGTATAAGGCAGCTTCCTCTCTTCCTAAGGATTTCCCGGGCTCTCACCTTTGCAAACCTTCGGGTTTTGCTTTTGATCCTTTCATCCACGACTTCTCGCCAATCCGGAGAAGCAGCATTGCCAGACAGGACCTGGATGCTGGACTGCTTGGGACTTGGAAGCTGCCTTGGTTTAGTAGAGGCTGGTTGGGAGAGTCCTTGAGCTGCCATGGCCAGCACCTGGGTGAAGGGGCGAGAGGCTGTGAGGTGCTCATAATCCGGGGATGCAACGCACCACTTGCCTCACTACGTGGGCAGGGCCTTCGCCATTTGGGAACAATGTTCCCCTTCACCCACTGGGGGAGAAGGGAGCAGGGAAGCCCAAGGGAAGCAGAGGGCATTCCCAGTAGCATTCAGGCTTGCTTACATTCATGCCACCTACTCTGTCTGGCATTAATACTAGGGCTGCTCAGCAGTGTTATTTACACGGCTCAAATGCTTATTCCTGGTATTCATACAGGGGAGGGAAACTGCACTCATATACACCAGCCGCCTTCAACCTGATGGCTTCCAGATGTTTCGGACTTCAACTGCCATGGCCAGTGGAATGCTGTGAACTGTGGTCCAAAACACGTGGAGGACGGCAACACACACTTAACCTGGGAGGAAGCCCTATTGAACACAGGGAAGTTTCTTTCTGAGTAACGTGCATAGAATTGCCCTGCTAGCATTTTAGTTCCATTTCAGGACTGGAGACTTGCAGCCAGGGGACCAGAAAGGGGAGCATGAGTGACACCCAGTTAAACCTATCCAAGCCTTCATACTGCTGGGATCCCCCTTGACTTCCCAGGAAGCCAAGCACAGAGGCCGGCGCCAAAGGGCTTCTTCTGAGGCGGAGAACACAGCTAGCGGTAGTAGCATCGGAGGTCATGGCAAATTACGGCTCACAAACCATTAAGGCTACAGAGAAATGGCCCCTGTGTACAAATGTTTGGAAAGATAAATATTGTAATATTTCTCCATATGTCTCTCTCTTTTTTTTACTATGAAGAACGTGTGGGATCTTGGCATGCAACCCTACTGGGTTGCAGCCTGATAGATGGAAGCCTCCGATATTGGAGGAATTCCAAGATTCCCAGGCCCCGCTGGGCTACTGCCGGCAGGGTAGGAGAAGTGACAGAGGCGGATTTTGTCTCTCTGGCCTCCTTTTCGTATTTTTCCACTAGACGGGCCTCTTAGCCCATCTAGTGGAGATGCCGTGGGGGTGGGTGGGCCCAGGGCTGAAGAGGCCACAAGACACAGCGTATCCTGGCCTCTCCTCCCTCCTGGCACACCCACTTTCCCCTCCTCATCCTACGATCATGATACCGACCTTGGAAGAGGAACTGCCACCGTGCTTTCCATGGTGGCTGGGAGGGGGAGGAGGGGTGAAGATCCATATAGGGATTTTCTCCTCCGAGGTCATAGCTGTAAAACTCCCCAGTATCCTATGTCCCCTCAGACAATGTCTGAGGACCACAGGATTGAACCCTTCGTTAATTTTCTCTCCGTTATGTTATGGAGAAAGTACAATATTTTAGAAACTTAAACCTGATTTTCTATGTTTATGTCGATTTTATTTTATAATGGTATATAATATTAATCTTAAGAGGATTCAAACGACTTACTTATCGCTGAAGTCGTTTATATACCACTTTTCAAAATATATATTTTTCAAAACGGTTTGCAAAACAAACCCCTCTGCCCCCTTTCAGAATTCCACACACATTCTCTTGTTATGATCCTCACACCAACCCTGCAAGGCAGGCCATTACTATTTTACCCAGGATGCAAATGGGGGTGGAGTGGCCTAAAGATGAGCGAGAATGCCTTGACTAAGCGCCACATAACAACTTCATGTCAGACGTTGGATTTGAACCCAGGACTGCCTGAAAAGTAGCTCCACCTCCTTAGCTCCTATGCAACACTGGTTCTCAAAAGGCACACTTAAAATGTGGGGCTGGGGGGGGGGGGGGCTGGGAGGGGAGTGGGCCCAGTAGCTGCCACTTACGTCCAGGATGTCCATACGCTGGCGAAGACTATAATTCAGAGAGTAGAACTCGGAGGTGAGATACTGGGCCACCTAGGCAGAAGAAACAAACATTCAGAGGCCTTTCAGGGTCCCATCGTCCTTCAACCTCTCCTGTCAATCTGCCCACTCATCAGTGACAAAGCAGGCGCAGAGAAAAGGCAGCAGGAGCCAATGAGCCACCAAAGCAGCTGCTAATGTATTCCAGGGCTCCCCTGCTCCTTCCTAGAAGGCGGTCTTCCCTGCCCATCTAGCACGAAGAGCCTTGCCTTAGCTGCTCCTCAGCTGGCTCCTCAAACAGCCTTCTGCAAGGGTGGCAAGAAAGTCAGTGCCCAAAGGCAGCCCAAGGACTCACTGGAACTGGGTCCGTGACCACGACGGCCACCCAGGCGCTCTGTCGAAGCCCCACGAAGCCGTCTATGTAGCTCTTCTCGTCCATGTGCAGCAGCACTTTCGCCAGCTCCACGCTCACCTGCGCAAAAATACCAAAGCAGACGTAACCTGGCGTTCTGCATTCTGCTGGGGAAAAGGCACAGCATTTGGCCAGGCCCCCGGCAAGATGCTTTCGGAGGGTCCCCCACAGCATCCGCCACCACTTAGTGCCCCCCCGTGGCAGCAGGACGGTTGCAGGTGAAAGCCCTGCCCTCGACTTTGCATCTGGGCGCTTCTCTGACAGGGGCAAGGGAGTTTAGAGTTTCAAATCCGTGGTTATCCAAGTCAGGGGTGGGCAACACATGGCCCCCACCACTCTGCCAAATTTGGCAGCGGTGGAAAAAAATATTGGCGTTCTTAATCAAAAGAAAATGACACCTGGGAGTCCTTAGCGCTACAAGGGTCAAATTTAGCTTGCAAACAAATTTAGCTAAATGTAACCCTTGCAGTGCTAAGGAGCACTACAAAGCTGGTTTCTCCCCCTGGCACTTTTGGGGGAGAGCCCAGAATAGGGTGGAGGGTGTGGGATAAAAATGGCTCCCAGATCTCCCACCACTGCTAACCGGATTTAGACTGTGGTTGCTGGTGGTCATTACACATAGTTGGTGGTAAACACACCTGGCCAGTTCAGATCTCATGCTAAACAATAGTTTATTGCAACCTCATCCCAATGCTGTCTGGTTCTTTGAACTACAATTCCCAGAATCCTGGGGGTTGTAGTCCAACACATCTCATTACCCAAGGGCAAGTCCCTGAACCCTAATTAATAACCTCCAACTGGCTATTTCTAAAGCAGAACTGGGATCAAAACCCAGCAGTAAAGCAACAAGCCCAGGCGGCGTTTACCTCTCGCGCAGCGGCTGGATTCTTTCGGATCAGAACCTCCAAGACGCCCATGGTGGCTTCGTACTTGTCTGCGTCTTCGGGGCCTGTCAAGACTGAGGGAGACAAAAATGAAAGAGCAAGTTTTAATTTTGTCAGTCGTAAGTGGAGTTGTGTTAAATTCTGCACTCAGAAGACGCACTATTCCTTTATTCGAGGCATTTTTATCCCGCTCCACGGCCAAAAAAGACTCTCCCAGAGCAGCTTACAAAAATCTGTAAGGAGACAGTCCCTGGTCTCAGCCTTAACTGTCCAAAAGGCGCGACACAAAAGGAGTTTGGGAGGATGAAAAAAGCAAATTTCAGGGGTAAGTTGCAAAGTCCTTGTAACAGGCAGCCGGAGCACGCAAGAGTTCAAGGAGAGGAGGAGCCACAGGAAGCTGCCTTTCCCTGCACCAGACCCTGAGTCCATCTAGCCCAGTATTGTCGACACGGACTGGCAGCAGCGTCTCTCCAGGGTTCCAGGCAGGATTCTTTCCCAGCCCTACCTGGAGATGCCCAGGATCGAACCTGGGACCTTCTGCAACGCAAACCAAGTGACCTCCTGGTTATATTTTCCTTCTGGGATATTTCTCCCCTTTGTCCTTGGGATAAAATGATTACAATGAAATATAACCTTAGAAAGCTGTTTATTTTCTTAATATTGTGCAGGAGCTACACAGTGGGAAGTGACACTTGATTTCGTTTATTTCCTTTACTATTTGAAACCTGTAAAGTCAGTCCCAATAACAACAACAAGAACAGCCCTCAGCTCCAACCAGCTTCGGTAGGTCTAATTAATTTTATTTTAAAAACATTCTGCTTGTCTAAAAAGTTACGGTAACAAGCGTTTGCCGTCACCTTGGCCTTTACAAATGTTTGTATTTATGTTTGCATTTGTTCCAGAGCTCACAGGCCATTGAGGAAGACCTTGCGTCGAAACGTGTCTGGCCAATGGAAACAACTTCACTGCGCATTCTTTGTTGAATCCTTTGATGGATTGATTGTATTTTTGCACATGTGATAGAATGCTTTGTATATATATTCTTTTTAAACACTGCTATTCAATTTATAAAATCGTTATTTTTAATCTTCTTCCTTAACTTCTTTGTTGTCTATTGGCTTCTCAATAAACAACACCTATTTTCTTATCCATTCTTTCACGCAACGATTACCTGGACGATCGTCCGTGACCCTTATGTCGGTCCTTTTACAGGCTCAAGATAAGCATACCGCTGAACAAGTTGCTAAATTTCTTAATCACGCAGTCCTTACCAGTTCAGTTACGGTGGCAGGATTTTCCTTTGCTTCTAGCACAGAACTTTAAGGAGGTTCATGTAATCATACTCTGTTTTAATTTCATGTATTTTAAATATTTATTATGTGTTTTTATATGTTTTATTGGTCTGTTGACTGTAATAAAAGGAATTGAAAAACATCTATTTTCCAAGTTTGAGCAGTAACGTGGCTCAAGCGGAAGCTTCGGCTCTGCACACGCTTCAGCCAGTTTTGGGGAAAGGCAGAGGACAAACAAGCCCTGCAGGCTATAAGTGAAAGGCTGTGATCCTCAACCCGCTGCGCTCCAGAAGTGTTGGGACTACAACTCCTGTCATCCCCAGCTAGGATGGCTGATGACTCCACTGGCTGTAGATGACAGGAGCTGTAGTCCCAACACCTCTGCAGGGTACCAGGCTGATGTGTAAGAGCACAGAATGCCAGCGCTATAGAAAAGCCACGGGATGTTTCAGAGGCAACAACCACGGTTATTTCAACCAGAACCACAACGTGCGAGAGCCACTGTCTTGTCATGGTTCGGGAGTCAGGATGTGGTCTAGAGAGACCCAGGTTCAAATCCTCACTCAGCCATTAAGCTCACAAGGTGTTTATATATTGGGATATTTTTTTAAAAAAATAAAATACTCGTATTTTAAATGTTTGTATATTGTAGTATGTTTAATATTTTTTTAAAAAAATTGTATATCTCTATCTGTTTTAACTGTATATGTTTTAATTTGTAAAGCCGTCTTGAGTCTCAGTAATAAGAAAAAGGTGGGCATGTATGATGATGTGATCCTGGTCTATTCACTGTCTCTCAGCTTAGCCTGTCTCTCAGGGTTATTGTGAAGGGTAGAACCAGTGGAGGCTGGTGGCTCTGATTGCAGTAGGGCTATGAATCCATTCTGGGCTTCAGTCAGAACCAGCCAGAACTTTAAAGCAGCTCTCCAAGTGCTGAACCTATTTTGGGAGTAGGGTTCAGTGCATTGGAGAGCTCCTTTATTGTTCTGGCTGGTTCTGAAACCCAGAATGGATTCACAACCCCATTGAAAGAGGAGCCACTAGCGAGACTCGTGTCTGCTGCCCTGAGCTTCTTGAAGCAAAAGTCGGGATATAAACATAATAAAACAACAGATGAATAAACAACACAGATATTTCGTCTACTCTGCCCTTCATCTCTTACTTTCAAGACAGTCTCGGATGTAGCTGGGAGCCCTGATCTTCTTCAGTTCTTTATCCTGGGACATGTCGTACGGAACGAGGTCGTCGTCGCTGTAAAAGAAGGAAAAATCCCCCAGTGGGCTCCAAGTTCTTTCTCAATGGGCGCTTCAATTCCCACACAGACTGATTCCACAGCGCACTTGTGCTATTGATTGTCGATGTGACTTTCACCACTTACCTATCAAGCTCGGAGTCTGTTCCCTGACCCACTTCTTCGGAAGTACCCGAGAACGGTTCCACGTTGGGTTTCACGACAACGCTTGGTGCCGTGGCTAGCTTGCTGTTCCTACAGCAGGAAAAAAAATGTGTAACTTTAAAAACCTATAACGTCACAAATCTTCATGAGCGCAAGGGATCAAAGTACACAACTCGTAATGTCAGAGCCTCTCCTTGTGATCTCCTTCAAGAGCCTTTCTGCACAATCACTTGACTCATTTCCAGAGGGGGAGCTGTGTTTGTCTGCTGTAGCCAAAACAACTTAAAAAACTAACACATTTGTTATGACATAAGACTCCAGTTCTCTTTACCAGATGCTTGAAGCATAACCCTCAGTTTACACATAGGTATAAAGGGGGGGAAACGCACATGTATTTAAATGAACAGTATTTTTATTGGGGATCTGTTTCCAACTGATACTGTGTGGCCCATCTGTTTTAACCTAAGTTGTATTTTTCTTACGCAGACCCATTTTTTAAGCACATCTGTCCTTACAAGGATCTTTAATAAGATGCAATAGCACATTCATTGCCTCTGTAAATTCTATGTAGGCTACAGTTGTTCTGGGTGGAACATAGTGTAACGTCTGAAGGAGAACAATGCAAATCCTCTTTGTTTAAGCAGGTTCTGTGAAATATACAATATTTTGAGGTCTTAAAAGGGCTGTTTGGAAGTTTATTTATTTATTATTATTATTTATTTATTGCATTTCTATACCGCCCAATAGCCGAAGCTCTCTGGGCAGTTCACAAGTTGTGGGCTCTCCTTCCTTATACTTCTTAGTATTTTCTCAGTGATAACAAGACTGTGTGTGCTTAGGTGTTCTAGTGGAGTGCTAGCTGAACAAGCAATTGCGAGCTACCTGAGCAAGCAGTTGCTAGCACACTGCCTCCTCCCCTCTCTTCCTTGGTCACATGGTTTGCCATTGTGTCTGAAATGGACAAAATATGGTTAGTTTACACTGGTTTGTTGGAACAAGCCAAGATCAAACAATGGTTTATGATCCTGGTTTGTTTCAACAAATCAGAATTTAAACTAACCAGAATTTCCAATTCAGATATAATCAGAAACTCCAGTTACTTGAAAACAGGAAGTGGATGCTCCGATGTGGGGAAACAGCACAAGCCCAAGGCTCGCTGCTGCTCATTCTTATAGCACTAAGCTATGGTTTAGCGTTGCATGCAAATCAGGGCAGCGTCTCCAACAGGGAAAGAATGACAAAAAGCCACCAGCATGAGCTGAAGCTGAACATAGCTAAGGCTAAGTCACAAGAGAGTGAGGTCACAACTTACCCAGTGCTTGGGGAATCTCCGACGGAGGTCTGTTCTGGTCTCTGGCTTAGCAAGGATTTCAGTTCTCTGATCTCATCATCTTCTTCATACTAACATTTAAAATAAAACACAAATTAAGATTTGCTAAGGAGACCAGCACATGGGTTGGCGCTTGGATAAAGACAAGCAGCAGCCACCATCTCACTTCTTGAAGCAGCTCTTGGGATTATTTAGACTGTTGTTTTACTGCACAAAGAGGCTGAAAAACATGCAGCTGGAAGGCCTGCAGCCGTAGCCAGGTGCCTGATTAAATACCAGGCTGGACTTGACTACACGTTGGCTCAGTTCAGACATAACAGGGAGCTATGATTTTCTGCTACATGAATGAGCCTGCAGAAGCCTCAGGCTTCCCCTACTCTTGCAAGGCCACAAGGAAGAGATTTGACGCTTTTACTCTCTTTTTTAAACAAACCATAGTTTGTTACATCCAAACTTGGGAGAACAGTGGTTTGTTTAAACTGTGGTTTCAGAGCAAGCCAGGATCTGAAACAAAAGTTCCCTGAGCTCCCTGAGTCATGGGGAGCTGTGATTTGTTTAAAAGTGGAAGCAAAATATTTCAGGGTCCTCCTCATAGCTGCAAAAGAGAAGGGAGCGCACAAGCCTGAGACTCATTCAGAGCAGGAAACCAGACACTGTTCGTTCGTTCTCCCTCTCCCCAAACCTAAAAGACTTAAGTTGGGATGCAGCAGCAAAAAGCATCTTCCATCAGCATGTTTTGGGGAAAAATTTCTCTCAAAACAAAGCACTACAGAAATGTCACTCTGCTAGTTTACCTGAAATTTCAAGGGTGGTCCTTCAGGGGTTATCCTGGCACTGATACACTCCGCTACAACCATCCCCATGTGACGGATCCGTGGCAAGTTGCTATCAAGATGGCACGTCATCCCTTCCATCATGCTTGTGAGCAGCTCTGGAAGGGCAAGCAGAAAGCAACTGAGCAAGTTTAGTGCACAACGCACAGCAGCCTCCAACCAGCTGGCCGGCTCAGACAACTCCAGAAGCATGTCAAAAACCTTATGAGCAGCTGTTGTACCATTCTACAAAAAGCCCGATTGTATATTTCAACATCTTTTGAAGCCATGGCTTCCTGATGCAAGCAAAAGAGCACAGCACCAATCTTTCTGGCCAAGAATTCGCCCAACCTCAGGGCCTTAAAACCAGAATCCAAGGTGGTAGAAAGTAACTTTGTTAAGTTACAATAGCCTTCCCCAACCTGTAGTTCTCCAGATGTGTTGGATTGCAACACCCATCATCCAGCTCCACGTTGTGGAAGGCTGGGTTACAATAAAGCCCAACTGGGAATTTCTGCTCTTCTCTGTAGACAAGACACATAGAACCCAACCAAACTAGCCTTGCATTCACACAGCCTCTATGCCCTGCACGTGATTTCAAAAGGAATCCTTCAAGTGCACAGGAGGGCTTGACGGGGCCTTGAGATGCACCCTGATCCATGGAGGAAGACCAGTTAGAAGATGGGTTTACCACATTATTTGGGCTGATAATAAATGTCATGAAACCCAAACGAAGCTGGATGCTTCGGCCCATGTGTCAGAATTAAAATTCTTAACACGCCTGCCATTGTCCAGTACAATAAATCTGTAACTGGGTTGGGTACTCTGTGGCCTGCCAGATGTCGGGGGTCTTCAAGTCCCATAAGCCCTAGGTAACATTGTCCATGCTGAGGGACGAAGGGAGATGCACCAAATTCAAGCCATCTGACCATCCAAGAGGTGAGCCCTCCCAGCTCCTGCCAGGCCTTTTCTCAGCTGCTCACGACTGGCAGGACCAGGCAACTGTTCCTGCCGCACCACAGTGAGCAGCTGTTTCATGGCGTGGAGGCAGACTGGCGAAGACGTTGTCCCAGCCACCTTCTGGCCATTTCCCAGGAAGTCACCCAGATTCTTCCAAAGAAACCTAGGGCCTTCCCCACAAAGATAAACTGAGTATCGTGCTATTAAAGACAAGATTTCTTTTATCCAGGTAGCCCCAGTTCCACTAAAATCCACATGTGTGCATTTTCAAGCTCTGTGGGAGATTTCAGAGTTTGGCATCAAATGCAGCTACTCCCATGCTGGATCAAGCCCAAAGGTGGAGCTGATAACCACAATGGGGAAGAGATGCTTCCAGACCAGAGGGCTGGAGACACAAGGAGCCGGCTCACGGACCCTTTTCTCCCTCCCACCCTCACCTTGCCTGTTGTCTGTTATTTCTGCTTCTTTCAGATGGGAGAGGCAGATCAGGATGGCCTTGCTGATGTACAGTTGCTGCTCCGCTGGGGAGTGCTTCACAGCACTGCTGCTACCCCAGGTCTCCAGCAGCTCTTTCAAAACCTGCATTAGAAACGTCTGTGTCAGGTTCAACGTGTCACACCCACACCCTACGGCCCACGCCAGCCTCCCTTTGAGCCTGTTGTCTGCAATAAGAACACTGGACTTAGCACTGGGTGACCTTAGGCCGGTCGCCACCATCTCTCGGCCTAACTGACCTCATAGGATTGCTGTGATGATGTCAGTGTGGGGAAGGGAGGCCCATGTACACTGAACGTGGGGCACACACATAATTAATATATCAAATAAACCAATAGTTGCCGAGGACGTGTTTAGACTGAAGCTTTGCTCCGTGTGTGTGTGTGTGTTTTGTTTTATTTCCTTTGCCAACTCCCCATCCCAGTGAGCTTATCCAGGGGAAGCGAAGAAGAAAAAGCCGACTTGCTCTGAATGCAGCTGAGCTCCATAAACGCCCGTGCCCAGGAGCAGAGCAGCGACTAGGAAGGACTTTCTCCCGGACTACACCAACTTCCCCCAACCTGATGATCTCCAGATGTTTTGGATGGCCATGCTGACTAGGGGTGATGGGAGCTGCAGTCCCACACCAGCGTGGGGAAAGTTAGACTACACAGTGCTGGTTTACCCAGCTGTGTCCATTCGAGCAAATGGGAGAAGCAACCCATGCAAAGTTGCCCTCCGCCGCCCAAAGGGAAGGGTTGAGATAACCGTCTTTTTATCTCACTGTTGACACACTGACCTTGTTCGGACGGCACGCCAAGCCACGGTGGTTAGGTATTTTGAGCTATACATTATGGCTTAGCATGTCACGTGAACCATGACTCAGCGTGTCCTGTGAACTATTTCTAACCATGGTGGCTACATCACCACGGTTTAAACACGCTCACTAACCACTTGCTGCAAAAGGGTTAGTGGCCTAACCATGGCTTAGCGTGTTGTCTGAACAGGCCCATTGAAAAGAAGTGAATCATAGAATAGGAACAATCTCTGGCACGATCAGCGACTCTGGATCAGCTTCTCTTTCATCCTAAGTTAGTTCTGATGCATTTATTATATTGCACAGGACAATGCCGTCTGTCTGTCTGTCTGTCTGTTAGATAGAGATAGCTAACAGCCACCCCACTTACTTTGGTCAGTAAGGGTCGCCGCATAGTGTCCAGGGCCAGGTATCCAAGGAGAGTCTCCAGCACAGCAGTCTGTAAAGAAACCACAGAATTTATGCATCTGGCAAACTCTGGACCTCCACCACAGAACTTTCAATAAAGGAAGGGCTGCTAAAAGCAGGGGAATGAAAGAAGCGAGTGAAATTAACAAATTCTACAGGTTCTTCTTACAAGCTAGGAACCATAGAGCAAATGCTGTGAGTTATGGCTCCCTTTCATAATACGGGAGAAGGAGCTTGAGAATAATAAGAATGTAAGAAGAGCCCTGCTGGATCAGAACAAGCATCCATCTAGTCCAGCGTTTTGTTCACACGACGGCCAACCAGCTGCTCACGGGAAACCCACAAGCAACACATGAGTGCAACAGCACCCTCCCGTCCATGTTCCCCAGCAACTGGTGCCTCTGATACTGGAGGTAGGATACAGCCATCACAACTGGTAGCCTTGTTTTCATTAAGAACCTAAGAAGAGCCCTGCTGGATCAGACTGAGGGTCCATCTAGTCCAGCACTCTGTCCACACAGTGGCCAACCAGCTGTCGCCCAGGGACTAACAAAGCAGGACCCAGTGCAACAGCACCTTCCCACCCATGTTCCCCAGCAACTGGTGCATACAGGCATACTGCCTCTGCTACTGGAGGAAGCACATAGCCACCAGGACTAGTAGCCATGGATAGCCTTCTCCTCCAGGAATTTATCCAACTCCTTTTTAAAGCCATCCAAATTGGTGGCCATTCACGTAGTAGTGAATGCCATAGTTTAACTCTGCACTGTGTGAAGAAGTCCTTCCTTTTATCTGTCCTGAACCTCCCACCAATCAGCTTCATGAGATAACCCCACTGGGTTCTAATATTATGAGAAAAATGTCTCTCTATCCACATTCTCCACACCATGCATAACTTTATACACCTTTATCATGTCTCCCCTCAGCTTCCTTTTTTCCAAGCTAAACAATCCCAGCTGTTGTACCCTTACGTTTGCAACGGGCTCCTCTGTTGTAATTATGGCATTCATCAATACGTTCCCGATACCATTATAGTACGCATCATGCTATTTTAAAATAAAATTGGTGTGTGGGGTGCTGGGGGAAGAAAACCACAGCACACAATTTATCAGTTCACCGTCACAAAGCAAGTTTCGCAGGGTTTTCTTTTCTTAGGACAACCTTCTCTCAATCCCGTGCCCTCCAGGTGTGTTGGTACTACATCACCCCCAGCCAGCTGTGGTAAGGCATGTTACTCGCAAGGCTGCTGAACAAAATCAGAAAGCCCTTCATGCAGGGGTGTCAAACTTCTTTCAGCCCAAGGGTGAAATTCACTTTCAGAGAAGCAGTTTCCAGTGGTGGGCGGGGCTGGAGGCAAAGGAGGAGGGGCCAAAAACCAGCATATTTTAGGTTAATACTTTTACTGTCAGTAACTCAGCCTCAGGGGAGACATTTCAGTTTTTCAAGATGGGGGGGGGGCACACACAAAAACTGGGAAGCCACCCAAGGTTGGGGACGACAATGGAACCCATGACCTAGGGAGGTCGTCGGCTCTCCTACACTAGAGGCATTTAAGAGGCAGCTGGACAGCCATCTGTCAGGGATGCTTTAAGGTGGATTCCCGCACTAAGCAGGGGAGTTGGACTCAAAGGCCTTAGAGGCCCCTTCCAACTCTACTATTCTATGAAATCCTCTAGTGTACACTAGAATCACAAGCACACAAAAATTCATTTTTAGCAATACCCTTGCTATGTTTCATTATGAATAGTTGTATGTTTCTCTTATTCACGTGGTGTGTGTATGTGCATACACCAAACTGCAGAGGAAAAGCAGGATATAAATACTTTAAATAAATAAAAATAAAATAGGATATGAATCTACTTTGGATTCCCGCTTAATAAAAGGGTCGAGATAGATATTAAAAGCGATGGACACCTTTCTCCTAATGAAGCTCTGCTCCTCCTCTGCTGGTCTTTGTTATCTCTGTCTGGCCTCCTCCAGGAACTCCTCCCCACCACGAATTGCCACGGAAATAAGCCAATCTGAATTCAGCCAAGTCCACTCCCATGAGCCCTCAATCCCCCTCCTTCCTTCCTCCCCTCCCTCCCCTTCAATAACCCAAACCTGCCCTCCTCTTCTTCGGAACTGCATTAACTTGCCTCAACGATGAGGTCTATATTATGACACACGCACCAAAATTCCTCTCCTGCTCAGTTTTTAATTTGAGCCAGGGAATAATTCCCCTCCCACCCATGCTGGGGAAGGACTTGGGGTCCTATGATCCTCACCTCACAGTTGAGGCAAGTATCATGAATCCCCAGAACCCAAGCTTGGAATCACGAGCTTGGCCACATCAGCACTTGTAAAAGCGCAAGACATCAGTCTTATCTGAAGCGTAAAATATGCTTGACTCTCCATCAATGACAGTGAAGAACCCTCACCGGATAGTTGTACTGAAGCAGCAGCAATTTCTGGGTCATCACAAATTGAGCCTTTCTGCTTTTGACAACCAGGTTCCCCAACAACCGTGACAACACAGCAGACCTAGCGATACAAACAAACAAGGACATTTCAACAATTACGTTCTTTCTCCTAAATTTAAGCCACAATTTGATTCTGTGACTAGCTTATTTAGAAACGGAAGTCAGGAAGGTATTAGCAATGCAAGAACACAATATCGCAAGAATCTGTCTTTATAGAAAGTAGCGCAAGGATCTGCCCTTAGCATACCTGAAACAATCACAGGGACGCTCCAGGATCTGTACCTGTGTGGCAAATGGACTGAAATGAACGGTGCAATCCTTTCCACGTTTACTTGGAAATTCAATGTTACTTACTCCCAGGAACGTGTGCATAGGATTGCAACCTTAGAACACCTGTCATACAGCTTTGATAAATGTCCTAGAACACAGGCCAAGTTGTGTGATGTACGCCATAGAAACCACATCACTAACTGAGAAATCTAAAGCAGGGTTCAGCAAAAAATAGACCAGGATCTATTGGTACAGTGCGGGGGACTTGCATTAGACTGGCATGGGTTTCTCACTCCCAAATAGCAAACTTGCAAGAAAAATGATCACTCTACCATGTCCTAATCGCATCGCTATAAGTGTTTGCCACTTGTGAAAAAATGAATATTCATTGGTTTCCTCTGTCTAGGTTTGAAATTGACTTGTGCAGTCCAGGCTCTTCTCAATCCCCGCAGTGATACAAAGTGGAGATTTACCAGGGTGGATGTGATTTAAATCACGATTTAAATCACTACTCAGAAAGACTCAATTTAATCATGTGACTCCTTGCCCCAAAAGTGCACTCTATTCATTGAATTTTTTGAAACTTAGCACTTAAGAGGTAACAGGTTGATTCTGTGTACATAGATTTGCAAAGGAACCATGGGATTGTGATCTCTGCAGACACAAATTCACAGTTTTGAGAACTGTAAAACCAAGCAGCTGTGATCATATCTTCTAGACAGAAAAATTGCCCAATAATCTTATGGAAACCTCTGGAAGAGCATGACATTGTGAATGGATTAATGGAATTCATTTACCCAAAAATTTAAACATTGCATGAATATACAGCCTCATGCTACATAATTAAAAACTAATCCTTATTTCATGATGAATAACCTTTGGATTTTAATGTATCTTAAACAGAAAACTATCATTAGATAGATTTTTCTTCAAAAAGCATTTTATTTAAAAAATCCGATTTAAATTTTAAACATCCGATTTAAATTTTAAACATCCGGTTTTTTATATTTCTTAAAAAGAATCATTGATTTTTATCCACCCTGAGATTGACAACCTGCCCATCACGTCCACTTCACACAGTCCCTTGACCTCTTACCCTGGCGCTGCCTGAACAAGGCCACAGACTACAGCTTCCAGCCAGCGATCTGGCACGCTCTCGACCAGTCGCCAGCACATCCTCTGCCAGATGCAGTCAGACTGGGTACGATCCGTTAAGTGAGGCACCAACACGTTCAAGATTTCCTCTGCATCGACAAAAGAAGAAAATGAGTTGGCTACAAGATGGGAAGTGCAGGGGCCCAATTATTTCTTTCGGCTAATAACTGAGATAATAGCGGAGAGACAAAGAGGGGGGAATCACTCTCCTCTCTGCTTCTGGAAGGTAGTTTTTAAAAAACTTTTATTAGCATGTGAGCCCACGGCACCTAATATACTATTGGCGTTTGCCATGGCAAAATATGGAGGTACATATTCCTTCCGCAGCACTGTTCTTCAGAAGTCTGCCCCCTAGTGGCTGAGAAAAAGAGAGAGGGAGAATGTTCTGCCTGCTGGACTCTCCCTGGTTGCCCAACCCTGCCTGGCGTGTGTGTGCAGTGAGCCACCAGACAGTCTGTGGGCTCCCGGCAAGAGCCCGCGTCTTCTTCTGCCCCAAGGCCATGATCTGCGCTAATTCGCGGGCGGGAAAACGTACGGAAATCACGATTTGCGCAAATTCGCAGCCATAAATAGCGCAGTTTGCAGAAAAATGACAGGCGTAAAGGACCATTTACACCTGCCATTCTGCACAAATTGCACTATTTAGAGCTGCAAATTTGCACAAATTGGGATTTACAACACAAATTAAAAAGCGGGAAAGCTTGAGCTTGCCCTAACCAATGTGTGCTGAATCGAGCCAGCTCAGGAATCTGTCAGCTGGCATCTGGCAGGCCGGGCCGGCAACTCATCAAGTTCCATTCCTAAACTGGATTCCTCCGACGTTCCTCCTCTTTTCTTTAAAATATTATTCAGTATAAATCAAGCCATTTAAAGAGTGACTTAGAATACGGAAGAAAAGCCCCTTACCAAATGGTGATTCCCATTTATTCAGTGTGCAGTTCATCTTCCAGGGAACCATCCCAACTTGCAAGGTCCTTTATAGGCCAATGTCCTATACCAGCCTTCCCCAACCTGATGCTCTTGATGTCTTGGACTACAGCTCCCATTGGCCATGCTGGCTGGGAATGATTGGAAGGCACCAGGTTGAAGAAGACGGCCCAATCACAATAGCGCTTAAAATATGCTTCATTGCATGATTTCCACCCAAACTCCTCCAATACTATCCTAACCCTGGCCAGTTTTTCATTATATACACACACTTCAAAATGTTAAGAGAAAACACAAGCAACAAATCTCATTTTCTTTGCACATTTAACTTGACTACTCACAGGACTTATTAATTTCATTAAGCTCACTTTTTAGACCTGGTTTGGGGGCAGAGGCTACCTATTTCACCCCATGGTAAAAGACAAGGATGGTGCTGCCCTTTTGATTCCCCGCAGGCTTCATGGTATCATTCTGGATAGACTCTCGGAGTTGACTGTTGGAGGTACCACTTGGCAGTGGTTCCTCTCTACGTGGACGGCCAATTCCAGAGGATGATGCTGGGAGACACTGCTTAACTCATCGGCAGTTATGTTTTTGGGGTCCAACAAAGTTCTATTCTTTCCTCCATCCTGTTTTAACATTTAAAGCCACTGGGAGAGATCATCTGGAGGTATTGCCAATATGAGGATGATACCCAGCTTTCCTTTTCCTTCTCACCAAATTCAGGAGAGGCAGTGGCAGTCTTGGGCACAGGAATGGATCGGATGACCACTTATAAACTAAGACTCAGTCCAGACAAGATGGAGGAGGTACTGTTGGTGGGCAGTTCTTCCACCCAGGTAAGTGGTGTTCAATCGATTGGGAAGAGGTGTCACTCCACCTAGAGGATCAAAACCACAGTTTGGGGGAAGCCCAGCTTTGTCACTAGAGGTTCAAGTGATCTTTGTGTACCTGGATGGAAATAACCTGGCCACAATTACCAGTACCCTGGTAACCTCCCATTTAAATAATTGTGAAGTATTATACAGGGCGCTTCTTTTGAAAACGGTCTGGAAACTTCAGCTAGTCCAAAACAGAGCTGTAAGACTATTAACAGGGACTTGGCAATTCAATCATACTATAACAGGGCTTTGTCAGCTGCACTGACTTCCAGTCCCTTTCTAGGCTCAATTAAAAATGCTAGCTTTGAACTTTAAAGCTGATAACAGTTTGGCACCAAGTCACCTGAAAGATCAACTCCCATGAGATACACCCACCCAAACCTTGAGAACCACTTCAGAGGACTTCTCTGGGCTACCAGAAAGAGGACCTTTTCTGTGGTGGCACTCCAGTTATGGAATGCCCTCCCCAGGGAGGCTTGCCTGACACTTCCTTTATGGTAATTTCAGCCCCACGTAAGGTTCTTTTTATTCTCCCAGGCATTTAAAAATTGCGATCTTAAGGCTGTAAACTTTAATCCACCATTTTTAATATGTGCTGATTATTATCTTTTAATGATGCTGTATAATTTGGTTTTATTGGCTCTGCTGCCAATAAGAAATGTTACGCTGCGGTTTGTCAGGTTGGATTTATTACTGAATGTTTTATGATGCACCCACAAATATTTTATAAAAGATATCATAAATACAAATATAATCGATCAATAAATTAAATATTCCAGATCCTCCAAAGCACAGGTGGTTTCACATGGCAAGGGAACATAATAATTTTTCACAGGCCATGGGGAGTGGGAGGGAGTGAAATTCAGCTGGAATGGGTTATCAGGTCAAGTCCCTAATCACAAGTTATCATTATTTATTGTTACTATTATTAAGATAACTAATATTTCCAGATCCAGCCTTCCCCAAAATCATAACCTTCATATAGTTGTAACTCTAGAAATGGAATGCTTCTATGATTATTTTCAGTACTGATTTCTTTCACATTTCCCTGGGAAGATACACTTTAAATCTTCAGTGGGTTGAGCACAAGTTCAGTCCCTATGGTATGCCAAGTTGAGGAGCCTTTGAATTCTCTGCCTTTAAATATGGCAGTGGAGAGAGTGCTTTACATTCATAAGGACCTAAATTCAATTCCCAAGATCAAAGGATCTCAGGTTGCAGGGCTGAAAACAACACCACCTGCCTTAGTTTTAGGGATATTGCTACCAGACAGCAGCAGAGAAATGACTCAGTATAAAACTTTTCTGTGTGTTCATGTCTCTTTTACTACCTACTGCACCACATTAAACCAGTGTATGTATGAGTTTTTGGATGCATAGTTATATCATGTGATCCTCAATTGCTCCAGTTTGAGTCTACTTGGATGGCAGAGCTGAAAGGTTACAATTTTAAAAAGAGATGCATCAAATAGACCACCCCCACCATCTCGCCCCCCCCCCCCCACAAAAAGCGGTCCCCTGAAAGCTTTACTCACTCTGTCTTCCATGCATGCATACCTTCCCCAGCACCTGAGACACGAAGGAGATGGAGCAATCCAAGCCACCTGGAAGAAAAGAAATGCCACACAGTCAAATAATCAGTCAGACCAAGACCTATCACAGATATTTTCCATACTGAAGCTCAATCAACTACTAAGTTAAACAACGAGCGCATACATGGGATGTCGTTCCTCTGGGAAGTCAGAACTTGCCACTAAGTACGTTAGTGGAGTAGAAATACAAATGAAAAGATGATTCATAAGGGAGGGAGAAGTGGCAAAATCCATTTCAGCATGAAACCCACAGAGAGAAAGGCACCGAGATCTCAGAGATGCTGATTTTGCACAAAGCAGCATAGACTGAACTTTCTTTCAAGGCGTTTCCCACTGTGAAGGCCAATGCATAGGCCACAAAAGTAAGGGGGAGACATCCTCTGTAGTTTTTGAAGGGGCAGGGGGGAAAATTGCAGACTTTTTGGAGGGTTGGAGAGCTTTCTCTGAAAAGCAGCAGTAGGCTTGTCCTTCCTTTGTTTTTTAACTCTTTGTTGTTGTTGCAGCAGCAGTTGCAACACCTCTCCAAGGAGCCCACTGGCCACGTCCTCATCACAATGCGTCCCCTCTACAGCGTGATGTTCTGGTATTCTGGGTACCACTGTGTTTTCCCCCCTCACAAATGTCCCCCGGAATGACACTGCGTCACAATGTAGCGCTGTGCAGGACAGGATGTGGCTAATGTGCTATTTGGAGGAGTGCCGTCACAAATAAGGATTCTTTAAAAATAAATCAGACTTCTTGCCTCCTCTCCACCCTCATCTTTCAAATTTCCATGGAAAAGTTCAAGTTGGAACTTTTGCTGGAGCTCTTCCTTATTTCTCTTAACTGCAGCCTGTCAGCAGTGGATCCTGGGCCATCTCACCTCTCAGTGAATCAAAGATCCTCTCCAACACCTGGATGATTTCCTCGCCAAGCAATGGAAAGTAGTTTTGAGGAAAGAAGATGGGTCGGTTTTCTCCCTGGAGCTTGTTGCCTAGGTGGTCAGGCAGACACACGATCTTGCTGAGGATCGCTTCCTGCAGCACCGGAGAGCCAAGGAGTGTTTGTTGCTTGCAGACTTCCCACATCAGAGCGGAGAGTCCAGCTCTCTGCAGGAATTGCTCCAGGACACTGACGACTTTATCCAGACGAAAACTGGGCCTGCATGGAGAAGTAGTTTCTGCCGTTATTTTAATTCATAATGAAGAGGCAACGCAACAAGATTCTGTTATCACTTGGCTATGCTAAACCCACACAATGGAGCTGTTCACACAACGTGTTAACCCACACTTACTGGTGTTTTGAACCATGGGTTGTTTGTTAAACAGTGGGTTTGCATGTTGTCAGAACACGATGCATTTTTGGTAGAGTGGCTTAGTGTGTTGTCTGAACATAGCTAGGGTGGCTTGTTAATCATGCAGTGTGGCTTGTTAACCACCCTGAACAAGCCAACAAGAAAAAATGGGTCTTCAAGGTGGCTTATTTGGAAACCTTGGCTGCTTTCCGATAAAACGCTAACTATAGTTCCATTATATATGAATTCAGGGAACTGTGCTTTGTTTTAATTGTGGCTAATTAACAAACCACAATTTAAGCTTTGTTTGTTTAAACTAACCACAGTTAGAACCACCCACCATTTCCCAGCTTTGGACATGAAATATTATTATTATTTATTATTATTATTTAGAGTATTTTTATCCCGCACCTCAGCCAAAAGGCTCTCGGAGCGGCTTACAATTTATCAATAAAGAAGACAGTCCCTACCCTCAGGCTTACATTACAAATATATTGTGATTAGTGCAAAAGTAATAGGAACCCCCCCCCCCATTTTGTCTTCAGACATGTGAAGAAGAGCATGTGAGCATGCCGCAGCTCGGTTTATATGTAACACCAAATCATGGCTTGATGCTATGTGAACAAGATCATGGTTTATGCAAGCATTGCTTAACCCTCACATAAGGGTTCACACAACACGACAACCCCTGCATGGGGGCTGTATATGCAACATGGCACCACGGGCACTGCCGTGTGTTATCCGAACTTAATCACTGAGAGCATCCCACAAACACAACTGCCATGGTGTATCAAATGTCCATCCAGCTTGCCATTCTATCAATGGTAGCCAGCCAAATGCCACAAGATATAGAAATGTAATAAATAAATATCCAATATTTATGCAATACCTCTTATTCTACTGGCCACCACAACACCCTGTTGTTGCATCTTAGCTGATAATGACTCTAGGCACAGGAGCAAGGCTCCTGAAGGAACTGCATAATTTTAGAACTAGAAATCACAGAAGGAAGCCATGCTTACTTTGTAGAAATTATAGAATCCAATAGAACCAAAAAAGATTGGTCTGCCGGTCCTTCCAAGAAAAAGCTATCCCACAATTCCTTCTCTGACAATTGCTCCAGCCAATCAGGACTTAGGTTACTGATAAGACACTGAAGAAAGGTAGTGAAATGATAGCGGGTAAATTCTTCCTTCTCTTTCTTGGAGGGTGGATTTTCAGTTCCGCCCAGGTAGCTCTTAATCCTCCACAATGTCTTAGAGATCTGGATGCCATCTCCAGAAGAAGATAGTGTGTCAACTGCTTCTTGCACTGTATGACGAACTTGAAGCAAGTCAGAGTCCATTTCTCTTGATTACTTCTGAAAAATAAAAAGCCAGTGGATAAGTAATACAGAAGTTGGCGAAAGCACAGCTCGTCCTTACTATCCCCTGAGGTACTCAAGAACCCAAACCTAGTTCTACAGACTTAGGCAGGAGAGCCTGTACAGTTAGTATAACGGGGGAAAGCCAGTACAGTTAGTATGACAGGCAAAGCGATTTACGGGTACAATCCTATGCATCTTTAGACAGAAAAAAGTCCTACAATTCCCAGGATTCCCCAACCAGGATGGGGACCCTTTGCAAGTGAGACGTTCCTCTCACGGAAGGTCCCTTCCTCTCATGGAAGACAGATCCTCGATCCAACCCTAAGTGGGCAAAGAGAGAAAAAGAAAGATGGACAACAAAATAGATGCTCCAGTTTTAAGCTAAAAAGGGGGTTGCTTGAGCTTCAAAAGGTTGAACGCTACTGGTATAGCAGACAGTGCTGGACCTGAACCACAGGGCCAGAAGTTCAAATCCCCATTTAGACATAAACCTCAAATCAGTCACTAATTAACCTTCCTCATACATAGGGATGGGGTTTGAAGACACAGGAAACGGTGTGGTGTAACAATTGTAACTACACAACACTGGGTTGCTGAAGGCTGGAACACATGGAGTAATGATAAAAAGGAGAGAGCATGAGGACTAAGGCAGGGGAGACCCAGCTTCAAATCCCCACTTAGCCATGAAGCTCACTGAGTGACCTTGGACTAGACCCATCTCTCTCTCTCTCTCTCTCTCTCTCTCTCGGCCTAACCTACCTCACAGGGCCGTTGTAAGGATAAAAATGGAGGGTGGGGAGAACTGAATATACCGCCTTGCACTTTTTATTGGGATAAAAAAATGTAGATAATAACAAGCAGCCACAAGGGTGAGATTTTAAGAAAGGGTGAGACTTTAAGAAGTTAATTCAGACCTCCCCCTCCCCACCCCAGGTAAATCCATGCCTTTAAGGCGTCCCCACCTTGGGACTGTGGAGATAACGGGCAGGTCTGAGGGGGGAAAGGGGAAGAAAAAGGAGACTCTCAGGGCAGTCTCCTCAGAAGTAAGCCCCAGTGAGTTCAACGGGACTTAATTCTCAGATAGGATTGCCTCACTTTAAAGTATTTATTTATTTATTACATTTTTATACCGCCCAATAGCCGAAGCTCTCTGGGCGGTTCACAAAAATTAAAACCATGAGGAAACAGCGCCTCAGACGCATTTTTCCCCTGTTCTCCCCGTTATGAGAACAACTATTTTGGCCCCAAATAGTGGCAGGGAGGAAATTATATAGCGCCTCACGCGCAAAAGCCCTCACGGTCCCTACCAGAACTTACAGGAAGCGGGGGCGGGGTGTCTCACCAACCATAGAGATGATGCCACGATGGAGCGACCCCACTTCTTCCCTAATAGACAGAATAGTCGCTCGCAGTAACAGGCTTTCGCTTTGATACGCGAAGTCTACGGACTGCAGAAGCGCGACCGGAAGTCCTAGGATATGGGACACTCTACTTCCCCCTTCTCGCTCTCTATGGTACCTCTATAGAATCATGCCGAACCAAAGTCGGCTTCCGCTTTTGACCGGTTGTTCTAGGAATTGTGTCGCGCTAGATTTCATGTTCAATCTCTATGGTCAGCCTCTTGGGTAATGTTTACCTCAAGTGCCGTCGTTCGCCGATTCGACGCTGCCTTTGGCCGGCCGGGCCAAGGGAGCGTCGAATCGGCGAACGACGGCACTTGAGGGATGTTATTTGCCCGGAGTGGGGGAGGCCGACCATAGAGATTAAACCAAAGGCAAGGGTAGCGGGTCCCAATCTTGAGTCGAGTCCGCTGCTCACCCTGTCCTCCTTCAACTACCCCCCGCCCTTCCCTGTCTTAAAGACACAGTAACAAAGACCGTATTCTTATTCTTATTCCCAAAGGCATCAGATAGTTTAAAATCAGTTCACTCTCAGAACCTGTTTTCGGTGCTGGGCTGAATTTTATTTATTTCCCACCCTTTCTTCAATGAGTTTCAGAGGAGGGGAACCTGTGCCTGTCCTGGTGTTGCTGGACTCCAACTCCCATTAGCCTCAGCCAGCATGGCCAATTGTCAGGGATGATGGGAGATGCCGCACAACATTATCTGCAAGACCACAGCATCCCCAACCCTGGCAAATAGCTCATTCCTCTCCCTTATCCCCACACAACAACCTTTTGAGGTAGGTTACTCATTGCCCCAAGATCAATCCAGTGGGCTTCATGACTGAGCACGAAATCAAACCTTAGTCTTAGTCCAATACTCTTACCAGTACACCACTCTGCCTCGTTGAAGCCTGAAACATGTAAAATAACCGTAAAGACAAGTGTCAAGAGACCATGAGTTGCAGGCTGTCTTCAGCATCATTTTAATTAATTTTATGTATCTGATTTATGCTATATTGTTGCACTAATGTTGTTCCTCGCCTCGATCCAAAGGGAGAGGCGAGTAAGAAATATATTGCTACTATTATTATTTTCTTCTGCTGCCCCCAGATTGTTGAATGGCCTGCCGGAGGAGATTCGTCAACTTGAGTCTTTTAGAGTTTAAAAAAGCAATAAAGACTGATCTATTCTGGCAGGCCTATCCAGTGAAATTTTAGCATGTTTAAAAGATGTTTTAAAGATGTTTTAATCATGTGTGGTATGTTTTTAATCACTTTTTAACGTGTATTTTTATCATGTTTTTATAGTGTTTGTTTTAGACTTTGAATGGTATTAGATTTTGTGAACCGCCCAGGGAGCTTCAACTATTGGGCGGTATAAAAATGCAATAAATAAATAAAAAATAAAAATCTCATTAGACCATATTAAAAATAATATTCCTTTAGTAGCATATGATGAAAATAATAATTTTGGCTGACTAATCTCAATCTATATGTGAATTGAACAATAATGTTGAAGAAAAAAGTATACCCTGTTTTTAATGATGATGCACGGATGTAACGCAGCAGTCAATTTTAGAAGAGGCTGTGTGTGTGTGTGTGTGTGTGTGTGTGTGTGTGTGTGTGTGTGTGTGTGCAGTATGTATAGAAGAGAAGGAGGAGAATGTCTAAGATTCTGAGTACCTACCATCTATAGTTCAACAAAATGAACAACATTAACTCGCAACCATATTGGTTTATTCAGTCTTGCCGCTCTACACAAGTACAAACACAACATGACTACAAGATGCTACAAAGTTATACAAAAATCAAACTTTATAGTAATGACTGTACAGTAGGCTGTAAAACTCTCGCCTTTTTGCAAACTTAACCTTAGTTACCCGAATTGGTCTCAAAATCAACCCTAGAGGAAGGGGTGAGGGAAATCTCTTCTCTGCCAATTTGTTTCACATCTTCTAAAAAGCAAAAGCATTTACATCGATCCAGAAAAGAATGGGCCATGTGAACAATGTACCAAAGCCATGTTGGCAAAGGGAAGCCTGACAAGAAAACCAGGGTTCTTTTTCAAGTTCTTGGGTGGGTTTGAGGGAACACAACTGCAGGCCATGTCTGTAACCTTTTCTGCCTCCCTATGCAAGAATTCACCATGTCAAAGGATGCAACACCCAACATCT
Organism: Elgaria multicarinata webbii; assembly: GCF_023053635.1. Taxonomy (NCBI): domain Eukaryota; kingdom Metazoa; phylum Chordata; class Lepidosauria; order Squamata; family Anguidae; genus Elgaria; species Elgaria multicarinata. Next base: position 15,228,032 of record NC_086187.1, on the reverse strand, counting down.
CCATATGCAGGGGCTAATGAAGGGGGAGGGAGAGGGACAAAGAGATTGTATCTAAATTTACCGGGGGGGGGGGGGGGAACTGTAGAAGAGGAAAGGGATGTTGTTTATTTTTGGTGTATCCTAAAAGTAACAGAGCTCATTCGACTCACGAGATCAGATCTCATACCTAAAGCATAGATCACTTTTAGAACCTCAGAAACAATGTTACCTTTAAAAAGCACTTTAGTTTACATGCAAGGAAGTTAACCCCCCTCCAAAATCCCACCGGGGTCAAGAGGCCCAGCTAGTTTTCCATTTCTCAGTTTACCCTTTCCTCCATTTCTTTCTTTATTTTTTTTTAAAAAGGTACGCTTTTAAACTGGATGCACTTTTAAGTTAAAAAAAAAACAAAACCCAAGAAGCTGTCACGTCCTGCATTTTATCGGGAAGAGTTGGAACTGGAGCGACTGCGGTGTCGCCTCCGGCCTGGTGATCTGGATCTGGATCGCCTGCGAACTGGGGATCTGCGCCTGGGAGACCTGGACCTGAAAGAGAACAGATGATTAAGACAAGCAGAGCTTCATTAGGAGAAAGGTGTCCATCACTTTTAATATCCATACCATCTTGTCCCTTTTATTAAGCGGGAATCCAAAGTAGATTTCACCTCCTATTTTATTTTTATTTATTTAAAATATTTATTATCCTGCCTTGGAGCACGTACGCCCACCCCATGTGAATATGACAAAAATACAAGGAAACATAGCAAGGGTACTGCTAAAAACAGAATTTGGTGTGTTTGTGCTTCTGGTGTGCCTTTAGGGCGGATCTGGAAGACGAGTCCTTAATAATAATAATATTAATAATTTATTTCTTACCCGCCTCTCTGATTATTATTATTTATATTATTATTATTGATGATGATGATGATAATATATTTATTTGTTACCCGCCTCTCCCTCTGGATCGAGGTGGGGTACAACACAAATACAACAGTGCCAACAGTGCGATATGGCTGCAAGAAAGGCAAATGCTATTTTGGGCTGCATTAATAGAAGTATAGCTTCCAAATCACGTGAGGCACTGGTTCCTCTCTATTCGGCCCTGGTTAGGCCTCATCTAGAGTATTGCGTCCAGTTCTGGGCTCCACAATTCAAGAAGGACGCGTGTTCAGAGGAGGGCAACCAGGATGATCAGGGGTCTGGAAACAAAGCCCTATGAAGAGAGACTGAAAGGACTGGGCATGTTTAGCCTGGAGAAGAGAAGATTGAGGGGAGACATGAGAGCACTCTTCAAATACTTAAAAGGTTGTCACACAGAGGAGGGCCAGGATCTCTTCTCAATCCTCCCAGAGTACAGGACATGGAATAATGGACTCAAGTTAAAGGAAGCCAGATTCCAGCTGGACATCAGGAAAAACTTCCTGAGTGTTAGAGCAGTACGACAATGGAATCAGTTACCTAGGGAGGTTGTGGGCTCTCCCACACTAGAGGCCTTCAAGAGGCAGCTGGACAAGCATCTGTCGGGGATGCTTTAGGGTGGATTCTTGCACTGAGCAGGGGGTTGGACTCGATGGCCTTGTAGGCCCCTTCCAACTCTGCTATTCTATGATTCTATGAAACACCATCAAATACATATAACTAATTAAAACATTTAAAACTAATACATTATTAAAAGCAGCACATTATTAAAAAGGCATCTTAAAATTCAAGTGGGTAGGCCTGCCGGAAAAGACCAGTCTTTATGGCTTTCTTAAATTCTGGAAGACTGTTAAGTTGACGAATCTCTCCTGGCAAGCCATTCCACAAACTGGGAGCGGCAGAAGAAAAGGTCCTCTGGGTAATAGTTATCAGCCTTGTTTTTGTTGACTGGAGTAAATTCTTCCCAGAGGACCTGAGTGTACGGGGCAGATTGTACGGGAGAAGGCGATCCCGCAGGTAGCCTGGACCCAAACCATGTAGGGCTTTAAAGGTGATAACCAACACTTTATACTTCGCCCGTAAACTAATTGGCAGCCAGTGAAGAGATTTTAAGACTGGTGTAATGTGATCACTCCTACATGTACCAGTGACCAACCTGGCTGCCATATTTTGAACTAGTTAAGTTTCCAGACTAGGCACAAAAGTAGCCCTATGTAGAGCGCATTGCAGAAGTCAAGCCTCAAAGTTACCAGCGCGTGCACTACCATGTTTAGGTCTTCTAACTCTAGGAAGGGGCGCAGCTGGCGTATCAGCAGACTCCTTGTCACGCCCTGCAGCCGTTCTCCCAGCACAAGCACATCACCTGAATTAGCTCAACACTTTTACAGGTCCTGGTTAACATTGTTCGAATGCACAATGCGTAGTCACCATAACACTACGAAGCAGTCTGACTCTGGTTCCAACCCTCTAAAATCCTTTGGAAGCATATATTTGGCTCACCACCAGCTGCAGTGCAGTGCACAGCAAGGAACTTGGTTCCAATTGTCTGTCCTTGGTGGCTCAAATGCAACCCACAGATGTCTCTTTTGAGATGTTTCGCTCTGATTCGCCAGAGCAACTACAGCCAAAGACATTTTTCAGCTTTACAAGAGCCAAAATGGCATGCACATACTCAACTATCTCCCCTACACACCCCGCTACAGTATGAAAGCCAGTAGGCTAAATCTTCACAGCAGAGCTACCATCCCCAATAATCACAAATACTTTAGAAATGGAGCCAGGCAACAACATTGCAGAACTCTAAAATCAGATGCACTGCTGGGGACATAAACAGGGAAATAGACATTTAACTCGCAACAAAAACTCTAAATCCAGGGGGGCTTAATGAACAAGGTGTTGTGAAGAACTTAGCTATATGTAGGCAAAACCAAGTTTTAGAGCAGAGTTGGCACCTTCAGGGGGTCGGGGGCCATTTTCTCCACCCATATCCCCCTGTGGAATGCATTCCACAGGGCACCCAAAAAACCCAACTCCACCCACCCCAAGAAAATGGCAGTTAGCACTACAGATCATTAAATGGGCCAAACAGAGCTTATTCTGAAGCCTGTATGGCACTCTTTTGTGGTTATGGAGGGCTCTGGGGTTCAAATTTAGCTTTAGAACAAGCTCAGCTTGGCCTGTTTAATGCTCTATAGCGTTTGCATGGCCATTCTGATTTTGGTAATTTAAAAAACAATTATTTTGCTCCATGGAGTTCCGCGTTGCCCGCCCATTTTAAAAGTTTGGAAAGAGTGAAGAGGAGAGGAAGATAGTTGTAGAAACCCCCATCCTGTGATTGAGGGTCCCCTCAAGAACTGCTGCTCAGCAAGGATCCAATCAACATCTGAAAACACGTTACAAGCAGCAGAAATCGAAGGTGACAGGCACACCGTGGACACATGGCATAAAGTTGTAGTCTCAATAACTGACCAGTTCCAGCCCTCCTTGGGCTTACACAGCCCCACTAAGGCAACCCACCTTCTCCGCATGCGAGGTGGTGACCGACGCCACATGGGCGGCGGAGGCAACATCCTCCTGGGAGGGGTGAAACGCCTGGGAAGCGGCCGTGGCCGAGGCGCCAAGACAGCTGTGGCCGTGATCTCCTGACCATCAATCTGCCCTGTGAAAGATCACGGAAACAGAACACAAACTCAGTGTAATTCAGCATCAAACATCTTTCTAGACACAGCGTATTCTCCTCTCAGCTGCCTGTCTTGCTAGAGGAGAAAGATCATTCAGTGTTCAACGGTTTGGAGATTCAGAGGGACAAAAAATATCAGACTGGAGAGAAGTCAGAGAATTTGGCATTGCCTGTATCACCTTTTAATGTATTTATTTTTAAAAGCAAGTTTGTAGTCCATCTTTCCCTAGTCTGACATCCTCTGTATGTGTTGGGACTGCAGCCCAAAACACCTGGGGGGGGGGCACCTGGTTGGGAGAAAGCTGTTGTAGCCATTTTGTCTGCAACAAGGATTGATTGGCGGAGCTTCTGCAACCCGACCAGACTAGCTTCTCAGTCAAAGTGTTGAAAGGAGCCGACCATCAAAATCTAAGCGAGTTGGTATGTGGGAATGGTGATTCCTTATTTATAACCAGCCTTGTCCAAAGAGCTTGAAGTTGGTAGCAACTTTTCATAAATGGTTTTTTTTTCCTTGTTTCAAAAAGGCAATCCCAAGTCTGACAATTACAAACACGTAGTCTGAGGGTTAACAAATTTCCCATCGCTTTGTCAGATACCGGACAACACAATTCAGCAGACTACATGACGCCGCACAGCAGTGGCGCCCATCCAGTTTCAGACACATACCTCCATCCATGTGCTTCAGCGCCTTCTCGGCATCATCTGGATTCTCAAATTCTACATAAGCGTAACCCTTTGAGAGGTGTGGATTGAGCCTGTCAACCGGCATATCAATCATTTTGATCTTCCCGTAAGTGGAAAATATTTCCATTATGTGATCCTGTAGGAAAAAGAATTCCCCTTAAAGACTGTGGCAAATCCCCACTACCTTCAGTCTTTATCGTTAAATGCTGAATGGGGAAGAGGCAGCGACCCAACCTGCACACCTTTCACTGGAGTTGGATAAAGGTGTGAATATCAGGTGAATCCATGTAAGGATGCTTCCGCCAGAGCTTTTCTTCCTAGATTATCCAAACTTTACTCATAGATGCTAGATGTATTTCTGTACGCATCTCCCAATAGACAAGTATTGGTACAAACCAATGTTTCATCTCCGATGGCAGAAGTTCCCAGGCTCAGGTAGCGGGATCAGATAGTAGAATAAGTGAAAGACCTCTGCCTGAGACCTTGGAAATTCACTACCAGTCAGAATAGTTAATACTGGACTAGCTGACATTATCTGACCAGGCCAGCTTGCTATTCCCCCGAGGTTAGAGTTCAACGTCTACAAGTCTTGCATGCTGCAATTGCTTTTACAAGTAATTTGACCATAAATTCCCAACATTCATATTAAATATGCACTTAATCTCCAACTCCAAAGCCTTTCTTTGCTCCTTTCCAAGAGCAACTAAGTGACCAGCTGTTACCTTGGTCACATTTTTGGTTAGTCTCCCAACATGCACTTTGGTGGGTTTGGGGGATGGGCTCCTCCTCTTCCGTTCCTTTTCATCTCTCTTGGGTGGCTTAGATCTAGAGGAGAGAATTAAAATAGGTCAGTTTTCTAACATATAAATCTGACGCAAAAAACAATCATCGTGATAAAGGCAACAATCCTGTTTAATATTCCTAAACAAACAGCTTGCCAAACAGCTACCTGGCATTTACAGACTGCAAGAATCATATTAAAAGGATCAAATGAGTACTTATTTAGCCTTCTGCATCCATTTTAATTTCCACAGTATTTAGGTGGATCTTTGCTAGATATGGTCCACTGAGATGTAAGGCAGAAGCACCCTTTTACATCACTGTAGCCTCCCAAGGATGAGTTTTAAAAGGACAAAAAACACACAACCCAAATTGAATCGAATCCATTATTTTGCTCTAAGAAAAGCCTGTAGACCACAAAGAGAAAAGTGCAGCCCAAGGAAATATTTGAGTTTGCCTCTCACTCTGGGAATGGGGTTTATATCATTTTAGGAAGCTGCACCAGTTGATGGGCCTGTTCAGGTAACGCACTAAGCCATAGTTAGGCTGTTAGCCAATTTGCAGCAAATGATTAGCGAGCATGTTTAAACTGTGGTTATGTAGCCACCATGGTTAGCAATGTTCGCATGACACGCTAAACCATGTTTAGCTCAAAATGCTTAATCTATCTGGCAGAGCACTTCAGAAACTATCAGCATTCTGTCTGGTCAAGTGAAATTTATTATGGGACACTATTTAGGATATTAGAATTCCCTGCCTTTGAAGGTCAGGCAGGCACCAACATTGTCTTGATTCCTGGGCCTCCTGAAAGCACTGTTATTTCAGGAAGCCTTCCTTGAGTGACCAGCTGCAGTTTTATCAGAACCTTGGTTTCTTTTTAAAATAGTAAGTTTTTAACATGGTTTTTATTCTTTTATCCTATCTGCTGTTCACTGCTCTGAAATCTTTTGGACGTGGAGCAGTATACAAATATTGTAAATAAATAAATAAATAAATAAATGTTACAGTAAACACCCTATGCATATTAGAGCACAATGGAATTTCCAGTGAATTGTTTTGATTTCTCCTGATACAGTCAGACTTTAAAAAAATGTTCACAAGTGTTCCACATATTGTTTCTTCGCAGACAAACATAACTTGGGGGAACGGCCGTAGCTGAGTGGCGGAGCGCATGCTTGGCACGCAGAAGGTTTCCTCCGGTTCAATCCTTCACGTCTCCAGTTAGGGCTACAAAAGACCCCTGTCTGAAACCCTGGAGAGCTGCTACGAGTTAATTGTTGACAACGGATGAATCAATGGTCTGACTCGGTATATAAGAGAGCTTTCTACGAAGGAAGGCACCCAGCTACTTCTTGCTTAAGAGTAGATCTTGCTTAAGAGGCCCGTCTGGTGCTGACACGGTCATCTTTTCGGCGCCAGGTAAAGACCACCCTCTACTCGCAAGCATTTCATGGTATAGGATGAGGCATCTAAGTCTGTTTTAGAACAGATCGCTTAAGGGAAAAATGTTTATTCAAATTGTTTTTGCTGTTTAATTTTTTTTTATGATAACATTTTTAGACTGCTTTTATTATCATAGAATCATAGAATAGCAGAGTTGGAAGGGGCCTACAAGGCCATCGAGTCCAACCCCCTGCTCAATGCAGGAATCCACCCTAAAGCATCCCTGACAGATGGTTGTCCAGCTGCCTCTTGAATGCCTCTAGTGTGGGAGAGCCCACAACCTCCCTAGGTAGCTGATTCCATTGTCGCACTGCTCTAACAGTCAGGAAGTTTTTCCTGATGTCCAGCCGGAATCTGGCTTCCTTTAACTTGAGCCCGTTATTCCGTGTCCTGCACTCTGGGAGGATCGAGAAGAGATCCTGGCCCTCCTCTGTGTGACAACCTTTTAAGTATTTGAAGACTGCTATCATGTCTCCCCTCAATCTTCTCTTCTCCAGGCTAAACATGCCCAGTTCTTTCAGTCTCTCTTCATAGGGCTTTGTTTCTAGACCTCTGATCATCCTGGTTGCCCTCTTCTGAACACGCTCCAGCTTGTCTGCGTCCTTCTTGAATTGTGGAACCCAGAACTGGACGCAATACTCTAGATTGAGTTGTATTGATTATGTTGTATTTTGTATTTTTATGAATTGCTTGTAAACTGCCCAGAAAGCTTCAGCTATCTGGAGAGATTTGAAGAAGGGAGGTGAGATGATTGATGTTTAATACAATGTCTGTGTAAACGGCAACATTATCAAAACCGAAAGTAAAGAGCAAACACTGACGCAGTTTAAAAAGAAGGAATTTATGCTTGCTGGACATTGATTTGTGTTATAACCTTTCATTCTTATCTCACATGGGAACGATTGAAATGCTGGCTTTGTAAGGTGGAAGTTGTTGATTGGATTTATTGGCGTGGCGAGAAGGGGGGGAGAGAAGGTGGAAGAAGCTGCATTCGGCATTCGGTGAGGGAGATGTGGGAAGCTGAGAGGCTGTGAATGATTAAACTGATCCCCTCTAGTGAATGCTGTTGTGAACTGGATATTCCCCCCCCGTCGTGAAGAAGGAAAAAGTGTTTGATATATAACAGAGAAGCCAGCATAAGTTGCTAAGGAAGTGAGTTACACTCTAAGATTTATGCCCTACCCAGAAGAGTCCCATGCCTAACGTTAAAAGAAAGATCAAAAGTTGGGAAAAGCTTAATATACAAAAAAAGAAAAAAGAAAAAAAAAAAAGAAAAAAAATAAGAAACCTTCAAATCATAAAAAAAGGAACTCTCAAATCATAATTTGGCATACCTCTCCCTCCTGGAAAGGACAGCCCCTGGAGTTGAGCAAGAGGAGGAAGATAAAGACCCAGTCCCTTTGGATACAATACCAAATAAAGAAAAAAATATGACTGAAGGAGGAGAAAGTGGTAGCAACCCTCCCTCGTTGATGGAGATCAGGGCTATTATAGCTGAAAATAACATTGTTATATTTTAAAAAAATGGATCAGCATATGAGTGAATTTAGACATCAATTGTGTATTTAGCGGATAAAACGGCGGAAAATTCGGATAAGATCAAAAAGATAGAGGCTAAAGCGGATTTGGACCAGAAGAAATAAGAGGCTTTTGAGAAATCAACTAATATACAATTTAAAGAATGGGTACTGTGATCGATTGCCTTGGAAGATTAATCTAGTAGATCTACTTTTTGAATAAAGCAGCTAAAGGAGTCGCAGGGAGAAGATCTTAGAGAAATCATCGTGAACTGGTTCAAGGAGCTGATGCCTGATATATCAATAGACGGATTGGATCCGGATCGAGTCCATCGTGTGGGGGGGCAAAACCACAAAGGGGCTAGAGACATTTTGGTGAAATTTGGTAATTATTATAAAAAAGAGCAAATGATGAAAGAATTGAGATTTAAGAATCAGATATAATATAAAGACAAAACAGTGCAAATTTTTAATGATTTTTCTCAACACACATTAAATTGGAGACGAAGTCTTAAACTAATAACGGAAATATTAGTGAAGAATAAAATTCCTTATGTATGGGGTTACTCGGTTTCCCTTTTTTTTTTTTTTTTTTTTAAGATCTACATATGGGAGGAGGGAACACAGAGTAACCTCATTGGGTCAAGGTAAAGAATTGCTGAAGAGGCTGGGTCTGGATGGAGAAACAAATGGGGCTGGAGTGGGTGGGGGAGGGAACGAAGCTGGGACATCTGGAGAGTAAGAGAATTGTTAACTATGTTTGGAGATAATTGCAAATAGAAATGCCAATAAAGAGACCTGCCGGCCAGGCGCAGCACTGCCTCCCCCCCCCTTTAAAGTAGATGGCTGGAGTATTAGACTCACGGGGATATGGGGGGGGGATTAGAGTGGGGGGGTGGGGAGGGGGGAAGGTAGGAGAGGAGGGATTGGGGTAGGAGGGTGGGGGGTTTATGTATGGGGTTTGTGTTTTTATGTAAGCAAGTTTGAATTGCTGAGCACAAGGGATCGGAAGAGGATTCAAAAGGGTGATTATGGATAAAAAGATAAAGGTATCAACACTCAATGTTAAAGGTTTGGGGGCAGTCGTGAAAAGGAAGAGAATAGAACAAATGTTTAATAAAGAGGGATCAGATATTATAATGGTTCAAGAGACACACCAAGGCTCCGAGAATTCGAATATGATAAAATTAAAGTGGTTAGCCTATTATGAAAAGTCATTAGGGACATCGAAAAAAAATGGAGTGGCCACTTTGATTTCAAAAAAAAGTGGGTTTATATTAGAAGAAGTAAAAAAGGATGATAAGGGTAGATATCTCATGTTAAAAGGTAAAATTGAGGGAAAGGTATATACTTTGATTAATGTTTATGCCCCAAATGAGAGGCATAGAGAGTTTTTTATAAAGTTATTTAAAGAAATAGAAGAATTTAAGGAGGGGTATGCTATATTAGCTGGGGATTTTAATATGGTTATGGACAATAAATGGGACAGGTCAAATCCCACTAATGCTGAAAAGAGGAATAATATGACTATATTGAATAAATTAGTAAAAGAAAATGATTATTTAGATTCGTGGCGTTTACTTAACGGGAATAGGCCTGGATTTTCATATTTCTCCCCAGTACATCATACATACTCCAGGATAGATTATATATTTATTTCAAAAGATTTTGCAACGAGGATTTGTAAAATGGAAATGGGGGTAATAAAAGTAACTGATCATGCCTTGTTAAGTTTAGAATTTACAGTTAAGAAAGATTATAAAGAGGCATATAGATGGAAACTGAACACAAGGATATTGAAATATAATAAAGTAGTAGAGAAAATTCGGAACGAATTGTCGGAGTCATGGGAAATTAATGAAAAAGGAGGAACAGCTGGATCAGTCATTTGGGACACCATGAAGGCTGTAGTAAGAGGAATCTGTATTAGAGAAACATGTAGTTTAAAAAGACAACAACGTGTAGAGCAGGAAAAGTTAGAGATAGAAATTAAAAACTTGGAGGAAAGTTATTGGCGAGTTAAAGATAAATATAAATTAGTGGAAATACAAGCTAAGAAGAAACAATTAGAAAATTTAAATATAGAGGAGGTTCAAAAGAATTTAATGTATATGAAAAGGGAATACTTTGAAAACAGTAATAAGAACTCGAGGTTGCTTGCCAAGCTCACACAAAAAGATAAAGGGAGGAATGGGATAGAAACGTTGAAAGATAGCCGAGGGAATTATTGTTATGCAATGAAAACTAAATTAAAAAATTTTCAGGAATTTTATCAGGAATTGTATAAGGTTAAAGACATTCAACAAGAAAAGGTGGAGGAGTATATTGGAAGGTTTATAAAGAAGGGAATAAAATTAGAATATAAGGAGTTAATGGAGTCAGTAATAAGTCAAAGAGAAGTTGAAGAGGTTATTGATAAGTTAAAAGTTGGTAAATCAGATGGTTTGGGTCCGGAATATTATAAGGTCTTCAAAGATTATTTAGCTCCAAAATTAATGGAACTTTATAATAGGATATTATCAGGAGAGAAGATACCTGAATCATGGGAATATTCAGTGATAATTCTGATCCCAAAACCAGATAAAGATTTGACTAATCCCGACTCTTATAGACCTATTTCGTTAATAAATCAGGATGCAAAAAATTTCACATCTATTATGGCCAAACGGCTAAATAAATTTTTATCAGAATATATAGGAGTAGATCAATGTGGGTTTGTGGTAGGAAGGCATATGCATAATTTAGTGGGAAGAGTTTTAAATGTAATAAATGTAATAAAAAAAGAAAATATTAAGGCAGGTATTATGGCATTGGATATTTTTAAAGCTTTTGATTGTGTGAGCTGGCAGGCACTAAAGAGTATTATAGATAAATTGGGATTTGGAAATAAATTTAAAAATGTAATAGAACAGCTATATTCCCAAAATACGGCGGTAGTGGTGGTAAATGACGGATTTACTGGAAAGATACGACTAGCCAGAGGAACAAGACAAGGATGTCCGCTCTCGCCGGTCCTGTTTGTAATGGTTATGGAAGTTTTGGCGAAGGCACTAAGGGAGGACGAAGAGTTAGAAGGAATTGGAGAGGTAAGGGAAATAAAGTTAAACATGTTTGCGGATGATACTTTATTGACCATTAAGAATCCATTAAGAAAATTAGAAAGAATTAAATATCATCTGAGGGAATTTGAGGAAATTACAGGGTTAAAAATAAATTGGTCTAAATCAGAGATGATGTTGTTTAACTATACCAAGAAGGAAGAAAAGGATTGGGAATTTAAGGGAATGGAATTGAAAGTTAAGAACGAGATTAAATATTTGGGAATTAAAATTACAAAAAATTTAGAGAATCTAGAAAGGGAAAATTTAACGAGGTTAAAGAAGGAGGTACTAGAGAAACTGGAGAAATATAAAAGATTAAACTTATCTTGGTTTGGGAGAATAGCTTTGATAAAAATGAAGATATTAGCTAAAATTAATTTTGTATTTAGGATGTTACCTATAAAAATATCAGAAACCGAGATAAAAAGTTGGCAAAATATAATTAATAAATATTGTAATGGAGGAAAGAAAGCAAGTGAATAAAAATAACTGGTACCTAAGCCAAAAAAAGGGGGGAATGGGTCTCCCAAACATAAAATTATATTATGTAGCAAATAGATTAAGACATGTTGTAGAAGCAATTATGGGAGTAGGAGATTTACATTGGATGGAAGAAAAAACCATAAGTAAGGTAGAGATGAACTTGGAGAATGTTTTTTTTAAAGACGGAGGAAGAAAGTGGGTTGGAAGTATAGATAATCCACTTCTGAGGATGCAATGGGAAATTTGGAGTAAATTTAAAGGGAAGCTGCTTCCGAGCAACTCTCCCCTAGCACCGATAATAATGTTAAAGAATTTCCCAGAGGATCTAAAGGGTAGATTATGTAAAATATTAAAAGAGAAAAATAAAATAAAATTAAAGGATTGGGTAAGAGATATTAAAACAAGAGAGGATATGGAAAATTTGTTAAAGGAGAAGAAGCTATCGTGGCTAGAGTATGGACAATTAGATCAATGGAATAAAAAGTGGATTAAAGATAATAGAATGTGCAGAAAGATGACGAGGTTTGAAGAATTAGTAGGAAGTAAGGAGGAAGGAAAAGGAGGTAGTATAGTTTTAAAAGGATTAATGAGTGAAATATATAAAATATTGTTAGAGACGGAGTTTAGAGAGAATACAGAGAAAATGGTTTGGGAATCAGATTTGAAGATACAAATAGGGCGACAGAGCTGGGAGGGACTATGGAAACAAAGAGTGTTGAGAAGTTTATCAGTAAGAATAAAGGAGAATTATTTTAAAATTTTATGGAGGTGGTACTTAACCCCGGTTAGATTGAATAAGATAAGTGATCAACATTCAGCAAATTTTTGGAGAGGTTGTGGGGAAAAAGGAACGTATTTACATATGTGGTGGCAATGCAAATATGTACAAAGATTATGGAAGATGGTGTTCTCAGAAATTGAAGAAATAGTGGGAATGAAAATAGAACAAACACCAAAAATAGCATTGCTGTCACTATTTGAAGATATAAAGTGTGGAAAAGGAACTATAGAGCTGATATCGAGTTTGTTGGTTGCAGCACGACTGATGGTAGCTAGGAACTGGAAGATTCAAGGGGAATATTCTATTGAGGAATGGTATAAAGAAGTATGGGACATAGCCATTAATGATAAATTGACATGTAATATTAAGTGGAGAAAAGGCGTAACTAAAATAAATGAGTTCGAAGGAATCTGGAAACAGTTCCTAGTGTTTGTGTTTACTAAGGGAAGTGGGAAACCACCAGCAGAAGAAACGATTAGATTTTGGACTCAAGAATGATCCCGAGGTGGGGGGTGCACTTTTATGTTAAGAACGAAGATGTTGTAGTGTGATAAGGTATATGTAATAGTTTTTGATATTTGTACTCAACAATTATTCAATATGTATGTAGCAGATGTTTGAAGTTTTTTTTTCTTCTATTGTGTTGTTTTAGTTATATTTTGGAATGTTTTTTTTTATGTTTATATAGTGTAGAAAATGAATAAAAAAATTTAAAAAAAAAAAAAGAAAAAAAAAAGAAAGCTTCAGCTATAGGGTGGTACGGAAATGAAGAAATAATAATAATAATAATAATAATAATAATAATAATAATACCACCACCACCACCGGCCACAGAAGTTAAAGAACTATGGCAACAGGAAAAGGTCACAATTATTCTGTTAGTCACATCAATCACCAGCATCACATCAAAAAACTATACAGAAAACCTTTAGAAACTGGACCTATCAAAATACATCCACACCAACATCCAGAAAGCAGTCATACTTAAAATATGTTCAATAATCAGGAAGTTTCTGATTCAGTAAAGGACAGCATGACTTGGGAAAGCCCATCATGTCTGTCTAGAACAGTGGTTCTCAACCTGGGGCACTCCAGATGTGTTGGACTGCATCTCCCAGAATGCCCCAGCCTGGGGCATTCTGGGAGTTGTAGTCCAACACATCTGGAGCGCCCCAGGTTGAGAAAGGCTGGAAAAACCGCCATGAATGAGAAAAGAGAGATAATAATAAATCTAACAGAAAGTGTTCATCAAGGCCAACGGAGGTCAAGTCACCAAAGCATGTGACCAACACTGACCCCACCAAAGGACTGTTCAAAAAGCCGCATCAAAGAGTGGTGCTTGGAATGAGGTCCCTGCAAAGGTTGTTAAGTCGTACTGTTCCTGCGGAATATTTGCAACACTTCACAGAACCCACTCCCACAGGTAAACCAGACTCACTTCGAGCGGGAACGTCTCCTGTTGTCATGCCTACGTCGGGAAGGGCTCGGAGACCCTGAGGAGCTGCTGGAACTGGAGCTACGAGATGTGCTAGAGCTCCCAGAACGGCTCGATGCAGAGGAGGAACTGGAGCCACTGCTGGAGCCGGTGCTGGAACTTGACCCAGAACTGGATGTGGAACTGGACCGAGACCTGGCAGAGAAGGTTCAGAATGGATCATCCAGACCAGATGGGAACAGGCATGTATTTATTTAAAAGAATTATACCCCTCCTTTACTCCAAAAAGAGCACAGAGGGCTTTGCAGTATTGACCAAACAAGTACCAGTCAAACAGCAAAACCCTACTATCATGGTAAAACAATTTAAAATGCAACAATGTTCACCTGATAACCAGAGAACTTGTGAAAGTGCTAAGAACAACATGCCTTCAACTTGGAGCACCTCTGACCCATAATCGGTCACCTCCACGACCCAAGTTCAGAGGGGATGCTCTTTTAATAAGTGCCAAGTGGATCATTTAGGAGTAGTCTGTTCAAACTCCCAAGAACTCAAAGTCTGGAAAACGGGACTGGAACCAACCAGCGTTTGCATTATTGCTTCTATCCACCTCTTAATGTAATAACCAATTTGCTGGATCAGATCAAGGTGCATCTTTCCTGCAGTCTCCAACAGACCTACAGTCCTGGGAATCTTGCAAGACTTTGCATGAAGGAGAGAGCCGCCTCTCCCCCTCAACACAGATACTGTGCTTCCAGCATCCGAGACTTTAAAGGTATGCTTCCTCTGAACACGGGAGCTCCATTTTTAACTGCTAACCAACAGTGCTTGGAAGACCTAATCCTTGACACATCCTTTAACAAACGTCAGAATTCTTGATGAGTTACTTAGCTTACCTGGTGCTGCTGCTGCCGCTGGAGGCGCTGCGCCTTTTGCGAGTTTTGTCGCGCCCACGGTCCTTTTCACTTGATTCCTTTGTGGCGGGTTTGTCCTTGGACCGATCCTTAGATTTTTCTTCGGTCCGGTCTTTGCGCTTGGTAGGAGAGGGAGCCCTTTAACGAACAGAGGTTTGCAAACTTCATTCCCCGATTTCAGTTACCGAGGAAAGCAAGAACAACCACTGTGACAAGGCTGGAATGCGAGACACAAATTCCCAGCGTTTACACTAAGGAGCAGCTTCGTGAAAGAAAGCCAATGGCGTGAGATAAATGGAAGTTATGAAAAGGAGGAAAGATGCATTACTAATTCCTCATGCTCGCTGGGAAAGCCCTAGTACAGATCCCCCAAGAGGGGTTAGGCCTTGAAAATTCAGACAATTATTACCTAGTGCCGGACTTTTTATTATTTTCCTTGATGCCTAGCAAACTCTTCTTTTTCATTCCTGACAGCTCCATTTTCCCCTTCCGAGTCCAAAAGCGGCACAGTGGGGGCCTCACTTATCTGAAAGCTTACTTCTAACTCCTTGATTCTGAGAAACGATCCCTAAGCGAGTGCAATAAACTCCAAAGAGCAGCCTAGTGACAAGATAAAAGGGTTGAGAGACAATTAACATAGAGACAGAAGAAAGAAACCTGCTTCACAAGGAAAAAAAAGCACACGCTATCGAGACATTGTTCATGCAAAGCAGTGTAGCTAGCGCATCACTGCGCAGCTGTTACAACCAATTCCCCAGCTGAAATAGCGTCTGCTGAACAACTTGCACAGTGTGTGTTCAACGAGTATTTGAGATTCCCTCTTGCCAACTTTCAAAAGCTGCAACCGAAGTAGCAAAGCACACCAGGTTTTCCAGTCTGGAGATTTAGACACCCAGCATTCCAATAGGCAGTGAAATATTTCATTTTAAAAATATACACCATGTGTTTACCAGAACTGCTACCCAACATCCTAAATCTTCAATGTCTTATTTGCACAGCTCTGGGTGTGTGTTTTTCTAATACATTTTTTTCTTTTGTATTAGCAGACTTCTATATTTAACTTTGTGCAACACCAATTCCAGCCAAGGCACCAGGTTCACTCCAAGGCTCTTAATTCTATACCATGCCCTGTCCTCAGAGCATAGATGAACCTCCAGTTGTAGCAGTGAGCTGGTTAATTCATGTGAGCCACTCGAAGTCTTTACAGGCCACATACACCGTGGGCTCAAAGGTTTCTCTTAAAATTGGAGTGTAGCAATGACTTCTGTTTATTTAGAAGATTTTAATTCTGCCCTTCAGTAAAGAACTGATGGTGCATACTTTTTTAAAAAAACATTAGGTGCTTAACAGATATACACACAAACCTAATCCAAAAGAATGGAAGAGCATACAGGTTACTGTTAGGTTCAAGCATATTTCTGTCTAATTGTACACAACCATCTCTTTAGCGAACCAATCTCAGGGCAACATTTGGAAAATGGGGGGAACCTTTCGAAGGCCAAGGTTTTAATCCTTGTACTTCAATCCTTGTCCACAGTTAGGCCAACGTAACTCAAAAGGCACTGAGAGATCAAGGCTGTTTTGACATGCATACTAAGAGGGAAAATATTTTGTCTCTTCCAAGCTACAAGCCCTTTACTTTGTGAAGGGTAACTATATTGGGCAAGCTACACCAAACATATCATTCTTCTACAGTTGTGTATAATTTAACTGCCTAAACAGTATTAAAAAAAAGGGAAAGCAAGCACTACCACATAGTTCTGGTGTAGCAGCTGACTATTCCCATAAACTTACATTTTTCAACTTGAAACTCTGATTAGGTTAACATCTATCATGTTAGACAATCCTGCATGGGTCACTCAGGAACACATCTCTTATGTTTGTGTCACTTGCAAACATTTTTTTAAAAATAGGTGCGTGTAATGCATGTACAGGGAACTTATGTGAGGAGATCCCAGTTCTCTTATTGGATCTGCTTTCCACAACATCTTCTGAATGAAGTCCTGTACTCTGTGATGACCAGGAGTGAAGTCCTATATTCTGTGATGACCAGGAGCATTTTAGGAAGGAGAAACAGCAGGTCTTACTCCAACAATTCCCATAAGCAAACAATGCAGGAGTTAAAGTCTCATTCCTCTAAATTCAAACTCTTTGAAACTTTAAATGTAAGTAGTTCTCCCACTTTGAGCAGCGCAAAAGTGTTAAAGCTATTTCATAACTGTCTGTGTAAACATGGCCTCAGATTAACAAGTTATCAGAGAAAAGCTACAGGTTTTTTATTAAACACAGGAAATGAACTGTAAATATACCAAGAAAGAAACAACTTCATGCACACACTTCAGCATTACTTAGGAGTTACCATCAGAGTCACTGGCCTTTTTCAACAGGATTCTTACCAGTGTGATCACAAACCTAGAAGGACGGCTACCTATATACCTTATTCTGTTTGGGCCAATATATATTTCCCTACTAGATACATAATAAAGTGAATGCTGATAGCTCTAATAAGTTTTTAACATATCAATGGACATTTGGATTTGTCTAGATATTTTTTTATATATCCTAAGGTGATTTTCCTGCTGTGCAATAAAGAAACATTAATACTGACATCTGCTTCACTTTATCTATCAGTGTCGACAATACTGGACTAGATGGACCCATGTGTCTGGCTCAGTATGAAGCAGCTTCCTGTTCCCTGTTTGTCTGCTGGTGACTGTTAATGAGAGGGATTTGAAACTGGGTTTCCCAGGAACAAGCTACATCGCTTTACTAGCTCTCCCAACTGGGTGAACGAACAACAAAATGGCAAATGAGGCTCAAAATAACTGAGTGCAAAGTAACACATGATGGAGCGAAAAAATCCTAGCTTCATATATACATTAATAGGAATCTGAACTAGCACAATCTAAGCAGGGCAGAGAACTTGGGCTTAAAGTGGACGACTCAATGAAATCATCCACACAGTGTGAGGCAGCTACAAAAAAGGCAAACTCCATGCTAGGGTGTATTAAGAAGGGATTGAAAAGAAAAATGGCCAGTGGGGTTGCACTTTTCAGTAACTCTATGGTATGGACACATTTAGAATATCATCGCTGTAGCCAGCGCATAGAAAGGCAGCCCAAATTTTCAAGTGGGTGGAGCATCTTCCCTAAGGCAAAAACTAAAATAATAGGGGCTTTTCCATTTAGAAAAAAAATGACTAAAGGAAGGGGGAGCAGGGGTTACAATTACAAATAGCATGGAGAATGTGGACGGGATTTCCTCCTGCTTCTCTCTGGGTTAACCAGCAAAAGTGGCTGACAGTACAAAGTACAGACAGAGTGCAAACCCTCCTTTGCCCAGCACACAATTAATTTATGGAATTCACCACAAGGTGTGGCAATGGCCACTGGCTTAAATGTCTTTTAAAGGGGATTAAACAAATTCTTGTGAACCACCCAGAGAGCTCTGGCTATTGGGCGGTATGGAAAGGCAATAAATAAATAAATAAATTCATGGAGGTTTATCAATAGTTATTAGCCACAGCCATGAGACTCAGAGGCCATATTTCTTTGAATATCAGGTGCCAAGACAAAAACAGTGAGGCAAGACTGGTTTTTTTAGTCCAGAGGTGAGCAATATGAGGCTCACCTGCACCCCCATCGGATTTTTGAGGGTCCCCTGCCGCCACTTTCCCAGCAGAAACATGCTCTCCCCGCTCCCAATACTGTCTGGCAGGCTGGGGAGAGAGCAATTTTATAGAGAAAACGGGATATGCGATCAGTTCCACCAGCAATGTGCAGCAGGTTCGGGGTGGGGGAAATGCAGCCCCCTCCAACCCACTGAAGACGCTCTCCTCTACTTTAGATCATACTTGCTGGACTTCTTGAATTACCGGATGTGCCACTGCTAGAAAGAGGATGCTGAACAAAGTGGACCCTTGGTCAGATCCAGCAGGGCTCTTTTTATGACCCTACACTCTGAGCCCCCTGAACAGATAACTTAGCCCGTTCACATACTACACAGACTCTAAGCAGACACATCGGCTCCAATTTGTATTGGTAAAAACTGCACTAGCAGCAGCCACGTAACGACATAATGTAAAGACAGATCTGAGAATCCAATTAACAAATCTCACACTTGAAGCCAAGCAATCTGATAGATAAGCCAGGGTGATGTAGTGGTTAATGTCAGAGAAGGACAAGGGAGACACGGGGTCAAATCCCCACTCAGCCATGAGGCCCAATGAATGGCCTTGGGCCAGTCACTAACCCTCAGCCTAACCTACCTCACAGGGTTGTTGAGAGGATAAAAGGGAAGGGAGAGAGGGAAGAAGAAAAACCCTAGGAACACCACCTTTTGCTCCTTGGTGGGATGAAATGTATTTTCTGTTATAAAACTAGTAAGGAATTATATTTTATCGTATAGAATATATTATATAAAGAATCAGAGAGGTCAAACTTGGTCTGTACTACAGGGAAATGCTTAAAAGACGTCTCTGTAGCAGACAACAAAAAATTGGGGAAACCACCAAGAGAAAAGGGAGAGGAGGGGGGAAAGAGAAGCGAAACCCCTTCTCCTTGCACCAGGCCAGCTATAGTGCTCGTAGCTCTGTGGTAGAGCACCCGCTTTGCATGCAGAAGGCGCCAGGTTCGAAACCCAGGTTGTGCAGGTAGGGCGAGGAAGGAATCCTGCCTGAAGACCTGGAGAGTCGCTGCCGGTCAGTGCTGACAATACGGGGTTAGATGGAGGAATGGTCTGACTCGGCAAAATGCACCTTCCTATGTGAGTTTCCATCCCCCAACTCAGAGCAAGAAGGGAACAGAAAGGGGCGGGGCAAACCTGAGCCAACGCGTCAATCACATACAGTCCGCCTCCCCCACCCCCAACCGGTCAAGGCCATCCCCACTGCTAGGCCAGGCTCACGCTCAACCGCGAGGCAGACCCTCCTCAGAAGCCCCTCGGCGGCTCCAAGGATCTTCTCTCGGCGCCCTCAGACTCCCTCACGGCTCCCCGCCAACCGACCGGGGCCGGATGGCGACGGATTACCGCCTCTTTCCCGCTACTTACATCCTCAGAACCCGACCGTCGCTCCCTGGTCGCGCTCGCTGTGACGTACAGCTGCCGCCTTCCCAGAGAGCGGCAAAGAGTCGCCAAGCGCGCACGTTGATGGCGTCACCGCACGACAGGAGGCGGGAGAAGCGTTTCAAATCACTGGCCCCCTCGGTCTCCATGGTTACGTTCTCCTTTTAAAGGGGCAGAGCAGACCCTTTCTGTTATAAAAAAAACCCTATGGACTTTACATATGTAAGGCGCACGGTTGGGGAGGTTTTAATGCAAGTTATAATATATAAAAGGAGCGTGTGCAAGTGTATGTCATTTTGTGTGTATTAATCGGGGTGGAATATAAGTAGCTGTAGTTGGCTGGAGTTTTATCAAAAGTTTGAAGAGCTTCAGCATAGGAAATAAAGAAACCATGGTTGCCATAGTATCTTTCTTTAAAATGGTTTTAAGGGCCTTTATTAGCATTTAAAGATTGGGCTGGTGTATATTTGTTGGAAGGGAGCTCCTCAACTATGGCCCCACCCCCCAAAAGAGGCCCTATCTAATGCCCAGCAATCTGTTTTACAGCAGCCATGCACTGTATTGCTTCAAAATGCAGTAAGCCAGTCCTGTGTTTTTGGGTCTCCTGCTCAATCTTCTAAACGGGGCCCACCACTGAGTTGAATCCAATCCTGAACCCTAAGCCCAGGCCTATCCAGTGGAATTTTAAGATGTTTTAGAATGTTTTTTAGGATGTTTTAACAATGTATATTATGTTCTTAAGAGTAAGAACAGAGCCCAAGGAGCACCCAACTGCATACACTGAATACAGTTAAACACTTAACAAAAGAACATGAGGTGTCTGTGTACACTCCTACACATATAAATTATTATACCAAATACGAATTAAAGTTGCAAAAGTATTTAAAGCAAAAAGTATTTAAAGCAAAGTAGCCAGTTATATTAACACTCAAAGTAATATATCATAAACATAACAAATTGCATTTACAGAATTCCTATACATTAAATGGAATCATAAGCATAACAAATTGCATATACACATAACAGAATTCCTATACATTAAATGGAATAAATTCCTTGTTGGGTTCATGTGTTTTTGATATACAAAAGAAATAACGTTCTTGTTATGACAGGAGTCCGGTAAATAAATCCTGTTTCATCTTGTACGATTTCTTCAGATAAAACTTCAGATAAGTAATCTTATCGCTGTGTGCTATCGTGCCGTGCGGGAGGAGCCGCAAGCTAATGGTTCCCAAAACTATTTTCTATTTCGTTTAGAGATACCCTCCACATGGAATGTTGTCTTAATCACCAGCTTACAATTCCATGAGCCTCGAACAGCAAAAATAATGAACGTTATTTCTTTTGTATATCAAAAACACATGAACCCAACAAGGAGTTTATTGCATTTAATGTATAGGAATTCTGTTCTGTGTAAATGCAATTTGTTATGTTTATGATATATTACTTTGAGTGTTAATATAACTGGCTACTTTGCTTTAAATACTTTTTGCTTTAAATACTTTTGCAACTTTAATTCGTATTTGGTATAATAATTTATATGTGTAGGAGTGTACACAGACACCTCGTGCTCTTTTGTTAAGTGTTTAACTGTATTCAGTTTATGCAGTTGGGTGCTCTTTGGGCTCTGTTCTTACTTGTATTTTTTCAACTGCAGCCCGTTTTTTCGGTTTTGGTTATTATGTTCTTAATTCAGTTTTATGTATTTTATATTTGCTGTTGTTCCCTGCCTCAATCAAAATGGAGAGGCGGGTAAGAAATAAATTTGATGATGTTGATGATGATGATGAAGACTCTACCAAGCTCTGCACACCATAGTTGCTCTTGGCATGCAACTATTATAGGAACCGTGCCTGAAATAAATTTGATGATGATGATGATGACTCTGCCAAGCTCTGCACACCATACTGTTAGATCAATGTTCTTTTCACCCAAGGACGAAATCCAAACAGCCCTTAAGCACGACTCCACCATTCCAGCGACAAAGGGTTCAAAAGCGCTTTATTGATTAGTAATCAAGGCCTGGTCTCTTCAAAGGGAGCAATCAGACAAAAGACATAGGGAATACAGTACAGTGTTTGAACTTTCAAGGGGCAGGGCCCTGTTGCAGCATAAACCAATCAGAACATAACACTGGGGCACAGCTAATTATGCTAAACAGTTCTGTAAACAATACCTTTGGCCTGACAGTAAGTTACAGAAGTTAACTTTGACACAGGAATACTGGAGCCAGAACTCTTGTTTATGTTAGATAAGAAGGATGCACTCAAGGAGACATTCTTGAATACAGGACATCATGACATTTTGCCTGCAACTTGACAGTTTCCTGTTAAAAATGGAGAAACTTCAGCTAACAATACTTGCTCTTGGCATGCAACTATGTTCCTATCTGTATTATACTGAGTCAGGCCATTGGTCCATCTAGCCCAGTATCGTGAACACTGACTGGCAGCAGCTCTGCAGGGTTTCAGGCGAGATTCTTTCCTTGCCCTACTTGGAGAAGCTGGGGGTCGAACCTGGGCCCTTCTGCATGCAAAGCAAGTGCCCTATCACACTGAACTATGCCCCTTTCCTAATAGCATCAACCTGAATACCAGGTCCTTCCGCCCTATCCTCACCCTTTCCAAACCAAGAGGGCATTCCGAGGCAGATATCTGGCACTGCGAGGGTTAAACAGCTTCTCCCCTTGACTCCCCTCCCTTGAAAGGGTCACACATCTGAGCTCCTCCCTCTTCTGAATACACAAAATCTTGTTCCCAGCAGCCTTTGCAGTGTTTGGCTTTCCCCCAATCAAACAAAGAAGGCACGAGCTTTTGCAAACAGCTGCTGAAGCCTCGTCAGCAGTAGCAGGTCTGTGCAAAGTTGGGGAGGATCAAGCAACGTTGTTGCAGATCAGACTTCGCTGAGAGCTGCAACAGCAGCAGCAGCGTTTCTCTTGCGGGATCAACCCGGATCCCTGCACGAAACAGCTAAGGTCGCAATCCTGAACACGCTTTATTTAGGAAGCCAGCTCCGTTGAAGGTTGTGGGACCTTACCTTCTGCGAGTAAGCATGCCCAGGACTGCTTTGCGCGCCTGGCAGGCGTAGAGATCGTGAGGACTGGGAGAATCGTTTTTGGTTTAGAGCAGGTAAGCAGTTTGTATTTGATTGTACCGGTCTTTGGACGTAGTGAAATTGTACCCCCCCCCCCCAAATTGTGATGGCTGTTTTTGATCCGTTAGAGAGGGGTCGGGAGAGAGAAATCAACCCAAAAGGTACTAGAGCACTAACTTTATGGGATATTACTTTGTAAGCAAGTTTTAAAGAAAGGAAAAAAGTTGAGGAAGCTTTCGAATTCAACAAAAACACGTTTTCGGTTGCAATCTTTTGCCCGCTTACTTGGGAATATGCTTTCTTGAACCCAATTGGACTTAACTTTTGAGTGGACATGAATGGGATTGGGCTGTCAACTGTACTTGGCTATTGGCTTGCATTGCTCATATCCTAAACTGCCTTTGGAAGAGTTGAGCTGGAAAGGCGGAGTATAAACGAATAAAACAATAACGAAAACATTTCATCTGGCTGGAGGCTGAGCATAACACATCATCCTGCAAAGTGGGGTACATATTTTTTAAATATCAAGTAAAGCCCTGATAACCTTTTCTCCTGGCTTTTATTTATTTTGCTGAACCTTTGTCTTGATGAAGAGCTCTGACGAATGTGAAAGCTTGCTTGCTTCATTGTGACATTTCAGTTGGCCCTAATAACTATCAAAATATAGGAAGACACACAGATTGTGCGGTTCCTGCTAAGGACGCTTTCCCAACTGGCTTTTCTTGGCTCACAAGGTAAATAATGCAACAAGATCTTGTTATCCTTGATGATTTATCCATGGGCAAAAAGCCATGAGAAATAAGAGTCATGGATGATTATCCATAATAAGCGTCAGCTTTAGGAATTTTAAGTGTACCTGCACGTATGTTTGCCTCTTAGGCAGCACCTAAATTAAAACCTCCTAGCTTCTTGGTGTGGCATCTTAGCCACTGTGCTTAAACCAACCAACAGTAGTTAGAAATGGAAAAGTATGACCTCTAATGTGCCCTTAATTAGGCAACAGTCTGAATATCATGACCTGTGCTTCAGTGCTGGTTCACCATAACCTAGGATATTAACTGGGAATTCTTAGTGTTTTGCTATGTCAGTCTTCCCCAACCCTTCCCTGCTGGATGACAACTCCCATCAGTGATTGGGGAGTTGGGAGGGCGTAATGGGAGCTGTAGTTCCACACATCTGGAGAGCACCAGGTTGGAGAAGGCTGTTCTATCCTACACACCTATAAATTGACCCATTGATAAGTTTTAAACAGAGCTTACACCTGTCTAATTTTCTCTGGGCCTTAAAGTTTGCCTATCCAATTACGTAATACCAGTTGGTTACCCCCACACACAGTTCACCGAGAAAAATCAAACCTAACAAAGGTTTATCTTAATTAACTGCGTTTATTGAAACATTCGACGTGTTAGATCCTTTGTGTTTACACAAATTTCCTTAAATATAATGGTGTAAACTCCAGGGCAGCCACTGTAACAACCTTGTTATGGTCCATCAATGACTTGAATCTTGAGGTTTGCGAATGCATGCACCCAAATGATGGAAATGTGGCAAAAGACAGGTGTAGGCAGATTGATAAATGTGATAAAAAGTTGATGACCTTAACCTAACACAATATAAATGCAAACAAGGAAGTTTAGGAAAAAGGTTAAAATACAATTATATAAATCAAAATATAATATTAAAAAAAAACCATATACAGAGCATTATATCACACGTACAATAATATAATAAAACAATCAAATTACTAGACAGAAAATGCTCAGTGGAGTTTTTCCCTTCGGCCAAATGCGTTTCAACTCAAGGTCTTCTTCAGTGGCCAGTGTGCCAAGCTGATTGGTACCAAGGGTTATTTTTTCTCGGGACTGATTAAAAGTTCCAAATAATAAAAGGATAAACAAAATCAGATGTCACTTCCCACAGTCTGATTCCAAATATTCAAAAGAAGCCCATAAGAGGTACTCCAAACAACCACTGCTCAAGCGTGATAATGCCGGCTTTATCGTGCTTGAGCAGAGGCTGTTTGGAATACCTCATATGGGCTTCTTTTGAATATTTGGAATTAGACCGTGGGAAGTGACATCTGATTTCATTTACCCTTTTATTATTTGGAACTTTTAAGTCAGTCCCGAGAAAAAATATACCATGTAGGCAAATTGATGCCAACTTGGTCCTCAGTCTATCCCTGATTTGTTTATAGGTTGTATATTACTAGCATATCATTGTACTTTGGCTTGCATCTGTGTTTATAAAGGGGTTGGGAGATTTTCAAATGTTATTTTGTTAAATTTAACAGATGGAGACTTCCTTTCTGCGCAATGATTAAACTTTGGGTTACTTTTAACTGTAGGTGTCTCTTAATCCCGTTATGATTTATGTTAATGGCATATCATTGTACTTTGGCCTGCACCTGTGTTTATAAAGGTGTACGGAGACTTTTTGTGTGTGTTCATATTTCGTTTTGCTCCATTTTGCAGTTAATTATCTTTGTTTAATTCTTGACTTTTTTGATATTAAAATAAAACTTTATAGTACATGGTTATAGAGGATAGCATAATTACTTTTTTAAAAAAGGTTTATGGACATACATAAACTCCTGACTTTGAATTATAGTGAAAACCGTTGTTATTTGTGAAATCTGTGTGTCAACAGCTTTCCAATGAAAATCGATCAACGGGAAGGGAGTCAGAAAAGGGATGATCAAGTGACTCCCAAATTATATATGAAAGATAAAAGATATATAAGGGAATGGGCCATCATGTGGAGATGCCTTGGCTCAGTGGTAGAACTCCTGCTTTGCATGCAGAAGGTCTCAGGTGTGTTTCTTGGCATCTCCAGGTAGCACAAAACCTCCTGCCACCAGTGCCCATCAGTGCCAACAATACCCAGCTCGATGGCCCAAGGCTCTGATTCACTTTAAGGCAGCTTCCTATGAATCCAGTGAGGTTTACTTTTGAGTAGGCATACATAGGAGGACCTTGTATCCTTGAACTGTACGTAGTTCCATCTGGAAGAGAGATCTTCCAAAATGTGTTTGACGTTTACTATTGATATTTTGCTAGGACCTTTGGATTTTTAAAAATTGTTTATCTGTGTCTAGAGTTTGCACCCAACTCAATACTACAGGCTTATCATTAGTGCTTAATATAGAGAATACGAGTTTGGTCTTTCTAGTTCTTATTTCTCTCTCATACATTATTTCTCTATTTCTATTGATACATTATTTTAGGGTGCAATCCTATGCATGTTTGGACAGAAATACATACTGCATGTCCCAACATCCCTCCAGTTAGCTATGCTGGCTGAGGCCTGCTTGGAATTGTAGGGCTTCCCCCCCCCTTCGTAAACATACATAGGATTGCACCCTTAAGTTCTTTGGCCAATGGAGAATTAACCATCTTTGGCCCCATGGAAGGTTCCAGGTAGGAATGAACCGCTGGACTGCTGTCTCTGTCCATTAATTTTCATTGTAAAGGAGAACTTGTATGACTCCTATAAAACAGAAGACAAAGAGCTTGGATGTGTGTGCTTTTTGTCTTAGGATAAGCATCACCATCCTTATAGTTAAAGCTAGGAATTCTTGTAAAGGTTGTCATGAGCTGTAATCAGGTGGACTCTGACCCCGCCGAAGCCCCTACCCTCTGCTTTTCTCCCTACTGGTTCGAAAGATCCTTGCAACATTGCATTGCATTCCAAGAGGAAAACAACCCATGGGGGTCATATGTTTGACGAGTGTCTGTGCAGGCCTGGCTTTTGGCCTGCCCGAGTGCATCGCTGCAGAATTGCCCAGCACAAGGGTGGGCAACCTCCCCTGTCCATGTGTGCCCCCGGCCTAATTTCATGCAGGTGGGGCAAGTCCAGAGGAAGTAAATTAATAAATGGGGGGGGGGACTGGAACTGACAGAGCAGCGGAAGGAGGGGGAACCTGAATTGCAAGCAATTCAGACTTCTGGCACAGTGGACAGAGGAGGAAAATGGGGAGGGGGAAGCTGAAGTGGATGGAGCTATAGAAGTGGGGGAGAGCCCCCTTCAAATGAGTAGTTCGGATGTCAGGCAAGAGATATCTGTCCCTTCCTGGCAGTCTGCTGGATGGGGAGGAGATATAAACAATGAGTGACTCCACCCACTTCTTAGGTCCAGCCCTGTCCACCGCCACCATGTGCCCCCTCCCAATTACTCACAAGTGAATGCAACCCTCAACAACCATGTTAGTATCCAATGTTAGTCCTATTTAGAGTAGACCTATTGAAATGAATGAGTCGAACAAGTCTTGACTAAAGTCTCATTCATTTCAATGGTTTTACTCTACATAGGACTAACATTGAATTTTACCTAGTGTAGGGTGACCATATTTTAGAAACCAAAAAAGGGACCATCCCCCACATGACTGGCCTCCAAGGGGGGGTGCCCACCCCCAACATGGTCTTGGTCACATGTCTAGTACTACAGACATTACACATCTGGCTCATTAGCCATGTAATCAACACCATGGTCAGTAGCATGAGCTTCAGCTATGGGGCGGTATATAAATGTAATTCAAATCAATACAAAGGAAGGAGAGAAAGGATGTCTCGCAATTCTAGAGAAGGATCTTTCCCTCCTTTTATCCAAATATCTCCTGAATTTACTGCGTCAGTGTGCAGAGAATAGAAATCCCAATCAGAGAGTGTAATGCTCTGCCCAAAGAAAACTGGGAAGGTAACTCAGAAGCTATCAGCCCCCTATGTCCTATCATACAGCACAATCCTGTGAGAACTCAGAAATAAAGTCCACTGATTTCAATAAAGCTTACTCCCAGATAAATGAATATAGTATTGGAGCTATAAGCTCTTAAGATCAGCTGGAAACACTTCCTGACTATTTCTATTTGCATACCAAAGGTACCTAGAGAGGTATGCTTGCTGGCTGCCACACAATTCAGAAAGTTGACAGAGTCAGAGCCTGAGCATCTTTCCGGAACTTGAAAGACATTTTAAAAATAGCTGATAGACTTTCATCAAGCAAAATTGCTGTTAGCTGGGATCTTAATTGTTCAAGGTGCATTGGGCAGCTAATGGATTTTTAAAAACAAATAAATATAATCACTGTCTCAGAATTTATTTTTGAGCACCTAAGATTAAAAGATGTAGTCTTCTGTCTTTTGTTCTATTGTTGTTGTAAAATAGATTACCCGGACCTTAGACTTCTGTGTATGTTTCAACTCATTCACTGGCTACTTCAAGAATAATTGTTTCAATCTGAACTCATCACCGGAGAGCAAGTCCCAATGAAGTCAATGGTTCTTACTTTTGATCAGACATATATAGGATTACACTGTTAATAAGTTAGTTCTTTCTTGTGACAGCCAGCCCATCCTGCAATAAATTAGCCTTAAATTAAGGTACTCTAAGTATTTTTTACTGTTCATGATAAATCTTCAAGTTAAAACATTGCAATGCTATACATGGGATCACTGATAGAGGAGGGGGGAACTTTCTGCAAATGTGGAGGAAGTTGCCAGTCACGCACAAGATAAACATAGTTTGCAAAGATAATCCATGCAAATAATATTTTAACAAAGCCCAGAAGGTGTTCACTGTATGTATTGCGTGATACAGGAAATGCAACACAGAACTATCCTTCCAGATATGAAAATATAAGCAAATACGTAAACGTTACAGGCTTTTCTTTCTTTGGTATAGTATGAAGCTCCAAGTCTAAACTTTGGCCTTATATTTCTAGTTCTTCACCCCACTCACACACACACACACAAAGAAGGAGAGCCTCAGCTATTGGACAGTAAAGAGGTTATATCAATCAAGCAATCACAGGAGTCTGTCCTCCCAAGCAAAGTCTGGAGCCCTGCTGGTCCCATCCACGGACTTCAGTGCCTCTAAAGTAACATTTTCATTGGTTCCTTTGTAAACACGTTAACTTCATTTCAAGTTCCACTTATCAGCACTTCGTAACATGTAAATAACACTAATGACAGTCAATGCAAAGTAGAGGAAGTTCACCCCTGACGTAAGAGAAAAAGAGTACAAAAAGTAGATTCCTAGAAAAACCACCTTTTCAGTATATTCCCCGTAGTAACCTGTGGCTGCGAGAGCTGGACCATAAGGAAGGCTGAGCGAAGGAAGATAGATGCTTTTGAACTGTGGTGTTGGAGGAAAATTCTGAGAATGCCGTGGACTGCAAGAAGATCAAACCAGTCCATACTCCAGGAAATAAAGCCAGACTGCTCACTTGAGGGAATGATACTAAAGGCAAAACTGAAGTACTTTGGCCACATAATGAGAAGACAGGACACCCTGGAGAAGAGGCTGATGCTAGGGAAAATGGAAGGCAAAAGGGCAAGATGGATGGATGATATTCTGGAGGTGACAGACTTGACCTTGGGGGAGCTAGGGGTGGCGACGGCCGACAGAAAGCTCTGGCGTGGGCTGGTCCATGAAGTCACGAAGAGTCGGAAGCGACTGAATGAATAAACAACAACAACAAATTTAAAAATGGGTTTCCCTCCCCCCCCCCCCAACTTTCACATATGCATCTTTTATTCCAGCCCATCTGACCTATTCCTGAAAGCAGAACTCCTTGTGGACAGTGTTACCTACGGACACCTCAATTTTTGTTTATGATGCTATTATTTATTTTGTTTATTTATTATTCTGTTTATTATTGCTATCGTTATTATCATTCCCAAGTGTATATTCTCCACTGAACTTCTTTGGAAACACACAGCACCCATCACTCGCACACACTCTCACACACTCAGTGTCCCCACCTCCTGCCAGATCTCCCCTCCACCCGTTCTTATGGAGTTTGCTTCCAGATCGAGGGCTCCTAATGCTATTAATCAGAATACATTGTGAGGCTATTCTGTCTTTCCCTCCGTAATAGATTTTCCGTGGTAAGAAAAAAAGAGAGAGGCAGAAACAGTGGTAAGACAGCATTGTAGGGAAGAAAATTTTCTATGGAAAGTTTCCAAAACAGAATTTTTTCCAGTCATTTATTTTTCTGCAGAGATCACCCATTTCATAACTTCATTAGCAACCAGGAACTGATACCAACTGCAAATACAGTATTTGGCAAGCTTAGCAGTTTCAAATCTGTAATCAGTGTTTTCAGGTGATCGTCCTTAGCAAGAACTGTGAGAGAATACATATCTGTTATTGAAATACATATATGTCTCAGTATATGGTACTAATTAGCGACAGCAGAACTGGAGATGCCTCAACAACCATAGTGAAAGAGAGGTGAACTCTTCGTTGAAATAGAGAGTGGTTGTCAGTATTTCATGAACAGATTTTTGGGTTGCTAAAATTAATTAGTGCAGCCTTCCCTAACCTGGTGAACTCTAAATGTGTTGGACTACAACTCCGAGCGTCCCCAACCAGCCATGCTGATGAGAGGATGCTGGGAGTTGCAGTCCAACATATCTGGAAGGCATCATGTTGGGGAAAGCAAATCCGGATGATTGGTCACCCTACTGCAGTGCAGTTGTGCAGGACATGTTTTAGTTTGAGAGCTGGATCCTATTTCGGAGAAGATTTGGGGGGGCTGCATTCCAGCGTGGGGAAAAGTGCACAAAATCCAGGAAACCAGCAAATCTGCAGCTGGAGGGAAAGGGGGTGGGGCCTTCTGGGGAATACCAGAGGGCCGGATTGGGACCTCAGGCAAGCTGGATTTGCCCCTTACCCTGGGGTAATGGCACCATCTGTGAAACCTCCTCAGGCTCTGTAGGAATGTGTTGTCCTGAACATTTCAAAACTTCCTCTAAGTTAGCAAACAAGTAAAAGATCCTGGCGCTTAATTTGAATTCCGTTTGACAGGCACATGGATGTGGCTTTATTTCTGACATCTCCCTGCTAGGAAATTGGTGGGTATTTCAGCAAGCCATGTTGGCCGGGGATGATGTGGTCTCAGTTAAACATATTCTGGAAGGTGCCTGTTTGGGAAAGGCCTGTGTGGTTAGAAACCACAGTCCTAGGGTCTGGCAAGATATCTGGAGCGGAGCGCATCTCTGTTCCATTAATGGAGTCTCTGGCATGATTTCAGCCTGGCACTGCTACAGTAAATAATTAACAGTAGGATTACACAGGTACGGTAAGTGGTCTAGGGTTATAGCTGAAGCAGCTCATTGAGCCAAAGCTTGTTTACGAAACTGCTAATCCTGGAGCCATGTCACTTTAACTTTTCTTTGTCCTTAAATTGGTTCGCATGATCAAGGGGGCGGGATATCTGAAGTTGGAAGAAAGCCAGTGTAAACAAACATACACACAGAGAGATGCACACACAGAAAGAGAGAGACACTGCTTCCTTTTCCAGATAAAACTGGACCTGTCTTGTCCCGGGACAAGTTGCAAGCAAGCTAAATTTTAGCACTTTGTACAGGGTTGCAGCAGGGACTGCAGTATCCTTAGATTCTGTTGGTGCTCACCACCTGGGTTCGCCATTAGTGGGTGTGATAAGTGCTAAGGCCGTCTACATAGGCATTCTGCTTCCTTTTCATCCTGGGACAAGTGATACGGTCAGCCATCGTAGGGTTGTGTCTGGAATGCAGAGGTGGGTAGATGTGAAGCAAGGGCAAAAGAGGTAGGCGCTTCCTGATTTCTTTGGTCCTAGCGCATCATGGGAAAGCACATTTCGGAACATATGTATGGGTTGAAACCAGTGTTATTACCATGATGTTGGGGTTCTTTACAAATATGTGTCTGACTAGTTGTCACAGACTTGTGACTGTAGTACGCTGGAATCTAACAGGGTGACTTTCCAGTGGTTTTTCCTTCTTCTTTTTTTGAGATGGGGAGGGGGAGAGAGACAGACATCTGAAGAAGAACTTTAAAACTCTTGACTAGGTTGCAGTTTTGTAATGATCTCTACCCATTTCAGAAGAGAAACATCACGGAGCTGCCAAAGTGGCCTACAACTTGAGACATTCACATACTGCAGCCTAAGTTTGTGACGCACCTTCCTCTCAAGGTGCCCGCCATGTTGAATCTCTAAAACAAAGGTTGGAAGAAAATACTCTTGGGTGTCTGCTGCAGGCCTTCATCAGACCGTTCCTATCAAACTGCTTTAATATGAAGCGAGGAAGAGAAAAAGTATCTTCGGGCATGAATCAGAATTAAAGTTGTTCTAGGCCCTGTGAAAGAACCTTACTGGAATTGGAACCTGTTTCCGACTCTGTACGGGTAAATTCTAATTGTTTCTAAAATTCCAGATCTGAGGAATGGGATGCTTTTGAGTTGACCTGCATGACTGTTTCTTAAGTTTATTTCATTCAACGTTAACTGATAGTTTGGTTGAGCAGAAGGAAGTGTTGTGGACCGAGCCATCTGATCATGTGATTACAATAACCAATAACAGACGGGTTTGTGAAGTGATGCCACTGACTCACACCGTCATACAAGTAGTTTCCTGGTCACCCCATGGTTATATCTGCCCTCTTACAGGCCACAGTTTGGTACTAAAAATGAAGCTATCAGTGCAAGCCAAACTTTATTGCTAAAAGGAAAGGTAGCTCCTTTCAGTTATTATGAAGTTTCTCTCTGCCCCCTCCCATTGAAATGTTATTGTATTTCTAAATAAAGGCAACAAAAAGAGAAACATACTAATAATAAATCAAGATTGCATAAAGATACAATTTATACTACATATAAAAGGGGTATATGTATGTGTTAATCAGAAAATATATATATAGGCAACTATACTTGGTTGGTTAGAATTTGATCAAAAATGTGAAGAACTTCAACACAGACAATAAATGGAAGCCATGGTGCCATAATATCATAAAGTTAGGACTCCTTGCTTGCTGCACAAGTTTCTACATTGTCATACTCTCCCAAATTTTATTAACCCACTGCTCTTCATTTGGTTGCTTTGGAGATTTCCAATTAAATGCTTTATGTGACATTGCAGTTGCATACATCTGCTGAAGAAGGTCTTTATGCAGGAATCCAAGATCATTAGGTTCAAAAAGATGAAGCAGCATTACTTTAGGAGTTACCAATGGTCTAACATGAAGAAATTCCTGGCAATCAGCGACCATGTTCCAAGGCTCCTGTGTTGTAAAACATTCCCACCAAAGATGAAAGTATGAGCCAATCTGACCACACCCCTTCCAACAAAACTGACTATAAACTGGATGTATTGCAGGAGTCATCTACCATGTCCTGAGAACTTTGAATGGTTCTTCCTTTATATTATTGTTGACTGATAAAGGCACCAGGGTTTCTATCTTGCTGATAAAAATTCCTTGGAGATTTTAGAGAACAGAGGAAGATGTTTAAAAATATAACCATTGGTCCAACTTAGCCCAGTATTGTCTCCAATGACTGGTTCTCCGGGGTTTCAGGTGTCTTTCTCAACTTGGGCTGGAGATACTGAGGATTGAAACTGTGACCTATGTGTCCTAAAAATTTGTTTCTTTTCCAGGTTCTGTGTGTACTGAGTGAACGCTGGATCAGCTCTGTCAACTCCTGTTCCAATGGATGATAGAAGATCCATCTTCACTACGGCAGAGGGATCTTCAGCTGTCCTTCTGCTTCCCTCTTGCTTCTCTTCTAAGGGAGACATGTATGCCTAAAATGCATGGATGCTTGTTTCACATAAGTACCAATGGCCAGCTCAGTAGGCAGTTTTCTCTGTTGCTTTCAGAATCGATTTCATCTCCGGAGCACCTGTGTGGGGCCAGTTCCTAAAAGATGATGCCGCTGGAACTCTTGAGCTGCAGCTCCTTTTGATGTAGGAAGCTACACCAACTACTTTCCTGGTGCCATCTTGCTCAGTTGGTTTGCTGCTCCCGCAACATTTACATCGGCAGATCTGTGGCTCATGTGGTGCTGGCGTATCCTGGCTTTGGTTGCGTTTTTAAAACAGCCCGCTTACTTGCAATGTAGCTGCCAGCAACACCAAAGACCACCATGGGTCGCTTAAATGACCAGGCCAAGAAACGCATTGTGGAGTTGCGCAAGGCCGGTTTGAGTTTCCGCAAGATCAAAAAGGTGCTGGAGCTAGATAACATCCGCGTCACCCCGCAAGCCATCTACCTCTTCCTAAAGCGCAAGAATGTGGAGCCCAGCCCACCGCCACCCCCAGCTTCCCGTCCACTGCCGCCTCTCGAGAAGGGAAGCCAGAATACTCTTATGGGCCAAGCTGGTTGGGAGGATGACCAGCTCTGGAAGCTACTCCAGGAAAACGAAGTTGAGCACCAAAATCCAAGAGATGGTGGCTGCCCTGCTGGAGTTGGCCCAAGCAATGAGATGCCACCCCATTGTAATGACCAACAAGACAGCAAGGGCGGCATCAAGATTGTCAGTGTGACCTCCCTGAGCATAGATGGGGGGCAGTTTGGGAAGCAGAATGCCGCTCAAGGTGGCCTTGCTGTGGGATCGCAGCTGGGCCCAAGTCTTGGTAAGGCATATCGCAACCATCTCTTCAAACGTCTTGATGGTCACAGTGGTTCAACAGCTGAACCAATTACCTGGGGGTGGGGGGCTAGACAGCCATGTGTTGGGGATGATCTAGTTCTGGATTTCCTACATTAGGGGTGTGGAGGGGGTTAGATTAGATGGTCTACAAGATCCCCTCCAAATCTAGGATTCTATGCCTTCTACTTGAGGTCTCTTTAAGAAAACACCCCTAGATTTTAGTTCACAGTCATGCTTTGTAAGCCCAGGTTGATTGCAATCTGCAATGTACATGCTTTTGGGGAAAGGGGGATGAATCCCAGCCTTTCTAAGGGTACATTGTTCTTCTCCTAGGTGACAACTGCCCCCTGCCAAAAGCTTCCATGTCGGTTAGTTGCTCAGCTCCAGTTCTACCTGCAGCCCCTCAACCTAATACAAACGGCAAAGGGAAAGTATTTCTGCCTCCCGCTAAGAATCCTGCCTTAATCGTGAAGAGGAAGATAGTAGGCCGCGCTATCCATCTCCAGAAAAAGGTAGGAAGTGGAGAGGAAGTATCTAGAGTAGGCGCAGGCAGAAGATAGGCCAGGATCTACTGGTAGACAGCAAGTGCTTCTGACCATGGTTTAACAATAGCAACAATAAAAAGCCTTTTCTCGTCCCCTCCTAAACCAGGCTGCTGAAACGAAGAAATCTTGGTGGGGAGGTGTGTGGGTTTTTTGTTTTTTTGTTGTTGCATGATCTAGATCTGTTTGTGAAAGGATGCAAGTGAGAGCTCCATCTCAACCCCTTATTTTTCTTTGTTTAATATATTTAACAAATATAACCACCTGTCAGGGTTTTTTCTTATGACCTGGACCCCCTGAGCAATTCCTAAAGGATCTCTGCCTCCTTAAGAGTCCCACCTTCCATCTTTTTAACCTCCCCCTTCCCAGTAACATGGAGTTTAGGCTGTAGATGTGGAGTGAGTGATACTCCAGACTAGGGTGACCCTATGAAAAGGAGGACAGGGCTCCTGTATCTTTAACAGTTGTATTGAAAAGGGAATTTCAGCAGGTCTCATTTGTATATATGGGGAACCTGGTGAAATTTCCTCTTCATCACACCAGTTAAAGCTGCAGGTGCCCTGCCCTCTTTTAAATCTGGTCACTCTAGTATAGCTCCTGCACTTTAACTGTGATGATGAAGAGGGAATTTCACCAGGTTCTCCATATATACAAATGGCACCTGCTGAAATTCCCTTTTCAATACAACTGTTAAAGATACAGGAGCCTTGTCCTCCTTTTCATATGGTCACCCTGCTCCAGACTAGGGTGACCATACAGAAAGGAGGACCAGGCTCTTGTATCTTTAACAGTTGTATAAAAAAAGGGAATTTCAGCAGGTGTCATTTGTAGGCAAGCAACATTGGTGCTAACCAGCATACAAACTGCAATAATGAATGATAAACACAAATGGGGGAAATGATTTAAAGAAACATTTTATATAACATCATAATAGTACCACAATATATTTACAATATAACAGGAGATTATTAACAGTATCGGGCACGTGATATTTAGTGCTCCGACCACACAAAAGAAGTTTGTAATTGCGAGACGCTTGATAAACAGTGAAACATAAAGTTGTTCACAGTTAAAATAATTTATAGTTTCAAGATGCTTGAAAGAAATCTTATTTTACTTGATTAAACAAAAGTTATTTATCGTTGCGAGATGCTTAGTAAGAAACTTGTTTAGTTTATAGTTGCGAGACGCTTGATAAGAAACTTGTTTTACTTGATAAAACAAAAGTTGTTTATAGTTGTGAGATGCTTAGTAAGAAACTTGTTTAACAGGCTGCCGGTTTAATAAACCTGTTTCGCTTTAAGCTTCTTCAGACTGAAAAACATAATTGGAGATAATATATTATCTTATAAGACCCCAACAAGGCAGAGGTTACACTTCCAAAACAAGCAACTTGCAACTATGAACAAGTTTCTTACTAAGCATCTCACAACTATAAATAACTTTTGTTCAATCAAGTAAAATAAGTTTTCTATCAAGCGTCTTGCAACTATAAACCATTTTTGTTTAACTGAACAACTTTATGTTTCATTGTTTATCAAGCATCTCGCAATTATAAACTTCTTTTGTGTGGTCAGAGCACTAAGTATCACGTGCCTGATACTGTTAACAATCTTCCGTTATATTGTAAATATATTGTGGTACTATTATGACATTATATAAAACGTTTCTTTAAATCATTTACTCCATTTTAGTTTATCATTCGGTATTGCAGTTTGTATGCTGGTTAGCACCACTTAATGTAGTTTATTTCAACTGCTGCCTTGTATATTGTATAATTTGTATGCAAGCAGCACCTGGTGAAATTCCATCTTCATCACAACAGTTAAGCTGTAGGAGCCCTGCCCTAGTATAGCTAGAGTGAACAGATACAAAAGAGGATATTTTTATTGCTGTTTGTGATAAATCTTCACTGTGATAGAATTTAAGCAAGTTGAACACTGCAATGCTGTACATGTCTACTCAGAAGTAAGTCCCAATGACTGAAATAGGGCTTTCTCCCAGATAAGTGGCATAGATTTGCAGCCTAAGCTGAGCCTGCAATCCTAAAGTGTTAACATAAACATAATTACAAACACGAAACAAGATCATTGATAGAGGAGGGGGGAATTTCCTGCAATTGTGAAGGAGGCTGTCAGTCACACACAAGATGAACATAGCTTGCAGAGATAATCTATGCAAATAGTATTTTAACAAAGCCCAGAAGGTGTTCACTGTATGTATTGTGTGATACAGAAAATGCAACGCAGAACTATCCTTCCAGATATGAAAATATAAGCAAATATGAAAACGTTACAGGCTTCTCTTTCTTTAGTATAGTATGAAGCTCCAAATCTAAACTTTGGCCTTGAATTTCTAGATCTTCACCCACTACCACACATGCTTAAAGACAGAGAGCCTCAGCTATCAGACAGTAAAGAGTTTATATCAATCAATAAGTCAAACAATCAATCACAGGAGTCTGTCCTCCCAAGCAAAGTCAGGAGTCCTTCTGGATCCATCCACGGACTTCAGTGCCTCTAAAGTATCATCTTCACTGGTTCATTTGTAAACACTTTAACTGTATTTCAAGTTCTACTTATCAGCACTTCAGAACATGTAAATACATCTCATGAAAGTCAATGCTAAGTAAATAAATCTAATGAAAGTCAATGCAAAGTAGGGAAAGTTCACCCCCGATGTAAGAGAAGAAGAGTACAAAAAGTAGATTCCCTTTTCAATACACAATTAGAGGTGTACAAAATTCTGCATGGTGTGGAGAAAGTGGATAGGGTGACATTTTTCATAATACTACAACCCAGTGAGGTCATCCCATGATTGGTGGGAGATTGAGGACAGATAAAAGGACATCTTCACACAGTACAGAGTTACATTGTGGAATTCTCTACCATAAGATGTAGTGATGGCTTTAAAAAGTGGGTTAGACAAATTCATGGAGATGAAGGGCTATCAATGGCTACTAGGCCTGATGGCTGTATGCTGTTTCTAGTATCAGAGGCACTAAGCGTTCTCTCTTGTAAATTAGGCAAACGTCCAAAATGGGCAGACTCTGTGTAGTTCTACACCTGCCCTGCCCTTTATGCTGCGGATACCACCAACCAGTCATTCTTCCAGGGAGATGACCCCTGCCGTGACTGCATCTCTTGGTTGCAGTACACAGGTGAGTCGCATGGGATTTGCATGCCTTGATGTCCAAAACATGCCTGGGCAAGATGGGTTTTGTGAGAGCTTTAAAGGAGGGGTTTATGTGTGTGTATTGGGGTGGTGATAGGATTGGAATATAGAAAATGGTTTCACCTGTCTGCTGGAAACTTACATCCTGCTGCAGCAGCCTTCCACAAACCAGGAGTCCACCAGATATGTTGGCCTACAATTCCCATCCTCTACAGCTAGCAGGAGGGTGTCATGTTTGGGGAAGGCTGGGCTGTAACAGATTCAGAAAGTGGGCCTTGCTTGCATGACTGTCTTGCCCAGTTTTGAAGAAATCTTCCATCAGATATTCAATCTTCAGCAAGGAGAGCCAGTGTGGTGTAATGGTTAGAGTGTTGGACTGGGTCCTAGGAGACCCGGGTTCAGGTCCCCACTTGGCCATGAAGCTTGGTGGGCGACTTGAGGCCAGTCACTGACTCTCAGCCTAGCCTACCTCACAGGGTTGTTGTGAAGATAAAAATGGAGAGCACGAGGAGGATCATGTAAGCCGCCTTGGATTCCTTGCAAGAGGAAAACAAGGCAGGATATAAATATAGTCATAAATAAAATCAGATGTGTAGATTCTACTGGCGGCAACGTTCTAAGGATTGAAATAATGATTCAAAAGAAAAAGCATGTGACCTTTTTTTTTGTTTTTAGATAAAAACATGGGAACAGCCTTAAACTAGGCCAGCTCATCTATTTTAGATGCACCCTGGTGCCCTGCAGATGTTTTGGACTACAATTCCTATCAGCCCAGGCCAGCCTGGCCAATGGTGATGGATAATGGGAGTTGTAATCCAAAATAATTAGAAGGCACCAGTTGGGGGGTAGGTCAAGCTAGATTTTATAGCCATGAATAACTGTGTCTCATAATCTGCTAATCCTTTCCCCCCCCCTAGACTAAAGATGCTGTTACTCAGACTTCCACATTTAACCCCATGAACTCTGCAGCCCATCAAAATGCTCAGTGGGGAGGTCAGACGGCTCCTGCCGCCAGCTCTCAGCCCCTAGCGGAGAAACTGGACACGGTGCACGCTGAGCTCCAGAAACTTGCGCAAGCCATGCACGTGGTTTTGGAGCGCCAGTGTCGGCTGGAGCGCCAGCAGGAGCAGCAGCAACGCTTCCAGCAGGAGGTGCTGATGACACTGCAGCAGCTCAGTTCCACCATCAGCCAGGGCGCCGTCCCCGCCAACCCACCCTGCGCGCCTTACGGAAACTTGGCCGACCCCTCTCCACCTTTGCCGAATTTCAGCCAGTTCAAGATGGAACTGATCTGATCACTCGTGGGGAGACGGCAGCAGAGAAAAACAAAGGGGGCATTTTCATGGTCCACGGCTTCTGTGCGCTTCGCCTGGCTTCCATCTTCCTGGCACCCACGCCCTAGCCGCTGCCTGCTCAAGAGGCCCTGCCTGTAGAAGATGCTGAAATGACAGGGGGAAAGGGGTTGGGAATTGTTTTCTTTCCTTTCCCCTCTCATAATACTAGAAAACTCTCCCCCCCCCTCTCCCCCCAGGTCATCCAATGAAGCGGAGTGGTGGCAGATTCAGCACAGATAAAAGGAAGTCCTCCTGTTAAATTTGCAACTGCCGGGTGTTGGGATGGCCACCAATTTGAATGGCTTTAAAAGGGGGTTGGATGAATTCCTGGAGGAAAAAGCTATCAATGGCTACTAGTCCTGCTGGCTCTATGCTACCTCCAGTATCAGAGGCAGTAGGCCTCTGTAGACCAGTTGCTGGGGAACATGGGCGGGAGGGTGCTGTTGCACTCCTCTCCTGCTTGTGGGTTTCCTGTGAGCTGCTCTTTGGTCACTGTGTGAACAGAATGCCCGACTAGAGACGGCTTCGGTCTGATTCAGCACGGCTCTTACGTCCTCAGTCATGCTAGAATGTTAATGGGCAGCTTCCGGCCTTGCCGCCATCTCCACTCAACCAGGACGGTGGGAAATAATGTGCAGGTCTTATTTTTTTGGCATAGCACTAAGACTTAAAGGACTTTATATAAATATTACGAATGTCCCAAGGAAAGCCTTTATCACTGCTGTCGACGGGTGGCAACGTATGAACAGCGGAGGTCGTGCTTGGGGAACTCTAGTCTGGTGATCCCAAAACTACAGGTCAAAGGAATCATTCACGTGCCGTAAGTTGGGCAGAAATGTGCCTTGGATAAAGTAAGCTATGTTGGCGACCTCCCCCACTCCCTGTGCCCATCAGAGTGTAAATTTCTTCCCTCTTTCCCAAATGTGGACAGTGGGACCACCTCCCATTTTAATTGAGAAATTTGATTCAGAGGGAGACAGTGTGGTGTAGTGGTTAGAGGGTTAGACTAGGACCTGGGAGAGCTGGGTTCTAGTCCCTACTCTGCCTTGAAGTTCAGTGGGTGACCTTGGGCCAGTCACTGACTCTCAGCCTGACCTACCTCACAGGGTTGTTGTGAGGATAAAATGGAGAGGACCACCACCGTGTAAACTACCTTGGGTTCCTTGTAAACGGGGAAAAGACAGGTTATAAATGTAATTAAAAAAATAAAAGGCTCTCCTAGTGACATACAGGCTGAGTATACTTGATCGTTTTGCAAGCGCTAGTCTTGCAGGAGCAGCAAGAAAGGATTACGAAGTGATACACTTGGGAGCTCTGTCGCTGTTCTTGTGATACTTGACCCAGGATGGATTAAGATTCTATCATTTGACATGGCCTGGGTGATAACTGCCCCACATAAATGCAAACAAGGAAGTTAAGGAAAGAGGTTAAAAAAATACAGTTTTATAAATTAAATTATAATATTTAAAAAACATACAGAGCATTCTACCACATATACAATAATACAATAAAACAATCAAACTACTAGAGAAAAAATGCTCAGTTGAGTTTTTTTCCCTTTGGCCAGACGCGTTTCGACTCAGGGTCTTTTTCAGTGGCCAGTGTGCCAAGCTGATGGGTACCAAGGGCTATTTTTTCTCGGGACTGACTTAGAAGTTCCAAATAGTAAAAAGAATAAAAGAAATCTGATGTCACTTCCCACGGTCTGATTCCAAATATTCAAAAGAAGCCCATAATTGGTCCTCCAAACAGCCACTGCTCAAGCAGTGCTCAACCACTGCTCTATCCCTGAGAGGTGGCTCTCCAGACTCTTCTTAAAAACCTCCAGAGATGGAGAACCCACAACCTCCATAGGTAGACTGTTCCACCGTCGTACAGGACTTATCGTAAAGAAGGTTTTCCTTATATTTAATTGAAATCTAGGTAGCTGTAACTTATACCCATTAGGGTAAAAGCTAAAAGGAGAGACTGTATTCACGCAAGGACAACGTGGGATAAAAATGTATAAATAATATTAACTATACAGTCCTACCCTATAGCATTGTTGTATGGATGACAAAAAAATAGTGGACATGAAGTTCTCTGAACGTTGATATATAGCTTAAAAATGTTAACTAGCGTTCTTCTTCTAGGCACCTGGTCTGCGCCCCTTGCTTTATTTAATCAAACCTAAGATGGGGGAAGCTTGACATGAAGTATTATTTCCATAAAGTTTGGTCAGCCCTGATCGCTCCCAGTTTTTCTATGCTTCCATGGTGACAACACACAGCATGGCGTACGGACCGCACTTCCTGTTTGCGACTTGCACAGCGTCAAATCCTGCGTATGGGTGAAGTGCCCATTGAATTGCTGGCACAGTCGTTTTTTCAGTCCCGGGTGCCGCAGTGAGAGAGGGCCAGCAGAGGGCAGCAGCCCATCCAAAAGGCAGCATTTTTAAAAAAAGATGTGCGCTTCTCCGCACCCATGTGCCTGAAAACACATCTGTAGCCTTGCAGCAGTCTATCTTAAGAGGAGGGCTCTACAAGCTAAGGCATGCAGAGTTTCGGTGTTATTTCACACAGTGAATACACTTTCTAATTCTCAGCAATCCTCGCAGCAAGCATGTTAGGGTAGCATTATTATCCGTTATGACAGAGGAGCAAGTTCTTTACTCGTGGGGAAAGTTCTTTGGGGTATTGTCTAGATGAGGGGTGCAGAACCCTTTCTGACCCAGCACTAACAAGGAAAGCCCCGGAAGTGCTGCTACAATTTTCCTTGACAGCAGATCTGCTGGGTGCGTCCGCTGAGACACACTTTTTTTGCATCCTTCTTCTAGACATGACTCCTTAATGCCGTGGATAACATGTCAAAGCACAGAACTCAAGGTGGGCAACTTGCGTCCCCCTGAAAGTGGTTGGATTTCAACTCCTGTCAGCCCCAGTGCGGGCTAGTGGTCAGGGATGATAGGAATTGTAGTCCAACAAGAGCGGAAGGGCCATAGGTTCCTCACCAATAACCAAGCCTGCCCATTGTAAGTTTGTCGTCTTCTGCATCATCCGACTAAATGAAGAGTTGGGATTATACCCATGCGGAAACAAGTGGCCATTTATAGCCACCCTGTTTTGCCACCGTTTGGAAGGTACGGGAACAAGACATCTAGCTGCACAGGATATGCAGGTATGGAAGCACATTTAACTCTTAACACAAAGGTTATATCAGGAGGGGGAGCATGTCATGTGTGCAACAACATCACACCTACATCAAGCCTCTAGTCGTCACTGTTCTGGTTTAAAACTTGAGAACAGAAGAGAACTTTTACTGTTATGGGAGTTGAAGCATCATTGACTTGCTGCTAGAGCCAGCCTTCCTCAACCTGGGATGCTCCAGATGTGTTGG
This sequence comes from Elgaria multicarinata webbii, assembly GCF_023053635.1. Taxonomy (NCBI): domain Eukaryota; kingdom Metazoa; phylum Chordata; class Lepidosauria; order Squamata; family Anguidae; genus Elgaria; species Elgaria multicarinata. The sequence continues at coordinate 15,185,328 of NC_086187.1, read as the reverse complement.
ACTACAACTCCCAGAATGCCCCAGCCAGCTGGCTGGGGCATTCTGGGAGATGCAGTCCAACACATCTGGAGCGCCCCAGGTTGAGGAAGGCTGTAGACTGTTCTCTCCTTTGTGCTCTTCCTCCCCCATCCCTTAATGTCTTTACTAAAAAGTTGACAGTTCTTTGAAAACCTAAATCTTGGGGGTGTGGCGAATGAACTTTGCAAGAGCTACACATATTTGGTTCGGTAGAAGTTCAACCCTGAATAGGATAAATTCTCGAGCGAGCGGCTATCTTCTCTGCCTGTTAAAATACATGCAGAAATCCTCCTAGACCCAGCCGGTAACAAGGGCGTGGGGAGATAGTTTGGAACCAGAGCATGGATGTGTGTGGAATTACACAAGCTTACCTGTCGCTGACCTCTTGCAGATTAGCAAATACTTTTCTGACCTACTGTGGGCAGGGGATTCCCCTTCTAGAGCCTCTTTCAGTCCAAGGGTGCAAATTCCATTTCAGAGAAGCTCGTAGGCGCTGAATTCCCGGGGTGGGCAGCGCCAAACGCAAAAGGATAGAGCTGAAATACTCCTAGTTTAGCTAGTAGCTCTTACTGATGGTAACGAAGTCTTAGGACAGGCAGGTCTGCCCATTAGAATGGGAGGAAATGGAACAAAATTTGGGAAACCACCAAATGATGAGGAGTCGGGGAAATTGGGCTGGGAAAGGGGGCACAGACATATATGGGACACACACACCCCACAGAGGTTCAACACCTCTGCCTTATGGGCAAAGCCAGGCCTGGCAGTGCAGATTGGCACCCCTATAATTAAGCTAAACCCTCTTATGAAGTCTCCACTTATCTCATGCCCCCGTTCACCACCAACTGGGTTTCAATTGTTGACAGTGACCACGGCAATATCCATAACACCATTCTTCCTTGGTCACAGAGTCTCCATTTACAGCGTCTCTACATTAAGGGGAAATCACGTTACTTACCCAACATGTTTTGTGCTTCCTGCTTTTTGGCGAGATTCTAACAGGCTGCATTTCACCGGCGGAGAGGGGCGACCGCGTGGTTTGAATTGAATCGACTACTTCCCCTCTGTTTATGTCAGTGAGACAGCACCATCTAGTGGCGGAAGATCCCGCTTTTTTCAGGATTTTTCCACTTTAAGAGTGGTTCTTTTCATGGCGGAATTTCCAGGGGTTACTGTGGGAGATGTCCTTGTCGTTGACGATGTCATGTAAAAGACCTGCAAACTTTCGTAAGTGTCCAATCACAAGCATGCAATAAATCACTCATTTAGAGGAGCCCTTCGTTCCCATGAACCCTCAGTTCTTCCAATAAAACCCCTCCTCTCAGTGTCTTGCTTTTACACACAAACAAAACGGCTCTCCGTAAAGCAAAACACTTTATTGAGAATGTGCTTGGTGGTTGCCACCACTCCCTTTCGAGCTGTTTTATCCTTCCTTGTAGAGTCCAGGTTATTGGGAGAGACGAAGGGGGACGTAAAAGAAAAGCGAGTGTACATGGCTTGTATTCCCTTGGAGAGCTGCATGGCAGAACAATGGCAGAAAATCAAATCGAAAAATGTCCTGGGGGATTCCAGATGAAGCCCTTTATCATGCAATCACTCTGCCTCCTTCACAGGATTTTACAGGGAGGCTGGGTGACACAATCTGCTTGTAAGCCTCCCACGTTTCCCCCATGGCTTCTTCCAGCGTTTTTCTTTCCACACACACATACACAAATCTATTAAGGAGGAAATAACAGAATCGCTGCACAATGTCTTGGTCAGTAGCATTAGGAACCCTCCATGGCGAAGCACCCTATATTTCAGGAGTGGAAAACGTCTGGGATTCAAGGGGCAATTTCCTCCCCCCTTCCCTGCTGCTTCACCACAGGGGTGGAAATTGCCAAAATTCAGCAGAGAACAGCTATGGAGCTGCAGAAAGACCAAATTTAGCTTGCATTCAAACCACCAATTTTGGGGTGGGGAACAACGGGCACATTCAATTTTGAAGAAGTTTGGGAGGGGCATTCTATTGGTGGGCATGGCCAAAGTCAAGAGGCCAAACATACCAAAAATAGCAGTATATTTTAACTTAAAAGGTCTTACTGCTAGTTACAGCCTTAGGAGAGGCCTTTCAATCTTTTAGAATGGGTGGGGGGGGGGGGAACAACTGCAAAGCCACTAAGCAGTCATTGATAGGGGATTGGAGGTGAGCCAGGGAAAGCAGGTGGAGTCGTCTAGGGAACCTCAGAGGGGTGGATTAAGACGCCAGACAGGCCAAAGTTTGGGTATGGTCCCGAGGTTCGACATCCCTGATATAGAGACAATTTAAAACAACGACAACCAGAAAACTCTGGTGCAAGGTTGCAGCTGAGATGAGGCAGAAGGAACCGAGGCAGAAATGAGAGAAGGAAAGCCTCTCATTTCAAAGGAAGAGGTAAAGAAGGAGATATAGATAGATATATTTCGTTGGGATTTTTTGCTCAGGCATTGGGCTTTGCTGTTGAGGGGTAGGAGCACTGCTTTGAGACGATTTGGCCATCTTGCCCAGGCAGCAGATTCCTGGGCCTCAAGCAGAAGGCGTGTTTCCATCACCACCTACCTCATCCTTCCAAATCAGGTAGGGAGAACCTCTTTCAGCCTGAAACCTGAATGCTGCTTTGGAGCAGGGGTCAGAGACAAAATGGGGTGGGAGCAAAGGCAAAGTGGCCAAAATACCAGCATATTTAACTCAAGGCTCTTACTGCTCAGTAATTAAGCCTTTGGGGAGGTGTTTCAATGTTTTAGAATGGGGGGAACAGCTGCAAAAAAATAATAATCAGGGAACCACCAATCGGTGGTTGGGGGGAAATGATTGGGGGTTAAGGGAGGGATGAACCTGGGACCTTCTGCATGCAAATCAGGAGTTGTTTGGGATGGAGGACAAGATGCGCCCTCATTCCACCCCCAGAAGCCAACTGGGTGGGCAGCTGAATCCTCCCTGGACGCAGGTGATGGGACGGCATCCTCAGCCACACCAGAAGACAGCAGGCTAGTTTGGGGGGGAAACAGCAGGCCACCTGAAACATAAAATTTGGAATGGCTGAAGGCCTGCTGCTGCTGCCCCTCCAAGCCATCCAGCATCTGCTGCCTGAGGCGACCGCCTCACTCTGCCTCACCGTAGGGCCAGCCCTAAGCATCACAAATCAGCCTTGGGCTTTTAAAACAAGCGACGTGACATTCTGGATTCATCGGTGCAAATGCCGGGCAGCTATTTTGTGATGGTTTTGCTGTTCCTTATCGGTGACAGAAACGTCCCGCTTCCCAGTCAGGAAGTCGCCGGCAGCATCACATGTCAGCCATAATCTCGCAGCGGTCATTCAGCTCAATGTTGCTGTAATTCTGAGGCCGCCTGGAAAACACGGAAGGTAATAAGTTAAAGCCAAGGGCATGACTTTTATTTGTTTAATTGGGAGGGGAAGGGAGAGGAAAACAAGAGATAATTGCACTGCAGCAGTTTCTTTTGGTATGCAATGGTTTTTGCTGTTGCTAACCAGAAGATTTTGCAAAGAGAAAACACAAATAATAATAATATTAGATTGTAAGCCTATGTGGCAGGGCCTTGCTATTTACTGTTTTACTCTGTACAGCACCATGTACATTGATGGTGCTATATAAATAAATAAATAAATAATAATAATAATAATAATAATAATAATAATAATATATTTCTTAACCACCTCTCCGTTTGGATCGAGGCGGGGAACAACGCTAAGTATTAATTACATAAAACTGAATTAAAAACATAGTATACATGATTAAAACATCCTAAAAACATCCTAAAATTCCACTGGATAGGGCTGCCGGAATAGATCAGTCTTTATAGCTTTCTTAAATGCGAAAAGACTGGAGTTGATGAGTCTCCTCCGGCAGGCCATTCCACAGTCTGGGAGCAGCAGAAGAGAAGGTCATCTGAGTAATACTTGTCAGCCCAATTTTGGCAGACTAAAGTAGATTCCTCCCAGAGGACCTGAGTGTGCAGGGCGGATTGTACAGGAGGCATGTACTTTCCAGATTTTGACTTTAAAAGTTTGCAGATGCTGGGGGGCGGGAGGGGGGGGCTGGCTAGTTGTAGAACTTGGAATTTGTTCAGTGTCAGGGAGGGGGCTAAGGCCAGGCCAGCTCTACGTTTGAGAGGAGCCTCAGCATGGTGAACAACAGGCACGTGCCCTTCCTCTTCCTACTGTCTGTTTCTGACTAGAGACGGGTGCAGATGGTTAAGCTGAAAAAGGAGGACAGTGACAATGTAACGATATTTCTCTGATGTGTGGCAGGGCTAGTGTCAAAGGTCAGCCTGGTTTGGAACTGGGCCCACATCCCAGCAAGACAAGAGCCCATGGAGTGTCCTCTGCGTAGGACACAGGGCCAGCCTGAATGTACCCTAAGCACTTTCTGCAAGTTCAGAAGCATACAGATGTTGAGTACAGAGTGTGTTTTTGTGTCTGTGTTCAGTTCAGAAGTTTTGAATTGGGTAGATCCTAATCAAAAACAAACTGGAACAAATTTCTCATACATTCCCTTATTGGCCACAAGGCAAACCTAGAAGCAGAACTGCTGTCGTTTCTTACCGTTTGATCCAGTAAAAAGCTGCACCGGCTAACAGCAGTACAAGCAGGACGGACCCCAAGATAGTGAGAGCAATCTGCCAAGCTTGAAATGAAGCTAACAAAAAAATTAAAAGGTAAGATCTCTACACCTTTAGATAAATCTATTATCATCATCATCAATCATCCTAGAGTCAGAAGACCTAAAGACGGTAATGCATGAGCTGGTAACTTCAAGGCTTGACTTCTGCAATGTGCTTTACATAGGGCTACCTGTGTGCCTAGTCCGGAAACTTCAACTAGTTCAAAATATGGCAGCCAGGCTGGTCACCGGTACACCTAGGGGTGACCATATCATACTGGTTTTAAAATCTCTTCACTGGCTGCCAATTAGTTTCCAGGTGAAGTATAAAGTGTTGGTTATCACCTTTAAAGCCCTACATGATTTGGGTCCAGGCTACCTGCGGGATCGCCTTCTCCCATACAATCCGCCCCGCACACTCAGGTCCTCTGGGAAGAATTTACTCCAGTCAACAAAAACAAGGCTGACAACTATTACCCAGAAGACCTTTTCCTCTGCTGCTCCCAGATTATGGAATGACCTGCCGGGAGAGATTCGTCAACTTAACAGTCTTCCGGAATTTAAGAAAGCCATAAAGGCTGATCTCTTCCGGCAGGCCTACCCAGTTGAATTTTAAGATGCCTTTTTAATAATGTGCTGCTTTTAATAATGTATTAGTTTTAAATGTTTTAATTAGTTATATGTATTTGATGGTGTTTGTATTTGTGTTGTACCCCACCTCGGTCCAGAGGGAGAGGCGGGTAACAAATAAATATATTATTATCATCATCATCAATAATAATAATATAAATAATAATAATTCATTTCTATATTACCCAACAGCTGAAGCTTTCTGGGCAGTTTACAACACAAGAGACAGGATCACTCCTTCCAGTCTGAGTCACTGGAGAGGATGGGGAAAGTATTTTGGTAGCCATGCAGTGATGACTTCATTTAAAAAATGGGCAGAGCAATCCTATGAGGGCAGGTGAGGAAGTGAGACCTGTGGAGGTCCCTCTACATTGGCAGACAGGCAGTTTCCACAACATCCAACAGCGCTTTATATGCCCTTTCCAGAAGCCTAGGATTGCTCCCTTAAATTCAAAAGAGTATAACACAGTGAAAACGGGGGAAACATGCATCTATCTTATTAAAAAAGATGTGTCTGTTCTGTCCATCAGGAAGGTCATGAAACCTAGACACCTGAGAATTGGCGTGCATATGAAGGGGGGACCCAAGGAGTGTGCATTATGGGGTCACTTTGTTTTTAAAATGCATTAATTATTTTTAATTAAATGTGTTCATGCAGTTGAAGCCACTAGGGGAAGATTTCCACAACCAGTACATAGCTTGCAATCTGTACAGTTCAAAGCCAGGGGAGGTTAGTAGACTAAAGGACAGTTATATGCTTGCCCCCATCCCCTCTGCTGTGGGACAGCCACCCCTCGGAGGAATAAAGTGGCAGACTCCTCCCTCAGGAGATGCACCATGGCACAAGTCATGCCTAGGGCTGCCAGCAGGCGTGGCTTCACTCAGATGGGGCAGGTACAACGTGTCCAACTCTGACAGCTGTGTACGTTTGCTTGAAGGCTCTGCTGTATAAAATTAAGGGCTGTTCTAATGCATGCAAAGCCGGGTCCATTCACTGGTGAATGAATATGATCTTCCACGTTTATTTCTGAAGTACATTGGGAACATTATCCATTGCCCAGTAAATATTTAAGTTTGCAACCTGGAATGCTTCCTCCATAAAATGTCTTTTGTTTATTGTGTCATAAGTGGTAGAGGTCAGTTGTTTTTAATACACAGCTGCCTTTTCCCAGCTGTGAGAAAAGGAGGTTAAAACTGCTGGTTAAAGCTTTTGGTTAAGCAGCAGGGTTTAAGATGTTTTGTGTGATGTGTTTTGCTAAACCCTGCTCCCTCACTAACCACAGTCGGGCCGTCTGCAGCAGGGTTAGTGGCTCTAATCGTGGCTTAAAATGTTGTGGACAACAGGGCTTGTGGTTAGTGCTAACCCCAGACAACCACAGTTTCTCTAACCACAGAGCCTGAAGTGTCATCTGAACAGGCCCAATCACTTTATGCGTTCGGTGCTTTCCTGTTGCCACTTTCTGCACACGCACACACATACACACACTCAGCTGTTCTGGTCATTTCCCCATCAGCTCACCTTCAAACTTCAACACTGTTACATCCGGAGGGAAGCACGTTGCATTTGCTTTCAGGGGTCTCCCATCCACAATAAATAGGTGGGGACTGACGGAGAAGCTAGACCGCCACTTGATGAGAAGCTGCTGTTGCTCAGGTGACCTGGCCCACACCTGGCCAGAGAGTTTCAGGGTGGAATTAAGGCAGGTAAAATTAAGCCCTGCAGGAAGACCAAAAAAAAAAAAAGAGGTGGGAGGGTCTGGTTCAGTTCAGACCTTCTCTACTCACTGTCACTTGCAAACTATGAAGCTCTTGATCCTCCTGTTCTATCTGCCCTGCTGTTTCAGGTACTGGATGGGGCTGTGATTCATCAGTGGAGAGGGGAATAAAATATCGGCTCATTCATTGAGTTGGAAGTAGCTTAAAGGTCATCTAGTCTATTTCCCACCTCAATGCTGGTTCACCACTGCAGGAAGCAGTTACAGATAACCATCTACACACCCAGAGGCTGTTCACACCTTGAGAACCCATGGTTTGTTCTTGGGTTGTTAACAAGCCACACTGCGGTAAATGTGCTGCATTCAGACAGCATGCTAACCAACGGTTCAAACCAAACCAAACTCAACCAGAGTGTGGGTAAGTGCGTTGTGGGTGAAGAGCCCCCCCCCCTCTGTATTTGATTTCAGGGAACTCATGGATGAGATTTGTCACTGAAATTGATTTCCTGGGACCAAGTTCCAGTAAGATGGGCGTGTCCCCAAATTCAATTTTGGTGAAGCTCTCGGGGGTTGCATTCCTGTGGTGGGTGGGGCCTAAGGAAATGGGGGACAAAGGAAACAGGGCAGTGTATTTTAGCTTGAAGTTCTTACAGCCAGTAACATAGCCTAGGAGAGGCATTTCAACCTTTATCTGGTGTCAGGATCCTGGCTCTCACAGAGACTTCAATAAACTCAGCTTCCTGAGCAAGGAAGGAGAACCTGAATTAGTTCCCTATGTATTACTCACAGAATCAGTCCCAGGGGGATCAGAGACACTTATTCCCAAGTAAGTGTGCACAGGAATATCTCTTTAAAGCAGAAGTGGAAAACCTATGGTGCACCAGAGGCTGTTGGATCACAATCCCTGGAGGACTACTAGGTACCTAACCCTTTTTTAAAGGTGAAGGCATAGGAATGAATGGGCAGTGGCAACTCTAGCATGCCAACAATTAATGCGTGCTGCAGTCTAAGCGCAGCTCCCTGGAGCTGTCCACAGTACTGGGCAGCTACCAGACTTTCCGATTCTGATCCTCTTTAGCAGTGGTGTAGCTAATCCATGGCTCACAGGGACGTATTGCCAGGACTTTTTTATTAGCAGGGACTCTGATGTCATCTGCCACCTCCCTCAGAATTCCTCTCTTCTCCCTAGCTTAACTGCAATCCACAGAGTAGCTGGGGGGGAAATGAATGTTCCTAGCCAAAATATATTGTTCCCTGTTGTAATACGAAGCATTTTTGGGGGGCTTGGAGCATGGGCAATGGAGATCCGTGAGCTTTACAAACGACCCGGAGATGAACTGGCTTGTTGATATGGCTCAACACCTGTCATGGGCGTTTGGACTCTTCTTGAGGGCATGGCTATGGGGCGTCACGATGAGTGCTTGCCACCATGCCACTGCTCTTTAGGAAAAGTTGAATACGTTTGACACAGACCTTGCAGATAGCACGGAGAGATGCTGCACAAACAGCTCTGTTCCATGGATGCTGCCAATGCTTGTCGGAGGTTGGCCAGTATTGTCGGGTTCCAACGCCACATGGAACAATCTAGAGGGAGGAGAACAACGAATTAGAGGCATCAAGCATGTCCCCCTTAGCAAACATGCAAGTGGCATGCTGCATGCAAAAACATGGCAGAGAGGCCCAACGCTCTCTTAAAAAGGAAGAAGCTGTTTCGAGGAGGAATTTGGAGCAGAGAAGCGTGCACGTGCTTAACCCTTTCCCTGCCCAACACATCTCCTCACCTAACTGCAGCCTACATGGCTTGTCCTTGCCGCAGCAGTGCTGGACTTCCCAGAGCTGCTTGTACAATTATTAAAAACCAGTTCAATATGTAGTAATTCCTTATGAACAGTTTGTCCATAAGAACATAAGAAGAGTTGTGCTGGATCAGACCATGGGTCCGTCTAGTCTAGTCCAGCAGTGGCCAATCAGCTGTCAAGGAGAAACCCACAAACAGGACATGAGTAAAACAGCACCCTCCCACCCATGTTCCCCAGCAACTGGCTTACGCAGGCATACTGCCCCTGGTACTGGAGGTGGCATAGAACCATCAGGAATAGTAACCATTGATGGCCTCCTCCTCCAGGAATTTGTCCTGTCCCCTTTTAAAGCCATCCAAATTTGTGGCCATTTCTACATCTTGTGGTAGTGAATTCCATAGTTTAGCTATGCACTGTGTAAAGGAGGACTTCCTTTTATCTGTCCTGAATCTTCCACCAATCACGTTTAGAAACCTGGGTTCTAATATTATGAGAGAGGTAGAAAAATGTCTCCCTATCCACTCTCTCCACACCCGGCATGTCTCCCCTCACTCGCCTTTTCTCTCAACTAAATAGTCCAAGAGATTCAGGGCAAATAAAATGTAGTAACCTTTCTTCATAGGAGAGTTGCCTTTTTAAAAATTCAAGTTTTATCCCCCCCCCCACACACACACACTTATAAACCATCGACACATATGCATTCTCTCTCACAGATAAACATCTGAAAAGCAGTCTGCCTAATATTGTATTTGCAGTCAGCATCCGTTCATCGATACTAATATGTTTACAAAACGGAAATATTTTCCATGGAAGAAATGAAGCACTGGAATTCCCCCCCCTATAGAACCCTTTCCCACTCCGCATCACTGCCAGGGGATCAACCTCATTTTAAACCTCCTTTAAGAAAAAGATGGCTTCTCTTACTGGGCGTTTGCAGGCACATCCCAAGATCCACAGAAAGAGAGTCTCGAGGGCAGCTGTTCTGCAAGCCAGGTGTGGGATCAGAGACGGCAAAGGTCTCCTTGCAGGAAGGGCAGCGGCTCAAGGAGAACGGCCTGCCGGACAAACAAAAAACCCGAAATCAGCGCTGAGGTTGCAGCTTCGGCTTCCGCTGCCTGTAAAGGCTTCGATCTGCATTCTGATGGTGGCTGGGGAGTGAAGAGATCAACCTATCTTCCCCACAACAACAAAACACTCCCTTCCTATGCCTGCAAGTCATTTAAGAGGGGAGAAAAGCAGGCGCTTAGCTTCAGGCTATGTCTTCAAGGCCGGCCCTACCCTTAGGCAGAGTGAGACAGTCAGCTCAGGCAGCAGAGGTTGGGAGGCAGCAGCAAATTGTCGGAGGAGAGAACTGAGCACCGACCCTCTGTGCCCTTAAACATCCTTGCTGCTCTTCAAGTGCGGTGGAAGACACTGTCCTGTTGCTACTGTTGAAGAAAGGTTCAACAACTCCTCAAGAGGGCTTTTCTACATGAAACAGGAAGGGGCGCCATCCTGTCCTTGACCTCAGGCGGCAAAATATCTTGGGCCGGCCATTTATGTCCTTAAAGTAATTAATAGCTTGGTGGAGCATCACCAGGAGAAGCCCATTTCCTGCGCTTCTCCTTGTTAACCTGTTATGATTGTGCCCTAACCCAACTTGATTTCCTTAAGTAAAGAGCTAATTGAAGCATGGGGGGGTTGTGGACATTACGGGAAGTAACAAACTAGTTGAAAACCCATGCTGGAGCAGGATATAAAATGGCCCTGCTGTCTGAGACTGCTGAGAATTGTGGTTGTCTGACACATCTGGAGGGCACAAGGTTGGGGAAGGCCACCTTGTGGTGTTGGACAGGGACTCCAGGAGATCCGGGTTCAAATCACAACTCAGCAATGAAGTAAACTGCCTTTCTCTCTGACTCTAGCCTAACTTAGTTAAAAAAATACCTGTGTATTTATTTAAACTATTTTTATCCCACTCCTGAGCCAAAAAGATCTCTGGAGAGACTTACATAACATAAAAGGAAAAAGGAACAGGGAGGGAAGAGGAAAAAAGTATTTCAGCAGAGCTAGTGGAATGGCCCAGTTTCCCTCTCTCATATCCCTCTGTGCAGCCTGGTGACATGGGTGCTGCTAGTGGGACCACCTAGGCACCACTGAAGGAAAACATGGGATATAAATGTAATAAATAAATAGCTATCACTCACCTTTTTCCTTTCTGGGATATGAAGTGGACAGTCTCAAGAAAACCAAGATGGCCTTGGATGGCACTGGGCTGCCACGCATAAGCCACAGTATCTTCCACGTTCTTCGCAGTAGTTAAAAGTTGGTTTGGGAATTGTGTCCTAGGGCTGAAAAGCGCAACAACTTGGATCCCCAACTGAGAGGGAAGATGGCTCCATAAAGGAGTTACCATTTGCTCTGGAAACACAGAAGGGAACAATGGTGAAGGAACAGTGGAAAACATGTTTCTGATGGGAATATTGCAACCTCACCTGCAATATCAAAGGGGCAGTGTTACAGTTAGTTGGTTCATGGGAACTTTGACCACAGCTAGCCTTAGGATCTCTATAGCCCTTCCTGTGATTTCTTCCTTTCATAGAAGCATAGAATTATAGAATAGCAGAGTTGGAAGGGGCCTACAAGGCCATCGAGTCCAACCCCTTGCTCAATGCAGGAATCCACCCTAAAGCATCCCTGACTGATGGTTGTCCAGCTGCCTCTTGGATGACTCTAATGTGGGAGAGCCCACAACCTCCCTAGGTAACTGATCCCATTGTAGTACTGCTCTAATAGTCACGAAGCTTTCCTGATGTCCAGCCGGAATCTGGGTTCCTGTAACTTGAGCCCATTATTCCGTGTCCTGCACTCTGGGAGGATCGAGAAGAGATCCTGGCCCTCCTCTGTGTGACAACCTTTTAAGTATTTGAAGAGTGCTATCATGTCTCCCCTCAATCTTCTGACTTCCACCATGGCTGGGAGCACTTCTGTTTGCTCCCTCACTCCTGCCTGTGTAATAGAACACAGAACAGATTGAAGAAGCTCATTTGAAACGCTATGCTGTACCTGCATTTTATATGCAAGAACATTTGTGAGTAAAACCATGTTATCTTTTCTTCACCAAAGAATTGTTGTTATAAGATTTGCATGTGACTGGTAAACACTCACTCTGTTTTGCCTTTTGTTTTTCTCTGTTAATTGTTTCTATCAGGAGGCATCATTACTAAATAATCCCACCACTTTCATTCCTCATCCCCACCAACCCCTTCAGCACTCCTTGATAAGTTAGCTGAACAGTATCTAAAATTAAGCAATGGAGAAAAGTGAGTCCTGATCAATTGACTTGAGCCAATCCACTTTGCTGAATGACATAACATGCTAACCCACCCAGTATGTGTTGCTGTTTAACTGTGAGTTATCGTGTTGTCTGAATGCAGCGAACGAGCTAACTTCAGACAACGTAACAACCCGCCCTGTGGAAAACGCACTGCGTTCAGACAACCTGTTAGCCCACCCTGCAGAAACGTGCTGCATTCAGACAACATGATACCACATGGCGGGTTAGGGTGTTGTGCGAACCCAGCCTAAGAGAGAATAACATGACCAAGTAGGCGGGGTCAACAGTGTGGATCTTTTCCCATGCAATTAGCACCCCAGGGTGCTGATAGGAACCTAGGAACCGGCATTGTATTGAGTCAGACCCAGTATCGTTGACACTGACTGGTAGTGCTTTTCCAGAGGTTCAGGCAGGGCTCTTTCCTGCCCTACCTGGAGATGCGAGGGATCAAACCTGGAACCTGCTCTATGATGAAGCCACAGCCCCTCCAGGTGCGAAAGATCAGCCCTGTTCACTCGGTAGGCTCCGCGCTCTGGCATTGCACCCCATCAACACAGCAGCCAAGCTACAGGTGGTGCGTGAGATGGGCCCCCCACCTAACATCTCAGTGTGCAGAAAGCAAAAAATGGATTCCTGCGTGCAGTGTGACGTACCATGAGCCTCGCCAGGCCTGGATTGTCCTTCTGGTAAAAGAAGGAACAGGCCGTTGCTTCCAAATGTGCCCTCCAGTTGGATATTGGCATACGGTACGACATTGGGCTTAGCAAAAAAAACCAAACGGTATCCTTCCAAGCTGGTCCCGGGTTTCCCTTTCAGCTCGATGAACCGGTGCACAATGCTGGTGTTGGCCATGTCCAGTTCGTTGATGACGACGGAATGTTGGTGGGGTGTCTCCCCTGTGGAATTCGAGCCGAGAGGCGGGCAAGCATTTTCCCGGAAAGGGGTTAGTTCCGTCATCTGGAGTGGGGAGAGAAAGACCCCAAAAGATTTTACTATTCCAGCAATCTCATTTAATAAAATCTCTACCTTCGATATATTTATTTTCAATGTGCCAGAACTTGGCTGGGGAGACAAGCACCTCGGGGGCGTGGTTAACCTCCTGCACAATCGTTTCACTGTAAAAATGAATAAATCACAAAGATGCAAGAACATTCCTGCTTCGATCAAACCAAATATCCACCTGCCCCAGCAAACAGTTTTCAACTGTGGTCACCCAGATGTCCCTGGGAAGCCTGCATTAAACTACTAACCTTCCCCTGTTGTTTATTCTCAGTAGCTGATTGTTGGAGGTATACTACTCCTGAACATGGAGGCTCCATTCCTAACCAACATGATGAAAAAAAGAACAACATGATGAAAAAAAGAACATAAGGCAGGGGTCCCCAACCTTTCTGGACCCATGGGCACATTTGGGAATTTGAGAAACTGCTGTGGGCACCACCACAAAATGGCTCCCACAGTGAATGCGGCTAGTCACATAATGGCTGCAGAGAGCCAGTGAACAAGAGGTGTGAGAGGAGGGATGGAGAAACAGCGAGGCTAGAGGCTAATAGGAAGGGGGAAATGGAAAAAGTTGCTTCCTGGCCTGCCCAGTCTCTTTCCATCCACACAGACCTTTCCCCTTTGTGCTCTCTCTCTCTGCCTCTTGCCTTGCTATTTCTCTCCCTTTCCCATCCCTTGCCTTCTTCTTTCTCTCCAACTCACCACTTTATCTTAAGAACATAAGAAGAGCCATTCTGGACCAGGCCAAGGGTCCATCCAGTCCAGCACTCTGTTCACACAGTGGCCAACCAGCTATCAGCCAGGGATGAACAAGCAGGACACGAGTGCAACAGCACCCTCCCACCCATGTTCCCCAACCACTGGTGTACTTAGGCTTACTCCCTCTGCCACTGGAGGTAGCACATGGCCATCAGTATTAGTAGCCACTGATAGCCTCCTCCTCCAGGAATTTATCTAACCTCCTTTTAAAGCCATCCAAATTGGTGGCCATCACTTCATCTTGCTTTTGCTCTGCACTCCCTGCCTCTCAACCATTTCTCTCCCCCCTCAACCGCTTTACCTTGTTGATTCTACCCCCTCCTAGCCTCTAGCCTCGCTCTTTTTCTCCCCTCTACCCGCCCCCCATGCCTTGATTTCTCTTCCTGCCTGATGAATAGCTGATCAGCAGCAGGCTCAGGAACACGAAGGAGAACCTGGCGCCCTAATGCTTTTCAATTTTTTATTTTTATTTTTTAAAAGGAGCCACGGAGTGAAGACCTGTGCGAGCAACACTGGAGGTGCCCGCGGGCACTATGGTGCTCGTGGGCACCACCTTGGGGACCACTGCATAAGGAGTGCCCTGCTGGGACAAGCCAAAGTCTATCTAATCCTGCATCCTATTTCCTATAGTGGGCCATCAGATTCCTCTGAGACGCCCACAAATGCAACAGCCCTCTTCCTATACTTGTCCCCTATCAACTGGTATTCCAAGATACACTGCCTCTAAACCTGGAGGTTCTATTTCACTCTCACTGGTAACAGTACTGGCTCCAAGTTTCTGAGTGCCCTCTGGCAAGACATCCTCAAAGTAACGAGAAATACAAGACATCTCAGCACGGTGCAGAAGACGATGACTTCAAGACCCCTGAGTTGCCCGACTTTAAATGCATGTCTAGCAGCTATGTCTTTTATTTTTCTTAATTTTGACTCTAGAGAAATCCAGATCGGGACACTAGTGGGCAGGGAGTAGGGGTAGGAAGCTATTCATATGTGGATTGGTCACGCTATTCCTACTCGAGAGTAAAAATGAAGACGTCACTGCTTAGACACACATTTAAAGCCATGTTTTGTCTGGAAGGGTTCTTTATCTTTACTGTAAAACATAAAGCAACATGTTTGATTCTCTTATTTCTGGGAGCAGCTGCAAAAATCTGGAAGGTCACAGATCTGGGACATTTGTTTGTTCCTTCAATGGAGGAACTGTGGGGGTAAAGAGAAATGGCTACGGATGACCTTTTGGAGACAGATTTACACAACAAAGGAGGAGAATCACTTGGCACCAAGGGCAGGACTACATGTTTTTCTTACAGTGTCATCAGGACGTCTCTTTTGTATAGTGGGGGTGGGGGAGAGAAAGCAATTTCCAATGGAGAAGCTTAACCCTTCCCCCTGCCTGCCCCTTTTTGACTCCAAACTCCCAATGTTTTCAACAAAAACGTGGATTAAAGACTAACATTCAAGGTACTTTCAATCCATATTCAGCAGCGTCATCGGTTCTTCTTTTTTACTCTAGAGTAGGTGCAGGGCCCCCTATTCAGATCTTTTGGGGAAAAAAACTCTACACCCCATGGTTAGGGTACCAATCTGGATCAGGCCCCTGGTGCTCACTCTAGACTCAAAATGGAGGGGAAAGGTATAACTTTGAAAGGGATTTAAGATAATAGGCCTGTTCAGACAACACACTAAGCTACAGTTAGGGCACTAACCCTTTTGCAGCAAAGGGTTAGTGAGCATGTTTAAACCATGGTTATGTAGACAGCATGTTTAAGCGTGGTTCGCATGACTTGCCGTTTAGCTCAAAAAATTTGGACAGGTTCCAGGAAAGGAGTACTCAGCCTTGCCTAAGCTGTAGCTTTCCACACGTTGCAGACTACAACTCCCATCATCCCCCACCCACTGGCCGTGCTGACTGGAGCTGATGGGAGTCGAAAAAAATGAGGCACCATGCAAGGGTGGCCAGGAGTTGTCTTTGACAGCGGGCAGGGCTCTATTTGAAGGCCTTAAAACGGCAGCATGTATCACTCTTGTGAAAGTCTGGGCGAGAGAACCAGCCTCACGTGTCACCATCTTGGAAGCTTCTGCGAAAGAGTCACAATATGTCCCAAATCTTCCAACACATTGTGCTCATTAATTCTGGTCTCTTCGCTTAACTCTTTATTCAATAGAGGAATAACGAAACCTCCAAATGTTACCTATCAGTCTGCTTCTCTGTGTGTCTCTCTCTGTGTGTCAACAGGGCCCAACATTTTTTTGTCTCTGAGGGGGACAAGAAAATGGCAACCCCTCAAGGAGCACAGTACCACGGTTATTTGGATAACAGGCACTCTTCCCTGGAAATAAAAAAGGCAACAGTAGCAACTGCAACAAATAACCAAAAAATTGTGTTTTCATAGCACTCAGAAATAGCTGCCTGAGGCAATTTTAGACCATGTTTCAGTATAACGTTTATAATGATGTGAATTGTTGTGAACTGCCCAGAGAGCTTCAGCTATTGGGCAGTATATAAATGGAATGGAAGGGAATAAATAAATAAATTTGTTTTGCCTCACAGAAGGGTGAATTAATTACACATGAAATAATACAAATAATATTGTTTTGCCTCATGGAAGGGTCAGCCTTCCTGGGCCTGGAATCCATCTCTGGGTTGTGCTCGGTAGGGTGTCCATGTCTCTTCTTTCATAGAAGACAGTCCTCCATTTAAAGGGCTACCAGAGGACAGTCCTCCATTTGAAGACTTTGAAGAGCTGCCTTGCCCAATTCTGATATGAAGACCAAAACATCAGAACTGTTGTCCATCCACAGTTCACATGCTGACCAGGCAGGCACAAAGGTCACCCGGACACAGTCTTCCACACTATGATGAGATGCACAGTATTTCTATTTAAATTGTATCAATTATTTCTAAATGTGCATCTGTAAATTAGCATAGGTAAACTTTATGCAAAGAGCAGTAGAGGCTGGGGGCTCTGATTTCAGTGGGGCTGTGGATCCATTCTGGGTTTCAGTCAGAACCAGACAGACCGCTAAAGGAGCTGTCCATGGTGCTGAGCCCTATTCACAACCTAGGTTCAGAATGGATGCATAGCCCCACTGAAATCACAGCCAGCAGCCTCCACTGGCAAATAGGTGTCCCCTTTTTGGGTGATGGGTTTCCTCTTTTTTGGGGGGGGGGATATACATAAGTGGCCACCTAGCCCCCGGTTGGGGAAAGACAAGAACAGGTAATAGCCAAACATCCAGCCCTCATGCAGCACAGAAAGAAGCTGCAAATTTCCAGAAGTGAAGGCACAAATTAAATATAGTTTCACACATCGGAATCAACACATTATTACTGACAAATGTGTGCAGAGAACCACCCTTCATTTACAGAGATTCCTGCATATCCACTGGGACAGTGGGCATGTTTAGCCTGGATAAGAGAAGATTGAGGGGAGACATGATAGCACTCTTCAAATACTTGAAAGGTTGTCACACTGAGAAGGGCCAGGATCTCTTCTCGATAATCCCAGAGTGCAGGAGACAGAATAATGGGCTCAAGCTTCAGGAGGCCAGATTCCGGCTGGACATCAGGAAAAACTTCCTGACTGTTAGAGCAGTATGACAATGGAACCAGTTACCTACGGAGGTTGTGGTCTCTCCCACACTAGAGGCCTTCAAGAGGCAGTTGGACAACCACCTGTCAGGTATGCTTTAGGGTGGAATCCTGCATTGAGCAGGGGATTGGACTCGATGGCCTTAGAGGCCCCTTCCAGCTCTACTATTCTATGATTCAAGCAAGCATGTTGGCATGAGGCAGAGCGGTTTTGAGAACTCTGTGAAGCATCAAGGGTTAGAGGGTGAACATTAGGGAGGTGCCTCCTTCAGATGGCCAAGAGAAAATTTATGGTTTCCGCCCCCTAGGCAAGGCAGAAAACGCTTCTGGGCATGCAAGCCGACTGAGAAGGCTGAGTCAGAGCAGCCACCGCCTTGAGAACAGGGGTGGGGATTTTTTTCTCTCTGCCCAGGGCCACATGCCTTCTGGGCTGCATGCTGTGGAAGCTCTTTTTAGAGTTCTGATTGAAACCTGGAGCAGATTCACTGCCCCACTGACATCAGAGCCACCAGCCTCCAATGCTCAGGGGTGTTGCGAAGATAAAATGGAGAGGACCAAGACGTATGAGGCCTTGGCAGAAAGGCAGGAAAGAAATTCAACAAACACACCAATAAATGGGGCGGGGAGAAGAACCAAGTAGGCTGCCTTGATCTCTGTGGAGGAAAGGAGGGTGTGTAGAATAAATAAATAAGACATATGGGCGGATGTAGAGCACAAAGACAAAAGTTCCATGTTCCCCCCAGCCAAATTCCAGCTGATGTGGTGGAGACTGTGGGCCACATACTACTGCATTGTTCCTTCTATTGTGATTTTCAGCGTATTTTATTAGTCCTATTTTACAAGGAATCCCTGGGAGATCTGATGTGTTTTATATAGATTATCCCTTGGCTGACTAGAATCTCCAGGTAACTGGAGCATGTTTAGCCTGGAGAAGAGAAGATTGAGGGGAGACATGATAGCACTCTTCAAATACTTAAAAGGTTGTCACACAGAGGAGGGCCAGGATCTCTTCTCAATCCTCCCAGAGTGCAGGACACGGAAGTTAAAGGAAGCCAGATTCCAGCTGGACATCAGGAAAAACTTCTTGACTGTTAGAACAGTACGACAATGGAACCAGTTACCTAGGGAGCTTGTGGGCTCTCCTACACTAGAGGCATTCAAGGGGCAGGTGGACAACCATCTGTCAGGTATGCTTTAGGGTGGATTCCTGCACTGAGCAGGGGGTTGCACTCAATGGCCTTATAGGCCCCTTCCAACTCTACTATTCTATGATTCTACCAAGGCAGCAAGATTCTGCACTGCTGCAATTGATCATCCTTGTGGGAGGATGTCAAATGTCTGACAATGTTTTAACTTGCTAAATCTTCTATTATTATGTGCCTTTTTTATAATCTACTTCTTCAATCTCATTTTTAATTAGCTATTATTGCTTTTATATCATTGAGTTCACAGTGCTATCTTACTTTGCTGGTCTTGTGCCTGTAACAAACTACTTCGTTACACCTCACGCCGATTACCTGAAAGCTGCTTTGGTTCCTGGGCCTCAGACTGAAACATCGGCTGAGAGACTCGTCTTCAGTGCTGTGAGAGTCGTTCTCGTACAGGATGCTCTGGCCCGGGGTGAGAACAGCAAGCAGCTTGTCTGGGTTCTCCGAGCCCCGGGCCTTGTACACCACGGCGTCCACCAACCCCTTGGACGTCAGGGGCGTGTTCATTTTGAAGGCGTCCCTTGGGCCATGATAGAGGGCCACGGCTTCCACTCCATTCTGGATGGTGTTGTCACGTAGAACAATTGAGGGCTTGGGGGTTACCCTGGCGCTACCCACCAGGAAGTAGCCCCGCGCATCAGTACTGTGGCCTGACAGGTCTATCACCGAGTAAGCCAAGTTGTTCTTGCCGTTGTAGAGGACGAGCCAGTAGTCCCGGAGCTCAAATGGTACTTGCCCAGGGTAAAAGAGCTCGATGTACTCCATGTCCTCCCGTGAGCCCGGGTTGTCTGGATTCACTTCGTTGATGAGCAGCTCCATCGGCGGAATTGGAGGCGCTGTGGTCATCCTCGGACTCTCCGATGTTAGTGCTTCAAAGAACAATGTCCCATCATTTCAGGTTGAACATGTAGGGCAAGGGTACAGAACCTAGGCCCGGGGGACAAACCCAGACCTCCTGGGGTCTCACTCCAGTCCTCCTGGGGCTCTCCAAATGGCCACACTGCTTCGCCCCCCAACTACCCATTGCTGCTCCTTCTCCTTGCTTCAGTCCCTGTTTATTCGCTTGGAGAGGACAGGTGTAGGGGTAGCCAAAGCAAGGCAAGGTAGAAGCAGAGTCCGCCCCCCCTCTGTTGGTGTGTGGGCCTTGGCGGATGCCCAGTGATGCTGACCTCTGATTCTTTCCTCAATCTCTTGATTCTTTCCCTGATTCTCTAACACTTCACAAACCATAGAGCCAGTACGGTGTGGTAGTTAGAGTGCTGGACTGGGGCTTGGGAGATCAGGGTTCTAGTCCCCAACTCAGCCATGAAGCTCACTGGGTGATTTAGGGCCTACCCTACCTCACAGGGTGGTTGTGAGGATAAACCAGAGAGGAGGAAGATCATGTAAGCCACCTTGGGTTCCTTGCAAGAGTAAAAAAAAAAAGGCAGGATATAAATGTAAGGATAAGAACTTGAAAGCCTCTATCCCTTCATCCATTTGATAGAGCAAGAAGGGTCTGCCAATTACCCTGGTGCTGTGGCAGGTGACCTTATCGTTCCTGCTCTGAAAAAAAGTCCTAGAGCGGCACTCCCCAGCATTCACCTCCTCCACTACACCACTGGTACCTGGAGTTGTCTCCGTCATGTTCGCGTGGCTCGGACAAGCCTTTCGCACCGTGCTGTTCCACTTCCCAAAGTTCATCACCTCCTCGCTCTCCAAGGCGATTGAGAAGGCCTGAAGCAGCTTAGTAAGCTGTTCTGCTGATCTGGCAGTCAGGACAGCCGTGAACACCAGTTCCATGCCGTTGCATGTTACAGCAGGATCTGAAAGGGAAGAACAGAAATAACGTTCAGATGGCAGCCCTGTGTGGCAGTAGTGTTCTCAGCAATTCCCCAAAGAAATATCTTTCTACTTATGTATAACCCCCTGGAAACATGCACACACCATTTTTCAAAGCAGCTTATGTGGTGGGAATGTGTATTTGTTCAAAAACTGTGGAAAATGGTGTTTAAAGAGAAAAATGATATAGCGGGAATGGAGATTGAAGCGACACCTACAGTGGCATTGCTATCATTATATGGAGATTTAAAATGTAATAAAGAAACAAAAGAACTGATAATGAATTTGCTGACAGCAGCAAGGTTGATCATATCTAGGAACTGGAAGGTGCAAGGAGATTATCATGTTGAGGACTGGTATAAAGAGATTTGGGATATTGCTATAAATGATAAATTGACATGTAAAATAAAAGTAAGAAAAGGGATAACAAAAGCAAACGATTTTGAGGGAATTTGGAATCAGTTCTAGAATATGTATTATCTAGGGGAAGTGGAAGATCACCTCCAGAAGAATCAATGAGATTTTGGAAACAGGAATAGATCCCGGGGTGGGGGTGGGTGCACTTTATGTTATGTAACGATGCAAAAATATCAAATTAGAAATGTTATAAGGATAATCAAGTTATGTATTATGTTTTTTGTTGTTGTCTTGTGTTGTGTGATTATTGTGGTATTGTATTAGTGTATTGTTAATTAATAAAATTAAAAAAATTAAAAACAAAACAAGCCAAACCCAAATATAAAGAAAAATAAAGCATAGTTATAAATAGATCAGCTACAATAACTAAAGCAACCACAACAGAGTAGCATTAAAACAGGCAGTATGGTATCAGAGAAAAATAGATATGGATATATTATTAGGAAATCCATGTGTGAAAACTATACTTTGGAGAAAGGATAGATCCCGGATAGCACCTGGAATATCACCTTGTCCATCTTTGGTTTGTAATGAAGAATTTAATGAAGGGAATCTTTTAGGTAAGGTTTCTAAATGGGAGGGAAAAGAGTTGAAAACTACCACCACTCCACTATGATGGAGATTTGGAGAAAGTATAGACCCTGGACAGCATCTGGAAGATATTGTACATCTTTGGTTTATAATGAAGGGAATATTTTACATAAGGTACATAAATGGGAAAGAATGGGGTTGACAAAAAAATGTTTTAAAAGAAACGGGGAAAAATCATAAAATGTGTTCTGGAATAGAAAACTATTAAGACAGAGGATCATTTCTCCTGGGATAGAATTCCACAGGTTTGGGGCTACCACCAAAAGGATCCTGTCCTTGGTGCCCAGCAGTTGGACCTTTACCACTGATGGACCAGAGATTGTTTAGTTTGGAAAACAGGAGAGTAAAGCGAGACATGATAGAAGTCTACAGGAAATGTGGATAAGGAGACATTTTTCTTCTTCTCCCATAATGCTAGAACCCAGGGTCATCCCATGATGCTGATGGGTGGGAGATTCAGGAAACACTTCTTCACACAGTGCAGTGTTAAACTATGGAATTCACCATAAGACGTAGCGATGACCACTAATTTAGATGATGTTAAAAGGGGGTTGGATAAATTCCCGGAGGAGAAGGCTCTCAATGGCTACTAATCCTGATGGCCATGTGCTACTTCCAGTATCAGAGGCAGTAAGCCTGTATACACTAGTTGTTGGGGAACATGGGTGGGAGGGTGCTGTTGCACCATGTCCTGCCTGTGGGTCCCTGGTAAACAGCTGGTTGGCCAATGTGTGAACAGACTAGATGGATCCTTGGTCTGATCCAGCTTGGCTCTTCTTATGTTCTTAACTCTTCCATTGACTCTCGTTCACGCACTGGTTATCTCTCGGTTGGACTACTGCAACCTTCTTCTGTCTGGCCTTCCTTCGTCTCACATCAGTCCGCTGGTCTCTGTCCACCACTCTGCCGCTAAGATCATCTTCTTGGCCCGCCGCTCTGACCATGTCACTCCACTTCTGAAATCTCTTCATTGTCTTCCAATTCACTCCAGAATCCAATATAAACTTCTCCTGCTGACCTTCAAAGCTCTTCACGGTCTAGCTCCTGCCTATCTCTCCTCTCTCATCTCACACTATCGCCCCGCTCGTGCTCTCCGCTCCTCTGATGCCATGCTTCTCGCCTGCCCTAGGACCTCCACTTCCCTTACTCGGCTTCGTCCTTTTTCTTCTGCTGCCCCTTACGCCTGGAACGCTCTTCCAGAACACTTGAGAACTACAAACTCAATCACTGCTTTTAAAACTCAGCTAAAAACTTTTCTTTTCCCTATAGCCTTCAAATATTGAGTTTGTTCTGACTCTATACTGTTAGCTTCTCCCTACCCGGTGCCTGTTTACACTTCCCTGTGCCTGTTTGCATTCTCCTTCCCTCTTTATTGTTTACTACAACTTATTAGATTGTAAGCCTATGCGGCAGGGTCTTGCTATTTACTGTGTTATCTGTACAGCACCATGTACATTGATGGTGCTATATAAATAAATAAATAAATAATAATAATAATAATAATTAAATCACTCACTTTAAATAGGTTCAATCCCAAACTTACATGAGGCACTCATCTTACCTTTGAAATAAATGGGAGAGATTCCGCAGTTGCACCGCTTATCTAGGACCTGGGACAAAGAGATCTGGATCTGGCTTTTCTCCAGAATCTCTTGCTGGCAATCTAAAAAGAAACAATAGACGCTTAGAACGAGTGGCCATGGTGCAGGGTGCATGCCAAGTGCATAAAGCTGGCCTTTCCAATTACAACTATGCATTCATTGCAATTATCATCCTGCCTTGCCTCCAAGGAGCACAGGGTGGCGTACACAGCCCTTCCTCTTTCCCTGCACCCAATTTTATCATGACAACAACCCTACAAGGTGGGTTAGGTTAGGCTAAGTGACAAACACTGGCCCAAAGTCACTCAGAGAGTTTCATCACTGAGGTCCAAACGGGATGTCACTTCTAGTGGCCCCGTTCAGAAGACACCTTAAACCATGGCTTTAACCATGGTGGTTAAGCCAGAAAGCCGGGCTGTGTTCAGAAGACACTTTAAACTGGTAGATGAAGGGAATTGGCACCAGTAGGAAGGTAGAGGAAAGAGAGACGAGTTCTAGTGCCATGTATAGATGAACAATTAACTTTTTATTTTTGTAATGATATGAAAATGCTCGACGTTTCAGATTCAGAGGAATCCTTCCTCAGGAGCTGTAATAATAAAAAAGGAAGGACAAGCTGCAAAACTGCAAACACAGTTTGCTTGATTAAAAAGCCTCAGCATTTGTTGTGTGTCCTGATAGCAGAACAAACAAATTTTCTTATTTGTGCGAGGCTTTTTAATCAAGCAAACTGTGTTTGCAGTTTTGCAGCTTGTCCTTTCTTTTTTCTTATTACAGCTCCTGAGGAAGGATTCCTCTGAATCCGAAACGTCGAGCATTTTCATATCATTACAAAAATAAAAAGTTCATTGTTCATCTATACACGGCACCAGAACTCGTCTCTCTTTCCTCTGTGTTCAGAAGACACCTTAAACCACAGCTTTAACCATGGTGAATAAAGCAAAAAGCCTTATTCACTGTGGTTAAAGCCGTGGTTTAAGGTGTATTCTAAACATGGCCTGGCTTTCTGGCTTAATCACCATAGTTAAAGCCTTGGTTTAAGGTGTCTTCTGAACGGGCCCATTGTGTATCAGCAGCAAGATGTGAACTAGATTTTTAAGCTATCGCAAGGCATCGGGATGGGGTTTGCTTTGTTTTTGCAATTTTCATCCGGACCCTGATGTGTTGCTAGGAGTATTTTAACTCTTCCCTCTCCACTGCCAAAGGAAGTGAGGCAGGTGGCTACTAGGAGGAGGGCTTTCTCCGCTGTGGCACCCCGGTTGGGGAATGAGCTCCCCAGAGAGGTCCGCCTGGCTCCTACACTGTACTCCTTTCGTCGCCAGCTGAAGACCTTTTTATTCACTCAGTATTTTAACACTTAATTTTAACTCAAATTTAAATTATACTGTTTTAACTCTGTATTTTAACCTTATATCAATTGTGCTGCGTGGTTTTATCCTGGTTGTGCTTTTTATATTGTATTTTGTATTTGTATTTTTAACTTGTTGGTTGTTTTTATGATGGTTTTAATTTTTGTGAACCGCCCAGAGAGCTTCGGCTATTGGGCGGTATAAAAATGTAATAAATAAATAAATAAATAAATAACTGCAATCTCAATTAAAATCCCCCCTGCCTGACTACGTGATTAGCATTAGTGGAAAAAGAGTTCCACACTTTTCAGCCATGTTGCACTTTTGCTTTTAAAACTGGGTTTGCCACGCAGCCATACCATAACTATTTTATTTATTTATTTATTTATTTATTACATTTTTATACCGCCCAATAGCCGAAGCTCTCTAACTACTAGCATATTCTAGCTTAACGCTCTTAGGGCAGGCATTTCAACCTTTTAGAATGGGGGAGCTGGAAACATGGAAAAGCCAAGAAAGCACTTGATCTATACTTAGAGGCTGCAGCATCCACCTGGTGCTTGAAGGCACAAGGAAATTTCTTGACCAAAGCGCCTCTTGGGGCAGTCGTTGAATTGTCGAGGTGTGGGGTTGCCAAGAGAATAGGCAGAGGAATCACGGGTGGTGGAGCAGCAGACACACCGGTTCACAGATGTATCGTTCTGATGGGATCTGATGGAGAACAACAGCGGGAGGGGAAAAGAACTACATTAAAAACAGAGTGGGGAGACAGACAGCAAGAAGTTGACAAATTGACTGAGTGGCCACATTCGCATGTAACTCTAAGGCAAAAATCCTATCTTATATAAAGTAGGATGTGCATGAACAGTAATGCTAAGCCAAAGATCCCAGCTTAAATAAACCAGGCTTTGCACAAACAATGTAATGCTAAGCCAAAACTCCCAGCTTAAATAAACCAGGATTTCCATGAACAGTGTAAAAGTAAGCCAAAAATCCTGGCTTAAATAAACCAGGATTTGCATGAGCAGCATGTGGGCACACACACCTCCTCTCTCCTGCTTCACTCCTCCGCTTTTCACAAGTGGGGAAACAAACCAGGAAGCCACAATTAATCACACTTCCCACTATGTGCAAAATGGGAACTATGGTTAATCACTTCCAAACAAGCCAGGATTTGTAAACCATCTTCATACCATAGTTTGAAGACAACTTACAAATCCTGGCTTGTTTGGAAGCAACTAACCATATTTTGAAGAGAAGAGAAAGACAGGTGGCAAAAAAGACACTCAGAGAAGGACAAACATATATGGAAAGAATTAATAATGGGCCCCATGTTGCAAGTTGGAGCAAACAGCGGTCACCAGATCGCTAAAGGTCAAAGACCACTGCTTTAAAACAGCCACAATCTACCAGTCTCAGTTTCTCATCTGACTTACCATTGAGGATAATTGTATTAATGGCCTTCCTTACAGGACAGTTGTAAAAATTACTGGAATCATATATGTGAAGTGCTTTGACATGCTCAAGAAATGCTACATAATAAGTGCCAGGGGTTGGACTTGATGGCCTTGTAGGCCCCTTCCAACTCTGCTAGTCTATGATTCTATGATTAAAACATGCGATGCAAATGTTCCTCGTTTATGTATTTTTCTAGCTGCAGAATCTGGAGTGTGCTCCTGCAGAATGAAACACTCCCCCACTGGAAAGGTCACAGATTCTCCCCACCCCTCTCCCCAGCTTCTTCCTTACCGCTCTCTCACATAGAAGAGGGGTTTCCCGGGGGTCAAGACGTCCCGCAGCTTCAAATCGGTGCCCTCCATCGTTGTGTAAACCAAGGCATCCAGGAGGTTCGTTGCTGTTGCGGCAGCCCGTAGGGCAAAACTGCCGTTGGATCCTCTGTATAGGGCAATGGCATTGGTACCTGTTCTGAAGAGGGGACTGCTGGAATTTGGGGGGAATGTCAGGTCAACTGCAGCCCAAAAAGAAATATATAAGGAGGTGGTTTTATACAATACCTTTAAAAATCTGCACATCAGCATAAAACAAAACCGGGCAGCAAAGATTGTTAACAGGGACTGCCCAACAAGTCCACATTATGCCAGTACTTTTCTAGCTGCACTGGCTACCAGTCTAGGTCCGGACCCAATTCAAAGTGTTGGTTTTAACAATTCAAAGCCCTAAAAGGCTTGGGGCCAGATTATCTGAAGGAACGCCTCCTCCCATATGTACCTACCCGGACCCTAAGATCATCCTCAGGGCTCCTTCTCCATGAGCCCCTGCCAAAGGAAGTAAGTTGGGTGGCTACCAGGAAGAAGGCCTTTTCTGCTGTGGCACCCCAGCTGTGGAATGAGCTCCCTAGAAAGGTTCGCCTGGCGCCTACATTGTACTCTTTCCAGCACCAGGTAAAGTCCTTTTTATTTCCCCAGTATTTTAGCAATTTACTATCCTAGTCTTTTCACTCAAGGAGCAGGAGATGCTGCTGCCTGTCTGCTCGCTGGCTCTCTGCCTATCAAGCAAGAAAGTGGTAGCCATGATGAGAAAGATTATAAGGGAGTGACAACAGCTAGTGATAATGGCAGCGAGAAGATAGGCTCACTGAAGGAGAGGGCCCAGTGAAGATGTCTTGCCAAGGCCCCCTTAAAAACCTGGAGCTAGCTGGAAACAGGCATTTGACAAGGTGCAATCCAGCCCATGAGAGTTGTGCCACGATAAATACGTTACTCTTTAAATGGTGCCCTTGTCCCCTTTGATGTTTTGTGTCCATCAGGAAGCCTGAAATGCCAACCTTTGAACTCCCTTCATCCTTGGATTTCAAGAGATGAATCAGAAGTCAAAGTGCACTTTAAAAAGAGTAAACATATCCTGGCAGGATCCAGGGCTGTCAACAAAACCCTTTTTCATTGTGGGAGACACAACCATATCAGCAGGCTTATCTCGACCAAGTGTTTACAGCGGCTTAGTTCAGTTTAATCTCCAAACAATGGTTTGCAAGGTTTTGAACACAGTGCCGGCTTGTGTATTGTGCCCAACTTCGTGGATTCTCTCCTTCATTTTCCAGTTGTTTCAGCCATAGTTTACAGCAATGTCCAAATTGGGCAACTATGGTTAGCGCGACTCTTCAAACCATGGTTTGCAAGCCCACTTCAAACCATAGTTTTGGAGGTTAGTACTAACCATCATTGACCACATTGGACATTACGGCAAACTTTAGTTGTCACCAACCAGGAAAGGAGAGGGAGAAGAGAAGCTTTGAAACCCAAAAGGAAAGGAGTGCAAGAAGCTATCTTATAACAAGCCGGACAGTATAGAAGCTCCCATCATCCCCAGAAAGCTCAAGATTATTATGGTCATGAAATGCAGCACTTCTGACCATTATCCAGGATAAACACGTTTGTCGGGATTTTCTACCATTTCAAAAACCTGCCAAATATGGTTGACCACAGTCAACAGTGAAACTAAATATACCCACATTGACCTCACAGGAAGTAAACACTTCTCCTAATCCACTTTCAACTTATTTACAAACACTGCAAAATCCATCTTGTTAAACCTGGCTTGCTTTGCAGTGAAAGCGGCAAAAATTAGGAAAGACTTAGTGTCCCCTGATGATAACTAAGATTGCTGGTAAAAATCCCAGCACTATATATGATGTTTTATATGTAAAAGTTCAATATTTGATGTTTAATACAATGCTGTAATGTAATGTAATGTTTTTATATCATGACTCTTGTATCTGGCTAAAACCCATGCTGGGTTGCCTTAATAAAATTTGAAGCCAAGCCCATAAAAAGAATTAATTCCCCCCCCCAAGGAATTTCACTTTTCCCCATTGCTTGTTCTTCTAATTTAGAATGCAGGCTTTGGATGAAGGGAGCAGAAGTCACTGCCTAAGACTACTTTGAACAGCATGCAACTGAGCTCATTGCATCCCTGTTGGCAGTTACATACTCGAGGAGATCATTTTTCTTCTTCCATGCATTTCCCTGGCAATTTGAACGGGCATGTTCCATTCACAACAGAGGTGAGGCATATGTATTTTGTAGTGGGGTCTGTTGCACCCAACTATGCGAGAAGTCGCTCTTGGAGCGCCAAAGTGCCCAGCACTATAGAGAGGTGCCCAGCCTTACCTGGAATTCTGGATTGGTCTGTGCCAAGGAGAAGCAGCCCATCAAGAGACGTTTTGCCGTGCACCTCCATGATGAAGTAAATCTCTTGAGTCGTCCCCTCAATCAACACCAGCACCAGGTCCTTCACCTCAGTGGAAGGAGGCCCTTGCAGCTCTATAAACTCACATTCTCCAGGGGAGGAGGTCACTTTAACCTCGTTGATCAACACAACAGAGGCGTTCAGCTGCGAAAAGGGAATACAGTGATTATCCAAGCCAGGGGTTGGCGCGCCCACTTGGAAGAACAACTGAGAATAATCCGTGCCGTGGCATCTTTCCAGTGACTCATCCATGGTCCTGAAAAAAGGGTCCTCCAAGAAAGGCTCCACACCTGGGGTCAGGACACTGACCAGCTCATCTGCTCGGTCATTCTCTTTAGACTTATGGACCAAAGCATCCACCAGCCCTTCACTGGTAACATTCATTTTCTCATACAAGTCCAGCCTCCCATAATAGAGAGCGATAGCATCTGGCCCGTTCTGGATTGTGTTCCTTGGAATGATCACTGCCGGTCTTGGAACCACTGTGGAGGATCCAATAAGGAGGAAGCCTTGGTTATTGGTGGAAAAGTCCTTAAGATCCATGACTTTGTAGGCCATGTTGCCTCTGCCATTGTAGAAGACCAAGGAGTAGCCATCCAAAGGGACCTGTTGCCCAC
Source organism: Elgaria multicarinata webbii (assembly GCF_023053635.1). NCBI lineage: Eukaryota > Metazoa > Chordata > Lepidosauria > Squamata > Anguidae > Elgaria > Elgaria multicarinata. The sequence continues at coordinate 15,156,049 of NC_086187.1, read as the reverse complement.
TGGTGTGATACAATTCCACATACTCAGAGGTGTCTTCCCCCGGATTATCGGCATTGACCTCATTAATCAGAAGCCTGTGCTCCATCTTCTGTTCCTTCGGTTTCTTGATGAAGTTCTGAGAATTCACGGCAAGTAGCAAAATGCAGACAGGTAAAAGTGATGCAATTAATAGGCCAGGCCCCATGACTAAAAGAGACTAACAGGTCTTCAAGAAACTGAAGGGTGCCGTCCACTTTCTGAAGAGATCCAAAGACAATGAGAGATAAAGCTGCAGGTTAAGGCACAAAGCAGGGACTCAGTTTGACCACGGCATCTCTCCATCACAACCAGCTGAGGGAGCAGACATCTTGAAGCCAAGGTGGAGAGAAAGGACAGCCCTCTTTTAGAATCGGATGTCCCAAAGGTGGAACACAAGGCTTCCCTGCACAGTTTTATCATTGGCACTAGCAAAAACAACAACAACAACAGCCACACATCACTGCTAAGTAATGCTCAACATGATAAACAAGGATGATCCAAGTTAACTGAAAAGTATAAGATTGGAAAAGTTAACACATGTATCAAGCTTCCCCAATCTAGTGACCTCCAAAGGGTTGGGACCACAACTCCCAGGATTCCTGACTGGTGGCTGGCTGGGGCTTATGGGAGTTGAAGTCCAAAACATCTGCAGGGCACTAAGTTGGGGAAGGTAGATGTATAATTATTATGCATATGGAACACAAAAGGTGCAAAGGCTCCCTAAGGCATCTCTCATAAGGTTGAATTAAAACAGACGGATGAACGTACCCAGAGGGAAAGGGGGAAATGACATGGCAAGAGAAATCCTGTGTTGCCCAACTTGATATGTACACAAGTGGAACCTGAAACAAAATGTTGCAGCGTGGAATGCTCCCGCTCACTGTTCCAATGAGTCAGCCGTTTCCCCCTTCCCCTTGCAACAGTCTTGGGTGGCATAGAAATGTAATGAAAGCAGCAAGTATTCCATGGCCACGGAGCAAGTTTTGAGCGCTTCCAGACAGAGAGCTCCTAGCCCTGCTCTTCAAAAGGCATCGTGCAGCGATTCCACTTTTCCCACCTTAACATGGCAAGAAAAAGAGAAAAAAAGGTGGTGAAGCAGCAGTGGGGAAACGTGTGTGTGTGTGTGTGTGTGTGTGTGTGTGTGTGTGTGTTTTACAAACAGAAGACAAGAACATCTTGAACCCCCTGTGAAAGTCTGCAAATGAGGCAGGACTGTTGCATGATAAAAAGCTTCTTCTGGAAGCATCCTTGGCACTATACAACCCTGTTCTGACGACATGCTATGCCATGGTGGTTAAGCATTTTGAGCTAAACATTGGCCCCATTCAGAAGACACCTTAAACCATGGCTTTAACCACGGTGGTTAAGCCAGAAAGCCAGGCTGTGTTCAGAAGACACCTTAAACCACAGCTTTAACCATGGTGAATAAAGCAAAAAAAGCCTTTTTATTATGGCTTAGCATGTCATGTGAACCATTCCTAACCATGGTGGCTACATAACCACGGTTTAAACACGCTCACTAACTGTTTGCTGCAAAAGGGTTAATGGCCTAACCATGGCTTAGTATGTTATCTGAACAGGCTTATCATTTTTTTTGGTGGTTATTTATTTTATTTCTGTGAATCTTCCCAAGTCTACCGATACCCCCTTCTTTGGGGTGGGGTGTGTGTGTGTGGCTTCCTAGGGCTAAGAAAAGTGCCTGCCTGAAACCTAGGACAGCTGCTGCCAGTCAGTGTCAACAATACTGGGCTACATGGACAAAAGGTCTGACTCAGTAGAAGGCAGCTTCCTCTGTATTGCTTGGACTGCACCAGCAATCACATTCACCCCTGAACATCGGATATAGAAAGGGTGGTGCGTGATGGAAGAAAGGAACGCACTAGAAAATGTCTCAGAGTGAAGTCATCTGGTATAAGAATCCCCAAGCCAATCTACACACGCAAGAGATGTTGCATGATAAAGCTTTATCTGGATTGTACCACTCTCTGATTGAAGGCGAGACGTGAAGGTTTGAGGCATACAGCGGCAATTAAAAAGGTCAGGCCTTAGAGGCCTGGAGTTATTCATTTCTCCAGTTAAATTTCATTTCTTCAAGGTTCAAACAGTACTTTCTGTTTTTTGGGGGAAAGGGTATAAATCAGAGGAGAGTAACAGAAAAGAGCAGAGGAGGAAAGGAGGAAAGCATGAGGAAGAAACAGCTGGAAAAGCCTAAACGCAGCTAGGGTAAAGGATTTGTGTTTTTGCAACATTTTTTTTTCTTTTAATGCCTTTGTATTGTTCAGCTCTATTAACTAAATACCTTTAATTGTAATTCACTTATACTAGTTAACCGTCAGTTTAAGCCAGAAGTGTCTGGAGTGTCACTCACCCTAAGCCCCACATCTACAGTCTAAGCCCCACATTATTGGGAAGAGGAAGGTAAAAAGAAGGAAGGTGGGACTCTTAAGGAGGCAAAAGATCCTTAAGGAGTTGCTCAGGGGGTCCAGGTCATAGAAAGAACCCTGACATGAGGAATTTCTCATTTAAATGCTCCCTTCCTCCACATAGAAAAATAGCATTTCAGAGAGAACAGCTAAACTTGAGGCCTTCTCCTTGAGAGGCTATCTTTCTACACAAAGGAAAAGTAAGAGCAAGTGTGCGAGAGCGAGAGCGAGAGCGAGAGCGAGAGAGAACAGATTCTATCATACAAGCCCTCATCTGTAGGTTGGAGCAGCAAACTGATCAAGAACTGCAACATACTGCAGACCTACAAATATTGTCATGACTCCTGGTTTGTGATGAGATAAACTTTCTGAGCAATGGGAATTTTTAGAGGAATACACAGGGGGTATATTTCCTCCCCCCAAAAAACTTGACAAAGTAGAAGGAGCAGTAGTTATAGTGCTTTGCTCACGTCTGCCTAAGCCTGGAAAATGCTGTACCCCGATCCCCCAGGTGTGTATCAAATGGTTGCATTTACTCAGCGGTGAAGGAAAAGTACTCCAGTACTGCTTGGATGTCTCATGACTGAACCCAGAGGCCAGGAGAAGTTTTGCCACACTTGCAAAAGACAAGCACTCACTGGGAGTGTCTCATGATCAGCTAGGTTTTCTCTATGGTTACCTACCTTAAGAATTGACATAAACTAGTTGGCACTGGATCAAGAATCTCCCAATATATGTATATTTCTTAAAAGCCAACCTCTGAATACTGAGAGGTCGGTTAAATCGGAATGCATCACCAAACCACGGACTGACACGTCCTGACCCATCCTTCCACCTAGCCTAGAAAACATGGGATTATAATCTCTGAATGGGACGCTGAGGCTGGGCTCAGACAGATGCCTATCCTTCACCATTGGGTTAAATGTAATGGTTTAGATTAAAATTAGGGTGGGTGGGTGTGGTTTTGTATTGCTTTGCGTAAAAAAGAAAGAGAGTAACCTCCTTATGCGGTGTGATTCAAATGCTCCATTCACAGCCTCTTGTGGGTAACACATCCCACTGAACTTTGCAGAAACTTTAACTGCCTAAGTGTGTGTGTTTCCACTCCAGATTTCAGAAGTCCGTGTGGTTTTTCTGCACAACTTGCAAGGCTAGATTGCAGCAGTTCATTTACCGAATGACTAGTATTTGGAAGCACAGGGGCTCAAAGACCAAGCTACTTCCATTGTTCGGGTCTTGCCCCTGCTTTAAGCAAGCCTCTCTTTTCCAGCCTTCTCCTCCTCAGCCACACGGAGATAATATTATTGCAAGGCTGTTGTGCGGGTTATAAAAATAATGTATACAAAGGGCTTTGGGTGCTCAAAAGTGCTATATGAAGTGATACAGCCACTGCTACAGCTATTTTGCATCACTAACGGCCAGGGAACAGAAATAATAGGGGTGTTGCTGGTGTGTGTCTGATGTGTGTGTCTGAGGCAGCATTGTGTAGTGGTTAGAGCAGCCTTTCCCCAACTGGATTCCCTCTAGATTTTTTTTTTAAAAAAATTCAATTCCGAGGATTCCTGACCATTGGCTATGCTGGCTGGGGCTGATGGAAGCTGAAGTCCAAAATATCTGGAAGAGATCAGTTTATGGAAGGCTGGGTTAGAATGACAAACTACAATTGGGAAGGCCCAAGTTCAAGTTGCTACTCAGCCATGAAACCCACCGCTAACCTTGGTCTAGTCACATCTCTCAGCCTAATCTACCTTGCAGGGTTGTGAGGATAAACTGGTGTCTGTGTGTGTGTGTGTGTGCACACAGCAGCCTGCCTTAAGCTCCTTAGAGAAAAAACTGACAATATCTACCTATAATAAATACCACTCTGTAAGGATCTGTGCAGCTTTGAGTATGTATTTCCCATGCCACTGATAGGAAAGCAACTGCTTAAATTATCCCAGTGCCATAGGGTGTAGGAAAGAAGAAGGGGGGGAGAGAGAGAGAAGGCACCGTCCCCAAAAGATGTCAAAGAGGATATGAATGAAGAAAGGAGAGGACCTTGTCTACCCCAAGGGAGGTAGCAAGAAAGGCAGAAGCTACTCAGCAGGCAGGGAGGGTGGCCACTTACGCACCAGCAAAAAAGAGAAAATGCATCAATCTCCCCTCCAAAAACAAAAGCAGTCCCATATTTGCATGAAATTGGCATATGCTAGTTTATGGTAAAGGTGCAAATTGAGGGGGACAAATACTGTAATTTACGACTGTAACCAGGTGACCCATGAAACTGCTCAGTCTCCTGTCCAGGTTGATGGACAACTTCAGGGCATCTCTGGCCTAAGCTACAGGAAGCAGGATGTTGCTCTATGAAAGCGGTATATAAAAGGGTTCAATGAGCATTTAAATGGTTGCAAACTTTTCATACAAAAGAAGAACCAGTTTTGTTTCTACCCAGCCAAGACAGAAGAGTGGGTGTGTATGTGTATGCATGCATGTGTGTAAGTGTATGTATGTTTATGTGTGTGTGTGTGTATGTTTATGCATGTGTGAGTGTATGTGTGTGAGTGTATGTTTCTGCATGCATTTGTGTGAGCGTATGTACGTTTCTGCATGCATGCGAGCGCATGTGTGACTGAATGTATGTTTCTGCATGCATGTGTGCGAGTCTGTTTATGCATGCATGTGTGTGAATGAACGTATGTTTATGCATATGCAAATATGTGTGAGTGTATGCATGTGTGTGTTACAGATATAGATACACAGATATAATTACACACATGTATGTGTTTGTGTGTATGCTTATGGGCAGATAAACGAACAAACTCATTTGTATATGTGTGGGGAGGGTATATAATCATACACGTGCGTGTATTAGGCACACACATTATGTATGTATGTGTGTATATACACCTACACACACGAATGAAAATCACTTTTGTTCTTCTGAATCGGAGCAAGACACCTCAACCCCCGCTTGCACAGCCTAACAGGAGAAGCTGTCCGATCGTTTTGCAGTTCCATTGCCGGGTTTAGCAAGCCACGAGGGCAGAGGGGGCACAGGCCGGGCGCGCACACACACACGCCCTCCTCAAAGAGATCCGGGCCAACGAACCCAGAGGAATTTGAAAACTTTCTCCGCGGCGCACTTACCTTATTTAAATAGGTCCCCCATCCCCGGATCCTTCTGCGCAACAAGACCCGGTCCATTCAGGGCTTGGCAAAAACGAAATCGGAGAACGTTATAATTAAAAAAATGAAATGAAAACCACCCCAGGGCAGATTCTTTCTTTGCGCCACCCACGCCGCGGGGTTCTTTGGGAAGAGGAAGCGAGACGCTGGCAAAATAATAATAAAAAAGGGCACCCTCTCGTTTGGAAAGGGGGGGGGGGAATCCCGAAAGAAAGGGGTCCGGGAGAAGTAGAGGAGGATCCTGAAGCGATGAGCTCGCTTGGTTCGGTGCTCGCTGGATGGATCCTCCCCTGATGTGAAAACCGCGCCTCGCCCGCCTGCCCGCCCCGCCAGCTGCGCGTCCCCTTCGCCTTTGGCTGGGCCATAAATTGGGGACTTTGGGGATTCCTGCGTCTGAATCATCAAAAGAACCAAAAGGGAGCGGGGGAGAAGCGGAGGGGCGGATTTGGAGTGTGTTTGGGGGGAACCGATGCCCATTCGGGGGGTCTCCTCCTCTTCCCCACCGAGCGATCAGAGGGGCGGTCTAATTGACTCCAGCTGGGAAAGTTTGGCTTTAAAGGGGTAGCGACCCTTTAATGGATCTTTCTATCACCACGTTTTCTTCCTCGCAGAAGTCTTGTGCTTTTTTTTATTTTTTTAATGTCATCTGAGACAGAAATTCTACCGGTACAACTTTCCCCAGCACTGTACGTCTAAGGCAGAAAAGACTATCCCGGTTGAACTTCCACCTGGCAGGCAGTTGTTAAGTACAGAGCTTCTGTTGGGGCAGGGGAGGCAGAACCTTTCTAGGATGTAAATTGGTATGAGAAACACCAAAAGGTATCAGGGTCAACCAAAATGGCACAAAAGGATCGTGCGAGCTTTTGTGTCCCCCAGAACTCGTAATCCTCTCTTAATAGCTTTGGCTATTGGGCGGTATAAAAATGCAATAAATAAATAAATCCTAGGTAGTAGTAACAACAACAGAGCAGTACAACAATTAGATTACATGTTGTGGTCTGCACATGCACGTGGTTGAATGGGCACTGATGTACATTTTCACACAAATCTCTCTCTAGATAAATAGATACCTAAAATCTCACAACTTGGCTACATAGGTTGGGTTGCCTATGATAAATAAGAGTTTTGCAGTTTGGAACAGAGAGGGAGAAACGAAGATAGAACCAGAACTGTGAGATGACATTAGGCACTTCAAAGCACACAAAAGTGTTACATGCGATGTAATAATTTCAGCATCAGATTAGGACTCGAGAGACCCAGGTTCAAATCCCTACTCTTCCATTAAGTTTACTTTGTGACCTTTAGCCAGTCACTTTCTCACAGAGTTGTTGCGAGGATAAAATGAGGATCGGAACCATGTATGCCATCTTACGTTCCTTGGAGGTACGCCCCTATCTGTACAGGGACAACCTGGATTCAGTGGTTTATGCTCTGGTAACATCCAAGTTAGATTACTGCAATGCATTCTACCTAGGGCTGCCCTTGACGATGGTTCAGAAGCTGCGGCTTGTGCAAAATGTGGCAGCGAGATTAATAGCAGGAGCCAGAAGGTCTCAGCATATAACACCAATTCTGCCTCACTTGCATTGTTTCCTATATGTTTCTGAGCCCAATTCAAGGTGCTGGTTTTAACCTATAAAGCCTTACATGGCTTGGGACCACAATACCTGATGGAGCACCTCTCCTGAAATGAACCTACCCAGATCCTACGATCAACATCTGAGAACCTTCTCGTAAGGGAGGCTTGGAGGATGACAACAAGGAAGTGGGTCTTTTTGGTAGCAGCCCCCCAGAACTGTTGTTGTTTAAATGGACACTGTTGTTTTATACTGCTGTTTTTATATTTTTGATGGTTTTAAATTTTGTATACTTTTTTAATGTTCACTGTTTTTAACTTTTGTAAACCGTAAAGCTTCGACTATGGGGCGGTATATAAATTTAATAAATAAATAAATAAATAAATTGTGGCATGCTATCCTACTGAGATCTGCTGGTTATGTTTTCAGAAGCAGGATAAGACTTTCCTCTACAGCCAGGCATTTGACAGTGTATTATGGAGGCATTTATTTCCAGTTTTAAAAATCAGGTCCCAGTATCATATTATAACCATTTTTAGCTGTTTTTAATTTTTTGCTTGTAAAATATTTTATATTGTTTTTATTATGTTACATTGTAATTTCTGTGACCTGCCCAAAGAGCTTTGGCTATTCAGAGGTGTAGAAATTAAAGAAATGAAATGTAGTATACAAAGCCCTAACCAATAGTCAAAGCACACTGTGGAGCTCTATAAGAGGAGTCCGTGGACTCATTGGTGCAGATAGGACCGGTCCTTGGGGTGAAAAACCAGGGGTCTAGCTTGCCCAAGAGCCCCTACCTCCGAACATGCAGAAAGTAGCAAGTGCAGAAGCAAACTCGGTTTTATTCCTGCAGTCATGACGGTGCTATAAAACGCAGATGCTCCGAATATATCACTGCTTGCAAAAAGTTTTGGTTGTTGTGTTCTAACATATCAGGAATGTAGAAGCCATTGTAAACCATGGAATGGCAATTGAGAAGAACAGAAATATTTATTGTGTGCGTCGTATCTGAGGTAATATACTTGGACATCTAAAAGTGCCCTCCCCGCTCGTCCAGGGTCTAAGTTACCTAGCTGTACCATTGCCTGGACTATGTAAAAGGTTGGGTTTGGGTGAAATATAGGATCCCCTTCTCCGTCTGCGACAACGTAGTTGAAACTCCCAACAAATAAACCAGCTATAAAGGAAACAACACAGCATCATTCTACACGATTAAATTGAATTATAATCACATGGCTACCTTCTGGAAACCATTTGGATATTTACCCGCACTTTCTGCAATTTCCCCCCCTAAGCTTAGTGGTGAGATTACATAAAATTTGGTAAAAAGCCTTTGAGAGGGAAGTCCTTTTGCTTTAGAAGGACAATGTGTTTCAGTCTGACGAAAGTCTGGGTGAGGAAACTGGCATCATGTGCCATTATCTTGGCAGCTTCTGTGAAAGAGTCACAGTGTGACCCAGATGTTGTAGCAAGTTATGCTCTTTATTTTTCTTCCCTTTACTTCAGTCTTCATTCAATAGAATAACAAAGCCTCCAGTGTTATGTCGGTCTGCCTGCCCATCTCTCTCTCTCTCTCTCTCTCTCTCTCTGTGTGTGTGTGTGTGTTAAATCCAAGAGATTTTGTTCTCTGAGGGGGAGAAGAAAATGGCACCTATCAAGGAGCACAGTACCCAGTGATTTATTAACTTTCAATTTGTCAATGAGGTTGGAAACTTAATCTTTTGTCACCATTATTTGCCTCAGTTCCCCAGACGTCCTTCCTGAAAACATTAACTTAGGCACAGGCACCTGTCCTATATCTTCTGCACTGAAGACAGCTCAAAAGATTCATCCAGCTTCTCAGCAATCACCTTATCCTGCTTTAACTCCATTATCATCCAACTGTCAAAATGCCTCCATACCTGATTTCCTGCTTGTGGTATATATTTAAAGAATTCTTCACTGTTGTCCTTGATGTTGTTAGCGATATGCTCCTCAAAATGCTTTTAAACCCCGCCCCCATCTCTTATGATCTGCTTGCTTCTCCTTTGCGCAAGGCTGTGCTCCTTGTTTTCTTCATTTGGGCAAGACTTATAGCATTTTAAGAGCCTTTGTGGTGTGTATTTTGCTTGGTTTGTTAAAGCACTTGTTTAGGGGGTGCCATTAGGGAAAAGGGCACGTAAAAAGATCAGGGGGCTTGGACCTTGGATGTGGGCGGGGACTAGGGAGGCCAGCATACAAGGAATCCTCCAGCCTCCCCCCCTGCACCCACAATGCTCAGCTCTAGCTGAAACGCAGAGCAGAAGAACCACCCCTGTTGCTCGTCCCATTCTGCATTGGATGGGCGTAAGCCTCTCAGTTGGGAGGCTTATGGCCCTCCCTATAGGATTGTGCCCTTATAGTGATTAGGACACTGTTTTCCCCCACCCACCCTCCTGCTCTTTGGCACGTATGGGAGCAATTCACACACCACCCAAACCATCATAGCAGGAATGGGGAACATGTCGCCCTCCAGATGTTGATGGACTGCAATTCCCAGAATCCCTCACTGTTGGCTATACTGACCAGGGCTGAATTCCAATATGGCGGCCACATATGAATCACCAAAGCAGAAGATCAAAGAGTATGCCGATGAGCATAACGTAGATGTATAGGTGCCAATGTAGAAGTAATAACTAATTTCAGTGGAAATACAATATATATCACATGAGTGGAGAAGACCAACCAGGTGATCTGTATATCTCTTCATTCTGCTCTCCAGGTGGATGGGCAACTTCAAGGCCTCTGCCATTCTCCCTCCTTATGGTTCTTTGATTTCAAACCAGGCTTGGACTTGACATCTCTTCAATCAGCTGATTGTCCTCTGCTAGCTCTCCAAAACAGAGGACTGCCTTTGTAGGACACCTGGCCACTCTGATGTCCAACATCTGGAGGGCCTCCATTAACAGGATTGTCAAGAGGACTGTGTGGGCCTCTGTAGCTCCACCCAGCTAGTGCAAATTACTCAGACCTTAAGTAACTTGCACGGGGGATGGCTCAAGTATATTGCACAAGGGGCATCTCTTGCTACACCACAGTGCCCGGAACGGGCTGCACCAAGAAAAGAATGAATCAAACATCAGTCGTTTGATTAATACAGCTGTTTTAATCAGCGCAGGAAGGAAATGGTGCTGAAAGGATTTCAAAGAGTCGCTCCAGGGTCGGCAAAGAAATCTGTTTTGCAGGACCGAGCTGGTGCAAAACAAAGCAGAACTGTTCAAGGGCAAACAAGGAAGAGGAAACCGAGCCAGACAGCAGTTTCATGATTCAGTAGCATCTTCTAAGGATTGCGATTCCTCCTGCTACCACCACCCTATTTTCCAGTAATTGTGCAATAGCCTCAGGGGGACAGCAGGAACCTCGATGTTTGGAGCGCTTCCAGGAAGCTGTGAGCGGGGTTGAAACGGGGTTCTTAAGCTTGCAGCTGTATAAATACAGAGGAGGAAATTTATGCAAGGAGCAGCGAAGGCAGCTAACTTGACCTCACAGGGAGGAATATTTGCCTTTCACAAAACTACCCAGAAAAGCCTAACTGACATGGGAAAAGTGCAGCTTTGGTGTCCGCAGTGAGAGTGGGGGAACGGGAGCGGATGGCCTGCTGTCTTTCCTGTATTTGAATGTCTCTGTCCTTTAGCAAAGGTACGACAAGCCTCAAGCATCTACTGCCCACAGTGGGGACCGAAACTGTGTGTGTGTGTGTGTGTGAAACGCAGAATGTCCAAGTCAGGAGCAGAGAAATGGGGGACAGTTGTAGACCACACTCATGGGAACAGTTATTGTGGTTACTTAAACTCTAAAAGCAGCCTAGCAGAGTGTCCTTCATGAGGGCCATTAATGGCTCCTGATCATGTCATGTACAGCTCTTTGCTTCTCTCTCTTTCTCTGTGGGTGTCTCTCTCTCAGTAGCTGCTCACTCTCAGCAGGATCTCTCTAGGTTTTCCTCGATGTTCATTTTAGTGGTGGGGCAGTTGCTGTGTTCTGGGCTAAGAGACGAGGCTTCAGGGCTGGGGAGTCTGGAGACACGCTGCTTGTTAGGTTTAAGGTGGATGGTGGGGCAGGGGGAATGAGAATGCAGGAATCATCGGCCAATGAGCTGTGGTTGGGAAGAAGCCCAAGAGGTGAAGAGCAACGTGATTGGCTAGCTGAGGTGGTGGTGCACTGTGCAGGCCACTAAGTAGCCTCGATGGCGGATACTTGGACCCAAGTGACTCCTGCTCGAAAACGTTAAGCCCACTGGCCTACAACTGGCCCTGAATGGTCTGGAACTGGGTATCTCATAACTCACATAATCTCACATGAGCCTGTCTGAGTGGGTACTCCGCTCAGTCTCCGAGGCCCTTCTTTCGGTCCCATCCGCACAAAGATCTTTGGTTGGTGGCAGCAAGAGGGAGGATCCTAGTTAATATTAACCACAGTTCCAGGTCTGGATGATATAGCAAGCTGTGGGGGACTAGCAGACCTTGGACAGTCATATTTTGAGTATTGGTTTATATTATACTTTCATCCACCCAATAACAGATATTCTCTACGCGGCTTACAAAAGCTAAAAGAAGAAAATACAATACCAAACAGCCAGCCAGTATAGGACTAAATATAAAATTGATAAAGACAGCTATAAAATCCAAACTCCCTCCCCCGAAAATCGCCAATGACTGGGAGAAAAGAAAGGTCTTTGCTTGGTGCCAAAAGACAATGTAGGAGCCAGGTAAGTCGCGTTGGAGAACGGTTTCCATAAAAAAGGGTGCACCAACTGAGAAGGCCCTCTTTGTTCCAGCGATCTCCTTAACATCCTTTGGTGGTGGTGGTGGTGGGTAGATGATTTAGGGGTCCAAGCAAGTACATATGGGAGGAGGTGTTACTTTTGGACATAAAATATGGAGCGCCATTTCCCCCCCCCCCCGACTTGTTTCTCAGGGTGAGGACCCCAAATCCTCGATGGCTTTGGTGTGTAGCCACGTTTCTTAGAAGGGAAGTTGGGACGGGGAATAACAGATATATAGCCAAGAGGGTTTCTGCATCTTTTGTGAGCGTAGAAATGAGATAGGACAGCGAATTAATTTGACAGCACTCAGAAGACACCCAATGTAAGCTACGAGGACATACTCACAATGTTTCATCTAGAATTTGCCTGTTGTTTCAGGCCTGCAGAGGAAAAACAAAAACAAAACAGGTAATTAGGCATGAAATTGTCCCTGGGTGGTGTGCTGTATATAGATGTACATCCACAGTTTTTTTTTATTTATTTTAAAAAACAGATTTCAAAAGGATGTTGCTGCTATGCCTTTAAGAGCTGCTCAAAAGAGAAGGTCTGCAAAAGCCGTACACATTGTGTGTGAGCAAGGCTGCCTTGTGAATGGGCCTATCAAAAGTGCAACTGATGGATGGTCAGGGACTTAAAGTAAAGAACAGTTATGTTTCTTGATAGCTGGGTGTCTCTTCCACCCTTTGGAATGGGTAAGCAAGTTTTCACTCAATCCTGTAACTTGATGGGTAACTTCCAAGGCCCTTGGGCTCTCTAACAGATTTTTTTTTTTTTTAGCTTGAAACCATGCTTGGACCGGACAGGCCTTCAGAAAGAAGATGACTTCATAGAGAGGACACCCCTCTACGAAGTAGGACACATGGCCACCCAAATTGCAAGCGTTCAAATCCTCTCAGATCACCTGATTTATGACAGCTACATGGAAAACACCACGTCCAGGAGCAGTATACCACTGAATAACGGGCTCAAGTTAAAGGAAGCCAGATTCCAGCTGGACATCAGGAAAAACTTCCTGACTGTTAGAACAGTGCGACAATGGAATCAGTTACCTAGGGAGGTTGTGGGCTCTCCCACACTAGAGGCCTTCAAGAGGCAGCTGGACAACCATCTGTCGGGGATGCTTTAGGGTGAATTCCTGCATTGAGCAGGGGGTTGGACTCGATGGCCTTGTAGGCCCCTTCCAACTCTGCTATTCTATGATTCTATGAATGCCATTTGCTGGCCAGCAAAGGCAAGAGAGGGCTATTGCCTTCAAGGCCTCGTTGTGGGCGTTCCAGAGGCATCTAGCTGGCTGCTGTTATAAGCTTCAGTCTCACTTATGATTCTCTAGAATCAGCTTTTGTCATTTATTTATTTAATTTATTTCAAACTACTTATATACCACTTCAGATCACAAGATCTCTAAATGGTTTACAGAAGAAATCCAATATAAAACGATATAAAATCATAAATAAATTATAATAAATTAAAAACATTACAGGAACAATTAAAAAAAAGCAGTGCAATTACACATCAGGGAAAGCCTGAGTAAACAGGTGCGTCCTCAAGAGGCATCTAAACTTTGACACAGTTTCTGCCTCTTGGATCACTCATAGGAGTGTACCGGAGGGTGGGTGCCACCACTGAGAAGGCCTGATGATGATGATTATTATTATTATTATTATTATTATTTATTTATTTATTTATTTATATAGCACCATCAATGTACATGGTGCTGTACAGAGTAAAACAGTAAATAGCAAGACCCTGCCGCATAGGCTTACATTCTAATAAAATCAGAATAAAACAATAAGGAGGGGAAGAGAATGCAAACAGGCACAGGGTAGGGTAAACAGGCACTGGGTAGGGTAAAACTAACAGTATAAAGTCAGAACAAAATCAAGTTTTAAAAGCTTTAGGAAAAAGAAAAGTTTTTAGCTGAGCTTTAAAAGCTGCGGTTGAACTTGTAGTTCTCAAATGTTCTGGAAGAGCGTTCCAGGCGTAAGGGGCAGCAGAAGAAAATGGACGAAGCTGAGCAAGGGAAGTAGAGACCCTTGGGCAGGTGAGAAACATGGCATCAGAGGAGCGAAGAGCACGAGCGGGGCAATAGTGTGAGATGAGAGAGGAGAGATAGGAAGGAGCTAGACAGTGAAAAGCTTTGTAGGTCAACAGGAGAAGTTTATATTGGATTCTGAAGTGAATTGGAAGCCAATGAAGAGATTTCAGAAGTGGAGTAACATGGTCAGAGCGGCGAGCCAAGAAGATGATCTTAGCAGCAGAGTGGTGAACAGAAACCAACGGACTGATGTGAGAAGAAGGAAGGCCAGAGAGAAGAAGGTTGCAGTAGTCCAACCGAGAAATAACCAATGCATGAACAAGAGTCTTGGCAGAAGAGACAGACAAAAATGATCGAATCCTGGCAATATAATACAGGAAAAAATGACAGGATTTAGCTACTGCCTCAGTAGTACTGGCAGTTTATTGATAGAAAATGGATGCAGAATAAAAATGCAAAGAAAGCTCACACATTTCTTTAGAGCACAGATCTAGCGACTCCCAAAGAGCTGGCATTTGCTGGGGTACCAAATCAACAGCAAACAGAAATTGTTCTTAGAACCCCAAGTTCTCCAGGTTGGTTGTGCATGTAACTTCTGGAGCGAAGCCAAATTGGTTAGGCCTCAGCTCCATTATATACTGTATACACTTTTCCAATGCTTTGTTTGTGCATGAAACACTGCAGGCAGGTAAATGAATTACCTGTCCTGTGATTAAAAGATCCCAACATTCCAACAACCGGGGATGGGGGAGAAACCCAGTAAAGCAAACAGAGGAAAATAAGCAGCTGCCTTGTTGACATAAGGATTACACCCTTATCAGCGTCAGACAGCTAACAATTGTTATCAGTGCCTGCCTGCTTGATTGATACCCATTTCTCTCTATGAGAAGCCTGCAGAAACTGGACTACTCTAAAAAACAAAACAAAAAACCACCCTTTATACAGGCATAAAACAGCATATAGGGCAACTGTATAAGTTCAACACCAGACCTGACTCCTCACCATTTCATAGAATCATAGAATAGTAGAGTTGGAAGAGGCCTCTAAGGCCATTGAGTCCAACCCCCTGCTCAATGCAGGAATCCACCCTAAAGCATACCTGACAGATAGTTGTCCAGCTGCCTCTTGAAGGCTTCTAGTGTGGGAGAGCCCACAACCTCCCTAGGTAACTGGTTCCATTTTTGTACTGCTCTAACAGTCAGGAAGTTTTTCCTGATGTCCAGCCGGAATCTGGCTTCCTGTAACTTGACCCCGTTATTCTGTGTCCTGCACTCTGGGAGGACCAAGAAGAGATCCTGGCCCTCCTCTGTGTGACAACCTTTGAAGTATTTGAAGAGTGCTATCATGTCTCTCCTCATTCTTCTCTTCTCCAGGCTAAACATGCCCAGTTCTTTCAGGGCGTTACTAGACGAGGCTCTAGCGCGCGTTACCTTCCGCAGTCACGTCGAGGCTTCCAGATGACGTTCACGAGGATCCGCCGTTATCCCGCGGTGAAGCCTCTTTCTCCCGACTTTAAAAAAGTGAGTTTTAGGGCGCCTTTTCCTGCTGTCCCGCGGTAATTCGGAGTACGTGTGGGAGGATGTGAGGTCACTGCGGTCGGCACTGGTCAGGAAAAGGCGTGCTAAGGGGGAGTGGTCAGCGGCTTCGGTCAAGCCGCCTCCGCCATTTGCGCGCAGTCCGCCAGCTGGGGCAGCGCGGCGGAGCGGCTTTTTTTTTTTATTTCCCCAGTGACAGTTTGCGCAGGACCGGAGGACCGGAAAAGTGGCTGGTGACTCCTTGCGGTGGGCAGCTACCGTGGCCGCATAATGGCGGTGCTGTACGCTGCCTGTTAGTGTGGGTACCAGGCTGGCAGAGGGCAGAGCTGTTTGTGGGCTGCTGCCATGGCTACGGCCAGATGTGGGTTGGCTCCTTGGGATGGGGCACAGGGCACAGAGGCGGTCATCGCCGCCGACACCTCAGAGGCATGATGGGAGATGTAGGCACAGAGTGGCCATGCAGACGATTGACCTCGGGTCATATGACACCCGCCACGACCCCCATCAGGAAGTGAGCGCATCAATGTTGACCCTCAACAGCACCAGCAGCACTTCAGCTGGCACTGGCACTGCCGCCGCTGCCGCCGCCAGGGCCGGCGGCGGCATCGCTGACGGCTGCGCAAGTTTGCGGTCTTTCGGACGTGCGCAAACCGTGCAGCGAGCGAAAAAAAAAGCCGCGGCAATCAGGCCGGTGTGGCTGCGCAACCGTTCTCGCGGCGGCAGCAGCACAACCGGCGCAAACTTCCGCCACAAATCGAAGGCAGGTGTGGAGCATGAGGCGTCACGGCTGAACGGGAAAAGCCGCTTTCACCGCTCCTCAACGACGGAACACCCGGTAGGTCTAGCAACGCCCTCAGTCTCTCTTCATAGGGCTTTGTTTCCAGACTCCTGATCATCCTGGTTGCCCTCCTCTGAACACGTTCCAGCTTGTCTGCGTCCTTCTTGAATTGTGGAGCCCAGAACTGGACGCAATACTCTAGATGAGGCCTAACCAGGGCCGAATAGAGAGGAACTAGTACCTCATGCGATTTGGAAGCTATACCTCTATTAATGCAGCCCAAAATAACATTTGCCTTTCTTGCAGCCACATCACACTGTTGGCTCATATTCAGCTTGTGATCTACAACAATTTCAAGATCCTTCTTGTTTGTAGTATTGCTGAGCCAAGTATCCCCCCATCTTGTAACTGTGCATTTGGTTTCTATTTCCTAGATGTAGAACTTGGCATTTATCCCCATTAAATTTCATTCTGTTGTTTTCTTCTGTCAAACTCAGTACACAGGGGAAGATGGTTTGCAAGGTATCCTGGTCCCAAATGTTTAGGGCTTTGAATGCCAGCAACAAAAAACATGGCTTAGTAGCTAATAGGAAGCCAATGACATTTTTGTTTTTTGTTTTCAACACAGCTGTAATATATGCTTAGCTCAATGCTCCACATTGAGCACCCTGTATGCTGCATTCTGCACTAAGTGCAGCTCCCAAACTGGGCGCAAGGGCAGCCCCACACACAGTGCATTACAGTAATCTAATCATGAAGTTCGTTACCATTGGCCCTCCTCATGATGCCTCCTGGGCACAGGCTGGTGTGTCCGCCTCCGCGCATACACATCTGCATCCACAACCTCTTGCACGGCATGTTCTGCAAGGCACACAGAAAAACAAAAAGGGCTGCTTCACACACACACACACATCAACATGGCAACAAACATACATTTGCAGCCGTGTGCACACGCAGTGGGGGAGCTGCAGCCAATCCCAGCTCCCTGCTGCATTTCTCTGCGTAATACCAGTGTTTGGAAAGAGGTGTCCCTATATTACTTCTCATGTCTATATGTCAGAAATGTTTGTAAGTGACATCATGACCATGTTTACAGCATGAGCAGTGACCCATGGCCCCAGAGGAAGATGCACCCAGAGCCCCACCTTCATATCAAAAAAGCCATCCAGGCAGATCAGCAAGGCTTGGATGAGCACTCCAATACAGATGCGCATCCAGATGTGTGTGGTCTGTGACACATCTGGAAGCTGTGGCTATCTGGAGACCATGGGACAGATCCAGAAACCGTCACACAGAGCAGAAACACTGAAATCAATGGGACTAAAGATAGCTATGACTTTCCAACTATGACTAAACCTTGATCTAACCCATTCTTGGATTAGGGGCAAAAAGATTCACTAAGGATATGGCCACACCAGCTGTCTCATTGATTTTTCATTCATTTCATTTCACTGTTATTTCTCGTTGTCATAGGACTCATGCATCTGCACCAGCAAAATTCAGTAAGTACAGCCACGGAGAGAAGTATGTTGTACTGCCTGCTACGAAGTTTTTAAAGACCAGGAGCCTGTCAGGGGGTGGGGGGAGGTGGCTGGCAACAGCGTTAACTTGGCTGAATATACAGGGATTCAAACCCAGACTTTTAAGAGCAAAGCATTCAAAGATTCCTGCAATGAGCAGGGGGTTGGACTCGATGGCCTTATAGGCCCCTTCCAGTTCTAATATTCTATGATTCGAAGCCCTATGCCTGAATGGATGTATCTGTCCGTTTTGATTTCTCCTACATTCAGATTTTAAAATCTCACATTCTTTTTGTCTCAAACATGGCAAATTTTGGAAAAATTCTTACCAACACCCAAATTGCAGTAAAATTCTTACACACCCCTATATTTTTGAAGAGATCTCAAAATCTGCTGGCTGCACATAGACTCCAACTTGGGCAGGCCTCCAGCAGAAAGCAGACACTGAAAATGTTGCTGTCTGTAGTTCAGCCATTTGAACATGGTCCCCAGATGGTAATTTTGTTACACTAGCACTCCCCATTACCCTTATTGGTTGTGATGGGATTTAGGGAACAAAGTGATCTCTTACATATGCAAAGACCAGGGCCAGTTAGGGCTTTCCAGGTTAAATCCATCATTCTGATTTTGTTCCCTGACCGCTATTTGGAGAACACTAGTGCAGAGCCTAAAAACACAAAAATGAAATAGTCTCTTAGGAAAAACAGCAATCAGCAAAACTGACCTTCCCTAACATATCTGCCCTCCAAATATGTTGGACTACAACTCCCACAACTGGCTGGGGTGCAGCTTGGAATTGTAGTCCAAGACATCTGGAAAGCAAAGCACAAGGTTGGGAAGACTGGGCTAAATGAAAGAAATTGACTCTTAAGAGTCGACAGGCTAAATGAATGAAACTCTTAATAGAGTCAAGCGGCTAAATGAGTGAAATTGACTCTCAGTAGAGTCAATAGGCTAAATGATATTGAGTCGACATAGTCAACAGGCCGAATGAATGAAATTGACTCTGGAATATGAAATTGACTCATAACAGGCAAGGAAAAACAGCAACCAATGAGCATTTGAACTCACCAATCTCATCTAAAAGACTCTCATGACCAGCAGGGTGAGATGCTTTCTCCTGTTTTAGAAAGAAAGAAAGAAAGAAAGAAAGAAAGAAAGAAAGAAAGAAAGAAAGAAAGAAGGTGGTGGTGAAGGGAACACAGAAAGAAAATAATCAGCTGGGGAAGTGCTCCCCCTCTCTGGCAACATCAATGGGCTGAGCTTTAGAAATAGCATCCTAAATGGTGCATATTTCAGAAAGAGGTTTCTGAAATCCGTAAGGCTCCCTCTTCCCAGGTAATCTCTGTGCCAGGGGTTATGTTGCAGCATGGCTCTTTCCAGTGCCATTAGAAGCGCATTCTGGCGCGCTTGCACTAAAATGGCATCCGTAGGGAAGGACTTCCAATACGGTGGTCGGCACGCACTTTTGGTGAAGGCATTCTGAAGCTGGCCAAAATAGACTCATCCCTGGCGTAATCACTCAAGGAAATGTGTGTTGAGGGAGGGAGAGGGGAGGACTCTAGCTCAGTGGTAGAGCACCTCTTTGCACACAAAAAGGTCTCTCAGGTTCAGCATCTGCAGGTAAAATGATCGGGTAGCAGGGAATAGGGAAGACATTTGCTGACCGAGATCAGCTGATGATGGGTGAAGACAATTCTGGGCTTACAAACCCACTCATAACCAAAAGAACAGAAGGAGACATGCTGGATCAGACCAAGGGTCCGTCTAGTCCAGATCAATGCCCAAACATCTGTAGACCAAGAACCCACACGCAGGACATGGGTGCAACAGTACCCTACTACTCATGTTCCACAGCGACTGGTGTATATAGGCTGCCTGCCTCTGATACTGGAGATAGCACATAGCCATCAGGACTTGTATCCATTGATAGCCTCTTCCTCCAAGAATTTATCCAGACCTTTTTAAAAGCCACCCAGATTGGTGGTCATCACTACAACTTGTGGTAGCAAATTCCGTAGATTAACTCTGCTCTGTGTGAAACACAGCTTCCAATCTTATTGCAAACTTGCAAATTCAGATATTGCACCAAACCACTGTTGCGTTTCATTAACCATGGGGGTTTGGTGTGGGATGTCTGTCTGAACTGAGCCATTGCCTCATCACAGCATGATCGCCACTGTCAAAAGATCTGGACAACGTTAAAAAAAAAAAAGGAAAAAGGAAAAATACAGGCAGATGGTAAGCTATTTCTTCTAGAGAGCCTCAGGTGCCAGATGCATAGCAATTACATTAGCTTGACCCTATTTTGATCCAAGGTTTCCAAAGGCATTTACGGAGTGCCATGTCAACTACCATATTTGATCGCAACAGGGTCGCCTCACATTCCCACAGAAGGTTAACTGAAATTTAATGCTGCACTGAATAAAGTGCCCCTTCCACACCCAGCCACTCCGCCCTCCCCCCCATCCCCATATAGTGAAATATGAGTTCTCCTAGGGAAATTGAGAATTAAAGAGATCTTCATTGCAGACCAGAGAAAATCATAAATTACAGCCCCAACAACTGGCCGTAGGAGAATGTGGACATGAAAAGTTTGCAGAGATTGAACATGGACAAAAGTAAACTTAATACAGGATTGGGTTATCGAATTCTGGGAGCAGGATTTGGCTTCCCAGATTAGAGTGCCTGGATGCAAAAGAGGACGGGGCTTTTACACATTTAATTGTTATATAGAAGAGGGAATTCCAGCAGGGAATTCCATACATTGCCTGTACGACAAGTGATACCTACTGAAATTCCCTTTTCTACATAACTATTACGTAGGGAATAATTAAATAATTATTACATAACTGTTCTCCTTTGCATCTGGCTATCCAATCTCACGTAAACCTTTGGGCTGGCTAGAACTGGAGACGGATCACTAACCCGATCTGCTCAGAAATAAGCCTCATCAAATTCACTGGGAACTCCTCCTGACTCAGGTTGCAGTCCTATACACAGGGGACTTATATGTTCATTCGATTAAAGCTCAGATGCTAAGTTAGGACATTCATTAATGTGTCTTCAGCCCCAACAGTTATCAGTGCACTTCAAAACCACTATAAAGCAGTAGTGTAGATCCTGCCTTAGTCATCATTGGGCTATTTTTGGGGATTCTCCCCTGCCCCCAGGATTTCCCCCCTAGATTTTTTGTTCTTCTGCAAACACTGGGATTTCCCCAACCCTGGCAATACTTCCCTTGGGTGAGCGGGTGGCAATATTTTGGCTGCATCAGCAACAGCACTCACCGCCTGGACACAGGAAATATAGGAATGATTAACATTCAGTTCCTGCAATTCCTTCTTGGTTGAGGATTCCATCTCTGCAGATTTTTCCTCGCCCCCACAACCCCTCCCTGCATGAATGTATCATCTGACATATGAGATCATAATTAGGAGAAAACATTGATTTGTTCGACTTCATGGAGGACAAAATAGAAGGAATGATTAACTTTCCATTCCAGTAGTTCTCTCTTGAGCAAGGGTGCCTTTTCTTTAAATATCCACACACACCCTCCTGTCCCTGCAAGAATGTATGTATCATCTGACAAATGAGGTAATGATTAGGGGAAAACATCCTAAGACTTTACGGGAAGTAAAATAGGAACAAGCTGCCAACACTACTAATGGAAACCTGGAGAATGTCCACAGGACTCTACCCATCCAAGCAGAAGGGAACACAAATGTATCTGCTGTGTCATTCTGGACAAGGAATACGGCATTTACTTTTTTTAAAAAAATGCCTTTAGTATATTCAGTCAGGCAGCTGCACTGCTTGGCTGTCTTTGATTTGGCAAGAAGCTATAAAATTAGCAAACGCTGATCGTGCGCTTTGGTGTGTCCAGAGGGCTTCTGGTGCATTAGCTTAGAAATTCTTAAAATAGCCCTGTAGAGGTGTGTGGGGAGAGAAATTGTATCATCTCCACTTTGTGTATTGGGAGAAGAGAGGCTGGAGCCAGGAGGCACTGGCTTGCTTATTTCATTTATGTAATACCAGCGGATGGGCCTGGCTTTGCTTGATTTGGAACAGCCCTCTGTTTGATACAGCAAATGTACACAGCTGTCAGAGTCGACATCTTGGACTGGGTTCACACAACACGCTAATCCACCCTCAGTGGCTGAGTACAAGCTGTTGCTGAACTGTGGGTTGTTTGTTGAACTGTGCTAGGTGCAACCTATGAAGAGAGACTGAAAGAACTGGGCATGTTTAGCCTGGAGAAGAGAAGATTGAGGGGAGACATGATAGCACTCTTCAAATACTTAAAAGGTTGTCACACAGAGGAGGGCCAGGATCTCTTCTCGATCCTCCCAGAGTGCAGGACACGGAATAACGGGCTCAAGTTAAAGGAAGCCAGATTCCGGCTGGACATCAGGAAAAACTTCCTGACTGTTAGAGCAGTGCGACGGTGGAATCAGTTACCTAGGGAGGTTGTGGGCTCTCCCACACTAGAGGCCTTCAAGAGGCAGCTGGACAAGCATCCGTCGGGGATGCTTTAGGGTGGATTCCTGCATTGAGCAGGGGGTTGGACTCGATGGCCTTGTAGGCCCCTTCCAACTCTACGATTCTATGATTCTATGATCACAACACTTGATAACTGGCATGTCTGTAGCCTCGTCCTAAATTCCATCTTAAGACTCAACATCAAGTCCTTTTCTTCCTCTCTTCTCCCCAAATCTTTTTTTGTAGCATCTCAAAAACTTGCACAGTACCGTGTCCCCTTTGATCAAGTCAGTCCCAGGTTTTGGATTTGCACCATGGTTTAGGGAATACATGAAGTCGCATCCGTGGCAACCTGGATTTAAATGATCAGTGATATAAATCAATCCACCCTGCCAAGTTCCAATAAGCATTTGGAGCGGACTTAATCACCCCAGCTCTTTCCCTACCACACATTGAAATGGCTGTGTGCACCTACATGCTGTCCAATCCCTTAGCTGTGCTGATTGCATGTAGAGTTGTTAAATCAGTTTTCCGGAGTAATTAATCTGTGCTAAGTGATTTTACGATCGTCCTCTATTTCCCGAGAAGGCCTTATTGGTCAGTCTCCCAGGTCATGCTGAAACTGATACTGGGTGTGTGTGTTTATTCTACACACCCCATCTCTATACCAGGCATATCCATTTCAGCAGGGCACAGGGCCGCAGCCAAAAAAGTCTCGAGTCTCGAATACCCCTGGGGGTATCGTACAGCAGGAATGAGCAGAAAGTAGATCCGAGATCTACTGGTAGATCTCTGGGCAATTTGTCGTAGATTGCGAAGTGTTTCCAATGCCTAATAGTTTAACCACAGCATGTTAAACAGCAAGTAACAAAATGGCCGAACTTTCGCTAATCGCTTCTCTCTCCCTCTTTCAGAGCCTTGGGTGTTTTTTTTTCAGCTGCAAAATAGGAATATCAGTTGTTTGCCTTTGGTCAGGTTTTTATGCAGCTCTGCTGGCCAGTTTCAGAGTTACACGTTAGAATTCCTGATCTGCTGTAAATTCAAACATGTATATATGCAGCTTGATCTCAGATGTATGGCTTATTGTGGGGAGGGAGAATCAAAGGAACATAGGAAGCTGCCTTTATCCAGAGTCAGAACCTTGATCCATCTAGCTCAGTTGACACTGAGCAGAAGTGACTCTCTGTTGTTTCAAGGCAAGAGTTTTTCCAGTTCTACCTGGAGATACTCGGGACCTTCTGTATGCAAAGTAGGTGATCTACCAATAAACTACGGCTCCTCCGATTGGCTCCACCCCCCTGAGCCACCATTTTGCATTAGGCTTTGGTTACGGGATCGTGGAGTTCTAGCAATAAAATATTAAGATCCCACAAGCCTGAAAGCGGCCCAGCCCTGTCATATGTCATACAGTACCTGAATCTTTCTCTGGCTCAGCTGAGGCTGGGTGGCTTTGTGCTCCAGATGAGGGGGGTGCCCCTTCTGTGAATCTCTACTGAACAAGATACTGGTGAGTCGCTGCAAGGATGCCTCCAGCTCTTCCTCCGTGCACTCCAGATGTTTTCCTGAGCTGCTGGAGTATTGGGTGTTTGAAGCCGAGCTGCTCTGAGATGCTTTCTCTATTTCTCTCCTGATTTCATCAGCTGGCTTCCGCCTCATCAAAATGACGACGAAGGCAAAGAGGATCATGCATAAGTAGACCACCCACACTTCCTCCATGACAGCACTTCTGGGTACCAAGAGCAGCGGGTATTTTAGATGTTGTCAAAGTAGACTAAAGCTAGTGGTGGGCCCAGCAGGAGTTTTAGGTTCCCAAAACGTTACAGTTTTCAGAGTCCAGATAAAAGGAAGAACCAGGCTTTCTTTTGGATGAGCCGTGACTTTTGCTGCCGAAATGTTAGTAAGTTTCAAGAACGGTATTCGGAATCGCCCCGTGTCCACTCGGACGTTTGAAATTTTAAAAAGATGATAATTTTAAAAAATACTTTCACGCTTTACAGCAAGGGTTTTCCAAAGGGCTAAATGCCAAGACAATAATTACATTCCCTGAAATCAGACTGCCCACAAATACGTAAATGTGAGCACACCTGGAATATCTTAATGCAGTTAAGCTACTTTTAAATCTGCACAGCCACTAAGTACTTGCTCCATTTAAATATATATATATATATATATATATATATATATATCTGCACAGCCATACATTAAAATCTGCACAGCCATACATTAAAATGTCTTTTAAAAATTCTTTGCCAAGGTAGACCCCACCCCCACCCCCACCTTGTAAACAAACCCAATCTCTTGATTGGTCCAGAGCGGTCAGTCTGGATGGATGCTTGATGATCTCCTGCAGGGCTATTCAAGTCAAGATATCCCTGCTAAATTCTCTCTCGCATCCGTTCACCCACCTTCCTTTCAGATCCACCCACCTGGCTACTCCATTTATAGGTTAACAGAAAAGGGACCAGCTGAGTCACCAGTCCGCCCCCATCTTGAACCAATCCTGGAAGAGGGACGGTGGAGAGAGTTCATCCATTTGTAGGGAGTGGGCCGAAGGGCCAACATGGAACCAGCGAGCCAAAAAGTGAATGGAGAAGGCTTGGCTCTTTTTCTCCCTCTTACCTTCCTAGCAAAGTCTGGGCGAAGTCAGAACACATTTCACAGTCCCTGCCAGGAGTTTTTTGTTACAGTCGGGAACGGCAGTCCTAAAAGCGGGAGAGGCTGCATCCAGGTACTGGCTGCCTCTCCTGTTTTACACCCCTCAACTTGCTGGCAGATCCGTCCCAGGCGTTTTTTAATTATTTCTTCTTGGCACTGAATCTTGCCCAGCTGAACAATGAAGGTTCCTGTGTCTTTTGTGGACTGAAATTGATTTTGTGATGCAGGCAAATTTTGAACCATACACCGTGCTTGGAAGCAGTTTGATGTTTAAAACATCTCTCCATGTACGGTTGAAACAACCACCACCCCAGAACGCTAGTGTTCCTGAGCATCTCAAGATTACTGTAGTGAATGCACTTATTAACTAAGATAACAAGCTGCATGGCAGGATGGGACTCCTGTTCCTTCAAAGGGAGACAGAACTTCAGCAGATGGACATTTTAGGGTTGCCAACTGACCTGACCTGGCTTGCTCTTGTGCCATTAACAGAAACTTGATCAAGAGGTGGATATTTTCATGGCAGGGAGATAAACATCATTTGCTACTGTCTGTTCATGAAGCTGCTTTTGTTAAACAGCACAGCTACAGCGGCTGGCATTTTTCTTACTTCTCCATGGCAAAGGGGCACCTTCCCAACGTCTACACAAATTCATACAGTGTGGTCTTAAGCACTTCTTTGGATGCAGGAATAGCTGAGTTTAATGGGATCTGGACTAAACACGCTTTGGATTTCACCACTAGTCTATGCACCGCTTAATTTGAAGTCCCACTAGGTCCAGGACATAGGAAGGCAGCCCTGTAGAGTTACTAAGAGGTGAGGCCCAACTTAACTTAGTGAAGCTGCCATCCAAGCAAACATGTATAGAGATCTTGGTCTTAAAGATACATCAGCTCTGTTCCTCGTTGTGTCTTATTGTTAGGCTAGCTTAGAACTAGAACAAAGAAGTCAACAAAATACCTTGTTCTAGATACACCGTTATTTCAGTCCACGACCACAACACACAACTTGGGACACTTTCTTCTCTCGCCTTCTTCCTGCATAATTCAAATCACACGTTTAAGACTGACTTAAAGCAGATTTCAAAAGAAGAATGAAAGAGGCAAGTTCTGGAAACCTATTTATTGTGTATTTCACTCAAGGTTGGAAAAAAAATCCTTGATCTGTTCAGTCGGTCACTACATCACGTCCATCTCTACTCCCCCAGGCTTTGGGGCAGGCTTTTTACACTGTACAAGTGTTTCCATTTGTTTTTTCAGGCCGTACCTGACACTCAGCTTTTGGGGTAGGTGCTGTTAGTTTTTAAAAGGGAACTTCCACGAAGTGTTCAGGATCCACTGAAAAATCAACCCCAAAGCATCCAACAAGCTTCTTTAGAAAAAATTAAAGCGGAACTCCTCTTGGGAAGGTGCAAAGACCAAAGAGCAAGCGTCGGCTGTCCCAGAACAAGCTGAGGTGGCAGGAGGGTAAAGAAAGGAATCTGTGGGGCTCTGGTCTCTTTTGGCCGTTTCCGCGGACTTGCGGAAAACCCGGCTGCTCTTCCTGTGGGCCCCGTCAGCCACTTCTGTGATGTGAGCCGCTTTCGAAGCTGACAGGGGAGGAGGAAACAGAAAGAATGGATCAATGCGAAAAGCTCTGAATGTACAGTAAACTGAAGGCTGTGGTTTATTTATTTATTTATTACATTTCTATACCGTCCAATAGCTGGAGCTCTCTGGGCGGTTCACAAAAATTAAAACCGTTCAAAGTATAAAACAACAGCATAAAACCATAATATAAAATACAATATAAAAGCTCAAGCAGGTAAAAACAGCAGCAATGCAAAATTACGAATTTAAAACACCAAGTTAAAATTTATTTATAGACTGTTAAAATGCTGGGAGAATAAAAAGGTCTTCACCTGGCGTCTAAAGGCATATAATGTAGATGCCAAGCGAACCTCCTTAGGGAGCTCATTCCACAGCCGGGGTGCCACTGCAGAGAAGGCCCTCCTCCTGGTAGCCACCTGCCTCACTTCCTTTGGCAGGGGCTTGCGGAGAAGGACCCCTGAGGATGATTAGTAATAACAGGACACAATTGGGGTGCTTAGCACTCATCCACAAAAACTCACATTTGAAGTGAAAGATAAACAAACATTTTTATCTATTTCTACTGTGGGTGAGTCATATTTACATCACTCCGACATATGCTGTCTGAGGATACTATTATATAACGTTCATAATCAGGCATACAGAAAGATATGCTCTTCTTGTTGGTATACAACCCTTAACACATATTAAAAAAAAATCCAACAGGGCAGAAGCCTCCAATGCGTAGGTAAATCAAAAAAAGTTCAAACAAGAATAATATACAATGTATCGGCAATTAAAATAACAACAACAGCATTTTGCAGAACAGCATGTGGAAAAAATGCGGTTGAGAGCATTATTTGGCTGATCTATACATGAGAACTACAAGACAGTGTTGTTGGGAGGGCTTCACCCCAAAGATACAGCCACGGCTCCTTCTAGGAATAAGTGTTCAACTGACAAAGACATCTCGAAACGGGCACTGTACCGGACACCTGTCTACTTAGACGCCTAGAATATTGAATTTGTTGGGTGGGTCTATACTCCAGGAAATAAAGCCAGACTGCTCACTTGAGGGAATGGTATTAAAGGCAAAACTGAAGTACTTTGGCCATATAATGAGAAGACAGGACACCCTGGAGAAGAGGCTGATGCTAGGGAAGGTGGAAGGCAAAAGGAAGAGGGGCTGACCAAGGGCAAGATGGATGGATGAGATTCTGGAGGTGACAGACTTGACCTTGAGGGAGCTAGGGGTGGCAACGGCCGACAGAAAGCTCTGGCGTGGGCTGGTCCATGAAGTCACGAAGAGTCGGAAGCGACTGAATGAATAAACAACAACAATATTGTACTTTTTTTAAAAAAAACATATCACATGCTGTTCTGTAAAATGCTGTTATTGTTATTTAATTGCTGATACATTGTATGTTATTTTGGTTTGAACTTTTTTTGATTTACCTACGCATTAGAGGGTTCTGCTCTGTTGGATTTATTTTTTTGTGTTAAAGGTGTGTATCAACAAAAAGACCATATCATTTTTGTATGCCTGATTATGAACATTATATAATCATAGTGTTATATAATGTTCATAATAATCATAATGTTATAGAATGAGGATAGCATATAATGTTTAGATAGCATATAAACATTATATGCTATCCTCAGACAGCATATGTAGGATTGATGTAAATATGACTCACCCACAGTAGAAATATATAAAAATGTTGGTTTATCTTTCACTTCAAATGTGAGTTTTTGTGGTTGAGTTTTTGTGGTTGAGCATCCCAAAAGCTCTGAACGGACATGCAGAGGCTTGCGCTGTAAAGACTGCCGAAAGCTGGAGACGGCCCTGTGCAGCTGTACACCACTTGGGTTGTCCGGTTTTGGACCCAATCAGAAACGGCGCCGTTTTTCTTTTTACCCCGCTTGTCAGCTGAAATAGGTCCCCAGGGCAGCTTACACAAGATCAGTAACGAACAACACAGTTCCTGATTGCAGAGTTACAATCTCAAAGACATGACACAAAAGGAAGGGAGAGATAGGGAGAGGAAAGCAAACTCAGGGACTAGTTCTTAATTATTATTATTATTATTATTTATTTATATAGCACCATCAATGTACATGGTGCTGTACAGAAAACACAGTAAATAGCAAGACCCTGCCGCATAGGCTTACAATCTAATAAGTTGTAGTAAACAATAAGGAGGGAAGGAGAATGCAAACAGGCACAGGGAAGTGTAAACAGGCACAGGGTAGGGCAAAACCAACAGTGTAAAGTCAGAACAAACTCAATATTTGAAGGCTATAGGGAAAAGAAAAGTTTTGAGCTGAGTCTTAAAAGCAGTGATTGAGTTTGTAGTTCTCAAGTGTTCTGGAAGAGCGTTCCAGGCGTAAGGGGCAGCAGAAGAAAAAGGACGAAGCCGAGTAAGGGAAGTGGAGGTCCTTGGGCAGGCGAGAAGCATGGCATCGGAGGAGCGGAGAGCCCGAGCGGGGCGATAGTGTGAGATGAGAGAGGAGAGATAGGCAGGAGCTAGGCAGTGAAGAGCTTTGAAGGTCAGTAGGAGAAGTTTATATTGGATTCTGAAGTGAATTGGAAGCCAATGAAGAGATTTCAGAAGTGGAGTGACATGGTCAGAGCGGCGGGCCAAGAAGATGATCTTAGCGGCAGAGTGGTGGACAGAGACCAGCGGACTGATGTGAGACGAAGGAAGGCCAGAGAGAAGAAGGTTGCAGTAGTCCAACCGAGAGATAACCAGTGCGTGAACGAGAGTCTTGGCAGAAGAGACAGACAAAAATGGTCGAATCCTGGCAATATTATACAGGAAGAAACGACAGGATTTAGCTACTGCCTCGATGTGAGGAGTAAAGGAGAGCGAGGAGTCAAATATAAAGCCAAGACTACGAGCTTCCTTGACCGGAGTAAGCGTGACATCGTTGACAGTAAGGGAGAATGAGAGGTGAGGAGAAGGTTTAGGAGGAAAAACTAGCAGTTCAGTCTTTGCCATGTTAAGTTTCAAACGACGATGAAGCAGCCAGGCTGAGATATCTAAAAGACATGCCGAGATACGATCGTGAACATCTGGAGAGAGTTCCGGAGATGAAAGATATAATTGTGTATCATCGGCATACAGGTGATATTGGAGGCCGTGAGATTGAATGAGCTTGCCCAAGGGCAGCATGTATAGAGAGAACAACAACGGGCCAAGCACCGAGCCTTGCGGAACCCCAACTGAAAGGGGAAAAGAGGAGGACGAGCTGCCGTTAGCCGACACGCTGAAAGAGCGACCCTCTAGATAGGAGGCGAACCAGTTATAGACAGAGCCACAGAGTCCAAGGTCGTGGAGGGAATCTAAGAGAAGATCGTGATCAACCGTGTCAAAGGCTGCGGTTAGATCAAGGAGAATAAGAACAGAATAATGGCCTTTAGACTTGGCAGTAAGAAGATCATTGGTGATCTTGGTAAGGGCTGTTTCAGTGGAATGCAAAGGACGGAAGCCAGATTGAAAGGGATCCAGAGCAGAGTTATTAGAGAGAAAGTCAAGACAACGAGAGTAGACCAGACGTTCCAGGATCTTTGAGACAAAGGGCAAGAGGGAGACAGGTCGGTAGTTAGACAGGGATAGTCGATCAAGAGTGGGTTTTTTGAGAATGGGAGAGACTGTAGCATGTTTAAAAGCAGAAGGAAATGAACCAGAGGACAGAGAAGAATTAATGATGTGAAGCAAGGACGGGAGGATAGCGGGGATAAGATTAATAAAGACGCGAGAGGGAATCGGATCACGGGAACAAGTGGAAGGCTTCGATGAGCGCAGTATTTTAGACAGTTCATCAGCTGAGACCGAAGGGAATGCCGAGAGAGTTGAAGGAGGAGCTGACAGGTGAGGGACAGGAGCTGGAAGCGGAGCAGAGTTGGCTAGATCGGAGCGTATAGTTTGGATTTTAGCATTGAAGAAAGAGGCAAAGTCGTTGGCAGACAGGGAGGCGGGGAGAGATGGCGGATTAGGCTTCAGAAGAGAATTGAAGGACGCGAAGAGCCGCTGAGGGTGCTTAGCATTTGACTGGATCAACGTTGAGTAGTGCTGCTGTTTGGCCAGTGAAATGGCAGAAGAGAAAGAGGAGAGAACAAATTTGTAGTGGACAAAGTCCGCCCAGTCCTTGGTCTTACGCCACAGGCGTTCGGCTGCCCGGGAACAAGAGCGAAGGTAGCGGAGGAAAGAGGTGAGCCACGGTTGGGGTTGAGAGGGGCGAACTATCCGAGTTGTAGATGGAGCAAGATTATCAAGAGTTGAAGATAAGGAGGAGTTAAAGGAGGAGACGGCTGAGTCCAAGGAGACGGCTGTGTAGACAGAAGGAAGAGAGGAGGCTAAGGACTGAGAAAAAGCCTCGTAGTTGATAGAATGCAGGTCACGACAAGGGCGAGAAGCGGGACGTGAAGGAGGGGGATTGTGAGTAATATTGAAAGAGACTAGATGATGATCTGACAGAGGAAAGTCAGCGATAGAAAAGTCCAGGACAGAGCAGTTCCGAGTGAGGACAAGATCCAGACAGTGTCCAAGGGAATGTGTGGGTGCTTCAGACCAGAGCTTAAGATCGTAAGAGGAAGATAAGGAGCGAAATCGTAGAGCTGCAGCATCGTGAGGGTCATCTACATGGATATTGAAGTCACCTAAAATCAGAGTAGGAGAGTTGTCAGAGAGGAGAAAGGACAGCCACGAGTCGAGGTCAGAGAGAAATTTAGAGGATGAGCCAGGGGGGCGGTAGAGAACTGCAACCCGCAGTCGCAGCGGAGTGAAGAGTCTCACCACATGTGCCTCAAAGGAGGAGAAACAGTGTGAAGGTGGAATGGGAAGAGGCTGGAACTGGCACAAACTCGATAATAAAAGACCCACACCACCACCTCGACCCTCTGGGCGACTCGAGTGAGAGAAAGAGAGTCCTCCAAGAGAGAGGGCAGCAGAGATGGCGGTGTCATGGGCAGGAAGCCAGGTTTCAGTAAGAGCAAGGAGGTGGAGAGATCTAGAGAAGAACAAGTCCTGGATGACAGGGGCCTTGGAAGCAATAGAGCGACAGTTCCATAAGGAGCACGAGAAAGGCAGCTGTGAGGGGGGGAGACACCGAATAGGAATTAGGTTGGGAGAGATGAGCTTGGAGTGAGCCATGGGGAACAGATATGGTGAGAAAGGAATTAGGAGAAGAAATGGGGAGAGAGATAGCAAGTAGGCAGGGAAGTAAGACATGCGCAGGACGGGATCAGCCAGAAATGGCCTGGCCAAGACCAGTATCAGGAAGCAAGAAGGTAGGTACAGTGAAGTGCAGACAGATGGGGTAAGTTAAGGCAGTCACATTGCCAGACTAATAACCCGACCGTGCAGGAGAGCATGTCTTGTAGCAGAGGTGGTGTACTTAAAGGTACAGGGCTCTTATAATAGCCAGCTGGAATGGAAACTGGGAGAGGAGGAAGCCGACGGAGCTGGTCTCTCAGCAGAGTTGATAAAATGGCCCTCAGTGGAGGCTGGTGGCTCCGATGTCAATGGGGAGGTGAATCCGTTCCAGGTTTCAATCAGAACTCTAAAGCAGCTTCCACACCTTGGATAGCTGCTTTAGAGTTCTGACTGGTTCAGGCTGAAACCCGGAACGGATTCACCAGCCACCAGCTTCCACTGGTGGCCCTACAGTTCCCCCTCTCCCTCTGTGGCAGCCTGATGGAATGGCTGCGGCTAAATGACAGTTCCGATACGCTGCTGCAGCGGCTCAAACTCTGTTTGCCCATTCTTATCCTGCTCCCGAAGGGCCACCCTGGCTTTTCCTTACCTGCTTGCATGAGTTTCAGTTGCTTCTGCCTTTCCTCGGCCATCTTCATTCTGTAGTCGCCAAACATGGCCCGCATCAGCTGGCGCTTTTTCGCCAGCACTGCCTTTTCGCTGCGCAACGTCTTGATGGCCCGGAGCGCCTCATCCACTGAAATACGGCAAAGGAGCTTACTCACATTAGTATTACGAGTGGAAACTGCAACAAATTGTTGCAGTGCTGAGGGCGCCTCATTTCCCACGACCGCCCCCTCCCCCTGCAGAATTCCGTGGCCACTCAGCATGCTCAGTTCCCATTTAGCTGTATTGTCTCTCCCCACCCACCCACCCACCCACCCTAATAGGCTTCTTTTG
Organism: Elgaria multicarinata webbii; assembly: GCF_023053635.1. Taxonomy (NCBI): domain Eukaryota; kingdom Metazoa; phylum Chordata; class Lepidosauria; order Squamata; family Anguidae; genus Elgaria; species Elgaria multicarinata. The sequence goes on along the minus strand of NC_086187.1, from coordinate 15,123,354 downwards.
CCCCTATTTTTTTCTTTCTTTTTGTAGTTCTGCAAACTTTAGGGCCTCCTGAGTCTACTTTCTTGTGTGTAGGTGGCATCATTTTGGTTAGGAAGGATGCACACTCAGAGAATGACCCATACTGGGTGGAGATAATGGGAGAAGTTGTAGTCCACCACATCTGGATACCAGATTGGGGAAGGCTGATATATACTAAGGATTACGAAACTGACATGTTCCCCTTCAGCGCTGGCTTTCGAAACAGTTAAGAAACCATACAAGAAACGAACACCACCTCAAAAAAACCCCAACAACCTCAGTTCCCTTATAAATAAAAGAAAAGCAGCAGAGTGATCAACTATTTCCTCCCTATAGATAAAGAATTCCACACAAGAGGGAGTGGGTTGGTTAATTTGTTATTGTTACTCCTTGTAGGTTTCCTGTTTTGTTGCTTGTCATCTGTGTTTCCTGTGGGATCGTGTTCTTAGAATGTGTGCTTTATATGTTATATCTTTCGTTAGTCACCTAGAGAGGCCATTGTCCCATAAGACGTCTTAAAAAACCCTTTCACATACTATTGTCCTCCCTGTGAGTAGCCACGTGTGTCGACAAAAGAAACACTCCAGTGTTGGTTTGAAAGAAACTTTACTTTAGGAATAAGTAGCTTTCCATCCTAGGGTGGGATGGCTCAGTTCAGCCATGTGGTCAGCAACCCATGAGGCAACAACAAGGAGGAGGAAGTAGAGGGGAGGAGACAGGAAAGGGGAAAACAAACATCCTGGCAATTCCCTCCCACCTTGTTCAGGTACACATTAACTCTTTAGCTCCAGGTTCAGTGACCTGTAGCCCGAGTTCTGCTAACACACACATACATTAATAAATAAGGTCCGTTCTGTGACAGCGGTGAAAAAACCAGGTGTGTCCCCCCATCCCCAGAAATCCAGTCTATGTCCACGACCCAGAACTTCCCCAAACTTGGGACCCCACCATTCCTGACCATTGGCTAGGAGTTGGGAGTCCAAAACGTCTGGAGGACACCAGATTGAGAAATGCTGCCGTGATGAAATGGGCGGCGGGGGTGGGGTGGAGAGAAAAGGATGGCAAAAACAGGAAGGTACGTTCACAGAAGTACAATTACTGAGCTTTCTTTCTTCTTTTCCTCAGTGAAAGAATAATGAGAAACAGGGATACTGCATCTCCACTGGGTGAGCTCTAAGTCAGGGATGGGCAACCTCTGGCCCTCCAGGTGTTGTGGGACTACAACTCCCATGAGCCCCAGCCACCATGGCCAATCATAGAATAATTAAGCTAGAAGGGGCTTATAAGGCCATCGAGTCCAACTCCCTGCTCAGTGCAGGGATCCACATTAAAGCAACGGTCCAGGATGATGGAAGTTGTAGGCCAAAAACATCTAGAGGGACACAGATCCCACTATAACAAGGTCCATCTTTACTTCCTTAACTCCAAAGCGACAGGAATGGTGAAGGTGCAGTTTTGAGGACCGAATTCTACAGAATGTAACTGTCATGCATCACCTTATCTGGCCCCATGGTGGTTAAGCCAGAAAGAGACGGGCAGTGTTCAGGAGACACCTTAATCCATGGCTTTAACCATGGTGAATAAGGCAAAAAGCCTTATTCACTGTGGCTAAAGCCATGGTTTAAGGTGTCTTCTGAACACAGCTTGGCTTTCTGACTTAACCACTGTCATGTCTAACTCTACTGCACCTGTTTTGGGAGAAGATGTTTCAGGTAATCAATCAGAATCAGATTCAGAACTAGAAGACGCAGCACCAGGCACCAGCCAGCCTGTACCAGTGGGGGAGGAAGCTCTTACGGGCGATTCCCCAGCTGGGAGTCAGCCCTCTCCAGAGCTTAACTCCTCAAGGCCAAATCCTACACACTCAGTGGGAAGTAAGCCTTCTTCCGGAGCTGAGCGTCCAGACAAGCTAGCTTATGCTAGGGTCCACCGGAAGCTCAAACACACAGGGCGGAAGGAAGGTGTGAGAAAGTCAGTTCGATTACGCGAGAACCTGCCTCCGCACCAGGCTCTCTGAAGTTACAGGCGTTTGGAAAGTGGCTTCCTATTCTTCTTGAGCGGACAATTGTCTTGCTTAGTTTGCATAGTTTTGCCTAGGGGGAGGTTTCCAAGAGGTTAGACTTTCTTCAGGTAGAAGAGACATTTGTTACTTAATAAAAGCTTTGTGGATTACTTAGCAAGCCTCATAATTTGCCTCCCATCAAAAGCAGTTTTCTGAGAAACACGACAACCACCATGGTTAAAGCCATGGTTTAAGGTGTCTTCTGAACGGGGCCGCAGAAGCCTCGCTATGTAATATTCCACACTTCCCCTTTCCCGGTTCCTCCCACCCGGCCCATCTTCCCAAGCCCCTTGACTCACTCTGCTTGGGAGTCGACTTCTGAGATTTCAGGCCAAGCTCCAGCTGTTCCACACACCAGTCCACCTCCCTCTTCATCTGTTCATCGGACTATTACATTAAAAGTTTGGAGGGGAGAGAGAAGTGAGACAGTGTAAACAAGTTGGTTAAGCCAGCCTGGATGGGTACTTCTAGCATCTTGCTTCCTTCCGGCTTTTTGTTGCTTATTTGTTTGCTTTTTTGTTTTTATTTGTTAGTTGCTGCATAACAGAGTTCCGGTGCGATGCAAGATTTAAACTTAAGAACAAAACTAAAACTGAAATACAACGGTGCAATCAAATATGAGCAATAACACATCCAAAACCAGCAGGGAGGATAAAAAACGTAGAACGCCAACCTCAATCTATCACCTATTCAAATAAGGAGCGGTAGAACAACCTCGTAAAGGCTAAAAGTAAGAATATAAGAAGAGCCCTGCTGGATCAGACCAAGAGTCTATCCAGTCTAACACTCTGTTCACACTGCGGCCAACCAGCTGCCGACCAGGGAACCACAAGGAGGACACGGGTGTAAAGCCACCCTCCTACCCATGTTCCCCAGCAACTGGTGTACATAAGAACATAAGAAGTGCTATGCTGGATCAGACCAAGGGTCCATCTAGTCCAGCACTCTGTTCACATAGTGGCCAATCGGCCAGGGACCAACAAGCAGGACATGGTGCAACAGCACCCTCCCACCCATGTTCTACAACAACCGGTGCACACAGGCTTACTGCCTCGAATACTGGAGATAGCACACAGCCATCAGGGCTACTAGCCATTGATAGCCTTTACCTCCAGGAATTTATCCAACCCCCTTTTAAAGCCATCCAAATTGGTGGCCATCACTACATCTTGTGGTAGTGAGTTCCATAACTTAACTATGCACTGTGTGAAGAAGTCCTTCCTTTTATTTGTCCTGGATCTCCCACCAATCACCTTCATGGTATGTCCCCTGGTTCTGGTATTTTGAGAATTACTGCCTCTGATACTTGAGGTAGCACATAGCCATCAGGACTAGCAGCCCTTGATAGCCTCCTCTTCCAGGAATTTATCCAACCCCCTTTTAAAGCCATCCAAATTGGTGGCCATCACCAATGGTCATCAAAAATAACCAAGAGCTATCAGAAGTAGAGACCAATAATAATAACATTAATCTTCAAAATAAAAGTCTTTAAAATTAACATTTAAATTAACATTTAAAGCCCTAAACGGCTTGGAGCCAGGTTATCTGAAGGAACGCCTCCTCCCATATGTACCTGCCCGGACCCTAAGGTCATCCTCAGGGGTCCTTCTCTGTGAGCCCCTGCCAAAGGAAGTGAGGCAGGCGGCTACCAGGAGGAGGGCCTTCTCTGCTGTGGCCCCCCCGGCTGTGGAATGAGCTCCCTAAGGAGGTTCGCTTGGCACCTACATTATATGCTTTTAGACGCCAGGTGAAGACCTTTTTATTCTCCCAACATTTTAACAATCTATAAATACATTTTAACATGGTGTTTTAAATTTGTAATTTTGCATTGCTGCTGTTTTTATCTGGTTGAGCTTTTATATTGTATTTTATATTATGGTTTTAATACTGTTGTTTTATACTTTGAATGTTTTTAATTTTTGTGAACCACCCAGAGAGCTCCGGCTATTGGGCGGTATAGAAATGTAATAAATAAATAAATAAATAAATAAATAATCTCATGTTTAAAGGCCTGGAAGAATAAAAAGGTTTGGAAGATGTTCATGTATGAGCATGGGGAGCCTCTCTCTAGGGCGGGTGTCCCCAGACTTTTTGGACCCAATGGTATATTTGGGAATTTGAGTGGAGGCCTGGCTACTCAAAAGTGAGCTAAAGAGGAAGGGAGAACAGTGAGGCTAGAGGGTGGGAGGGAGGGGGAAATAGTGAAGCAAAAGGATAGATGGAAAAGAAAGATCAGGGCTAGAAAGGGAGAGAAAGAAGACTACTCTAACACTTTCAAAGGGTTTTATTTTTAAAAAAAATGGGAAGGAGGCAAGGAATAGAGGGCTTCATGTGTGCCAGTGGAGGTGCCCACAGGCGCCCCGTTAGGGACTCCTACTTTAGGGAGAGCTTTCTGCAACTGGGGGTGCCACCACCGAAAAGGTCTTCAGTCTTGTAGCCACTCTCCATGGTACTGAATTCCAGTTTCAAATAGTGCAAATGGGAGACAAGGAAAGGTCACTCTGAGAAGCCGCAATGGCAGCAGTCTCGCCCTCGTCCCTTGTTCAATATGGGCCACTAATAAACCTGTTTTCAGAGCAGAGACTTAACGGGTCTGTCCTTTTGTGCAATCCGTCCGCCCTGGGTCCCCAGCGTAGGACTTCACACATCACAATTTCAGAGGTACGCCTAAAGGCTGCATTCCTATACCCTCTTACCTAAGAGTAAACCCACTTGAGCTCAGTGGAACTTACTTGTGGGCAGAGTTGCACTTTTTTACACAGTGTTCATCCAACAGGTATGCTTGGTAGGAAAGTAGGATTGGTTGCAGCATACCCATAACGCAAACCTTGAACATATGAATGGAAAACCCTGCAGCCTTCTACCCTTTCATGTTTTGCATCCAGAACAAAGCATGGAAACTAACTATCATGGGCTCAGGTGCGCAGTCTGCATCACTGATTCCCCAGCTGTCACCAACCACAGCCATCGGTGGTATAAATCTGAAAATGTTTACACAGAAATTTAGTCATATCCCGCAAAGACAGTGTCCTTTACCTACCTGACACTTCTCAGCTTGGTCAGATGTATCTTTGCTATGGATCTTGCTGTCTCCCCTTACACTGTCACTGTGTACTACCTTTAAAACTGGTTGTTTCTTTTTCTTTTTCCTCTTGGATGACCCAACAGCTGTCGCTGCCAACTTCGTTTCTTTAGTTCCCGTCAGGGCTGCAGACCAATTAAATAATTTGTACTTAAATCACTTGCCTTTTAACCAATGAAATCCATTATATGTAAATCAGTTTGCATATAATTTGATTCATCTGAAAGGCGTTACAAGCAAAGAAAAAAACCCCCCTTTAGCATCTTTTATTCCATGTGATTGTTACTCCAATAAGTCCACTGACACCGGTAAGTAATGGAAACAAAAACCAGTCCTGGGACTAAAGATGTATTTTTAAAAGGAAAATTGGAAATTTAGCTAATTTGAATAAATTAAGCACTTATATTCAGGTGCAGCCTTGAAACTAAGTCCACAAAAAAAATATTACCCTGCAAATATTTAGCCTGCCTAAACATCCCCAAGGGAATCCTTTGTATTTTACAGAAACTGGTGGTTTTTTTTCCCTTTGAAAGCACCTTTGCCTGGATCAATTCTCAGCTCACCGTAGGTGAGTTGGCTCATGCCTATTTCCAAGACTGAATTAAAACAAGCAGCCAGAGGCTCCATACCTACTTGGGCAGCCTCCGATTTAGGCACCTCTTGCGTAAGGCATTCTCCGTCTCCTCCACCTGCATTGTCCATCACATTTGGCCTATCAGGTTTCGGAAAGTTTGATCTCTCTGGCGGCACTACGGCTCTTTTGGGTAAGGAGGCAACTTCTGCAGCTGCTTCCACTTCAGCCTCTGAGCCTGGGTCTGCAGCAACCGATAGAGATGGGGAAGCATCTGGGATGACAAAGTTGAAAGCAAATTTGGGGCTCTGTGTTCCAGTGGAAAAATCCAGTGTCCCAGAGGGACCGTTACCAGTGGGCCGCTCTCTGGAGTCATCTACGCCACGTGCTTCTGCTGTGGTCCCACTGATACCTTCTGAGGTTCTCTCAGAAACAACGAAGTCAAACTGAAAGCTGTTATGCGACGGAGCAAACCATGACGTCGATGCTGCAGAGGGGTGGCTGGATTGTTTTCTGTACACCACGCTGCCTGAACTGAGAGTATCTCCTGGTTGTATTTGCGTCTTCTCAGGCCTCATGCCTGTAGGGAAACAACAGAAGGGGGCAGGCATTTCAATTTAGCAATAAGATGAAAATACGCTGGTATTTTCTGGCATTTTGTTCCTGCCCACCACTGGAATGAGCCCCCTGAAATCTTCTCTGGAATGGAATTTGGCCCGTGGGCTGAAAAAGGATCTGCACCCCTGCTCCACATCTATAAAGGTCACCGAGGCTGGGGCTTACAGAGGGATGTGAACCACAGAAAAGATTCTGCCCTTAGGATATTCTCGTAGGGATGGGTCCCATCTCCTTGTGGTTGGCTCATGCTTCTCTAGGGAGTCGGCCAATAAAAACATCATAAAAAGCTATCATAAAACCAAGAAACGCAGGAGTAAAAAACATACCGTCCCATAAAATTTGAGAGCAGTGTTACAACTACAACTGAAGAGTGAGATAAAACATTATACACAGATTATCGACGCCTGTCTTTGCGTGTCCTGAATCTCTTGCCACTCAGTTTTGCTGAGAGATTCCGAATTCTAATGCTATGGGAGATGTTGACTTCGCTTTCTGATGCAAATGGAGGATGAAAGGTGCGGAGGAACTGGCATAATGCTGTTGAGTTATGCTAGAGGGCACGGCTTGCCACCTCACCTGTTTGTGAGGCTGTCTTCCTCTCCTCCGCCATCTTGAGCCGGTAGTCCCCAAAGACGCGGTGCATCACCTGCCGCTTTTTCACAAGAGGAGCCTTGCGTGAACGCAGCACCCCGAGGATGCGGTGGGTCTCCTCCGCTACTCTCGAGAATCGGAAGAAAATACAAAGAACATGCAACAGGTAGTCATTGAGCCATGCTAGACCTATGGCACAATGGATATTTGCAACACCTTTGCCAGGCAAAGTGCTTTGCTGTCCTCCTCTCTGTCCCCTTCACAGCAACCCTGGGAGGTAGGTCAATATTTATCCCGCTTTACAGAAAGGAAACTGAGTCTTTTGAGATAATTTGTCCTGAGACAGAGTCCACAAGCATGCTGGAATTTGAGCTCAAGGTCCATTTATGCATCTTCCACAAACAGCACCGTTGTGTGTGGGGAAAAGCTTATTTTCTCCCCCCACCCTTAGCTCCAAACTTATAGCTGGAGAGTGTTACAGGAGCTTCCCCCCCCCCCCCGATCCCATGCTGTGGTTCAAAACAGTAGCATGAGGTCAGGGACAAGGTCCTGCTGATGATAACAGATTCTGGTTGGCTAGAAAAGCTAGTCCAAACGTGTTGATTTTCCCAGAAGAAATGTCGTGTTAGGAAGGTGACTGGGTGAGAATTTAGGGTTACAGCAGATACCTTGGGGCGGAGGAGGGGGCAAAGGCAACACACCTTGCTTGGGAGTTGGGTTGAGACGCAGAAGGCCGGTCTCCAGCTGAGAGATGCACCATTCCAGTTCATCCTGGAGTGTTGGTTTGGGAGCCTGGGTCGATGGAAAAAGCACAGAGATGGCATGAGGACTTCTCTTTAAAAGTAGTTGGTGTGGGCGCGTGATAATACACAGGAAGTTTATACATGCACACAAAGAGAATCATTCCTTCTAATAGTAAACTCAAATGGCTGAGTGCCAACAGGATTGCAGCCAAAACAGGCTCCCCAAGAAACAAGAAGGAGGTATCAGCATGCTGGAACTTAAGATATGCAGAAGTACAAATAATCTTTTTTAAAAATTGAACCCCAAAATGCAGCCTGACACATACATATATGTATGAGAACATAATATGGAAGAGGTTAGATAAAAACCAATGATTTTTTAAAAAAATATATATCAAAAAATCAGATTTTTATTTAAATCACATTTTTTTAAATAAAATGCTTTTTGAGGAAAAAGCTATCTAAAATAGTTTTCTATTTAAGATACATTATAGTCCAAAGGTTATTCATCATGAAATAAGGATTAGTTTTTAATTATGCAGCATAAGGCTGTATATTCACGCAATGTTTAAATTTTTTGGTAAATGAATTCTATTAATCCATTCAGGTAATGATTATTTTTCTCCTTCCAATAAAGTACAGCAGAAAAGTTATCCAAATATGAATGATTAACCTATTAAACTGGAGATAGTTCAACTCGTAATAATTTCATAATTATCTATGATGTGTTTCTAATAGTATAACCAAATCAGTATTTTTTTGATATTACTGTAAAACTAATCTGAAAAGTTGTTATTCTAAAAATGAAACCTTCATCTGGTTGTAAATATTAAGATTATACCAGCAAGAATGAATCTTTGGTAACTCTGAGGCCTTAGCTAGATCTAAGGTTTATCCCGGGATCGTCCCGGGGTCATCCCTGTTCATGTAAATGACACACAGGGGATCCCGGGAGCAGGCAGGGGCGACCCCGGAATAAACCTTAGGTCTAACTAAGGCCTGAGTTGTGTAAAATAAAAGTTGTGTTAAGCTTATAGCGAGGAAGAGTGCACTTTTTTGGGGGGGGGGGGAAGTCACATGATTAAATCGAGTCTTTCTGAGTAGTGATTTAAATCATGATTTAAATCAAATCCACCCTGATATGGTATGTGAAGACGAGGAGAAACTAGATAAAATAAAGAGCATGGCTTGCTAAAAATCCCCCCTTTACACAGCTATGAAAGCTACAGAAGCCTTAACCTTGAAAGGTTGGCCATTTCTGTTGCAGAAGGCAGAGATGCACATACCTCTTCCATTAGAAAAGTTGACACCACAGCTTATGTACAATCTGTGAGTCGTTACATCATCTTTCACCTAGATGTACAAAATGACAGATCAGCATAAGAAATTTACAGTGAAATACTCAGAAGTAAGTCCCACTGCGTTCAGTGGGGATACTCCCAGGTAAGTACGTATATGATTGCAGCCCCCCCAGCCCCCCTGAACACCCAGAAAATGGCAAGTGCAGAAGCAAATTCCATTTTATTCCTACAGTCAGGATGGTGAATTTAAAATGCAAAACTCCACATGCTCCGAGTATTTTTTATTTTAGATTAGGGTTGGCAAACAGTTTTGTTGTTGTTCGATATATCAGGAATATAAAGGCAGTTTTAAAGAATGGAAAAGAGAAATGTTAGTTGTCCATCATAACTGAATACATATGGCTATTTAAAGAAGTCCCTTGTAACATCATTAAGTCCAGGGTTTAAAATTACCACTGGCTGCTATGGATATATTTGCACGTCCCATGCCATTATCTTCTGGGAAATCTTACTAACGGGTATCTTGAAGTGGAATTATGACTCTCCCGATTTATTCTGGAAGTACATCTGTGACCACTTCTACTCTCTTACCAAAAATGGCATGTGTTGTATAGCTTGTACCTTCCTTTTTATATTGCCTATCTAGTGATTGCATCCTACTCATTCCTCTCGGGGGCAAACTCTACATACTCAGAGTATTTCTCCTATTTTAACAAAATTAGACTTGGCAAACAGGTTTCATTTTGGCTTTAATAATCAGGAATGCAAAATCACTTGTAAAACATGGAATGGTGGCAAAGAGAGAATTGATTATTGTGTGCTCTCCAACTGGAGTAATACACATGGCCATCTAAAGGGGGCCTTCATACTATCAAGAGCGGAATCCTATGCATATTTAGACAGGAAAAAATGCTGACTAGAGAATACTAAGAGTTGTAGGACTTTTTTGTCTAAATTTCTGTCTAAATTGAGATCCCAATGATATAGGGTGTTTTAATAATAAATAAAAAATGTTTTAATAATAAAAAATAAGCATAGGATTGCATCTTAAATCCAGGTTCTAAAAATACTTATCTGCACCACTGATGGAGATAACAACCCTGGCATACCTTAAAGATTAAACAGTTCTTGGATATATATATAGAGAGAGAGAGAGAGAGAGAGAGAGAGAGAGAGAGAGAGAGAGAGAGAGAGAGAGAACTGTGAACACTGTAAATTACCCAAATCATTATTCTCTTTCCAGCATCAGGTGAAGACCTTTTTATTTTCCCTAGGGTGACCATATGGAAAGGAAGTCAGGGCTCTTGCATCTTTAACAGTTGTATAGAAACGGGGATTTCAGCAGGTGTTATTTGCAGGCATGCAGCACCTGGTGAAATTCCCTCTTCATCACAACAGTTAAAGCTGCAGGAGCCCTGCCCTCTTGACCAGATACTAATTTCCCCAGGCATTTTAGTGCTGTTGGTTTAAATCTCTGCATTGCTGCTAGGTTTTATTCTGCTTTCATTTTCATACTGTAGTTTTAAACTTTTACGTATTATATTGCAGTTCATGCGATATTTTGTGGTTTTCCTTGTTGCGAATTGCCCAGAGAGCTTCAGCTATTGGATAGCAAAGAAATGTAATTAAAAGAACAAACTAAGTAGTATCACTACTATGGATTCTGAGGCAAACAAGGTCTCTCTCTATCCCATCCCGAGTCCTAATTATGCCGATTTCCTTCTCGTCAGACTTTACGGCTCAGATTTAAGGCACTCATCTGCAAACTTAAACATGCTTACTCAGAAGTTAAGTCCCACCTAGTTCAATGGGACTTACTCCCACATTATTTAGTTCCTTATTTATTTGCGGCATTCCTGTACTACTGAGTATAATAAAATCTCTCCACAGTTCACAATACTAAAACACATTAAAACAATGCATTAAAAACACGTCAAATTGCAGTAAAAAAACAAATCAAGGAGCAGTAAAATGGAGCAGCATATTAACTTACTTACAGCCCAGGGAAAGCCTGGGTGAACAAGTATGTTTTCAGGAGGCGTTTCAAAGTGGTCACATTTTCTGCCTCCTGAACCACACGAAGGAGAGATGTGTGGAGGAGGCCGCAGCATTACACGCTTACCTGTACGCCGAGACTCTGCCATGAAAACAAGCCTGGCGGACCGTGTCCGGTGCTGAACTTCTTCCCCCTCGCCCCACAGTCTCTTTACCCCTGAGGACTTCAGTTCCGCCTTAAAGTCGTTCGGCATTTGCCACCGCTGTTAAGAACATAAGAAGTGCCCTGATGCTGGATCAGGCCAAGGGTCCATCTAGTCCAGCACTCTGTTCACACAGTGGCCAACCAGCCGTCGGCCAGGGATGAACAAGCAGGACATGGTGCAACAGCACCCTCCCACCCATGTTCCCCAGCCACTGGTGCATGAAAGCGTACTGCAGTGGTTCTCAACCTTCCTAATGCCGCGACCCTTTAATACAGTTCCTCATGTTGTGGTGACCCCCAACCATAAAATTATTTTCGTTGCTACTTCATAACTGTAATTTTGCTACTGTTATGAATCGTAATGTAAATATCTGATATGCAGGATGTATTTTCATTGTTACAAATTGAACATAATTAAAGCATAGTGATTAATCACAAAAACAATATGTAATTATATACTTTATACTGTTAGTTTTATCCTACCCTGTGCCTGCTTACCCTACCCTGTGCCTGTTTGCATTCTCTTCCCCTCCTTATTGTTTTACTATGATTTTATTAGATTGTAAGCCTATGCGGCAGGGTCTTGCTATTTACTGTTTTACTCTGTACAGCACCATGTACATTGATGGTGCTATATAAATAAATAATAATAATAATAATTTATTTCTAATTACAAATAAATGACCATCGGAAATATGTGTTTTCCAATGGTCTTAGGCGACCCCTGTGAAAGGGTCGTTCGACCCCCAAAGGGGTTGCGACCCACAGGTTGAGAACCGCTGGCTTACTGCCTCCAATACTGGAAATAGTACACAACCATCAGGGCTAGTAGCCATTGATAGCCTTCGCCTCCAGGAATTTATCCAACCCCCTTTTAAAGCCATCCAAATTGGTGTCCGTCACTACATCTTGTGGTAGTGAGTTCCATAATTTAACTATGCGCTGTTCAAGCCAAAGTATTGCCTTTCTCCCTACTAAAGATGCATTCCCTGGCTAGGGATCATCCATAAAGTCTGCCACACTTTTAAAGGCGTATTTTAACATGCACGCAGGGTCCATTTTAATTAATATTAACAGCGGGATCCTACACATGCCTACTCAAAAGTAAGCCCCATTGAGTTCCATGGGTCTTACTCTCAGATAAGCGAGTAAAAGATTGCAGCTCTAATCTCTCCTTTTTCCTTCCTTTGCTACCTCATGCCCAGGCATACTTTGTGGATGTCCTCTCTAGTAGTATAGGGAGAGGCATCTTCTCTGCCTTATTAGACTTGTGAAGTTTCAGATGCTGAACTTACCACCTGCTTCGGTGTTGCTTGCAAGAAGCCAAACTATACAGAGGATCATTTCTCGAATTCTTACAAACCAGGCCAGCACAGGGCAAAGGATGTGGTGCGCTACTCTTTCGCTCTCTAGATGGCTGTACAGACTGAGCTAAGAAGAAAAGGGCAAATGAATGGGCAGTGGGAGGGACCCTTTGAGAGCATCTAGAAGTTTCTTACCAAAGGCCCCCCCCCCCAAAGACCTGGAGCAGGTACTGTATTTTGGGAATTGGGATTTTTTTCTCTAAAAATCTAAATCTCACTGTTAGACAACTGGCAGTTTCAGATCTATATTTACTTCAAAAGAAATCGTATAGCACAGACAGAAGGGTAACCCACGGTCAGTTTTTTTTTTTTTTTAAATTAGGTTTTGGAGGAAGTGGATCCCTTAAGGGTGGGCTACTTGTGGATCTCCAGATATTGGGCCTACATCTCCTATCATCCCTTACCATTGGCTACGCAGGCTAGAGCTAGCAGGAGTTGTGCTCCTCCCAATGTTTTGGCTTTCAAGTTGTCATAGAATCATAGAATCATAGAATAGCAGAGTTGGAAGGGGCCTACAAGGCCATCGAGTCCAACCCCCTGCTCAATGCAGGAATCCACCCTAAAGCATCCCTGACAGATGGTTGTCCAGCTGCCTCTTGAATGCCTCTAGTGTGGGAGAGCCCACAACCTCCCTAGGTAGCTGATTCCACTGTCGCACTGCTCTAACAGTCAGGAAGTTTTTCCTGATGTCCAGCCGGAATCTGGCTTCCTTTAACTTGAGCCCGTTATTCCGTGTCCTGCACTCTGGGAGAATCGAGAAGAGATCCTGGCCCTCCTCTGTGTGACAACCTTTTAAGTATTTGAAGAGTGCTATCATGTCTCCCCTCAATCTTCTCTTCTCCAGGCTAAACATGCCCAGTTCTTTCAGTCTCTCTTCATAGGGCTTTGTTTCTAGACCTCTGATCATCCTCGTTGCCCTCTTCTGTCCACCCCTGCACCCCTATCCCAGCGAATTGAAGGGAAAAGTGGAGCATGTATTAATCCGAGGTGCCCTCTGCTGGGGAGAACAGCTCAGAGCAGTGCTTCAATCTCATTTCAAAAAGAACCCATGCTCTCATTTAACATTTTTAAACCGCATAATCCTATCGATTGTGCCCTTGATTACTGAACACTCTTATTTTATTGTAGTACTTTTATCCAGCCCTTTAACCAAAAAAGGCTCTCAAGGCGGCTTACAAAAATATTTCTTAAGACAGTCCCTGCCCACAGGCTTACAATCTAAAAAAAAACATGACACAGAAGGAAAGGGGATTGGGAGGAAGGAGGGGAAAAAAAAGCAAATTTAAGCTCTAGTTTCTTAGTTGCAAGATGCATCCGATCATCCAGCGCAGACCTGGAGAAGAAGTGGAAGCAATCAAGGAGGCTGTCCCCTCCCTGCCCCTTTTCCTCCTTTCCAAGTTCGTTTTTGCGATCTTGGACAGGCAGGCAGAACAGTTCTCTCCACACTGGCTGCAAGCGGGAAGGGACCTTGGACTCCTGGGTCTGAGCTCTGTATCCCAACTCAGATCCAGGAATCTGAAATATCCTATTCCCCCCTGCCCCAGACACTGTTTAGGGGACAGAGGATTGCTCTCTCCCTCTAGCATCTCTTAAAGTTTTAGCATTGATTTAAGTTTTCATTGTAAGTCACCTTGGGGAGTGGGCTCCATTTGAGCTGAAAGTCGACTCAATACATTTATAAATAAACAGATAACATCTTTCAAGTATATAGATCATGAAAAACCAACTGGGCCACAGCCCAGGTGCGGTCAGAAGACTGAAAGGCAAGGACAATGTTGGCTCTTTGGGTAAAATATATAGGAGAAGGAACAACAACGTTAACAGACCTGCAATCTGTGGACTGTTCAAAATGAACCACAGTAGCTCAGTCATGGGTCCTGATGTGTTGTGCACTGGAATCAAGACACAGGACTAAAAATTGTCTATTTCACTTGGTTTGCACGAATCTGACCATCACATCCGAAGCCCGAAATAAAGAATGATGATGTTATTCTTATTCTTGGATTGACTTAACAGCATTTCGTTTTAAAGATAGATTACCAGTTCAGCCCGTATTTATCAAAGGAGCACAGCCTGAGAAGACAGGGCAAGAGGCCGGAGGTGTGACACCTCATTAGCCTGATTTGCATTCACATTATCGTTATCCCCCCCCCCCCATTATTTAATTACAGGAGTGTGGCGGCGAGAGGAAGTTTGATATTCTCTTTCCTACTGTGATCATGATGAAATTTCACCCCCAACCCCATGGCATGCTGCAGTTAGGTTTAGGGGTCAGGTGGGGAGGGGAAGCTACTAATAGAACCCCCTGCAAGTATAACTATAGTAAAGAGGAAGAGGGGGAATTTTCACTGTGATTGTGATAAGGGAGGAAAGGGTTAAACCTACACACACACACACACACACACACACACTGGTCCCAATGAAATTCAAGGGGTGCATTTAATAAAGAACGGAACCCATGATTGCAAACAACACAATATGCCATGTGTAGTTAGGCCTTATGGAAAAGTGCATAGTAACATCTTTTCAAAGAGGTTTTTCTTCCCAGAGGTGGGTGTTGTTTTTTTCTTAGTTGCATTAAAAAAGCTATAAAGACTGATCTCTTCCGGCAGGCCTACCCAGTCAAATTTTAAGATGTCTGGCTGCTATATTAGTTTTATGTGTTTTTAATCTTTATGTATTTTATAGTATTTTTGTATTTGATGTTTTCCCTGCCTCGATCCAGAGGGAGAGGTGGATAAAAATAAATAAATAAATAAATAATTATTATTATTATTGAGTTTTTAAACCAAATGTCTTTTTTTTTTAATGCTTCGATTATCATGGTGTATTTCAGACAGCCTGAACCTGGTGTCCAGATGTCTTGGATTACAACTCCTCATAGGCCCCAGCCAAACCTATTTCAGCAAACTGACAAGTCAGCTTAAAGGCAGCACAATGGAGGCTCCAGAAATTGCGCCCTTCCCCTGTTGCATTAATGGTGGCCTTAAAGGCCCCACTGACATGGGGAGGGGGGCGCAATTTCGGCAGCGGGGGCAGACAGCTTCCGAATGTTTGTTAGGCCGAGCCAAGCCTCAGAACTCAGAGCCACCAAGCAGGATGTAACACTATGAAAGTGGTATATAAAAGGCTGGAGCCATACTACTGCTTTATAGTGGTATTGAAGTCACTGCAGGATCTACGCTGCTTTATAGTGGTTCTGAAGTGCACTGACAACTGGTGGGGCCCAGGACACAACTACACCAAGCAGGATATAACACTATGAAAGTGGTATGAAAGCAGTATGTTATGTGTCAATGGGCCCCAACTGTTGTCAGTGCATTTCAATACCGCTATAAAGCAGTAGCGTGGCTCCTGAATTTTATATACTGCTTTCATACCACTTTCATAGTGGAATATCTGCTTGGTTTAGATGAGCCCTCAGAAGAAGCTCACGCAACCAATGAGCAGGGGTGGACAGCAGCGGCGATGGGGCGAGCCACCAATGGGGATGGATGCAGGCGAGTTCACTAGTGAAGAATACCAGGGAAGTCTGGAACCTAATCCTTGAATGAAAAGGTGTGACTATGCACATTTCCCTCTGCAGGGCATGCTGGGAATTGTAATCCAACACATCCAGAGGGCACCGGCTTGGGGATGGCTGTTGTATTTCATCTCAGAATGTTATGGTGAGCTGCCTTCAAGCACCATTTTTGTCGGGAAGTACGTGGAATAAATAAACAGAATTAGAACTGTAATACATCAAATAACCTAGCTGGCTTTAATTGTGATAGATAAGGCAGATGATAGTCAAACAAAAGGCGCCATGCCAGCAACAAGAGGTGTGTCGGTGAAAGGCCAAGAAAGAGAGGCACTATAGGAAGAAAATGGCAGGAGCTGCCCTCTCTGGTGGCAGGTTTGTTCATTCAGTGGTGCTATATGTCCCAGGCCCTTGCGTTCACACAGTGAACAGGAGAAGCTTCCTTTATCTCTGCAGGAAAGGCCTGAAGGGACAGCCAGGCAGGATTCTGGCATGGGGTGAGGAGTAAGTCTTCCACCTCAGCCTCTTGGAAACACAAGACTCCGCGGAGGATGCAGCTTGCGAACAGAAGCCTGGGCTGCCTCCCCCGGCCCTATTTGTTGAATGCCACTCTTTCCAGGGGGTCACAGGAGCGAGGGGAAAAGGAAGCAAAAAAGGAAGAGAGAGCGGGAGAGGCGGAAGGCCTTTGGAAGAAAGGGGCTGCAGGGTTGGCTCCAATCCGCTCTCGGCTTCCGAATCTTCAAGGGCTGCCAGTCTCAGTCTCGGCTCCGGTTTCAGATAACAAAACTGCCGCGTCTCCAAACCTGGCGTCCGGCAATGTACGTAGCCTGGACGTGGAGGCTGTCGTCCAGCAGCAGGAAATCTGTGGGAAACAGGAAATGAGGTCACCACTTAATGGCACCCGTGCCGTTTTTTCTTTCAGCGTTTGAGACGAGCGGAAGGCCCGTTGAGAAGCGCACGTAAACAAACATCCAGTCCCAGAGACTGATGGAGGAAATGTGTTCTGTAAAGCGCTCGGGAGCTGCCTCAGGTTAGGTAAAATTAATAACCACTCCAAGGGTCTGGAACCTCATGCCGGTGGGCCAAATCTGGACTCCCTGGAATCCATTCTGGATCTCTGGTGTTCACAGATGGCCGTACTTCCCTGAGCCTTTTCCCCCAACTGTTGACCATTTGGTAACTTCTCAGCTTTTGTGTAGCTTTTATCCTTCCATTCTAAAAATTGAAAGGCTTTTCAATCTTTAAGTAATCTCTCTTTATAACTGGCCATTAAGCGTTTTAGGGCACTGTCCTAGGCATGTTTAGACAGAAAAAAGTCCTACAATTCCCAGCATGTAGGGATGTAGGACTTTTTTTTCTGCCTAAACAGGTGTAGGACTGCACCTTTAAGCTAGAATATTTAGCTGGTATTTTGGCCCCCACCTCTTCAGAAGGCGGTGCCCGAGAGCCACTCCGAAACGGAATTTGACCCTCGTCTTCTGCTGTGAGCCCTGATTCCATGACAACACTGCCCAGAGGTCTTGCCCCTCACCCGCCCCAGATGGGGAGAGGATTCACTCCTCAGTTTAAGACCTTCCCACAGAAGACGTAGGAGGGCTCTGGGTGGGAGGTGTGGGTCTCTCTCTCCCCGCCCTTCATGGCAAATACCTGCGTCACTGTCATAATCCAGGGTGCCCTTCCTGTCCTCGATTTTCAAGAGCTGGGCTGGATGGAGAGAAGCAGCTTCCAGCGCTGTTTCTACGGAGCACCCTGCAAAATAAAAAGGGAAGGTGACTTATTACGGTTGGTGGGGTGGAAGGGATCATGGCCATCCATCTAAGGGCCAGATTGAATGTAAGAAGAGCCCTGCTGGATCGGACCAAGGGTCCACCCAGTCCAGCACTTTGTTGGCCAACCAGTGAGTGTGGGTTGTGTGAACAGCCATTTGGCTCCCAGGGAAAATAGCAAACGTCCCTTAATTCCAGTCTACCAAGCGGAGAAGCCTTACCTGTGGCGTCCCTGAAGTGTCGAACGCACGTGTCCATGGTCGCAATACTACCGCTCAGAGTTTTAGTCCCTGTAAAGCAGTATGTGCGAAAAAAGACGATCACATCATTGTTTAAAAAGGGAAAATACATCATCCAAGTGGGACTTCTGAGTTTCAACATACCTAGGAATGTGCTGTCAAAATCTAAACAAGTGTTAAGGGAAATGCATGCTATTGAGTTGTCCTGTCTTAAAATATTTACAGGCATGCCAATCAAAAAAATCAAGTCCAAGTAATGCTTTGGATTTGTTTGAATAGGGCACTCAAACCACACTGCTTCCCGTAGCCACTTATGTGGAAGTAAGGCCTATTGAAACTAATGGGACTTACTTCTGAGAAGACTCATAGAGGATTGCACTGTAAGTGCACTTGATGGAACTTTCCTTCTGCCTTAATCAAGTATTTCAATTTAACTCGCTTTTGCTATTGGGAAAACTATGCAGATATACAGCACGTAAAATTAACACGGCGTAATTTTTAAAAGTTTTGTTTACTAAATGTAAAGCAAACAAACGTGCTGACTCAGCTCTCCATTGATTTAGGATAGCAGAACATTTCCCAAAATTCAATTACCCCCAGAAAATGCATCTCTCTCTCTCATACACACACAATGATCTGGTTAGCACATAATGTGAACCCATAGTTTGGGGTTTTGAATTCTGGGTTGTTGTGATGTATGAATGCAGCCATGTGATCAAACCATGGTTTGTTAACCACGAACAACCCTGAAAGAAAACAACCCTGGGTTGTGAACTTTGGGTTTTTCAAGCCACTGGCTGCTGCTACATGTGAACCCAGAACTGTAGGTTGTTCCTGGGTTGTTTTGCCAGGCTACAAAGGCAGTAGGTAACAGCAGTAAAAAGAAGAAAGAAAACCAGCGGCTGTACATGCCAGTACTTCAGCACCTCAAAGGCATTTGGGATACAGGGAGGGAGGGAAAGAAGGAGGAAGGAAACAAACAACCCAGAAATTGAGAAAACAAACTACAGTCTGTTCAGTCATTTTCAAGACAAACCCTGGATAGAGCAACAAACCACAAGTTAAATAAATCATGGGTTGTTATGTGCAAACCTCGTATATATCTGCATCACACATACATGTGTATGCAGAGTACACATGGATGCTATTTTGAATCACTCCAGATGGTCTGTGCTATTGGTGTGCACTGTGTACACATACCAGTGTGTACTTTTTCTTAGGCCGTGTATAGTCATTAACTTGCACATCAGCACTGAAAAATGCCACACGTTTGTCAGTGTAACTAAGAATGCCCCTCCAGAGAGGTGCGGAAGAGGGCAGAGTGTGCTATGCAGCCCAAACCTGATCCTTGTATACTAGGGCGGGGGGGGGGGGAACTGGCCCAGTTTAATTGTGTATCATACGTCACCTGCACAACCAAATTCATGGTATCCTCATGGAAGAAGAAATCTCTCTCTCTCTCTCTCTCTCTCTCTCTCTCTCTGCCTGCTAGATCCAGAGTTTCAATAGCTTTGGGAGATCCAAACCAGCCGATGTGCTCCAACTCTGGGAAGGTGAGAGCAGCCCAGGGCCCCTTCCTCCTCTGCACCTGGATTACAGGGCACTCACCTGCAATGTAGGTGTTCAGGCCGTCCACTTCAATCACCTGTTGGCCCAATGTGTGCCTACCTGGGGCAAGACCCATTGCAGTGATGGCATCCGTCACCAGGACCAGCCCTAAGGATACATAAATGACTCAGGTTAATCCTGGTTAATACGGGTAATTTAGGGACACAGGTAGCTACCTTATTCCGAGTCACGACATGGGTCCACTTAGTTCAGTATTGTCTGTACCCTCCATATCGTACCCTCCCCAAGCCCCGAGGAAACAGGGGCTGAAGAATCCCCTTGTTATCTCCAATCTGTGATAGGATATAACGAGGGGATCCCCCTGCCACGCCTCTCACGGAAGCCATTTTGCAGTGGTGCCCAGTTTCTCAAACTCCCTATGTGCCCAAGGGCCCCCAAAAGGTGGCCACCCCTGCTTTAAGTTGCCACAAGGCTCTGTGGTTTTGGGTGACACAGACTAAGATGGCTACCCCTCTGGTAACTGAATCTGAGGGCCTATAGGGGGGAGGGGGGAGGAGGAAGGGGGTGCACCAGATGCTTGCTCATGTTAATGAGCAAGTACTGGTTCGCATGTAACCATTGTTACATGCGAACCAGCCCACAGTAAAGGCAACAAAGTTATTCTCAAACCCAGCCAAAGAATTTTACTTTCAGTCCCACTAATGAACATTTTCTCCACTTGATTCCTTCCCTCCCACAATACCTGCAGCCAGCAACGGGGCAGCATCTCACCAGGGACGGAGTCCTAACCTGCCATTTGTAGTCTCATACCCAATGGCAACAAACCTTTAGGGTGAGCTCGGTGCGCGATTCGCAGAGCGGCGGGATTCGTGTGGATCCCGTCGGATATCATGCCGTAGAACACTTGCTGGCCCGGGGGAATCCGGTCGCTTGTCAGGAGTCCCACGATTCCGGGATCCCGATGGTGGAACTGCATGGGCAAAAACTGGATCAATCCAGCGATGTGGTCAAGTTTAGCCTTTCCCACCCAGTGCCCTCCAGAATGGTTGGACTACAACTCCCATCATCCCCAGCCAGCACAGCCACAGGTCTAGGAATCTGTGGGGCTGTCGTCACATTAGTCATACAAGATGAAAGTACGTTAATATTGTGTTTATTATTTGAGAGCAGGCCGGTTGGACGTCTTTCAGACTGAGGGCTAGATTTTTAAGACACACTCAGTGGATGCGTTTCTGCGGCGGAGAGGGCCAAAGGCAAAAGTGGGGGGGGGGACCAAAGGCAAAAGAGGGCCTTAAAATACCAGCATATTTTAGCTTAAAACTCTTACTATCAGTAAGCAAGTCTTAGGAGAGGCGTTTCAGCCTTTGAACACGGGATAAAACCGCACAAAAGCCAGGAAATCGTGCAATGATCAGTGATGAAGAGAAAGAGGGGGGTGGAGTCAGTGGAAGGGGGTGTGGCCATATGGGGGAACATTAAAGGGCTAAATGTGGCCTGTGAGCCAGAGGTTTATCACCTCTGCTATCCTGGCTAGATGGACACATATTCTGACAATGCAGCTTTCTTGAGCTCCTTTTCTCTTGGGTTTCAAAGCCTCTCTTCTCCTTCTCCTTTCCTGGTTGGTGACAACGAAACTTTGTGATAACCTCCAAAGCGGTCAATGATGGTTAGCACTAACCTCCGATATTGTGGTTTGAAGTGGGCTTGCAAGCCATGGTTTAGAGAGCTTAGCACTAACCCATAACGGCCCAGTTTGGACATTAATGAGCCTTGTGTGGCGCAGAGCGGAAAAGCAACAGTTTCTGCAGCCGAAACTCTCCCCACGGCCTGAGTTCGATCCCAGCGGAAGCTGGTTTCAGGCAGCCGGCTTGGGTCAACTCAGCCTTCCATCCTCCCGAGGTCGGTAAAATGAGTACCCAGTTAGCTGGGGGAAAGGTAATAACGGCCGGGGAAGGTAACGGCAAACCACCCCGCTATAAAGCCTGCCAAGAAAACGTCAGCGAAAGGTTCCTTTCCTTTTTTGGACATTAAAGGGGCATGGCTACCTGGGGAAACTTGGAAGGTTTTCAAGTTCTGGTACCCCAATTATGGAAAGCCCCTTACGTTCTGGGAAATTTACCTACAGTGAACAGTGATGTCAATTCTGGCATGAGGCAAAGATGTTTTCATTCGCCCGGGTCTTCCAGCACGCAAGATGAGCTAACCAATGAAGCATTATCTCTTCTAATTCCCACACCCCACCCACTATTGCCATTGTCTTGTTCTGTGGGTTTTTTTAATTGTGGTTTCATATTGATGTTCTTTAAAAATGGTTTTCTTATATGCCGTCTTTGTAGTTTTTTTTAATAAAGGGAGGCCAAGAAACCTTTTAAACAACCAAACCAAACAAATCTTCGAATCTGCCTTCCCTCTAATCTAAAACAGGGATGGGCAGAAGGTAGATCTCCAGATGTTTGGATTTCAACTCCCAGAATTCCCTGCTAGCATGGCCAATGCTCAGGAATGCTGGGAGCTGAAGTCCAAACCATCTGTAGATCTTGTTTCTATCCACCCCTCATGTAAAATATGACACCCAGGAGGGTTATGTACAGCCTGTGCTAAACATTTAGCTCTGCATCAAGGTTAACATTTTGTACCCTAAATCCGACACATTTTTGTATACCTCCTTAGTTCCATCATTTATTCTGGTTCCGACAGGAAGATGAGAGACACTGTATCTGAAGGATCGCCTACACCTGTAGGTGTAGGCCCAAGTATTACAATCAATGGCAGAGGCCCTAGTCTCTGGCCTGCTAGCAAGAGCCATTCAGCTGGCAGGTACTAGGAATAGGGCTTTCTCAGTGGTGGCCCCAAACCTTTGGAATTATCACACTAGAGAGAAACATGTGGCCATTTCACTGCTGGGTTCTTGTGAGGGCAATGCACCCCGAAAGGCAAGGTAAGAATCTTTTTAAAGAAGGAAGGAAGGAAGAAGAGCTGGAGAGTGCAGAGCCATATCTTATAGCTATCAGCGCTGCCCGGCATCCCTCCTGCCCACCTCTAAGAATTCTTAAAGCATCATCTGCATGCTGGCAGATGTACCATTGCCGCCATGAGGGCCAGAAACTTGCTTTTGAAAAAACAAACAAACAAACACCAAAATGTGTAGAGATCCTTAAGGTGCTGGCAACGGGAGTGAGGCTTTTGCCTAGAGATACTACTCACAGGTAACATGGCGTTGAAGAGATGCGTGATGAAGGTAGCCCCGTGCCGAACGGCTTCCTCGGCCTGAGACAGGTTGGCCACGGAGTGTCCTGGAAACACAGAGGGGACTAGGCATCAAGATGCCCCAAACTAGCCAGCTGCCCCTGGGCTGTGAGATCATGTAATTAAATCATCAGAGAGACACTATGGGTAAGAAGAGATCGGGGACTAGCACCCCACTTATATGTTAAGTTTGATTGTGTTATATAGATACGATATTAATGTTAATCAACATTTATGTAGTATGTTGTTGTTTTTAATTGTAATGGTGTATGTTTAAGTATTGTAGAAAACAAAAATTTAATAATAATAAAAAAAGGGAGTAGCACCCCAAGCAGGCCGCCCCAAGATATTTTGCTGTCTGAGGCAAGAGACAAAATGGTGCCCCTCCCAATTCAAGTACAAAAACTGCCTCGAAGGGAAGCTAAATCACTGGCAATGGGACAGCATCTTCCACCCTCCAGGAAGGCAGGAGGATAACTTAGGGGGGTGTAGAGCAGGTGGCACTGACCACATTTTTCTTCTCCAACATCTTGCTGCCACCTCCGAGCATCTGCCGCCTGAGGCAAATACCTCACCCAGCTTTATGGTAGGGCCAGTCCTGATCCCAAAGACCAAGTTCAGGCCCCAGGCCTACTTGCCACCTCGCCTGCAATACCAAGGGCCTTTCCTCCCTCACTCCCGTCAACGGCTGCCTTTTCCTGACACAAATGGCTTTTCAAACCGGTCCTCCCCTCAGGGGCTCAGTCTTCTTGTGCCTTGGCTCATGAGCAGAATAAGAGTGAGTGAGCTAAGACGAGGATGCCCAAAGTGTAAATACAGTATTTCATTCAAGAGCGGGTGCAGCCAGGAGAGATGTGTCGGGAGGAGAAAGCAACACGCTGTTTGGGGGAAGGAACATGTGACCAGGCCCGCCCCAATGTCACAGGCCTCTAGGAACAGCCATAAGGAAAAGGCCCGCTCAAAGCAGAGTAAAGGGCCTATGTAACCTCAGCAGCAAGTGGACCAACCTTCTCCTTCTTCACTATTTGCATGCTTTAAAACTCCAAGCTCAAAATGGCACGCTGAGCCCCGGAGTAGATTCCTAAATGTTTCCTAATCAGCGCATCCATTTCCTGGACAGACAAGTGAGCGACAGTCAATATTCTGGGTTCCTGTTTGAGAGAGGGGTGCTTGCTCTTTTATCCTGCTGCCATCAAGCCAGTGCCGATAGCGTGAGCTAAAGGGTGATGCCGAAGGGCACCGTCCCTCTGGCACGGACCTCAGGCTCACGAGGAGGGAGTCGGTTCATTTGTTCAGATCTACACGTTGAAACCTGAAGGTGCTGTTGTGAAAACAAACTGGTTTGTAAGCTGCCGTAAAAATGCCTTGTGGCGGAAAGGCAGGATATACATCTTTTAAATCAGCCTCCCTCAATTGGTGGTCTCCAGATATTTCAGACTACAATTCCCAGCATCCCTCACCATTGGTCATGTGGCTGAGGGTGATGGGAGTTGTCGTCCAAACCATCTGGAGGGCCCCGAGTTGGGGAAGGCTGTTTTAAATAAATGTAACAACACAGACCGGTATTTTACATAAATAGCCACACACCTCTAACCTTGAAACTGAATTATTTCAATTCACATCCCCAATATTCAGGAGACATCCTGATCCCTGGAACTGTAATACACTTATCCATTCCCCAAGACATGACAACTCGAGATCTACTTGCAGAATTAAAACTCAATGTATCTTCTGTTCAAGAGGGGTGCATGCATCAGCCTTTATGGTTTCAAAACAACCGCCGCGTATGGGATTGAATACCCACCGCACACCCCGACCCCAGAACTCACCCCTTCCGAGTCCAAGGGCAACATTTACCTAGCGACACACAGATCCCCCTCTTGGTAAGCTCTCGGATCACCTCGCCGCTCCTTTCCATCTCGGGTGCCAGGGTGACGATGCGGACACAGTCCAGCTGCCCATACGTGGCAAGCAGTTCCTGGAAGGCTCCTGTCTCGTAAGTGCGAAGGTAGTGCTCAGGATGAGCCCCCTTCTTTTCCTTGCTGATGAACGGACCTTCCAGATGAACTCCTGTCCCAATGCAGAGGGAAGACACACATGTTCTAGGGCAGGGTTGCAGAAACTCAGGGCTGGGCTCTGAATCTGGCCCGCCTCGGATCCGAATCCAGCCTGCCTTGGGCCCGAATCTGGCCTGCCTCGGGCCCGAATCTAGCCCGCCCTGGGCTCTGAATCCTTATATGAGAAGTGCAAATCATTTTAAGTGTAAGTATTGAGTGATTTCCTTCCTTTGCATCCTAAGAAACTATTGTGCCAAGAGAGGACTATACCACACGAGCCCCTGAATAGGGCTGGCCGTCTTTTGGAGCAAGTGTGCCGCAAACCAAGACCAGGGAACTCAGCCTCCCAAACCCCTCTCTTGTCTTCTGAGTTATTTATTTTAATTATTTATTAAATTTATATACTGCCCCATAGACGAAGCTCTCTGGGAGGTTTACAGAAGTTCTGAGTTAGGCAGCACTGCAGTGGATGCTGGTGACTCCAACGTCAGTGGGACATTGTCAGAACTTTAAAGGAGCTCTCCAAGGTGGGGAAACACTTTGGAGAGCTCCTTTAGAGGTCCATTCGTTCTGACTGAAACCCAGAGCGGATTCACCACCACACGGATGCCGGAGCCACCAGCCTCCACTGGCAATATGGGAGATGCAGACAGGGAAGCAAGCCTAACTGTGATGTAGGCAGAGCTGTGGGTCCCCGTGCTGAAGGATGCTCTACCTTCCGCCCCCCATTTCTCCTACTCCACCGCCACAGGCAAGATACGGCGCATGGGGAACATTGGAGAGCAGACGTCACATAGAAGACAGGTGTTGAACCACAAGGAAATTCTGGCCTGCCTAAGTCCCCGTCTGCCCCTCCGAGGGTCTCCAAACGGTCATGAGAAGCCAGTGTGGTGTAGTGGTTAGAGTGTCGGACTGGCAGTCGGGAGATCCAGGTTCTAGTCCCCATTCGGCCATGGAAGCTCACTGGGTGACTTTGGGCCAATCACAAACTCTCAGCCCAACCTACCTCACAGGGTTGTTGTTGTGAGAATAAAATGGAGAGGAGGAGGATTATGTATGCCACTCTGGGCTCTTTAAGGAGGAAAAAAGGCGGGATATAAATGTAATAAATAAATAACCCTTCCCACTGATCATTTGGTAGTTTCCCAGTGCAGCCGCCATCCCCAATTCTAAAAGGTTCACTGTACATTTTGCTTCTTTTAAAATCTATTTTAAAGTGTTTTATTCTGTTATTTTATTTTATCTTGTACACCGCTCTGAAATTTTGAATGGGGAGTGACATATAAATATTGTAAATAAAATAAATCATAAATAAATGCTCCCTCCTGAGGCCCAGCTACTGGCCTACTGGCTAAGCTATGCTGGTCTTTTGAGTGCTTTGGCTCTGCCCCTTCCTGTTCAGCCCCGCCCACCACCGGAATGTGGCCCTCAAGTGCTCCCCTGAAACAGAATCCGGCCCTCGGGGTTGCACACCCCTGACCTGTAAGCTGGCTTCTTAACTCACCCAGGATGCCAGCTCCGTGAACCCCTCCATTTTTCACACAGATCTGAGGCAGAACCTGGAAGGAGAGGAGTCATTAGAAACAACATCATTAATCATTTCTGTCTTGTGAATCATTTCTGTACCTGCCCAAACCCCTAATATCACCTTCAGGGGTCCTTCTCCGTGAGCATCTGCCAAAGGAAGTGAGGTGGGCGGCTACCAGGAAGAGGGCCTTTTCTGCTGTGGCACCCCAGCTGCGGAATGAGCTCCCTAGAGAGGTTCGCCTGGCGCCTACATTGTGCTCCTTTCGGCACCAGGCAAAGACTTTATTTTCCCAGCATTTCAGCATTCTAGTCTTTTAGCCCTGCTGTTTTAAATCTGTATTTTAAATCTCTGCCTTGCTGCTAGGATCTATTCTGATTGTACTTTTATATTAGTTTTAAGCTAATATATGGGATGGGATGGGATTCGCTGATGGGATTTGCACCCCAAGAACATCTGGAGGGCCGCGATCTGCCTGCTCCTGATTTACAGACAGGGCTCTTGTTTTTCCAGGTGATTGTAAGAGGCGTTGGGCCGCTTTGCTTCTCCTTTGGATGGAGGGGCAGCTTCAGAACAGGCCTCCTCCTGGCCCCAAACTCCTGCTCCCCTCCTCCTTTCATCTATGTAGCCAACTAGACCACAGCCTCTTGAGAGACACACAACACATTCTTAATAAATTGGCCTCAGTCCAGTTTTGTTATGGAAACACTCCTTCTCAGCAACAGTGCCATATCAGTAGTCTAAAGATCAGCACCAGGCAATTCAGTTTATGACCCAGCCATTTACTTTGGGGAAGGCTGAAGAGAGACGACATTCGCGGATTGGGGCTGCCGCTCAATGGAAGAGCCCATATTTTGCGCCTATGAAGCTCAAGGTTCAGTTCTCGGCAACTCCAATTAAGAGATCTCACAAGACTGGGAACGGCCACTGCCGGAGACTTGCTGTCAGCTAGGATTGACAGCAATGGAAGGGGAGGGACCTTAGCTCAGTGGCAGAGTGCATACTTCGCATGTGCAAGGTTCTAAGGTTCAAACTCCAGAGTAATGGACCAGGGAAGCAGGTGATGGGAAGAACCCAAGACTTCACATCAGCCTTCCTCAACCTGTTGGCTTCCAGATGTGTTGGACTGCAGCTTCCCAGCACCCTCCAGCCTCACTTGGGAGAGAGTTCCGCAGCCAAGAGGCAGCCACCGAAAAGGCCCTGTCTCACGTCGGCATCGAATGTGCCTCTGATGGTGGTGATCTTGAAGAAGGGCCTCTCCAGAAAATCATAAGGACCGAGCAAGCTCATATAGGCGAAGGCAGTCTTTCAGGAACATTTTAGTAAGTTCGGTTCGGTTCGCAGGTTGCACGCAAGCCTGTAGTAGACCCACGAACAGTAGTGGTAGAGTTCATGAGAAATCAACCATGCTTTAAAAGCCCTTCCTCCTTACCTGGTGGTATACAGATGGTGGGGAGGTCACCAGGGTTGGGCAGAAAGAGGTCACTCCATGGGACAGTATCTTCTGGCCAACCAGGGAGATTCCTGCTCCCACATCATCAGTGGCCAGGGAAAAATCCACTCCAAAACCTCCTGGGCAAAGAAAGAACACAGAAATGGGAGCTGCTTCCCTACAAGCCAGGTTAACCACAGGGCCATTTCTACAAGTAGAAGACATATTATGCACCTGAGTAACAGATGCTAGGTTCAGATAACACAATAACCCACATTCAAAGGTTGAGTATGGGTTGAGTGTGGATTGTCATTGAGCTGTGGGTTGTTCCTGAAATGTGGGTTATCGTGATGTCTGAACCCAGCCACACTAACAAGCCATGGTTTGTGGTTAATAAACAATCTACAATTCACAAACCAAGAACAAATCATGAGTTCTCTTTGTGGGTTGTTTGTGGTTAACAAACCATGGTTTGTTAGTGTGGCTGGATTCAGACCCATGGTTCAGCAACAACCCATCTTCAACCCCTACTCAATCTTGAGTGTGGGTTATTGTGTTGTGTGAACCCAGCCACTGCCTGGGCAGAGAGATGACTTCCTCTCTGCAGCTTCATCTTTGAAAGTACGGTTCTCTTTCCCCTGTGTGCAAGCAATAACAGCATACAATCATGCGATCGTAGAGCATCCTAAGGAATTTTCACTGTCATTTACAAAAAAGAAACAAGCAAGCTTACAGCCCACAAAACTAGAATGAAATGGGGCTACTTTTGACTCGCCCTCATCTGAATCTTCATCACGTTTCTCGTGGGCCGCAATTTCACGGCTCGGATTCTAGCACTGTCTTAGATGTGCGGAATGCACGGCGCGGCACTTTCTGCATCGTGGCGGTTGGGCCTCTCCCGTGCTAGAGCAACTCCAGGGCTACTTACCGTTGATTTGGACATCAATGAAGCCGGGAGCGACAATGCTGCCCTTGCAGTCCAGTTGGACATCCGCAGCCTTCTTCTCATCGAAGAACAGCTTCTCTGGGTTTAGGATCTTGCCATCTCTCACCCACAGGTCCTCCCTGCAAACAGAAGCAACCTAGACCTCAGCCAGCCCTTAAACAAGGCCTCAGGGGAAAACTCAGGTTTAGCAGAGCCCTCCCCAACGTGTCGGACTACAATTCCCATAATTCCTCAGCCAACATTAATTATTGGAATAAACTTAGGCCAGGAGATTTAGCAACTTTAGATATTTTATGTGTGTGTTCAGCTGAGATATATAATTGGCATTGTAACTGGGGTGAATGATTGTACTTTGAAAGTGTGGTGTAGTGGTTAGAGGCAGTATGGTTTAGTGGTTAGTGTGTTAGACTGGGACTCAGGAGATCCAGATTCTAGTCCCCACTCAGCCATGATGCTCGCTGGGTGACTTTGGGCCAGTCACTGACTCTCAGCCTAACCTACCTCTCAGGGTTGTTGTGAGGATAAAATGCAGAAGAGGAGGAGGACTATGAAAGCCGCCTTGGATTCCTTGCAAGAGAAAAAAAGGTGGAAGTTAAATGTAATTATATATGATCCCTTCCAACTCCATGATCCTACCCACTTTTCCTTTTGTATGTGTCTATTGGAGTGTAATTCTGTAGGCAGGGACTGAATTGTTTTTATATTATTTTGCAACACTGAGAAAACTTAATATGTCATAATAATAATACCACCACCACGGCTGTGTTTTTAAAGCCAGTAAAACATAATTCAGTAACACCAAAGATGCCCCTTGTCAAATTTTATTTCTTTTTGCTTAATTATGGATTCTCCACTACCTCTTTGGGGATTGTCAGCAAACACACCAGAAAATCTCAGTCCTCGAAATAACAGATAAGAAAAAACAATGAAACTAAACTATGCATAGACCTGTGCATGTTTAGACACAAAAAAGTCTGGCTGGGGGATGCTGGGAATTGTAGGACTTTTTCCTTCTTCTAACCATGCGTAGGATTGCGCACTTAACTACAACCACTCCCCCGCAATCCTCACGCTCCTGCCTGCCCCTTGAAGTGCTACATGGAAGAGATCAACACATTTCCGGATGGGTGTCCTACCAATTCCCGATAGGACCACAACCATTTCAAGCAGCAACACAAATCCCGGCTCTCAGAGAAAGCAGGGCGAAAAGCTTTCACCCAGAAAACAAATGGGGGGAAATGGGGGAAAATGAAACAACATATAAAAGCATTCCCTTCGTCTAGAATCTTTCCGCCTTTCAACCCATTTTTTTCTTCCGGGGTTTCATATTCCTAGCTGCAGCCCCACGTCCTCACCTTTGCAGTTCGTGGTTCTTCAAAATCCAGCAGTTGGTAAACTGGAAGACCGAAGGATCCGAGATGGATTTATCCGACGGCATCCTCCGAGCATGAAAGGGATGCGCCTGAATGGGACAGGGTAAAGGTCACGTGAAAGAATGACGCATAGTAGCAGCAGTAGTAGTAGCAGTAGCAGCAGTAGTAGTTTATTAAGGTCACAAGGCCAGCAAAGTAAAATAACACTGTGAATCCAACGATATAAAAGCAACAAGAGTTAATTAAAAAGTAAAATTTTAAAAAAGTAAAATGGAATAAGCAGATTTTTTTTTTTAAAAAATGCACATGTCCCATTCGTAATAATACAAGATTTAGCAAGTTAAAACATTGTCAGATATTTAACATCACAGCACAGAATTTAGCCACCTTGGTGGTTACCTGTGGATTCTGGTTGGCCAAAAGATAATCTATCTAAAACGCATCAGATCTCCCAGGTATTTCTTGTAAAACAGGAGTAGCGAAACATATGGAGAGAACAAGTGGGAAGGAAGAAAATTTGGCAAGGAAGGAGACATTTGGCATTGCAAAATGATGGAAGGAGGACAGGGTCTTGTGAGAAGATGCAGGTGCGAAATGTGACACAGGGCTTTTTCAATGCAGGCATCTTGGTTGTTTTCCATCATCATATTTCTTACCCGCCTCTCCATTTTAATTGAGGCGGGCAACAACAGTAAGTATAAAATACGTAAAATACTGATTAAAAGCATAGTATACATTGTTAAGACATCCTAAAAGCATCCTAAAATTCCACTGGATAGGCCTGCCTGAAGTCTTCATGTCCTTTCCAGAACGCTTACTCTGTACTTTCCTTTTTATCTGTCAGCCACCAGGTGAAACCTCTTTTCTTTTCTCAGTCCCCTTGAAACTGATTTTATATTGCTTTTGTATGCTGCTTTAAAAAAAGTTATTCTAATGTTTTATGGATTGGTATTTAACTACGCTGCAAGCTGCCCAGAAACAACTTTTTTAAAGGCTGGATATAAATTAGCGGGGTGGGGGGGAGAAGACAAATCAGGCTCTACTGGCAGATCTCTGGGAAAGCAAAAGACTCCCCCACTCACCAGTGAGGCTGCTGAAACAAAGAAAGTTTAGAAGGAAGAGCAGGAGTGAAGAACAGAGGCACCCTGTCCTTAATTCTTACCGTATATCCCCCACATCCACCCCTGAAACCACTGATTTGCACTTGGTTCTGGTTGTTAGACCTTAAGATTCTAGTAAAAAAAAGAAAAGAAAAGTAGATCCTGCAATCCTAAAGTCTGCCTGTACTCGACATAAATGGTAAAATAAATAAATATTCTGTGCACAATCAGAAAAAGCACAAAAGCGGGCATATAATTCAGTTTCTTGTGACTCTCTGCCTTCGTTAAAAAATAACTTTACAGGCTTGGCATCAACC
Source organism: Elgaria multicarinata webbii (assembly GCF_023053635.1). NCBI lineage: Eukaryota > Metazoa > Chordata > Lepidosauria > Squamata > Anguidae > Elgaria > Elgaria multicarinata. Next base: position 15,091,714 of record NC_086187.1, on the reverse strand, counting down.
AACTTTTATTATCAGCTACCCCACAGGTTTTCCTGCTCTCTCCCTTTCCAGGGAGCAACCAGAAATCTGGACTATGGCACCAGCAGCAGAAGTACACGTACTATAGCACAATGCTAATTATATTGTGCCTTGGTGATAGGATTTTCATGTAAAACTCTTTGGGAACAAGCTTTGGTTGGAAAGATTATAAATAAAAACAACCCTCAATTTAAAGTGCTGGTTTTAACTTTTAAGGCTCTAAATGGTTTGGGACCACATTCTCTGAAGGGCTGCTCATGTTCATATTACTGCCCCAAGAGTAGCTTCAGACATCCTTGCATTCTGGCTAGTAATTGACAAAGATCAAGATGGCAGGTACTACACAGCGCAGGGCCTTTTTGTTGGTGGCCCCAAAACTTTGGCATTTCCTCCCTGGGGAGCTCCATTGAGTTCTTCCCTTCTTGCTTTTAAATGGGCACCAAAAACCCTGGTATTCTACCCTATCTGAACTTTTAAGGGGCTCTCCTATTCATTTTTATCCCACTGTCTTCAGTGGTTTTTATTGTTTTTGATTAATGTCTTCTTGTTTTCATGTGGCCAGCAGCTTTGTGAAAATGTTACTTTGAAATACTGCCAACAAATAAGTAAGAAAATGAAATATGGGGGGGGGATCAATTTCATTGACAAAAAAGAAAAGACAAGATAGTTGTGCTGGTCAACAGGAAAGGAAAAAAACCAACCAAATAAGCCCAAACTTCAGAGATGGGCAATACCTTTATTAGGACCCATCAAAAGTCCACAAAACTGTTTTCATTGGGGCTTGTTTCCTGTATTGCTATTTTTTCAATTGCAAACCGATTTGTGAAAATTTTATATGGAAAACCTGCCGACACATTGCAAGATTCACAAGACATTGGGTAAAATCCAACGTAAGTCCCACTCAGCATTAGGCTCACTGAAATGAATGGGATTTAAGTAAGCCACAAGTAACTAAAGTCCCATTCATTTCAAAGGGTTGACACTTATGTAGGACTTATGGTGGATCTTAACCCGAGAGATCCAATTTAGAATCTATTTTAGATATGGAGCGGGATAAAAATATTATTAATTAATTCCCATCGGTCAGGTCAAAGAAGAGACAGAAGATGCGGGTGTTGAGCCCAACATCTCTATGTGGAATTGAGAAGCCAGATTCCAGCCTGCCAATCAGTGCAGGAGCAGCCCCGCCTACGTTTGCATATATTAATATAGGATTTGCATGGATACCTCCTATTGGTCAGGATTTCCGAAGCTGTTCCAGGCAGCTTGAACCCCGCGGGGCTTCCTCCACCCTCACCCCGAAAAGATGAGCCATCGGCCTTACCGGGCTCCCACCGACACCTTCTCCTCCTCCTCGTTGCACACAACTTCTGCCTTTGGCTTCGCCTCGCCCGGTCACGTGATCACACCGATGTCTCATCAGCTGGTGGGAGAGGAGGGGGGTTCCCTCCCCCGAGTGGGGTCACGTGTCCAGCACTGCGGAGCCGCCATGATGGGAAGGGAATTGACGGTGCAGAAGCTGCTGATGCTCCACCTTGGGGAGGTCGCCGTAACATAGATTCCGAAAGGGGCGAAGCCTGAAGGAATTGCTGACAATGCATTGCCCTGGAGGAAATGCATTACCGAGGAAATGATGCGGTAGTCACACGGCATGGGAGCCAGGGCGAAGGTGGCCTGCCTCTGTGTGTGTGTGTGTGTGTGTGAGTGTGAGTGTGAGTGGAGGCTGGTGCCTCTGATGTCAGCGGGGCTCCGAAGGCGCTATCCAAGGTGCTGAGCACCTGGGGGGTGTATCTCAGTGCTTTGCTTTCTCCTATCTCCACAGCGAGCATAAGTAGAACAGGTGGCACAAAAAAGGAGTGGATAATTAATTTAATGGCATTAGAAAGTGGAGTCATCAGAACCTAAGAAGAGCCCAGATGGATCAGACCAAGGGTCCATCTAGTCCAGCACTCTGTTCACATAGTGGCTGACCAGCTGTCGGTCAGGGACCCACAAGCTGGACACGGGTGCAGCAGCACTCTACAACCCATGTTCCCCAGCAACTGGTGTATATAGTCTGACTGCCTCGGATACTGGGGTGGCACAGAGCCATCAGGATTAGTAGCCCTTGATAGCCTTCTCCTCCAGGAATTTATCCAACTCCCTTTTAAAGCCATCCAAACTGGTGGCCATCACTACATCTTGCGTCAGATCTGGAAGGGAAGCCAGAAAATACAGAGACTCTGTCAGGTTTCCCAGTCTCTCAGGCAAGCACACTTTCTGGCAAACTGCTATGAGACACCCAAATCACTGTGACTTCTTTATTGCAGGAAATCTCATGGCAAAAACATAATGGTGACGTACTTCAGAAACCATAGAGCTGATGGTTTGTAGCTAAAGGCTCTAAGGAATTCCAGAACAGTCAAAAGCTTATCACTACTACCGTGACTGAGATGCCCATCAACAGGGTTTCCCCCTTGCCATCTCCATGGTTCTGAACACAAGGGAAAGGTCAATCCATACATGGGTTCCAAACCTGGACAAGGAATGGGGATGATTCCTGACACTCGTAACTTTAATAACACCTTGCCTCAGTCTTCAGGACTATTTGCCCATTTGAACGCCAAGAAGCTTTGGGGTGATGCTTTCCCATCTCCACCTATTTCAGAGTGTTTTGTTGGGGGGTGGGAAGGAAACATATTCATCACAAACATCTAAAATAATGGTGTAGGCAGGAACCCCCTGTTGCAGTACTGTATAGATTCAACGAGGATCTGAAATGGCTGTGGAAAAAACCAGTCAATCAGCATTGCTCGTACTTGAAAAGGGGGTTTCTTATCCACTGCTGAAGGATTTCCTGACAACAGGCCTGGCATCTTAATAAAGGCTTCTGACATCGTATAGACGAAGGCAGGGAACAGCATGAGCCCATGGCTGAGTCACTCAGTCTGGAGAGTGCTGCAAAATAAGCACAATCTTCGTGCTGCTGCTGTTACTGCTGCTACCATCGTCAATGTCCTTGCTAATGAAGGACTTTGAATACTGAAACAATTCTAGCTTCTAACCCTAGAGAGATGCTGCCAGTCAGTGTTGACTCAATAGAAGGCAGCTTCCTATGTTCCTATTTCAGCCAGGCATTTTTACCATGCGCCAGAGTGCTTGTTTTTCACATGATTTCGCTCCTCTGATGCCATGCTTCTCGCCTGCCCAAGGACCTCCACTTCCCTTACTCGGCTTCGTCCTTTTTCCTCTGCTGCCCCTCATGCCTGGAACGCTCTTCCAGAACACTTGAGAACTACCAACTCAATCACAGCTTTTAAAACTCAGCTAAAAACTTTTCTTTTCCCTATAGCTTTTAAACTTTGAGTTTGTTCTGACTCTATACTGTTAGCTTCACCCTACCCGGTGCCTGTTTACACTTCCCTGTTTCTGTTTGCATTCTCTTTCCCTCCTTATTGTTTACTACAACTTTATTAGATTGTAAGCCTATGCGGCAGGGTCTTGCTATTTACTGTGTGGTCTGTGCAGCACCATGTACATCGATGGTGCTATATAAATAAATAAATAAATAATAATAATAATAATAATAATAATAAACTAGAGACTGATATGTAAGCAGGACAGACAGGACAAATCCAGGTTTTTTTGGGGGGGAGGGGGCTTGGGCAAAGCATCGTCATTGGCCCCACTGCTTGCTCAGGGGACCCATTTCCTCCTCGCCAGCTACTGGTACTCTCCCTCCTCCTTGTCATCACAAGCATCTGCGCACTTGCCAAAGTCATGAAGCAACTCATGCGCTTCTTCACTCCCTACCCTGGTTTGCTTCCGCAGCTGTCAGAAACTTTGCACTTCTGAATATGGGGTTACTAAGAGCTTTCAGTCTGAATCCAGGACGTTTTCTGCAGGGTGGCTTGTTAAGCCCATTGAACAACCCAACAATGCACCAATGGGGGGTCTCAAGGTGGCTTGTTTGAGAAAAATAAGCCACATTGTAGGGGACACTCTAGCCACTGCGCAGCGATTCCAACCACAGAGAAAAATCCGTGCTGGGTAGAGCGTTGGCACAAGTTGCTCCTGCTCTAGGCGACTGTCTCTATGGTCACCGTGTATGTGATGGGTTTTTTTTGGCAGAATGGCCATTTTTAACCACTAGGAGCCTGGCAGATGACATGGTAAGCCATCCTCGGGGCCCTTAACCTCAGTGCAGAGGGGGGTTCCTCAGGTTGGTTAAAGTGGCCATCATGGTCAGGATTGCCCCCATCACATGCTAAACTATTGTGGCTTGGTATTATGTGTGAACAGCCCCTATGTGTATGGGTGATCCTCCTTCTGATTAGCTTTACAGAGTTTTTGGAAAAAATACTGAGATCAGGTATATAGAGGAGGATTGTTATTTTGCCCAGAGCAGTCACTTCTTACCTCCTTGGGCTTCCTGAACGTGTAGTTAATACCCATGCTAACCTGCTGGGATTCCTACGTACATCACAGTAGAGGTTCCAAGCTTCTCAGCAAGGTGATTGGTTGGGATTATTTGCTAGTCTGGTGGGACTGCAGAGTCTGGACTCTTTCCGCCAGCTTCATTTACTAACCCCAAACTTCAATCGCACGAGCACGTTACTCATGGTGCAGTTGAATGACCCTGTTCACACTGTGGTTATCTGTGCAAGTTAGGGGCAAATTAGCCGATGCAACTCAGTGGAACGGCCATGGACAGAGGCAGTATACCTCTGAACACTAGATGCCATAGACAAGCCTTGCTTGTGAGCTTCCCAGAGGCAAAATGCTGGATTTGATGGACTTTGGTCTGATCCACCAAGGCAATTTGCCACGAGCCTTCCGTCATCTGTTTTGACCCAGCTAGGAGAATCAAGGGGAAAGGGCAGACCAGGAGGCCATGTAAACTAATCCCTTGGCCTGAATCCAAGCCATGAAGCAATGGTTGTATCACCTGATCTAGGCAATTGATCCAGATGTGGGGTTGTAAGAGGTCTGTTCTGTGGCCCTGTCCTGTCGCAGGGCACTCTGCAGACTCACTTGCTCTTGGAGAACCACATTCCAGATGAAAAGATGCACGTGTGGGAGTTAGCTTTGGAAAACGGATCCCAAGAAGCAGGGAAAGCAGCCTTTTCAGCAGCCAGATCAGGGCACCAACATTAGTGCAAGTGGTAGTAATTAGGACAGACAGATGGCAGGAGCAAGGGCCTGTACGTGACGTTTGCCCAGCTGCATTTGTCTGCTACTTGATTGGGGGCTTTGATTTGCTACCAAGGCGCAGAGGTCACACGGAGAGGTTCAAAGACTATGCTCTTGTATTATGAAGAGTTTCTTTTGCATTGTTTCCTTGGGAAAAGAAGCTAAAATGGAGACTTTTATAAATAGTTATTAGTATTCACCTGCAAAGTGCTTTTAATTATCATAGGTGGCAGGGAAAGATGGCCCCTATATTGTAAGGACGGAGAGTATGCATGTGTATTGCACATCCAGGTGCAATGTGTCTGTGCGGTGCAGGGATGCATTGCACTCCCTTCCCCTGTGGGGTACCTGTCTATGGGGGCTGGGCCAGCCAGTGCCAGGCATCAACAGGAGGGTGGTCCCTACCACAACAGTGTCCCGAAGTGCAGTGTTTTGCACGTAGGGACGACTGGCAGACTGGCAGTGATCACTCATATGGGAGGAAAGAAAGGTGTGTGCTCAGGGATACAGTTGGGGGGATTGGGACCTGCCCCTTGTGAACCCACTTTCTCGGGTGAGCCCTGACAATTTTCCAACTGCAGCATATTTACTTTCTCTCATAGAATTCAATGGGAGCCATTGAGAAGAAAACCGCATCCCATCATCTGAATGGCACCACCTTGGATTCTTTCTTATTCACGCTGGACTACATCTTGTGGTAGTGAAGTCTATAGTTTACCTCTGCGCTGCTGTGTGAAGAAGTCCTTCCATCTGTCCTGAATTCCCCACCAATCAACTTCATGGGGTGACCCCATGGCGTTCCAGTGTTATGGGAGAGGGAGGAAAATGTCTCCCTCTCCACATTCTCCACACCATGCATAATTGTGCATGCCTCTAGCTGATCTTTTAATTAATGTTTCGCCTTGGCTTTCCTTCCCAGAGCTCTTGAGGGAGACCAGAAAGTGCTAAAAGACCAAGGCTATTCATATCCAGCAGAGAACATGATCTACGCAACCGGCATTTGTTATTACCTGGATGGCCTGTTAATGGAGATTATCTGTTGCCGTTGCTTCCTTCTCTTCCTTTTGTCCGTCTCTTCCTCCCCCTCTTTCCACCCCCCCCCCCTCTGCAGGGCTGACTCACTCTGCAGTACACAGTTTCGATGTAAAATGAAAACAGGCCAATCTGTTCCACAAGAGCTTATCTGCAGGCCTAAACAGCACCTCTGTGCCTTTTCTTCATTATTGCTGAAACTCCTGATGCAGGACGCAAGTATTTCCTTGGAAAGTGGGCAGGGTGGACAATGCCAAGCGCACCGTTCTCCGGTCTAACCTGTGAGGCTTCCAAAGGTTCTGAAGAGGAGGATTGAATGAATCACCACGTTCTCAATGGCCCAAATCAGTAGAGGTATCTGCTGATGAAATGCAGGGATGCTTCAGGACATACTACCTTTTCTAGGATGCATGAATGAGGCCCAGAAGGGGTGTGCTGTGCAGAACAGCAGTGCTAGGCTTAGTCTGGGCTCCTGCATTGGCCGGTTGCTTTCCCTGTGCTTTTAATTGGATGGCTTTAAAAGGGGGTTGGATAAATTCCTGGAGGCAAAGGCTATCAATGGCTTCTAGCCCTGATGGTTGTGTGCTATCTCCAGTATCTGAGGCAATAAGCCTGTGTGCACCAGTTGCTGGGGGACATGGGTGGGAGGGTGCTGTTGCACCAAGTCCTGCTTGTTCATCCCTGGCCGATGGCTGGTTGGCCACTGTGTGAACAGAGTGCTGGACTAGATGGACCCTTGGTCTGATCCAGCATGGCACTTATGTTCTTATTTTCTGTGCTCGGTCCCCAGTGGCTGACATGCGCTGCGCTCCTTGAATAAAGATGGCAGCATCTCCCACAAGCATTTACATTTGGGTAATGGCTCATTCCCTGGTCATTCATCTCTTACTAAATAAATAACTTCTTTAAAAGTATGTAAAAGAAGGACAATTACTCCTCCTCCCCCCATTGTTTCAATGTCATTTAAAGGAACAAACTGCCAAAGAATACAGGCATCATGCACTTTTCATTCTTGTGGTGTGTATGTATTATATACTTGGGTGCCTCTAACCAGCAACAAGACTTTGGTCTCTTTTGCGTCATTTACTTTAGCCTTCCTCGTTGCCCTGCAGATGTTTTGGACTTCAGCTCCCATCATCCACTCTCGTCAGCTATGCTGGCTGGGGCTGATAGGAGTGGAAGTCCACCGCCTCCAGAAGGCACCAAGGGGACACATCTACCCTCAAAGACAGGTTGTTGCTTGGATGAACTGCGGAGCAGTACGAAGTCCTGATTTCCTCAGAGGAAGGGCAAGATGGAAATGTAACTAGTATTACGTTGTGGGAAGGGCTGTGGCTCAGAGGCAGAGCGCATAACTTGCATGCAAAAGGCCCCAGGTTCAATCCACTGCATCTCTAGACAGGGCTTGGAATGACGTGTGCCTGAAACACTGGAGAGCTGCTACCAAATTGAGATAAAAGGATGTATGTTCAGACTTGGTATGAGGCAGTTTTCTACATTTCGAGCAAACTTACTTTCTGCTTTACAGAAGTCCCAGCGATTTTGGAAATGAAGAAAATGGCAACGTAGAGAGCTGTTCTAGACATGTCATGCCAGTAAATCTGGATTTGCCTATTTCACATGGTGTTGCAACCAAAATTGGCTCTGATTATTCTACCTGTAGGATATATGACCTCCCCCCCCCCCCCTCTCTCTCTCTCTCTCTCTCACACACACACACACACACACACACACTTGTCGTATTCATGTCTTAATTTTTATGAGTACATCTAAAAACAACGTGGAGAGAGCGGCACATGGGTTTCCATTTCTTGGATGCCTTGAGATCCGAATGATGTAGAGAGGGATACAAATGTAATAACATTTTCTTCTTCTTTTGGCTACTTGGTTGGAATCTTTTACCACCATGCCCAGGGTAGGGGAAGAGGTGCAGTGTAATTGAAGTTCTCCTGAGAAGGCCAGCTATCCGTTCATTCGTTTATGCTTATGCCGTGAACGTTTGGAAAGCGATCCAAGAATAGCGATGCCAGCGAAGTTTGCTAGGCTAAGGCTCGGAAACAAACTGTGTGTATTAACTAACGTTACCCTCAAAAAGCAGGCAGGCATTAATCTAAATTAGTCTCTAATTTGGATTTAAAACCAAGGCAGAGAGAAGGGCTCAGGCTACCCACCGCTTTGAAGAGCTGGGCCTGCTGGGGGCAAAAAACTTTCCCTGCAAAGCCTGTTTGCAAATCAATGGAGATGGTCAGCTTCCATTGGTTTAGTAGGAGCCGCTTTGACATACTGTTCAAATAAAATTCAGGTTGGTTTAGAAGGTAGCCATTCCACCTTTCAATTTTGGGGGAAATAGCTTGCATGGAGGTTGTTCATCCTCTCCTTTGTGTACCCAATTCCTCATATAATAAAATCATCGTACATCCTTTGCTCATCCAACCCTTAAAGCTAGGTGTTGAGAGTGTAGGATATTGAAATCGGTGAGTAACTGCCAAGTCTATTCATACCAAGAGTTGTTCCACAATATTTATTACATGTATATACTGCCCCGTAGCTGAAGCTCTCTGGGCGGTTTACAAAGATTAATTTTAATTTAGATACTAAAAATATATATCTGTGCTGTCTTAACCTGGAGCTGGCTTACATCTGCAGAGTCATGATTCATCAGAAATCTGTTGACCCATGTTCAAAGCCTCATGGCTGGTTGTAGCGGTTTTCAAGTCTTGGTTCAGTGAACTTTGTGTACCTGAAGTCTAAACATCACTCCATTCTTGTAAGGTTCCTTTGATCTGAGCTAACCTGCGATGGTGAAGACTAGAACAGAGGAAAGTGAGGGTTTACCAATCACATTTTAGCCTGATGTAATAGCTATTTTGCTTTTTTAAAGGGAGTTATTTGCATAAAGCCTTGGAAATAAATCAAGCTCACCTTCGACTGTGGGTCTGCTTCTGCCAGCTCAAGCTGCTTGGCTTCCAGTATATAATTTACAGATGGGTCTATTAAAAGCACTATTACAGTATAACCATGTTAGCCTCCTGTTAGGAAATTCAAGGGCTAAAGGGTAGCACACATATAGTCCCGTTTTAGTTATTCAGATATTGCAATAAGTTAGCATAAGCTTTCATGGCTTACAACCCACTTCATTAGATGCTATAAGTGGAACGCTTATTAATAATACTCTTGTGTATTTTAGCACAGCCCTCCGCCCTTAAAAACAATGCCAAGACAGCAGAGACAAGTGCTTAGACTTCCTGGAGTTTGTGATCATTCCAACAGAAAAGGCTCTATCTGTTAAGGTACTGTTTCCTAGCTATCTACTCTGAAAGCGGGCCTTAGAGCGGCTTTTTGCTTTCCGACAATAGCCCCCCCGATGGGAGCTTACAAAGCAGCTCTTCAACCCAGGGGCCAATTTTCCCTTTAGGGAATCTCTCTGGAGCAGCACTTTAGCTGTGGACAGGCTCCAAGGCAAAAAGGGGCCAAAATACCACATAAATATCAATACTTGCATATTGTAGTTTAAAGCTCTTACTGCTAATATTTCAGCCTTAGAAGAGGCATTTCAAGAGTGGAATGGAGGGAGAAAAGGCATAAAACGCCACAAAAACAGCAAACAATTGATGGTTGGAGGAAAGGTTGTGGGACTAAGGTAAGGGAATGTGGCCTTCTGGGAAACCCCAGAGGGCTGCATTGGTATCACCAGAGGCCCAGATTTGGCCCCTGGGCCTGAGGTTCTGCATCCCTACACCGCCGGGCTAAAGCAAGCTCTCTCTGGGAGCTTAATTTGGATCCAGGCCTCACAACCTTCCTGATACAGGCAAGAAGTCTTCTGTTGCCAAGTGTGGTCCAGAGAACATAGGATCTACTTACACAAGTACAGGAGCAGTTCTTCACATGGTCTGTTGATCGTGTGGAGCCCTGCTTATGTTTGCACATGCAAATGCATGCTGCAGTTGTAACTTACAACATACGAGGCCAGAGTCTGCTCCTGTCCATCTCTTGAGTGTCGTGCAGAGGGTTCTTCAACCCAGTGGTTGAAGAGGGTTATGGCCTGTCCTGAAAGCAGCATGGAGAACAAGTGGCATAGCCATACTTCAAGAACTAGGATCCAAGTTACTTCTTGTGTCGCATTGTAGCTTGTACGCTGCAGGCATTTACATCCGGGGGCTGGAAGGAGTCTGTGTTCCAGGAGTCCACCTCTCAGACAAATCACACCAAGACACACCTCTTTACAATGATGTAGTGGAGGAAATTTTATTACCTGGAAACGTATAACTGCGAAACCCAACACTGGGTGCACAACTTTGATGCCAGAGCATACAGTTTTTTTTTTACTACTGGGAACACAGGAGTGTCTCAGACATTTTGCTGTTATTTGTATAAACACAAACAGTCTCACACTCCAACACGACAGCAATCGCTTGAGAATCAAATTACATCCAAGGATTTCTCTGCACTTACAATTAACCCCACAGTGTATTAATCTACCTATATATGAGATTAATATATATAGCATGGGAAATTGAAAACTCTTGCTCCATATGTATGAACATGTCAAGTCTTATAAATAAAACATCCAGTGAAGAGAAAAAAGTTACCATTTCTAGTTCATATTTATACATAAAGTACTCTAAATGGCAAATGGATGGAAAATTCCACATGGGCTTCCGCCAAACCTTGCCAAGAGGGTTTGAGGCAGCTCATCTGGTATTTGATATTGAAGTACACACAGGACAGACGAGTCACTAACATACATTGCGCATTTACAAGAGATCAACTACCAAACTGATGACAACTGTACACATTGTGGAGAGACCATTTTCATTCTGGAGCTTAGTTGTTTTGTTTTTTTCAGCTTTTTTTTTTTTTAAACATCATACTCTGTGGTGATTTTTTGCTTACTTATGCTTTTGTGGAAAGGATGAGGGCAACAATGAGCCCGTACAGACCCAAGACTTCAGCGAAGATCAAGATCAGAATCATGCCCACAAATAACCTAGGCTGTTGCGCTGTCCCCCGTACGCCTGCGTCACCCACAATGCCGATGGCGAAGCCGGCAGCCAACCCGCTGAGGCCTACGCTCAGACCAGCGCCCAGCTGAAGGAAGCTCCTGCAAAGGGAAGGACAAGAGAGACAAGTTTAGTGACAAGCTATCCAATTGCAAACAGCAAAGCACTGTTCTTCCATGAGTGGAGTGGGAAGAATTCGCCTGCCTCTAGTGAAGCCTGGCCTGTTAAGGTAGGGTGACCCTTATGGAAAGGAGGACAGGGCTCCTGTATCTTCAGCAGTTTGCAGAGAAAAGTAAACTTCCGCAGCTGTCATTTGTATGCATGCAGCACCTGGTGAAATGCCCTCTTCATCACAACAGTTAAAGCTGCAGGAGCCCTGCCCTCCTGACCAGATACAGAAGAGGGCAGGCCTCTTGCAGCTTTAACTGTTGTGATGAAGAGGGCATTTCACCAAGTGCTGCATGCATACAAATGACAGCTGCGGAAGTTAACTTTTCTATGCAACTGCTACAGATACTGGAGGCCTGTCTTCCTTTCCATAGGGTCACCCTAGTTAAGGAGTATCTTGGAAAACTCCCTTTCAGTCAAACTAGCCCTCTAGGGAGGCGTTAGAATAAAGCCAAACTCGGCTGGTGGTGCAGCAGCCTTCAGTTATTCTTCGGTGCGAAACGAGCTTGGGCAAAGAAGAACTTTGCTGTACTGTTTCACATAATCAGTGTAACCTCTTTTAAAAATGTATTCTGTTTTTATTCTTTTATGCTATTTGTTCCCCGCTCCAAAATCCTTGCATGGGGAATGGGATGTAAATATTGTAAATAAATAACCATGTCTAACCAAACCTACTCCTTGAAAAATGGATCCTGACATTCATAGCTTGATAAATTTTAGAATTCCCTACTCCTTGAAAAAGAGAAGCAATGGACAAGGTACCACACCATTAGCTATAGAGCAGCCTTCCCCAACCTGGTGCAGGACTACATCTCCCAGAATCCCTCCCTACCTCCAGCCAATGTTCTGGGTATCGCAGTCCAACAAGTCTGGAGGGGACCAGGGGAAGGCAGCTACAGAGGCTCTGGAGACTTCTGTGGCTGAGCTCATTTGCCACAGTTCTTAGAAGTGCCTAGCTAAAACAATCCCTTTGCAAGCCAATATAATTGCCAGTTAAGCTCTGCTTTAAACCTATATCCTTTGGCAGCAAGACTACTTTTTGCACAGAATTGGAAAGACCCAGTAATACCGACAACGGAGGACTGGATGCTGAAGATGTTAGAACTGGCAGAAATGGAAAAATTACAGAGATAATGAGAGGAAGGTCAACAGCCACGTTTACGTTGGAATGGAAACCATTGATACAATATTTGAAAGAGACAGAGAAAAATGATTTGTTTGCCGTTTTTAGGTTAAGAGGGGGGAAGGGAAAACAAATTCTGTGAATTCAAGGTTGTAAATTAGGTCGAAGGGTAATTAATAATATAAGGGGCATTTCTGGCATGAAAAGGACGGAAGAAATATATATCCTAACCTCACCCTTAAATTTTTTTTTAGTAATTGTAGTTGTTATACGTAGTTTTGTGGGTATGTACAATGTGTGTGTATGTATTATGTGTGATGCTTGTTTAGATGTTGCTGTTGAAAAAAATAAATAAAATAAAATAAAATAAAATAAAAACCTATATCCTATGAAGACTATGGCCCAGGTTTGGATGAGCAGTTGCACCCATGGGCACCAGAGTGCTTATCCAACCCCTGCTCCGGGATTGTCGTGTCATGCGAACTGGGCGAGCATGGGTTATGCGAGGGTTAAACAACCCTCGCATAACCTTAAAACAGACCATGGGTTATGTGAATGGTTTCAACCCTCGCATAACCCATGCTCGCTGGATTTGCACGACACAACCCTGAGTGGGGATTGCATGTTCAAAATAACAGCTGCATGCACCCTGCAACCTCACCCAGGGTTAAATCGCCCACTGTGGGCTGCTGTGTTGTGCAAACAACCCTTATTTCTTGCATGTGAGTCTATACATATAACATCTTCAGCTGGAAGAACCTAAAGCCCAGGAGATAACCCTGTAAGATCTCTGAGGGGGAAATACCAAGGCATGTCAGAGACATCCAATTTAGTGTAAAGTGGGGTTTTTTGTCACATGCATCCAACTCTACTCTGCCAGCAATAAAGCTTTCTATTCATAGAAGTTCTTGGCAAGCTATTCTTAACTTCCTTGTAATGGATTATTAAATGGTTGTATGGCCATTGGCCCTTGCCTCCAAGGTTTTCACATAATCTTTCCCTCTCAATTCCTGTTCATCATAGTTCTACTGTTCTCCATTAAGGGGTCTCAATTGGACTGAAAATACCAAAGCTAATGCTGTCTGGGCTGTTCATTTCTTTACAGGGCAGATATGACCAGTAAGCCACAGGCTAGTTACAACTTCTCATGAAAGTTTAAAACCGGTTGGGTTTCAGCCCATTTCAGGCACACAAGGAGAGTATCTGTGCCTGTTGAAGTCTAAGGTAGCAAGAGGATCAGTTTACAGACATGCTTCAAATGAAGTATCACTGAATAATTCAGTGCTTAACCACTGCATTGTAAGTCAGAGTTATTACATATTTAAGTATTTTTGCCTCATCAAATTGAAAGCAGCAGCATGGTAGAAAAATACCTGGAACTTAAAATGGTTAGCCAGGACACTCAAGCAACAAGCCAGTTCTACGAAATGCTAATTTCAAGTAAAGATTCTCCCGCACTGGACATGCTAATAATTTTGGATCTCGGCCATTACCACGTTGGTATTTGGGAATAGTTTCCAACCGGCTGAACATTTTTTGTCGCAAAACTAGCTTTAAAATGTATTATTGTGGTTTTTAGATCTACACTGCTTTTGGATTTTTACTCTGCGTTAAGCTTTTCAAGGTTCTCTCTTTTGTTTTAGATTGTATTTGAGATTTTAATTTTTGAGAACCGCCCAGAGAACTTTGGCTATTGGATGGTCTAGAGATGTAGCAAAGAGGTAATAAATGACACACACAAAACTCAGTGCTGTCTCTAAACCCAAGACCTGTACTGAAGATGTTGCCCTCCAGGTTGACAGCTGAGCCAGCTATTTCCAAGTCTCCCATCTTGGCTAAATGGATTTCGGGAGTTACGTTTCTCTGTGCTGTAGGATGACTGCCTACACTACAGGGACATAGTTGCTAATGCCTCTGCAGTTCCACTTGCTCAGTTTTTAAAAAAACTGTTGTGAGCTGCATGTGCCAACGGAAGTGTTGCCATTTATTACAAAGCAGCTATGTTCCAGATGGCACCATCCCTCAAGCCAAACAGAGTAACACTAACATCTATCCAGAATAAAGCTGTGTGGTGATCCTGCCTGCTTGAACAATGTAATTCACACCTTAGATTTCAAAGAATTGAGAATAGAATTGTTATTTTATATACTATAGCAGGGGGTGGGCAACTTTGGGAGATCTGGGGGGTATTTTTGCCCCCCCCCCCCATGGGCCACCCGCCATAGTTGCTAAAAAGTAGATATTAAATTAAAAACGGTGTCTGTAATGGCTAAGGAGCCCCCTGAAGAATAAAAATTAGGAACATAGGAGGCTGTCTTATACGGAGTCAGACCCTTGGTCCATCTAGCTCAGTACTGTCGACACTGACTGGCAGCAGGGGCTCGCCAGCGTTTCATACAGGATTCTTTCCTTGCCCTACCTAGAGAAGCTGAGGATACCTGGGACCTTCTGCAGGCTAAGCATGTGCTCTGTCGCACTGAGCTATAGCCCCTCCCCTGTTTTCTAATTTTGACCCTTTTGGTGCTCTGTAGCTACAACAGGTGGCATTCCCTCCCCCAATGATGTATTTGGGGCACAGCAGGGGTCTGTGTGTTGCCCACCCCACAGCCTGGACTTAGAATGCCATCGGGCCATTTTAGCAATATTTGATTCTTTAGCACAGCTTTCAACGTTGATGATTCACAAAAGAAATGTACCTGTATAGTGTGATGCCAGGTGTGAGGGAATTGGCAATAAGGACCGCCACTACCAAGCCATAGATTGCTATAATACCCGCCATGACAACAGGAATGATGGACTTCATAATCAGCTCTGGCCTCATGACGGACATGGCTGCAATACCTGTACCACTCTTTGCCGTGCCATATGCAGCTCCCAAGGCTGGAAGGAAGCGAAAAGCCACAGGTGAGTATTTTCAAGTGGACATCATTTAGAAGACACAAGTTAAGCCCCTGTTAAAAAAAAACTAAAACATCTGCTCTATAAAATTCTTTTGAAAATTTGTTTTAACATGCAAGGTTATTGTATCTATTTAAATACAAAAAAAAATCCATTTGATGTTCTATTATGTCTACAATGAGATCAATCTCATTAAATAATTCCAAAATTTAAGAGTTGCAAAGCTCATTCCAACTATGTAGTTCTTCAGCAGCTTTATTAATTAAACTTTTGAGTAGCAGCATCACTTCGAAGGACGTTGTTAGACCAGTTTTCCTACTTCAAGTTTACTTTAAACACGAGAGAATTGCACACGGTAGTTTAGGAAAACAATTTTCCCAACTGAGTAGAACTATAATTGGACTATAGTACAGACCGCTTGTTTGGAAATGGAGGGCAGTCCAGAGTGACAAGAGTTATTGTGCAAAGAGTAATAAAACTAGCGCTTTTAGCTACTGCACATTGTGGTCAAATACACTCTGGCCTGGTTCACATGCAACATTAACCCATGGTATGGGTTGCTGAATTCCAGGTTGTTGCGATTTAAAAATGCAGCTATGCTAACAACCCATGGTTTGTTAAACGTGAACAACCCATGGTTTGTTGGGTTGTTTAAATCATGGGTGGTCGTTATGTGCAAACCCAGGGTTGTTCCTAGGTTGTTTTGCCAGGCTACAGAGGTGACAGGACACTACTCTACATTCCAGTACAACAGCACCACGAAGGCATTTGGGATGCAGGGAGGAAGTGAGCAGGCAAAGGAAGAGGGAAACAAAAAATCTAGGGATTGAGAAAACAAACCACAGTTTCTTTGATTGTCAGACAAACCCTGGGAAGGACAACAAACCCTAGGTTAGAGTTACGTGAACCAGGTCTCTGAGTTTAACTATGATGGCATGGGGACTGTCACATTCAATCCTTGGAACAAAGAATACAAGGCAAAATGCACACTATTTTACAACAGAGCTGTCCAACTCCACTCCAATGTTTGTCAGTGTAGCCTGTTATTTCCAGATACGCATGTTGACACCCTTTCCCCAGAAGCTGAGATATGAAGTGCATTCAGTTCCATGCTAATTTCTCAAGCTGGATAATTAAATAGCACCTTCCTATATGCAGGGATGTGAAGAGCTGCTGGAGACATGTGCCCGTGCCAAAGCATAGCAAGCCTCATGACTTGACCTTAAGTCAGCCAGTCCACTGCTTTTGTTATGGTAGCGTTCCCACTATTTTATCATGCAAGCCCTCAAACACAGCGCACAGCGAGTATCAAGCCAGAAAGTATCTCACGGAAGCTATGCACATCTTCACAACTCCTTGTCCACTTTTGCTTTGGCAGTATGGAAAGCTCAGTGCACATGCCTTGGATGCATGAAGGGCTCAGGTTTACTCCTCTGCATCACCAGCTCAGAGACGTCAGTTAGGCAGGCAGGGAAGTATTCCAAGGCCTATCAGAATAGGAAAGAAACTGAGCTAATTGTGCCAAAGGTCTGGTTCAGTATAAGGGAGCTCCAGACGTTCATCATTACGAGGAAACAAGGTTTTGTAGACCTGTTAGCTTTCTAGTGTCGCAGTAGTACTAGAAATTTGCTGCACTCGGCTAAAATCATAAATGTAGTACCTATGCCTTGGAGTCAAGTTTGATTTTAAAGTTTTAAAGTTGGTAAATCTGCTGGATTGCCTGGAGATCAGCTCTCCAGAGTTTTCTAAATGATATCAATGGATCTAGGATGCTGCAATTACATTACATACTGGTAACTTCCAAATTAGATTACTGCAATGCCCTCTACATGGGGCTGCCTTTGAAGACGGTCCGGAAGCTGCAGCTTGTGCAAAATGCGGCGGCCAGATTGATAGCTGGAACAGGGAGGTTTGAGCATGTAACACCGATTCTGGCCCGCTTGCATTGGCTGCCTATATGTTTCCGAGCCCAATTCAAGGTGCTGGTCTTAACCTATAAAGCCCTACATGGCTTGGGACCACAATACCTGATGGAACGCCTCTCCCGACATGAACCTACCCGTACACTGCGCTCAACATCTAAGGTCCTCCTCCGAGTGCCTACTCCAAGGGAAGCTCGGAGGATGGCAACAAGGGAGAGGGCCTTTTCAGTGGTGGCCCCCCGACTATGGAATGATCTCCCCGATGAGGCTCGCCTGGCGCCAACATTGTTATCTTTTCGGCGCCAGGTCAAGACTTTTCTCTTCTCCCAGGCATTTTTAACAGCTTTTTAACAGCATTTAACAACATTAAGTTTGTTTTTAATGGACCCCACAATTGTTGTTTTTAAATGGATACTGTTGTTTTTATACTGTTTTTATGTGTGTGTGTGTGTGTGTGTTTTTAAATTGTATACTTTTAATGTTTACTATTTTTAAATGTTGTAAACCGCCCAGAGAGCTTCGGCTGTGGGGCGGTATATAAATGTAATTAAATAAATAAATAAATACCTCTGTACCTTGCAAAAAGGTCAAATAGTTGATGTTAGCCCCTTTAAATCTACACTCCCAAGGCTGCCTCTATGCACAAAGCTTTGTGCAGCAAACATCTAGTAATATCTAGATCTAATCATGCTTCAAGCTGGTTTGGTTGCAGCTGTGTTGAACAGAAACCAGACTTCACTTAGAAAGGGAAGAAAGAGAAACTGAAATTTGCGACATTTAATGCCACTGGAGTTTTTCCACTAAGGGTACTTCCCCAGAGTCTTGAGATTTATTCCAGGAAAGCTGCCTTACAAGAACACTGAGTAAATAGCCATGCAATGGAGCAAAGTCTCAAAGTTAAGGACTCTTTGTTGAAAAGTTACAAGATACCAGCTTGTATTATCGGGGAAGCACTTTTTGTTATCAATGTCTCCAAGCCATGGGTATGTTTACATGCCTCCTTTCTGGGATAGCGCTGGATTTGATGCTCAGGTCAAAGGTGCGGTGCCTTTCTAAACAGTGACAGGCTATTTAATCCTAGCATAACACTCTTTTTGGATAAGGTTGTGCTGAAAACTGTTAGATGTCAGTAACTTTTGTGCCAGCCTATTTAATCAGGTTAGAGAGGCCTTTTCAGACACTTTCATGGGCCAAGGTCGGCTAGTAGGAGGTTTCACTTCTTTTTTCCATTCTAAAAACTTCTACTATGCAAAGAGACCCATGCCACAAGACAGCCAGTTTCAAGAGGTGCTATAGCATGTGATCATTACAGACTTTTGCAAGTCCTGTGTAGATATAGGATTGCCCATATCTTCCAGGTTTCCTGCCTACCTCTTCAAGAGATTGCAGTGGGCCCCATGTTCTAGGAACATAGGAAGCTGCCTTATACCGAGTCAGACCTTTGGTCCATCTACCCCAGTATTGCCAACACTGACTGGCAGCAATGGCTCTCCAGGGTTTCAGACGGGATTCTTTCCTTGCCCTACCTGGAGATGCCAGGCATCAAAGTCACTTTTGTTAGCTGTAGTCATGGCCATTTTGCTGAGCCTCGTCCAAGACACACTGACGTCACTACAACTGGGCAGCCTGACAAAGAACTGAAGAGTTGATGTTGTACCTTGCCTCCACCTTCCGTGCGTGTTGTCCACAGTGTGGACAAGGCTTGATGCCAATAGCAGGATGGCATCTAAATGAAAGACATGCACAGCCCTACTGTTTCTCTTGACCTTGGGCTATGATTGCCTTTCACAAAAGGCAGCCAATCCCCAGCTTGGTGTGATCCAGATGTTTTGAACTACAACTCCTGGCTGGGTACTAAAGTCCAAAACATCTGGATGACACTAAGTTGGAGGAAGGTTGATGTAAGGGCCCTGGGTTGGTTGTCACACACGTGTACTTAATACATACATGCTAGGAAGCCCCAATCCCATTCACAGCTTCACAGGACAGGTACAAAACAGACCTCTGACTGCTGTACCAAACATGGCAGCCTACATGTTAGTTCCTACAGAGCACACAGCCTGCAGGAATGATTTCCAAAGGATAGCTGTGTTACTTTAGTTTTCTAAGGAACAACGTATCATGCATTTTTCTAAAACAGTGTTTAAATATTTAACAAGTTACGGTTGCCATGCAGGCAGCTGCTTCAGGCACTCCCAAGTGCTTATATGTGCCTAGTGGGGTTTTAATTCTTCCCTTTTGAACAGAATGCTACACCATATCACAAACTGCATTTAGAAACTCCCCTCCCTTAAAAATCAGTTTGCACTGGAAGCTAGTGCTTAGGAAACTAGTTTAAATTCCCTTTCAGCCTGTGGAGCTAGTCAAGGGTGTTTTTTTTTTATTCATGGGATGAATGTGAGTTATCCTACCTAGGAAATGTATTTAAATTTCAATCCCAGATGTTGAAGACATTCAACAAGGGAGCATTGATGCTTTCACGCCCTGCTTGCAGTGTCTCAGAGTCATCGAACTTGTCAGAAATAGGACAGTGGACTAGATGTATCCAGGGCTTGTTTGAAAGGCATAAAAATGCAAGCAATTAGCATTAGTTTATTATCTGAAATGGGAGGTGTGATTTCAGTCAATCTACCACAAAGAAAATCTGCTGCAGCAACAGCTTGTTAGAGAATCATAAATGCAAGCGACTTCAGCCACGCTCTAGGGAGGACATACAAACATGGTTAGGGCCAGATGATTAAGCTACAAGCAACATCATTTTCATTTCCCATCTTCAGCTGTGAGTGAAGTTTGTCTGTGCACAGATCTTACGAGCACAAGTTCTGGAATTGATCTGGAATTAGGAGTGAGCAGTGAAGTGGCCAAGTTTGCCAATGACACCAAATTATTTAAGGTTGTTAAAACACAAAGGGATTGTGAAGAGCTCCAAAGGGATCTCTCCAAGCTGGGAGAGTGAGCATCCAAATGGCAGATGGGGTTCAATGTAAGCAAGTGTAAGGGGATGCAAAAAAGCCCAACTTCAAGTATAACCTAATGGGATCAGAGCTGGCAGTGACCAAACAAGAATCTTGGGGTTGTGGTGGACAGCTCAATGAAAATGTCAACCCAGTGTGCGGCTGCTGTAAAGAAGGCAAACTCCATGTTAGGCATTATAAGAAAAAGAATTGAGAATAAAACCGCTAGTATCATACTGCCTTTATACAAATCTATGGTGCGACCACACTTAGAATACTGTGTTCAGTTCTGGACACCACACCTAAATATATATATGTTACGGTCCACACTGGGTAATAAACTGCTGCCACCTGCCTTACCGCATTTCAGTCATACAAGCACAACATCTTTCTGTTTGTCCTCCTTTCAAGTCTACACCTGCTCCACACCAGATACTTTCCTGCCAAGCATTGGAGAAAGGTGACCAGGTAGAGAGGCTCTGAGTGTCCTGCCTCCCGTCTTTCAAAATCCATCCTCTAGATCACCTTCCCTCTACCTGGTGCCCTCCAGATGGTTTGGACACCAGTTCCCAAGATTCCTGACCATTAGCTATGCTGGCTGTGGCTGATGAGGAGTTGGAAGTTCAAAACCTCCGGAGGATACCAGGCTGGGGAAGGAAACCTTAAACGGTGCCACAGAGGGAGCCAGCAGGTGAGGTTCTTGATCCAGGGTAAGCCTACAAATTCAAGTGTTCAATGCCAACTTGCTCCCAAGTAAGTATGCCTTTGAAAGTCAAAGCAGGTCTATAACGGATTTCCTCCCTGAATTTCACTGAAGATAATTGGAGTGCTTTAGAACTATCAAGGAAAAAATATCCCATCTGCAGGGGGCTGTGGTAGAGAGAAGCGATCCCGAAGATTGCTATTAAAAATAACTGTAAGAGCCCCTAAAGTAGCAAACTCTTCAATGGTGGCTAAGTCTTCAAAATGCAACCCAATGAGGACCGAGCATTCTCAGTGGCTATGGCTGATTATCAGCTGAGAAACACAAAAGT
This sequence comes from Elgaria multicarinata webbii, assembly GCF_023053635.1. Lineage (NCBI taxonomy): Eukaryota > Metazoa > Chordata > Lepidosauria > Squamata > Anguidae > Elgaria > Elgaria multicarinata. Next base: position 15,070,393 of record NC_086187.1, on the reverse strand, counting down.
GGAAGGAGTAGAGCAGTGGTTCTCAAAGTGGGTGGTACCACCCCCTTGGGGGTGGTGGGATTGCATGGGGGGGGCGTTAAGAGGCAAAGGGGCGCTCGAGGTGGTCTTTTCCGAGAAGCAGCTCTCCAGAAGGTCTTAAAATCCAGGGACATTTTTATGGGAGAAGGTAGTTTGGTCCCAAGCCATATAGGGGAAGAATCCACACATGTATTAATACCGTTTAAGAAGAGTCCTTTTAATGGTGAATTGCTATCCTGCACTATGGAGAGTGGTTCAGAAGCTCCTGGTTGTATTTCCAACATCATATTTGGTGAAAGGTCTGCCTACTTCTCTCCAAGCAAAGAAATTGACTCCAGATTACTAAACGTGGTGATTTAAGACTCAGCTTAAGTGACTTTAAACCAGACATTGGGAAACTGGTATCGCTTCATCAAGCCCATCCATCACATTAAGAATTTACAGAATAGTGAGGTACTCTACTTTAGTTACTAAATGTGATATCTAATATTCTTGCTAAATGACTATCAAACTTTGAAAAGATGATATCACTGGATCAAGTTTAATTGAATAAACTAAAAAAAGGTAATTGGATTTTGAATAAATATTCAATTAATTGTTACTGTTTTGAATTTTATTGTTATTAACTTCCTTAATGGGTCACTGAAAACTGCTATTCTGAATAATGATTTTGGTAGGGTAGGGGGCACTGGGCATGAGTTTGTGGAACCAAGGGGCAGTGACCTGAAAAAGTTTGGGAATCACTGAGGTAGAGGAACATCCTGGAGGAAGGTGTGGCTGGCTGGAATCCTGAAGAAAAGCACTCCATACTGCAAGCATTAGATCAAAAGGATAGGACAATCCACACCAAATCATTAAACTGAGTGAGGAGTCAACTGTTCTACCCTACAGAAGTCTTAGATCAAGATGCTAACAGAAGTACCGATGAAAGCAAACTTGTGCAAACAAGCTTTGTCCCAATCACTGTCACATTAGTAAGCTCTTTCAACAGCTTATCAGAAGTCTACGAAAGATTTCAAGAAAGCAAAATGGCTGCTCAAAGCATGCATTGAAGAGTTAGCCATTATGCTCTAGTAAAACCACCAATTCTACAACCTCATGTCCTAGCAAATGGAAGTACTTGGAAACCTTTACAGCTAAGTCAGCGTTAACCAGATAAGAATATGAAATTTTGCTTGCTTACTTCAACATGTTACTTAACATGGCACACTGCCAGTAGCTTGCATCTTCACATAGTTTCATAATTGTGCCAGGAAAGCCTGACATTTTACATTACTAGTTCTAGTCCCAAGCTATTTAGTCTTTGATGGGGAGAAAGTAGTACTATACAGACTGCTTCTAGAGCAGATGTTTAAGCAGTTGTGAAGGGGTTACTAGAGTATCTATATAGATTACAAGCTCTTTGAGTGAGGGACTTGCCAAAGGGACTTTCCAGAATATTCTGTAGAGTACCATGTACATTACTGACACTATAAAAAGATGGGCTTTGATTTTACATTTCTTCCATGAATGGAACAGACTAAGTTCACAAGATGGGCTTTCTCTCTTCCCTCTGTAATCCTCTAAATATCTGCTGTTGCAGAATTGAGGGGGTAGCACCAGGGAGAGTTGATGAAAATCACACACACACCTTATCTAAATAAAAGGGCAACTTGGGATCAAAGCAACCTGTTCAGGAAGGGAAACAGGAAAGACTGTTCTGAGCCAATCACCTTCCCTTTTCTGCTATCCAATAATCTTGCTGGAATATGTATTGTAAGAAGTTAGCTGAAGAAGTATTTCTAATAAGTAAAAAATGTTTAAAGTGGCTGAGAAGTGCAGGCAACAGCTGGTGGAATTTAAGTAATCTAGTGGTGTTTGAACAGGACTTCTCAAATGGAGAGGAATCTTCTGTGTAGCAGAGTTCACCTTTTATTGGCACAGGTTTGTATTTGAGTAAAGTACTAAGTCATAAGACCACTTCCAAAAGTTGTCCAGGCAGTTCCAGAGAGCAGCTAAAGCTTTGTTGTTTAAGTTCTTAGACAACATCTAGCACCAGCTATATTTTTATATTGGAGACTTCGTAATAACTAAGTGATTCAACTAAGCATCTAACATGTGGTGTGTTACTGCCATTTATAAGCTTCTATACAGGAATATCAATTCTGGCACAGTGTTACAAGAATGTCTGCAAGTCCATGATCTAGAGAAGTGTTTTGGCCATCATGTGCCTATGAGTGTTAAGGATAGGACACTCTGCTTACCTTAGCTACAAAACCAATCAATGCTTGCACATCTACTACACTGTTGCAGAAGGAGGACCATTTATAGTGGACTGTTATACAAACCAGAAGGTCCAGTTATGATCTTTCCCTGGGGCTTTCTACTATTTGGAAATACTGAAGACAAGGGAACTGTGTACCACCTCAGGTTACAAGGACTTATTTCAAGAATAAAATTTGGTTGCCAAGCTTTATTTTAATCAAACTAGTTGAGACAACTTTATAGTGCCCAGACGGTAAAGCCAACGGGCAATTACTTCTTATTTCACCTTAAGCATCTCAGATTTCATGATAATTAGGCAAGCCTTTGGTCAGGGTACACATAATTTCTATAAAACAAACTTCCCCAACCTGGTGCCCTCCTAATGGGACCAAAACTCCCATCATTCCTGAACAGTGGCCATGCCTGCTGGGTCTGATGAGAGATGTGGCCCAAAACAGCCAGAGAGCACCATGTCGAAGAAAGCTGATTTAGGAGATGGCCCATTTTCTAGGTTCATGCAGGAAGTACCTCCTATCAGCAAAGGTTTAAGTTGACAGGATGACTAAGCTAACCCAAGTCTAAATCAGGCTAGAAGCACAGCCTCTGTAGGTTGTTTGTGCTAGTGGCTAACAGGGGTTCAGAGGTTAGGGGTGCCCTAGAAGGAAAAAGGGAGCCACCCTGAAGTTTTATCTGGACTTTGTCACTACATTTTATCACTTCAGTATGTTTCCTAAATTAAGAACCAAACTCCATGGTATTTTGAAATGGATTTAAGAGATCAGCCTCTATTATAGCAGCTTTTCTGGCAATCCTGATGTTTTCACATTGCTCCAGTTAGGGAAAAGCTTGCATCTACAGAAAGCAATGCATCTTCCTATTACATGTTTTTGCAAGCTCAACAGAAAAGCTGTCAAGGCCACAAGCACACTCACCCTGACTCATTTCTATTAGTTGAAAGGCAAGGGCGGATACAAATGAAGATATTGTAGGACTATTTAAAAAAAGGTTGGCATACCATGGACATCAGATAGACTATGCCCACTTTTTTAGCTTAATCCTATTCGCCATGGGTCTTGTAGCAAAACAAAAGCCATGCTGGCATTGCCTGACATTAAGATGAATGTCTGTTATTTGCCTACAACACACATTTGATAGCTGCTGCAAAGCCTCATGAGCATTTGAGTTGGCCATTTTCTACCAAGTATGATCTTGTGAAAAGGTTCAAGCAACAGGTGTTTATAGATGTTTGGGAAGCCCCTGGATGTATCAAACTAGATTCTGACCTACTGGGTTTGTGATATACTACTTCTGCCCCTACTCCGTTCCAGGGTGCAATCCTGTAATGGTAACTTCAAGTGTTGGACTAACCATTACAACACAGCTCAGTTCAGTTCTCACTAATTAACTTTCAGAAGGCTGCCACAGGTATGCAATTGACTAAGCAGCCTAGCAGGATTTTGCATGAACACCATTCACACAGCAATCAGCCAGGCTTTTCTTCACAGCTGATGGTTATGCTTCCTACAGGACAGGAGGAAAGCCTTTTGAGTAATTGAGTAATTTCTATGGATTTGCTTGGCTGACTTGAGGCAAGAGCTGCCTAAAGGGCCAAGCATTTACTTCACAGGCATTGGTTCCCTTTAGGACACAAGCAACTATTCCAGTGAGCATTTTTATTCTGCAGTGCCCTGTGTGCCCCACCCCGCAACTTTCTCTAAAATTGCAAACTAACAAGTTCTTGATTGCCTAACCCTTATTTCAAGGAAGCACCTTTGCTTCTCCACTGTTTCTTGTAGCAACTTATAAAGTTTCTAAAGTCGAAATGCATATGGACCCGGCCAGGCTCTTCTCCCCCAAATGCAACTGCTGTTAAAGCAGTTCATTTCTTGCATATGGAAATTCAGGAAAGAGCTTAAGGCAGCCTTCCCAACCTGGTGACCTCCAGATGTTCCAGACTACAGCAGCCCCGTTCAGATGACACCATTAACCTTGCTGGTTAAAGGCTTTTGGTTAAGCAGCAGGGTTAACGGTGTCATCTGACATGCGTTCTTCTTAACCATGAGAGCCCATTACCCATATTGTGGTCAGCCTCACCATGTTACGCAGCATGGTTAGGGGCACAAAATTTGGTTTAAGGTGTCATCGGACACATGTCTGTAGTTAAGGGGCCAAAATCATAGAGTTTCCACCACAGAGTGGCCTAAGTAGCCCGCTCTAGCCAGCGGGCTCTATCGTTGCTCCGAACTGCTGCTTGACTTATACACACACTGCGGCCACCATTTCGCATCATCGGCTGCTTTTTTCGAGCAATAACCTCTCTTTACAGTGGCATGGACTTAGGGTATTATGTTTTTACTCCCCATCACTTCCCCGATACTCATTAGCCATGTTTTCTACCTCATTGCTGTACCATTAGCCCATTGCTGGTCCTAATATTGCGACGTCTCTTCTTGATAATGAGGCTCACGCATGCGTTTTGGACGGCGCTGGCTGACCAGCTCAAAATGGCCCTGGGAAGCGTACTGCATTGGATACTCCTGAAAATGGCTGACAGCACCTGCCAAAACTTGCAGACCCACTCAAAATGCCTGCTAGAGTAGAATGGTGCCACCACTCCATTAAAAAAACCAAAAATTCCTGGCCTCTGAAAGAGTGGCCAGACAGAGAGCACAGGAATCACTTGACGAATGGGCAGATTTATATTAGTAATGGCTGCTGACATGGTTGACTGAACTAAAATGACGGGCGGAGCAGCCAGAGGACTCAGGAGCTCATCTAACTGGTTTGCGGTTAGCATTCGGTTAAGGAATCCTGAGCCACAAAAGGGTTAACAGTGTCATGTGCTAGTGTTCCGCATGTGGTTAGAGTTAACCACAGATTAACTTGGTTAAGCTAACCACAAAGCACTGAACGTCTTCTGAATGGGGCCAGCATCTATATGGCACTAGGCTGGGGGAAGGCTAGTTTAAGGGATCCCTGCTCTTTTAGGTAGTCTTATTTAGGCAAACAGTATCACTCAACCCTTCGGGAGCATGGGGCAACAGTGCCATTTTTGATACTTATGTCTGGGTTACAGGCAGGGAAAGGTGAGTGTGCCCAGGGGAACCCCGTGATTAGCAGGAATTTGAAGCAGTGCAAGGAGGTGTAAAACATATGGGCATATATTTGGAAGCACATCTGGGGTTCTTTGGAGGGGGCAAAACTTTAATGGTTTCATATCCAGAAACTGGAGAGACACAGGTACATCAAGGCTTAAGTGGCCTACTTGTTGGGGTTGCAGTGCTGCCTCAAGATCTCTATTTTCCTTTTAACCCCACCTTCCCTCCCTCCCTGAAATTGGGACAAGTACTCTGTAAAATCTTCTTGGCCGTGGATCATGAAAGCTTCAATTACTGGCAAAGGCGTGCAATGCTCCCCAACCACAAGATTTGCAATTTGTCTCAAAAAGTATTGTAGATCACACAAGGGAGACTACCACTTCCAGGTAGCTCTGAACGCTTAACATGGCCTTAACACCAGATGCTCCAGTTGACCACACGGCCATTCAGCACATATGCAACGATGAATCAACCTCATGGCCAAAGTGAATCCAAAGAAAGCAAAGACCAGAAGACATCTGTGTTCAGGGTCAGACATCTACTTTTCTCCACACCTCTCAGTTTACCCGGTTCTCCCTGTAATCTACAGCCATGATCTCCTCACAAATATTCTAGAAGCTTACCATACTTTTGCAGCATTTTGGGACCACAAGAACATGACCTGGTCATCAACAGAGCTAGCCTTTAGGGATTATGCAATTATGTCAGCCGAGACTGAAAGCAGGAAGGCTTCCTCTGGAGTAGCAACATTTATGCCAACACAATCGTGTCTTGGATGACTAGTTTGCTTCAAGGACCCAAGAATGAAATAGATGACAAAATAACAAGTCATTTTAGACATGTTCTCAGTTGTTTTGTCTCACCTTGAGCAGAAGCCTAACCAGGTTTCACTGACTTGTTCATCTAGTGATGAACTCGAGAAGTTTCTTAAAGATCAGCTTGACATGAGGTGTTAATGACTGCTTAAGTACCCACCAAATTTAATCCTCCTTCTCTTTCTCCAAGTAATTTACATGTGGAATACAGTCACATCTATTTGTTTCTGATCTACCATATTGTATGAAATATTAACAGTCTATGGCTAACCTGGATATCTTGGGGGCAGGGGGAACTTTACCAGTACAGGTGGGAAGGACTAGGCTTTGTAGGTGGGTACAGCACATAGAGATCTAGTCACGGGATCTAGTTTGTAAGAAGAGTAGGGTGGAAGATGCCATTTCCTCAGCTTCCGTCTTCTGAAAGCAATTGGACAAGCTAGACATGTTGAAAGCAGAAATCGCCTCCCCAGCTAGACTATTCTAAGTTGGCACCTAGAATCTAAAGCTAGATTTTGCTTTCTTTTCTAGGTGATGTCCAGTTTCTGAAGCTACTCAAGCACTTCAGTAAGTAGCCCTGTTCATATACGGCTTGAAGAGATACTTATGTTCAACATTTTGAAGATTCCTAGTGCAGCTGTTTGATTGGATAGGTTGTCCCATGAGCCTTGCATAGCTATATCAGTATGTTAGTTCAAGCACCACAAGTAGGCAATCCGACTGACACTTCTAATCACTGGAAATACTGTCTCCTCCCTTTCCTTCTTACATGGGAACATCTTGGTCAGCCATGTTACATGGAAAGATTAGACAGTCATATCACTCAGATGCATCTGACAACCACCCACATGTCCAATGAAGCAGGAAAAGGCCACAAAATACTTCTTGAGGCTAGAGAGCAGTCACTGAGTAAGCATTGCTTAATGCAGTTGACCACTTGAAGGTCACAGTAGTCCTGGCATCCAAGAAAGGTACCGGCCACCACAAGGTTAGCTAGCCATGACCAGAATGGGTTATATGAGCTGTTTACTATCATCAGAAGTTAGTGCACAGGGCTAAGTCATAGGTGTTTATACAACATGGTTTCTGCCTCAAACCAGCTAATACAGAACAATGCCTGAACGTATTGGTAATAGGCTAGTCTTTCAAAGCTCATAAGGAACCATGGTATACAGCCTCTTTGCTTACAGTATGCCAGGGCAATGCACAATGACCCTCCCACCTGCATTAAGTCATTCATCTCAAGACACTGGGCCTGTTCAAACCATGGTTATGTAGCCACCGTGGTTAGGAATGGTTCACATGACATGAAAAGTCATTGTTTACATGACACTAAGCCATAAGGTTTAACTCAAAATGCTTAACCGCCGTGGCTTAGCGTGTCGTCTGAACAAGGTCACTGTGGATCAAAGGCCTGGGATGTCTGTCTCTGATAGGTTTGCTTCTTGCCCCCTACTCTGAAAAGATTAGCATTCAATGCCAGTCCCTTTCACTGATGAACTGGCAGTCAAGGTGCTCAGGTATTTAACAGAACATCCACCAAGAACCAAACTTTGTCCAGCATAATTTAATTACAGAGAGGTGCACAACTGAAGCATCTTGAGATGGTATGCTCTGTGAAATGAAGACTGATTAATGAACCTTTCAGTACCCAAGCCAGGATTGCTAAGAAGTGCTCTTCACATGAAGACAAAAGTGCTGAGTGTATATGTAGCAACCTGATCTGATCTAGTCTAACAAGTCCGTCAAAAGCAAGCACTGACCAATTATCATTCATCTGTTGACAGGACTACCTCAGAGAAGGCAACAATACTCAATATCACTTCAGCTATTGAAGTGCTACTGACATGAAATGCAATGCAAGTCTTCTGTTCACTGCTTTAGGATGAGAACACTTGGAAATATCATATATTCAGCCTTTTAGACTAGTCATTTGCAAGCTTTCTTCCTTCTATAAATCCTTCCCATTGGCATATCTGATGAGGAATCTGTGTCAAAAGGATTGTGGAGCATGTTCTGGGCCATGGGTGGGTGACCTGTGGCCCTCTAAATGTGGACTCCATCCATCATCCCCAGCAAGCATGGCCAATGGTCAGAGGTGATGGGAGTTGTAGTCCAACAACATTAGAAGGATCATAGGTTTCCCACCTCTGTTCCAGAGCATCAGCTAGGGCTTTTGGATCTAGTTATCAATCCTGAAACTGAGAATGCAGCTGACAGCCCAATGAATCTGCACACCAGAGGGAAGAAAATGGCAGGCAAGCCATCTTCCTGAAAACATAGCAGCCATTACCAGTCTTCTCACTAAAGGACCTTAGTGATCCGGGAACACAGTTTAAAAGCCACTTTAAACCTTTCACTGGTTCTACAACTGATTGACATAGAAAGGGAAGCCACTGAGTTCTCTACTCTCTGTTGCTGTACTAAAAGCCTTTGCATGTAATTATTTTGCATAGGGTGGCAAGAGAAAGCAACATTTGTGCCAAGACAGAGGCAGATACGGTGTCAGGTCTTTCACCCTAGCACCAGCATGAATAGCTTATTTATCACTTCAGGCCAAGCCGAATACCTCCATATCAGTGTTACAAGCTACAACAACCTCACTGTAGTGGTCTACAAGATCAAACTATCAGCTGATGCTTCAGAAATTTATCTGACACACAAAACCATATTAAGAAGCCAGCTAACATTTTTTTAAAAATAAAGTTACATTTCGTAAGCAGAATTTTGAAACTAGTCTTTGGAAATCATAACTTTCTTGTGCCAGGATTTCTATACCAATTTTGCTTACCGAATACATATGAACTCCTTCAAGACCCAATCATTGGCTAAGCTTGGTCTAGAAATCTAGCACCCTATAAGCTGTTGTATAGAAGATATAGCAGTTGCCTTGCTAAAGCAATTTCTCCCCGATAATAAGAACCCACATGGTGTAGTGGTTAGACTGAGCAGTAGCAGGAGGATTCAGGTTCTAATCTCCACTCAGCCATGAAGACTGTTGTATGACCTTGGGCCTATCTTACAGGCTTGTGCAAGGATAAAATGGGTGGAGAAACATTGTGCACCACCCTAAACTCCTTAAAGATAGAGACGTAATGACAAACAATTAAATTCAGAGGGTACGCTAGTACCATTCATGTGTGCATTAGCCCAGTTGAACTCTATTGAGCAGAAGGTTGGCCTCTATGGCCTTATAGGCCCCTTCCAACTCAACTATTCTATGATTCGATATAGGACGTTCTCCTGTGAGAGTAACCTCTATGCATGATTACTAACTTCAATGGAACTTACTCCCAATTACAACCTGAAGAGTAAAAGGAATGATATAGATAAGTTATAGCCATGCTGACACTCAAGCACAATTGGTACCGTACATCACTCTTAGGAATGGAAAGCCAAGGTTTCCACCCCCACCCCCATTTAAGTATCAGGAGACAACAATGTTTCCGCAAGAGGAGAATTCTACATGATTCTACAACTGCAATTTCAGCAATGCTTCTTCGATTATTCTTGTTAAAGAAAACATTTGCAAAGTTAATGATTTCTACATTTTGTAATTAGCACTAGCAGTGTTAAGCTTCTCTATCTAAATCTTCTTAAAGGTATAGTTTAAGTAAATTATGTTTTTGGAAGAGCTCTTCAGTTGGATCAAAAGTAATTTGACAACTGTTGCATATTTAGAGGAGAAAGGCCAACTAAGTGGTTCAATATCATTAACTGTGGACTGCTGGACAAGTCCTAGACAAATTTGATTGTAAAAACTGAAGCAGAATAGACTGTACTGAAGGAACTATAAGTTATGTAGTCTCAGATGCTTCGCACTGCAATTCACCAAGCAGACATTAATTCTAGGAAGATTTAGCCACCCCTTCAGTAGGTCGCACAATCTCTCAGTACATCATGCTCAAAACTCAGGCATGCTCTTGCAAAACTGTAATTTTGCATCTCACAAGCCTGCTCTACTTAAAAACAAAATGCTGTGTCAGTTGAACAAACGTGTGTTGAGCTGATAAGCCCATACAGTGGCTCAAGAATGACACTGCTAGGATAGCCCTTTTGTGTAGAGGCAGCGCCTCCTGGGCCTTTTAACACAGACTATGCAACTGCAGAGAAACCACAATGCCTTAATAGGACTTTGGAGCAGAACCCAAGTTGCATACTATCGCTCTGCAAGGATAAGCTAGGTTTTGCTCACAGTAGATGGGGACTTGGGCCAAGTGTCTTTGATCAAAAATAGCACTTCCACCAGTCAGAAGGAAGATGTTCCAGGCTCACTGGCCTGGAGGGAGGGAAAGTGTACATGGCATAAGCTAGGCTTAGGTTAATTCAGCACACCCAAGGTGGCATGCAGGGAAGCAGCAGAGGCAGCAAAAGCAATCTCTTTCCCCCTCCCTCCCTCCCTGCAGTCACATGGTCAGCCAGGGGCTCCGCCACCAGCTGGTACTCATCCTCTATGACGTCACCCTCGTTGCCCCTCTGCTACGCCTTCCCAAAGCAGCAGCTTCCCTCCTCCCCCAATACTTCCAAATACCCCGGATGAGCCAACTGGTAAGAATAGGGGTGGCAGAAGGTTGAGAGCGCCCCAAAAGCTTCCAAAGGGGCAGAACAATTTTTTATAAAAAGGCATAGAGGTTGCAGCAAACAGTGATGGAAGTGACAGGAGGCGCGTGTCCAACTCCAGCTGGGCTGGGATTTCGCCCCCGCACTGTCTTTGGGCTGGAACATCCCTGCAGCCATTAGGTGGCAGGAGGAGAAGGAAAAAAGGCAGGCCGCCTAAACCAAGCCCTGGAATTAGGAAAGGCAGGAACAAGGAAGGACTCCGAAGAGGATACAGCCCAGCAAGGAGGATACAGATCAGGGAGGTTAATATTCAGCCACATATATACATGTCACCTCTCCCAGATTTAAAAGGAGGGAGCCCTCCTCCCCCATTATTCGACAGAAGAAAGGCTCAAGCAATAAGGAAAGCAGCACCTCTGCAGGCATCGCCATGTCCAAGCCAAGAGGAAGGAAGGAATCTCCTTGCTTCCCAATCCTTCCCCACTCCATACCGGGGTTATACCGAGCCCGAGGTGGGGGCGGAAGGAGACAATGCTACTAGATCCTTCTCTTTTTCAATAGAGTGGGGATTAAGGGCAAGGAAGAGGAGGAAAGCAGTATGCCAGCGCTGCTCCCCCCAAACGCACTGCCAACTCCAGCGAAAAAAAAGAGGATGGGGAAGATGGATTCCTGGGGGGTTGGAGGGTGGGGGAAGGGGATGGGCGCCTCCCATCCCCGAGGCAAAAACATAAATTATAAAAAAACGAGGTCAGAGAGGCAGCCAGGAGGTGTCCTCGCAGGGGATCTCAGGATTGAGCGAAGGCGAAGCTGCCCCCCTATGCCATGCGATCCCCTCATGGGGCGGGGGAGGGAAGAGATGCAAAAAGCAGGCACCGCTGCATTGAGCCACCCTGGGCTAGCCAAGCCCAGCACCTTCTCTGCCGTCAGGATGAGACCCACCCCAGTTATATAAGGCCGCAGCAACCTCCACAGCGGCATCTCCTCCCCTTTCTCCTCTCCTCCCCCCCACCCCGATCCCCGTCGGTCTGTTCCTGTGCCTCACCGCTGAAGACCATGGCAGCCGAGGCGCCCATGACGGCGAAGAAGGCGGAGTATTCGGGAGCAGCAGTGGTGGCCGGGGTCGACATGGCTGAGCTGGACGAAGCTGGCCCGGAGAGGAAAAACGGGGGGCGGCGGCGGCGGCGGCTACGTCGGAACCGAGCTGCACCGGGAGGAGCACCGGGAGCAACGAGAGGCGGTGCGGGGTGTCCTTAGCCCTCTACCGCCGCGTCTTCCTTGCTTTCCTCCCTCCACCGCCGGGGGGCTGTTAGAAGTCCTGGTGAGGGGCGGCAAGATGGCGGGCAAAAGACAATTTAACCACAGCGGCCTTGCTGGCGGTGTCGGTGTTGCCAGGGGCGGCGGCGCTCTCCCACCCGGTCCCTCCTTCTCGTCCGGCTGCTGCTGCTTCGCCACTGCGCTCGGGGCTTGCTCTAAATACCCAGCCACCGCAGGACAAAATGGCGGCGGCCCGAGGGTCACGTGGCCCGCGTTGGGCCCGCCTCCTCCTCGGTCTCTCTCCTCCCTCTTTACCCTCCGCCCTTCCTTCTTTGGAACGTGCCAAAGTGTGTGTAAGGGGGGGGGGAGAGAGGGCTGCTCATGAGTACACAGCCCGCTCCGGTTGATTTCTTTAGCTAAGCCAGTTAAAAAAAAATAAAAATCTCTTCCTCCTCGCGTTTTGTCTATAGAGAGAGGAAATGTCACGAAGAGACTTTGGCCACCTCTTCCTTCCCCGCCCCAGGCGGGTGTGGTTCAGTCCAGGGCTTCTCGGTTCTCGCTGGCATGGGGGCTTATTTTCTCTCAGGTGAGCGTGATTCAGCGCTGATTTGCATAAGGGGCGGGGCCAACGCCACAAGACCGGCCCCTCTTTGATGATGATGATGATGCTCATGCTCAGGCTGTGGTGGGCCTACCTGGCTGATGGAGGTGGCAAAAGTCTCTCAGTCGGGTTGTAGGTTGTCAGCAGAAATAGGGCCATAATTGTTACATATTGCAAAAGAGCAACTTTGTGGTTTCCTTTTCTGTTGTAGAAAAAACACACCAAGGATGCTACAATTAAATAATTAATCATTAAATAATTAATCAATGTGTCGGCCCATAGGCACAGCTTCATTCGTCAGGTGCATAAAGTAAGCATTGCAGCTCTTTAAAATAGTTTCAAATCAACAAAGCACCAATATTCAATGAAACTTAAATACATCCCCTTCTATGCAAACAAAACGTTTTCATCCTCCAGTGCAATATTCCACTAGGGTATTTTGTATATAGGCGGGTTATGAATTAAATAAATTAAATAAAATTCTTTTAAGGCTCCAATTCTGTATTTTTATTCTGTGGCAGTAAACCCCATTGAAATCAGGGATACTTGCTTCTGAGTAGACATACATTAAAATGCGCTTGTTAATAGACCAGTTAGGCTATAGTCTTAAACACGCTTGCTAGAAAGTAAGTCCTGTTAAACTTAATGGTGCTGGGAAAGGTGGTGGCATCTAACTCCAGACAGTTTGGGGTGATAACTGATTTTCTTCTATCTGTTTCAGTTTGAATTCTAGCTTGGTTATGGGATGGAAACTGCATTGGTCATCCTGGTAGATGATCTGTGGAGGGAGATGGACAGGGGGAGTGCAACCCCGGGCTAATCTACACCAAGCAAGATATTGCATCATGAAAGCGGTATATAAAAGGCAGGAGCCACATCAAGCAGGATACAGCAGTATGAAAGCGGTATGTGGTCTGTGTCAATGGGCCCCAACAGTTGTCAGTGCACTTCAATACCGCTATAAAGCAGTAGTGTGGATCCTGCCTCTTATATACTGCTTTCATACCACTTTCATAGTGCAGTATCCTGCTTGGTGTAGTTGATCCTCCTAGACTTCTTTGTGTTTTTTGATACTATCAACTTTGGTCTCCTTCTGGACCACAGTGCCAGAGCAGGCGCTGAGGGCGTGGTGTTTTGTAATGTGTGTAGCCTGCAACATCCAACATAACCTCTAACCGTACCTATTTATGTGCGTGTGCATGGGTCCATGTTCTAGTTTCACCTTGCTGATATCTGTAGTGGGTGAGCCTCTTGCCAGTCGCAACTGTACCTGCCTAATTAGTACCACACCTATTTTCTTACCATGTGTATCTGTTGCTAGTATAGACTGAAGTTGTACCTAATATACATTTTATTGACCACTATGACATTATTTTTCTAGGGCACTGCTGCATGTCATAACTTTGCACAATGTGAGTATAGATGGGTCTGCCCATTTTTAATTGTTCATTTTATTATGTATAATGGACCCACTTTTTAAAAAAACACTTTCATTGTGGTTTGATGACTATTTTTTAATGTAAGCAACTTTGCTCGCCTAGGTCAGGGTGCAGAACCTCTTTCAGCCAAGGGCTGCATTTCAAGGATGCACTTGGGGGCTGCATTCCAGAGGTGGGTGGGCCAAAGGAAAAAGAGGCTGGGCTAAAACTCCAAAATACCAGGATAATTTAGTTTAAAGCTCTTACTGGCCCCATTCAGAAGATACCTTAAACCATGGCTTTAACCACTATGGTTAAGCCAGAAAGCCAGTGTTCAGAAGACACCTTAAACCACGGCTTTAACCATGGTGAATAAAGCAAAAGGCCTGATTCACCATGGTTTAAGGTGTCTTCTGAATGGGCCCACTTCCAGTGACGTAAACCTTAGGAGAGGCATTTCAGCCTTTTAGAATGGGGGCAGGGAATTGCACAAAAACCAGGAAACGAACGCATGACCAATGGTTGGGGAAAGGGGCTTGGGCTGGGGAAGGGGCGTGGCCAGTTGTAGAATCCTTGAGGGCCATATTTGGCCCATGGGCAGGAGGTTTTGCACCCCTAGTCTAGACAAAAAAACAAGCATATAAATAATTAAACGTATGTGACATCTAGTCTGACTGAAGGAGCACATTGCGAGGTTGAAAATAAATAGTTATGGGAGAGGGGAAGAGAGAGAACTTATTATTACTGGATATAATGTGACAAGTGGAGAGATTATTTCTGACCCTCTTTTTTTATCTGAAGTTTTTCTGTATACCTCGCGGGTGAAAGTACATGTTTAACTCTCTTTGATGGCTAGTGGCTACTACTTCATACGCCAAAGGCATTTGTATCACACAGCCCACCTGTGTGGGTTGGTGTCTTCCTGTCAAAATCTGGCAAGAGAAAGACGCCTGAGTTTTGCAGATGGTTGCTGGGAAGCAGCCTTGGGGTACGCAAGTTGTGATGCTCTTTCACGGCTAGTTCAGCCAGCACTCCCCTGTGTAACCTCTACATGTGCAACAGATGTTTACAGAAAACAATGTAAATTTCCAGTGTTCTCTCTTCACAAAGGAAATGACCCTAGCCAAAGGCAGCTCCTGGAACATCCTACCCGTTGGAGAAGTGGGCAGCATGAAACTGTACGGTTACAAAGTGTACACGAAGATAGGTGGTTGCATAATATATTTCACAATCACCCCAAAGTCCATGCTGTGACTTCTGTTTGTTCAAGTGCGGATGGCTGCAAAGTGTTGTCTGCAACATGGGGGCTGCATTATTGTTATGACTGCAAATCCATTCCAGCTTATTTCTTTTCTCTAGGGAAGGACAATCCTATGTGGTGTACTGGTTAGATTGTTGGGCTGAGACTAGGGAGATTCAGGTTCCAGTCCCCACTCAGCCATGAAGCTCACCGGGTGACTTTGGGCCAGTCACAGACTCTCAGCCTAACTTTGATGTGTCCAGTAATCGACCACAACAGATGAAATAGACAAGCTGTACAAGGGTAACCTCTTGGCAAACAAAATTTGTATCAGTCTAAATTTATATGCCTAATGCAGACTTTTTTTTTGGGGGGGTGTCTGTAACTTTTTGTATTTTTGTCTTGCAGGTCCTGTTTTGAAAACAATAGAACAATTAATTATTTTTCAGGCTATAGTTATAGTAAATTTCTTTTTCCCCACTGACAAAGACTTACTGGCTGAAATGCATTTGGGACAGGTTAAAATGTACTGCTATAGGCTATTGTATTATTATTGTATTGGAAACCAGCAACATCACCATTTATGTGGTGGACTGCCATATATACTATATATATATAGTACTTTGTATTATAGGTTAAACATTTTCTTCAACTTTATTTTATGGTAGTTCCATTCTTATCTTTGATTATCTACAAACTCTCTTTGGCCTATTTTGCTCCTTTTCTCAACCTAACTTGCCTCACAGGGTTGTTGTGAGGATAAAATGGAGAGGAGGAAGACTATGTAAGCTGCCCTGGGTTCCTTGGAAGAGGAAAAAAAAACGAGATAAAAATGTAATTAAAAAAATATCCGACGCCAGTGGAATTAGGGATTCTCCTTTGTGCCAATTTGTTGTTGTTTATTCGTTCAGTCGTTTCCGACTCTTCGTGACTTCATGGACCAGCCCACGCCAGAGCTTTCTGTCGGCCGTTGCCACCCCTAGCTCCCCCAAGGTCAAGTCTGTCACCTCCAGAATCTCATCCCTCCATCTTGCCCTTGGTCGGCCCCTCTTCCTTTTGCCTTCCACTTTCCCTAGCGTCAGCCTCTTCTCCAGGGTGTCCTGTCTTCTCATTACGTGGCCAAAGTACTTCAGTTTTGCCTTTAATACCATTCCCTCAAGTGAGCAGTCTGGCTTTATTTCCTGGAGTATGGACTGGTTTGATCTTCTTGCAGTCCAAGGCACTCTCAGAATTTTCCTCCAACACTACAATTCAAAAGCATAGAAAATTTTAATCCACCTCCAGTGTGAGCGATTGGCATCTATGGGCAACCTGTAAGGCCTAAGAATCCTAGAAAGGCCCCTCCTAGCAAAATGGTAATTTTCTGTATGCAGTGTTGATTTATTTACCTTTTAGTATGGCGTGGCGGAGTGCTCAATTATGTGAACCTCCATCTGCAGGCTGAAAAACTGAAAAACTGCCTAGACACAAGTTTTCCAATGCAATGAGAACGACGCCTAAGAAACACGAATGATAAATCCTGTTGTCTAAACAGGCCATGGAAAAATGGCATGGGAATCCGATGCTGATTACCCTGCACTGTTTAGTGCAAGCACTGGAGTTGCAGCAAGTGCTCCCAGGCAGAAAAATATATACATACTTCAACATAAGATCTTCATCTAGCTATTCCACCAGCCCAATTCTATGCATGGTTACTCAGAAGCAAGCCTTGCTTTGCTATATGGGGTTCCCAGTCAAGTGTGCACTGGATTGCAACCTTATAGCTCAACCCAGTGCATGTTGTTCACCCAGAAGTATTCAACGAGGCCTGCTCCCTGCTACATGTGCATAGGATTTCTCCCTTTGGCTGCAAACGTATATGCGTTTACCTGGAAGCTGGTCCCATTGAGTTCAATGGGGGTTTGCTTCTGAGTAGATATTCCCGGATCAATCTTTTATATTTACACCAAAATGTAGACAGTTTTTATTTAATTGTTTGAGTTGAAAAGGCCTTGTTTGGGGCTTTTAATTTTAGATTGCATGAAACAGGACAAAAGCCTGCTGCTGCCGTGGCTCCCTCACCATTGTCCCTCTCTCACGCAGCCCATCTGAATGATCCTCAGATTATTCCGCTAAATATTAAAAGCTGCATGCCTGCTGCCAGTGATGGATTAATTGTGCTTTGGATGTATGCAGACACAGCACAGGCCAGCGAAGGAATATCTGTGCCCTCTGCTAGGTACAAAGTAGGAAATGGTGAAGAGCTAGGTGAAATGAAGGCAGAAGGAAGGCAATTCTGGATTTTCTGAGTGGTGAGGTGAGGCTTATGCAGTGGGCCCTGTTCAGTGATCGGCTGCCGAGGACACTGTTAGAAAAGCGGCACAGTAAACTGTCTGGCATGGATTATTGCGTTGGTTTCAGGTGAAAATGACACAAGAACAGAAAATCTCTCTCCCTACAAAAAGCAAAATCTGGACGCCCCTCTTTCAGCTTAACCAAACTATGGTTTGTGGTTTGACAAGGAAGCAGCATTCCAAGGGTAAACAAAATCGGAGTGTTTCTACATGGTTGCCATCTCTTGTTCAGGCTGCTTTTCTAGCAAAGAGTGAAAGGAGGGCATTTAAAGGTTATCAATTGCTACCAAACAGTGGGAGAGGCAAGGGATGTGTATGAAAGATGGGATTTTCCTGCAAATGCACATTGTCCTTCAGGGATTTTGATTTTTAAATAGCTCAGCCTCCTAGCTGCCAATGAAATAAGTGTGGGAATAAGGCAGAGATTGGCTCAGGTTCCCCCCCTCCATTCAGAAAGTATACAAGGAGGAGCATAATTTAACTTAAACCAGCCTTCCCCAACCTGGTGCCCTCTAGAGGCTTTGGACTACATCTCCCATCATTCCCAACCAGCATGGCCAATGGCTGCCCCAGGGCATGTCAGAGTTCAGAACCATAGATTGCTAGAGTGATGGAGCTGGGAATCCTTAGAGGGAAGGCATCACCATGAAAAGGAGGATAGCAATTTGCATATGCTAATTTATAGGTATAGATGTAAATTTAGAAATATGATAATTTCATTATAAATACAGTACTATTTCCAGCACAGTGCAGAAGATTGTGACCAGCAGTGCTGTGTCTCTTGCTCAGTCTTCTGTGGAGGTGCTAACTGTGCAATTTCTGTTATGGTTCTTTATCTTTCAAATTGGACTGGATAGCCATTCATATGGGGACACCTTCAGATAGAGGTCAGTCCCCTGGCAGCCCCTCAAATAGGGGGCTGTCCTCTGTAAGAAGACACCTGGCCATCCTAGGAATAGGGCTGAAAATCAGAGGTAGCGGGATGCTTTAGACACCTGACCTTCTGGTCCAGTTCTAATACAACACTGTGTTTACTCTTCCTGACATTATCCTTTGATGTGCATGTTATTTTGTGGGATTGAACATTCAGTCTTAAGCCTTGCCAACAGGAATCATAATGACGTGTGTGTGCCTGCCTGCCCTTGGGTTATCCTTTCTCGCATGCTCATCCATGGAATCTGAATAATAACTTTCGCTTGCCAAAGGAGCTTAAAGTGAACCCAGTCCTCCAAGCAATAGAGCTTGGGTTGATAGAGTGGTTTTCAGGAACTCTGGCGTGATTGATGCCATTGTTAGGAATATGGGAAGCTTGTTTTCGCTCTAGAGTCCTCAAGATGCCCAAGTAGTGTAGATCGTTTGATATAAAAATGCTTTGGCCTCACTGACTCAGCCACTGTCAGGGTTATCCAAATGGCGACTACACACTTTAATCAGTAGATGAATGAACAAAAGCTGCAGTTGAGGTAAATTTTAATTAAAACAGGCATGTTTAAACAGCGCAACTGCGAACTAAGATCTCCTGTGCCACCAAGTACCAGGGAAACCTGCTGGTACCCGCTTATCCCAGAATGCCTCAAGGAGCCTGAGCCCTGTTCAGAACGGTGTGTCTCAGCCGTAGCTCCTTGCAACTGGTGCCTCTAAAGACAAAATATGGTTGACAGAGATTAGGAAATTGTACCAGCCCCAAGAAGACCAGGCTTATGCCCAGCGGGTAGATGGGATCCTTTCCCAGATGGCCCGTAGAGAGGTCGGAATGGACTGAGCTTTGCGTCCGCTCCAGCCACTAGTTTTCCATTCTCCAGCTCCTTTCGATAGATGAGATTTGCATGTAGAAGGTGGGTAGGAACTGGCAAAAGGACTGAGAGTGAAGAGCCAAGAATCATAGAATCATAGAATAGTAGAGTTGGAAGGAGCCTATAAGGCCATCGAGTGCAACCCCCTGCTCAATGCAGGAATCCACCCTAAAGCATCCCTGACAGATGGCTGTCCAGCTGCCTCTTGAAGGCCTCTAGGGTGGGAGAGCCCATGACCTCCCTAGGCAACTGGTTCCATTGTCATACGCTCTAACAGTCAGAAGAGAAATGCCGCCTCATGTTTTAAATGGATATTGTTGGGTTTTTTTTACACTTTTGGTGGTTTTTAAATTTTGTAAATCTGTTTTCAATGTTCATTGTTTTTAAGTTTTGTAAACCGCCCAGAGAGCTTCGGCTATAGGGCAGTATATAAATGTAATAAATAAAATAATAAATAAAATAAAATAGTTAATTTTTTCAAAGCCGTTTTGGTGTGTCAGAAGGAATGAAAAAGAAAGGTGGCTTTGATTTCCAACAATAAGTAAGCTTTTTTTGTTTATTCATTTGTAAATTATGCCGCACTTCCATCTATGTCCCACAAAAGATGCTTTCTTCCCTTCCAATGGAAACCAATGGGAGAGAAAATAAATAGGCTGACATGGATCCCCTGCCCCCGGAAGACCACTGGCGACAGCTTTATGACCACAGAACTTCTTACGGGCATAACTGAGATCTCTGGGCAGATGCCTGCTGCCAATGGAGCGTCTTTCTATTGCATCCTAACTCCCTCCAGCCAGTGGATATGGGGGTAAGGATGGCAATGTAAGAGCAAACTCCTGTGTTGCAGAGCAATTTTAGGCCAGATCTACACCTTGTGTCAAATCATTACGAATGAGGCATAAAAAGCAAGATGTAACACTATGAAAGCGGTATGTGGAATGTGCCCCAACAGTTATCGGTGCACTTCAATACTGCTATAAAGCAGTAGTGTAGATCTAGTGGTTGGCTGGGCAATGCTGGAAATTGTAAGACTTTCCCCCCCTGTCTAAACATGCATAGAATTGTACCCTTAACTGATTCATATGGTGATTTGTAACTGATAGATCACTTAAATCACTTAATATTTGTGAACTGCCCAGAGAGCTTTAGCTATTGGGTGGTATAGAAATGCAATAAGTAAATAAAATAATTAGATTTAAATAAATATTTGGATGTTATCGCAGCTGTCGTTCAAAACGTGAGGCATGAACCCTGCTTTATCGCAGTAGCAACACCATAGTACAGAGTAAGCTAAGGGCCAAATTAGATGCAACGCTAAAACACTTGTGTGTTGTTGTTTTTATTAATAATTGCTGCAGGGAGATCCCAATTTTCATCAGGGTCGTGGTGTATAGGAAAGGGATTCTTTTCTCCCACCATGCTCCCAACAACCCTCTCTGAGTGGAGGAAAAAAAGGTGGAAGCAGAGGTGTGCATTTGTGTAGAAATGGAACAGACTGCTGGAATCTTGAACAGCAGCACTCCACGCTGCAAGATTTTGTTGCAGGTCCCACTTGTCAGCTCTGACTTCCCAACTCTCTGGGCAAACAGGCTGTAAGGGAAGAGAGTTCATCTACTTTGCTGCTTCCTTATTCTTTTGCCCAAACGTCTGTCTTTCTGTAATCACATGATAGGTTCTCACAAGGTCAAGCAGGACAGGGAAGGGTTTTATTCCCTTCCTCTTGAATGCCTCCGGAAACAAGCTTTTCTCATGCTAGTGAAATGGCGAGGTTTTTGAAAAGCAAATTCCACTTAAGCATCGTTTAACAGGAAGCTTTGGGTTTAAAGCTGCAAACTGGGGGCGTTACTAGACGAGGCTCTAGCGCGCGTTACCTTCCGCAGTCACGTCGAGGCTTCCAGATGACGTTCACGAGGATCCGCCGTTATCCCGCGGTGAAGCCTCTTTCTCCCGACTTTAAAAAAGTGAGCTTTAGGACGCCTTTTCCTGCTGTCCCGCGGTAATTCGGAGTACGTGTGGGAGGATGTGAGGTCACTGCGGTCCGCACTGGGCAGGAAAAGGCGTGCTAAGGGGGAGTGGTCAGCGGCTTCGGTCAAGCCGCCTCCGCCATTTGCGCGCAGTCCGGCAGCTGGGGCAGCGCGGCGGAGCGGCTTTTTTTTTTTATTTCCCCAGTGACAGTTTGCGCAGGAACGGAGGACCGGAAAAGTGGCTGGTGACTCCTTGCGGTGGGCAGCTACCGTGGCCGCATAATGGCGGTGCTGTACGCTGCCTGTTAGTGTGGGTACCAGGCTGGCAGAGGGCAGAGCTGTTTGTGGGCTGCTGCCATGGCTACGGCCAGATGTGGGTTGGCTCCTTGGGATGGGGCACAGGGCACAGAGGCGATCATCGCCGCCGACACCTCAGAGGCATGATGGGAGATGTAGGCACAGAGTGCCCATGCAGACGATTGACCTCGGGTCATATGACACCCGCCACGACCCCCATCAGGAAGTGAGCGCATCAATGTTGACCCTCAACAGCACCAGCAGCACTTCGGCTGGCACTGGCACTGCCGCCGCTGCCGCCGCCAGGGCCGGCGGCGGCATCGCTGACGGCTGCGCAAGTTTGCGGTCTTTCGGACGTGCGCAAACCGTGCAGCGAGCGAAAAAAAAAGCCGCGGCAATCAGGCCGGTGTGGCTGCGCAACCGTTCTCGCGGCGGCAGCAGCACAACCGGCGCAAACTTCCGCCACAAATCGAAGGCAGGTGTGGATGATGAGGCGTCACGGCTGAACGGGAAAAGCCGCTTTCACCGCTCCTCAACGACGGAACACCCGGTACGTCTAGCAACGCCCTGGGAGGGGGATGCAGGGCCGGCCCTACCATTACACAAAGTGAAACAGTTGCCTCAGGTGACAGATGTTGGAGAAGAAGGTCGTGTGCTTCACAGCCCTAGTATTCCCTAAGCTAACCTGTTGGCTTGAGGCTCAACGGAGGATGCTGTTCTATTGCCAGCATTAGAAGAAACAGTCATCGGCTTTGTACATCGAATGGGACTGGGCGCCATCTTGCTCTTCAACTCAAGCAGCAAAATGCCTTGGCCAGGCTCTGTGGGGAGGAGAAAGGGGAATCCCAACTCAGTCGTGGTTTAGTGCAGTGGTTCTTTTGTTTAGTGCTTTCTTGGACTCCTCCACCAACCCTAAATTTGCCTTCCAGCCCCCCTCCCTAATTCACCAACTTAACTGTTGGTTGGGTGATTGAGGGTGGCCACTTATGAATGGCCAAAAAAGAGGAACTGCATCACCCACCCACCCCAAAAAAGGGGTTGGGGACTCAGGAACGACATCAGCATCTGTGCATCATAAATGCATATTAAAGGTTAGATGCGCAGACCCATCACAATATGGTGTAGTTGAAGTCAGGGACATGCTTCCAAATACCCCTTTTCTCAGACCAAGGGTCACTTTGTGGGCCCCACCTCTCCACTAATACCTGCTGGATGCCACACCTGTTTATTTCACAACTGTCCTCCCCCCGACTGCAGGGGTAGGTAACCTTTTAGGGCCATGGGCACAGGTGGCAATTTGAAAAACTGCTGTGGGCACCACCTCAAAATGGCTTCCACAGGAGGCGGAGCTAATCAGAAAGGACAATTCACTTGCCCTAAAGACTGAGTCCAAGGTAGAGTAGGGGCATGAGCTCCAACAGTCCCTTGCCTCACACTTAGCTTACCAGACAGAAGCAGCAGAAGTCTCTTCTTCTCCCCCCCCCCTTTTTTTTCTTGGTGGATGGATGCTCTGCAGAGGAAAGTGTCAACCTGCAGCCACCCACCATCTTCATTTCCTAAAAAAAGGTGGAAGGGTTAGGGTCCCTAAGTGGCTGACAAGAAAGGGCACTATGTTGTCTTCCCCAAACTGGTGCCCACCAGATGTTTTGGACTTCAATTAAGAATATAAGAGGAGCCAAGTTGGGTCAGACCACAGGTCCATCTAGTCCAGCACTCGGTTCACACAGTGCCCAACCAGCTGTCTATCAGGAATTCACAAGCAGGACACAGGTGCAACAGCTTCCTCCCGCCCATGTTCCCCAGCAACTGGGGCACACAGGCTTACTGTCTCAAAACTGAATGTGGATGTTTATTCACTACAATAAGCTCTTGTACTGCATTGTTAAAAGTTTTGTTTAATGGAAAAATAATTTTAAAAATCTTCAATGCTCGCATCTTTTAGCCAACTTCTTCTCCAACTGAGGAAGTGATTGAGGAAGCATCTTGAGTATAACGAAAGCCTAAAGCTGTCTTGAAGGCTGTAACAAAAGGACCTCTGTTGTATAATTTTGAGGGGCCCTAGTATTCTGAATAATTACCAGGGACTTTCCTGGTAGCCTCTATCGAAATCGGGAGAGTTGCATCTGCAGGTTTGATCATTTTTCCTTAATTGCATTCTGAACTCTATATTCCCTGCCCTCCTTTTGGGCCATAGTGAGGGTTTTGTTTTGGTGGCCGGCCAGTTTTGCTCTCTGCTGGTCCAGCCCCAAGTCTTGATCAGGGTGTTGGCCGAAGTCTCTTGTTGCACGAGGAAGTGAGATACCGAAAGCACGTTTACAGTAGAAGCTGAAAGCACGTTTACAGTACACGCCAGCACATTCCACTAGAATAGATCTCGGTGGGGCCAAGGCGTTCTGCAGTTGCCGGTTAGGTCACTGGAAGAAGGCACTGAGTGTGTTCTGGTAAATCCTTTATAAGGGCTGAAGGAGAGTTGACAGGGTAAATACTGACTGCAGCCATCCACCCAAACCAACGGTTAGTAGTGACAACCCTAGTGCTTAATAATAATAATCTTTTATAAGACTACGGTGGGGTAAGGCATATTACTCAATATCTAACAGTCCGATTTTGTTCATTTTGGTTTTAAACTGAAGCTTAAGCTACATAAACGTGCAGAAAATTTTGAAAGTTCAAAAAACTTCAGAGCTTGAGCTTTAATAGAAATTAATTTCCTTTGTGCCAATTGGTCAGGGCAGGTCCTCCACCCACCGGATGACGGACAGCCCCAATTCAATCAACGTGATGCGAAGGTGGGCCAGACCGCAGCCGCAGGGTTAGGCTGTCACTGCCAATGGGGAGGGAGAAGGGACAGAGGCAGCCAACTGGGGCATGTGAGGGAGGAGGTGGGACCGCCCTGCATGTAAATTTCAGAGGGGGAGATTCTTTATTCGTGAGCCACATCTGCATTATTCATGAGCCGCTCTGTGGTGAGGGACTACTACTACTAATAATAATGCAGAATGGGATAATAAATATGATGATGCAGAATGGGGCTGTTGTTATTATTGTGATGCGGCTGCTGATTTAGTGTTAACTACCCATGATCCAGAGATGCCCCAATCTTGGCCTTCACTTCAGAAGGACATGGAAGAAACCACCTGAAGACATAACCTAGGAATGTCCTGCCTCTTAGGCTTTTATTCTTTGTTTAGGGTGCGCTATGATCCATGATGCTTGTTTCATCACAGCCTGCTTTAAACCCACAAACAAAACAGAACATCCTACTATAATTCAAGGGTAAAGTGCAGTTTCTCTTTCTCTCTCAGCAGTCCTGGGCCCTTAGCTTTGCTCCTTCCCTGAGCATTTTAATCCACCTCGTCAGGATTCTCCATGGCTCAGCTAGTTGGAGTCCATCATGTCCATCATGGAAATCGGTAATGGTGGTGGGATAGTCAGTCTGCCGATCTTTTGGTGGGCTGAGACTCTCTCCAGCTGCATCCATTTCCTCTGCTGGTTCAGACCATTCCACCACATCTTTTCATCCCGTGAGAGGGGCAAGTCTTTATACTCACCTGGTTCACATGTAATGACAATCTATTGTTTAATTAACTCATTGGTTTTGCCTTACCCAGAGTTCAAACATGATTTGGCTGCCAGACAATCGAGCAAACTGCAGGTAGTTTATTCGATTCCTGGGTTGTTTGGTTCCTGTGCCTTTCGCCCACTCCCTTCCTGTAGCCCATATGCCTTTGCGGTACTGTAGTACTGGCATGTAGAATGGCTATTTTTGCTTTTTTTTAACCACTCTTTCCCATCACTTCTGTAGTCTGGTGAAACAAATCATGAACAACCCACAGTTCTGCATTCATACATAATGACAACCCATGGTTTTAAAAAAAACAGAACAGAGTTCACCTACTAACAACAAACCATGAGTTCTCTTCATGGGTTGTTTGTGGTTAACAACTCATGGTTAATTCATAGTTCTGGATTTGCATATAATGACAACCTACAATTCAGCAACACGTATTAAGATAAACCATGGTTTAGGTGCTTGGCAAAGCTGGTGCTTTTCCAGGGTGGCTTTGAGATTCTTTGACTGCTTTAACCTGTAGATGTTTGCTGCCATCAATGGGTTGTTATTATTGTTGTTGTTGTTGTTGTTGTTTTCTTTTTAAAAAAAGGTGTGATAGGCTGCCAAGGATTATGTTTATCGTTGTTTCGATTCTTGTGATTCCTTTAAAAAATTGGATTGTGGTTCTTAAGAATTTTAATAGCCCTCTTGTGGATTTTTGAGTTGAAATGGAAGCTGTAAATATTTCATTGAACAGATAAATAAACGAAACCACCAAATCAGTCCAGATCACAGTAACACAGTCCTGTTAGCATCACATGGAATGTCCAATTCTCAGTATGAATGAATGGGCAGGAAAAGGAAGAGAAGAGAAAGAGAGGCTGTAGCTAGACCTAAGGTTTATCCCAGGATGGTCCTGGGGTCAAACCTGTTCATCTAAGTGCCACACAGGGCATCCAGCGCTCAGGCAGGGATGAACCCAGGATGATCCTGGGATAAACCTTAGGTCTAGTTATGGCCAGAGTCTTCCTGGGCAAACTGTCCAGTTTTTTTCACTAGTCCAGTTTGTATGACAAGGGTATGGCCATTCCGAACCACAGGCTCAGATGATGCCTAACAGTCCATTTCAATTTTCTACAACATTTCAAAGAATAAGCCTGCATGCAAATGTGCAATGAACAATTTGGTTTCACATAACCCTCAACTGAAATATGAATAGTAGAACCAGCAGATTAAAGGAGAGCAAGTTGCTAGCCCTCATGGTGCAAAAATCCCAGAGTGTAATTCTTGGTGGGACAGCAAACAGTGCGGAATGTTCACGTTGGGCTTCCAGTGAACTGAATGTCCTCACCCCATCATATGGAGAGGCACATAGCTAGTCACAATATGAAGAGATTTCACTAGTAACGTGGCAAATTGTCTAATTGAGGGCTGAGATGAGAGATGGTCTGCAAGGGTGTGGGCCCCACTGTCCTAGAGGTGGACAAGGGAGAAAAGGCAGCTCCCTTCAGACCAGTGTTCTGAATTGAAGCCAGCTTCTGTGCAGGATTGTCTGCTTGAACCCAATTTAGAACAGATCCAGCCCACAACTCAGGCAAAACCAACAGTGCATTGTGAATTGTGTCCAGCTAGCTTCTGACACTCCAGCAATCAACCTGGGGGGAGCCAAGTTCTTAGAAATCTGTTGGAACTGGACTCCTATATCCAACAAAATCTGTTGAAACTGGGATTCTATATCCCTTTCTAGTGGGACACATTGGATCCTGAACTTGGACGATGAGCGTGTTTCATCCTTTGGTTTTGGTGCTCTCTCTGGTCACACATAGTTGTTGCGTCTGGTTTGGCCCATCAGCCCTGTAAGGACACCCAAACGTGGTGGCTTTCAAACCCATGCTGTGGATTTTCAGGTGGAGCTCAGCCAATGCTGGCTCCAGGTTTCGGAGGGCCCTTGGGCAAGACCGTCAATGGGCCATCTAACTCAGTGAGTGGGCCTTCCCACTGGCATCATCACTAGGTGCTGTCGCTCCTCTTCCTTCTCATTACTACCGCTTGCTTGCTTGACAGGCAGAGAGAGAGACAGTGAGCAAGGAGGCCGTGGCATCTCCTGCTCCTCCTTTTTATCACCACCATTGTCTGGACCAGAGTGAGAGGCAGGTGAACAAGGAGGTTGCGATGGTGAAGAGAAGGCGCAACTCCAGTGGGCCCCTGATGTAGTGTGGGCCCTCGGCAGTTGCCTGACCATGCCTACCCTTGACGCCAGCCCTGAATTCAACGACTAGTTCGGAATCCTGATACAGCTCTTCACAAATAAGTGTGGAAATAACGAGCCCAGCCTCGCTGGGAATGGGAACAGCAAATATTTTGCAGGCATCTTCTGCAGATGGCTTCCGAACAACTCCGTATTCTGCAAGCTGTCCTTTGTTGCCATGGTTACTCGAGAAGATAAGTCTAGTGGGCAATGTTCTGAATCCATGAATGGCTAGGCTTACCAAGAATACCTGTTGACAATTTGACTCTTAAAGGTACAATGCCAAATGGCATTGTTGATTTCTGGGAGCTTAGGCCCGATTTCCGATAATTGTAGACTTTAAATTATGGAGATATAAGTGGGTAGGGTTATCACCTTTTCGACCAGCAGTCTGCTCCTGCATGACCTACAAAAATTAAAAGACGGAAATAGGGATATTTCCCAATTATTGTAACAAATGTTACTGCCTGAACATGTCCCGTTACGCAATGGGGCTGTTCACACAACACATTAACCCACAGTGAGTGGTTGAGTGTGGGTTATTGTTGAATCTTGGGTTAGAATGTTGTCTGTTAACTATGTAGTGTGGATCGTTAACCACCCTGAACTACCCAAAAACAAACCATGGGGGTCTCAAGGTGGCTTATTTGACAAAATAAGCTACATTGTATGGTTAACAAGCCACCCTGGCTGTGTTCAGACAACATGCTAACCCACGATTCAACGAGCAACCCACAGTTCAAAACAATTGTTTGGGGGAAAATAAGCTTGGGGGATGGGAAAGTTTGGTTTGCAAATCCAAAGAAGTTCCTGCAATGAGCAGGGGGTTGAACTCGGCCTTGTAGGCCCCTTCCGACTCTACTATTCTATGATTCTAGTCTTGCAACAGACCTCCTCACATAGTCTGTGCATTGAGCATGTGAGCATGGAAGTAGAACTGCTGACAAGAAGCTTGGCACAGATCCATGCGAAAACAGAAATGCGGAGAATTCTTGCATTGTGCAAGCTTTGTGGTTACATCCACTAGTCTTAAGAGAAGCAAGCCGAGCTCCAGTCCGGACATGGCTTCCTTTCGTGAGAAAGACGGTTAGCTTTTAAAACAAGAGACTGTGGTTTACTTCTTAACACTGCCTGTTTAGTCACGGTCTCCAGCTTGTGAGCTCTGGGTAAAATCCAACATGAGTCCTACTTACAGTAGACCAATTAAAATGAATAGGATTTAAGTTAGTCACATTCATTTCAATGGGTCTACTCTAAGTAGGATTCATGTTGGATTTTACCCAGAGCTCCCTGGTCTGGCCTACCTCACTATAAATTTATAAATTACGTTATTCGTATCAATGTACTAAATAAATAAATAACATAGTCCTGTGCACGTTTAGGCAGAAAAAGTCCTACAACTCCCAGCATTCCCCAGTCAGCATGGCTGGCTAGGAAATGCTGGATGTTGTAGGCTTCCTTCTGTTTAAACATGCACACAGGATTGTGCACAAAATTAATTGCTGCCCCATTCACTTTGAGGTGCTTTTAAGGAATTTCCTTATTCCTGCTCAATCTACCATGAACAGTGCCAAATAGGAATTCTGCCCTTCTGGATATAAAACTATATTGATATTGGAAATGGAATCCTTATATTAATGTCAGCTTCCGTCATTGGCTTTTTGAAAGCCCTACTTCCGGCAATCTCTGTCTCTGATTTTTAGGATATGATCACGTCATATCACCAAAGGGGGTTGAAAAATTGCCCAAACCTAAAGGATTTAGGGCTGGGCAAGTTGTGGCCCTCCAGATGTTTTGGTCTGGAACCCATATGATCCCTCCCCATTGGCTAGAGCTGAAGGAGGTTACAGGACAAAACATCTGGAGGACCCCGAGTTGTTCACCTCTAGTTTAGGTTATCAAAAAGAGGCCATCCTGGGAATCTCTCTGCCTTGATATTGTACGTGATGACTAGATACAGCTGGGATGCTTGAGGTGAGCACCATGGCCATATTAGACTTTGTGAAATGGCCAGAGCATATAAGAAGAGCCCTGTTGGATCAGACCAAGGGTCCATCTAGTCCAGCACTCTGTTCACACAGTGGCCAACCAGCTGTCAACCAGCAACCCATAAACAGGTCACAAGTGCAACAGCATCCTCCTGTCCATGTTCCCCAGCAACTGGTATATACAGGCTTACTGCCTCCGATATTGGAGGCAGCACATAGTTACCAGGACTAGTAGCCATTGACAGCCTTCTCCTCCAGGAATTTATCCACCCCCCTTTTAAAGCCATCTGAATTAGTGGCCATCACTACATCTTGTGGTAGTGAATTTCCATACTTTAACTACGCACTGTGTGAAGCAATATTTCCTTTTATCTGTCCTGAATCGCCCACCGATCAGCTTCATGGGATGACCCCGGGTATTCTAGTATTATGAGACATTGGAAATATGTCTCTATATCCACATTCTTCACACCACACATAATTGTGTACACCTCTCCATTCTGAGCCCAGGTTCAGGCAGAGCTTAAATAAAGACCAAGAGATAAAGAAAGTATCCACTAGAACGTTTAGGCATTGCTGTTCCACAAATAGATGGAAATGGAATTAAAATTGAAGTTACACACGTTATTTAATATACTGCTATATAACTTGGCAATGCCCTTCCCCGTTTAGCAAAGGTCTTTTTAAAAGACCAATCCAAACCACTCTGTTTGCAGCTTCATCCCATTTTATTTCTTCCTATTGAACCTAGCTGGGGAAGGATGGCCTTCTCCGCTGTGGCATCCTGGCTGTGGAATTTGCTCCCCAGAGAGGTCCGCCTGGCGCCTACACTGTACTCCTTTCGTCGCCAGCTGAAGACCTTTTTATTCTCTCAGTATTTTAACACTTGATTTTAACTTAAATTAAAATTTTACAGTTCTAACTCTGTATTTTAATCTTATATCAATTTTGCTGTGTGGTTTTATCCTGCTTGTGCTTTTTATACTGTATTTTGTATTTGTGTTTTTAACCTGTTGGTTGTTTTATTATGGTTTTAATTTTTGTGAACTGCCCAGAGAGCTTCGGCTATTGGGCGGTATAAAAATGTAATAAATAAAATAAAATTAGTGATGCATAGCCTCTCTAATGCTAGTTTTCTTGGGAGGGTGGCCATGGGTGTCCTACTTTAAGGAGGGCAATCTTCTATTTGAAGAGCTGAGGGAAGACAGTCCTTTATTTGAAGGTGTCCTCTAATTGAACAGTTGTTGAATACAAGTCTGGTTCAAAAGGTAAAGATCCGTCAGATGGAAGAGCCCAGAAGCCTTGGAGTTGCCCATCAACACTTAACACTTGAGCAGCAAACTGAGCAGGTGCACGAATCAATATTCCCACTATGGTGAAATGTAGTTCTATTTAATTTACAGTATTTCTAAATGTGCGTGTGCGTATTTTATGAAAGATATGGCCTCTTTTGTCCTGTTTTGGTGATTCATTTCTTCTTCTTTTTGGCAATGCATAGGTAGCCACCCTAATTTTTTTTTGGGTGGGGGGAGTTGGCTTTTATTGATTCCCACTTATTTTTTTACTAAAAAATATATATAAAATGGCAAAATAGCCCTGTTTGTGCCTAGCTTTTGTTAGATTGCATCCCAATTTGCTGCTCTATTCATTTGTGGGGGAATTGAACCCCAAAACTGGGCTCTAAACAGTGTAAATAAGGGAACAGTGAGATGAGCAGGCAGTTTCATCGCTTACTAGTGTAAAAAAAATAATTTAAAAAAGGATCGCACACAGTTCTTCCATCCTCCTTCTCCCCCAGCTCAGCTTGACCCAGTCAGGATCACATGGAAATAGCCTGAGCAGCCAGATATGGCTCATCTCCGGTTAATTGTAACAAGCGGAAGGAGGGGGACTTTAAAATTAATGATTCTGGTGCCCTAGACTCTCTACCTTCTAGCTTTCACTTGAGAACTTTAACACCTTTGCAAGACAGGCATAGACACTGACCTGGTTTGCTTTGAATGGCAAACCAGAGTATGGGTTGAATATGGGTGGTGTTGAACCATGGATTGTTATTATGTGTGAAACCTGCACTGTGTCTTAACTATGGTTTTTTAACCACAAGCAACCCAGCAAGACAACCCATACTTTGTTATTGGGTCGTGTACTCTGGCTTGTTTGTGGTTAACAACCTGTAGCTAAACCGTATTGCAGAGTTCACACATAACGACAATTCAACAACAAGCCATACTCAGCCTATACTCTGGGCTGTCGTTAGATGTGAACCAGGTCTTTTTGAGTCCTAGAATAGAAATCCAAACTCCCCTTGCCCCCATTCTGATAAATAAATATGGGGCATAATCCCCCTCTCGTACAGTCCTTTCAAAATGAGTTGGAGCTGAACAACAGAGTAGTAGTAACTCTGCTTACTATCATCCACCAGTGCAAAGCTCATTGAAATGAACAGGATGCCATATCTGTCACCCACCCTCAGAGCTTTATCAGACCAGCGTTATACTGTGCAATCACTGCGAATTGCGTGCAAAGGACTCTGAAGTTTTCCAGCTTATAAACTTCTTTTATTGTGAAGTACTCTGAAGTTTTCCAGTGTAAAATCTGCTTTGACTGTGAAGTACTCCCATGCACCCTGCTTTAATTGTGCTATAAAGCCCAAAGACCCGACCTATTTTGCTACTAGTTTTGGAGCGAATCATTTGTTGTTTTCCATGTGGCCACTGGGGGCACAGGAGGAGGATTTGATAGGTTTAAAGTACAAATTAAACAAATGCTCACACCTGCATAAGCTTTAAAGACACAGTAATAGATTGTGCACAGTAATAGATATTTAAGGGGAGCTTTAAGCATACCAAATTTGAATCGGATTGGGTCATCTGTTGATTTTTTTATGATTTTTTTTTTTTTTACATTTCCCCCCTTAAATCCTTTTCCTGGTATGCAAAGGATCTTAGGAGTGCTGCTGCCCGGGGTGTGATTTATTGCAGTAGGGGATAATTCGAGGGAAACAGGTACGTGGGATGAAGCTCTTAATAACAACAGAAATCACCCCCAATCCCCGACACTGCTGCACCATTTCCCCTGATCAAATTGTTTTCCCAGAAGCTATTTATTTATTTAATGCATTTCTATACCGCCCAATAGCCGAAGCTATATGCCCCGCTGCAGAAAACGTATAAATGTACATGCTAGTTGGGGAACACTGGAAGTTGTAGGACTTATCCCCCCCCCCCCAAATCCATGCATAGGCTGTTTGTTTTCCCCAAATAGCACCTTCAGGGAGGCTATTCAGAGCATGAAAATGGTGTAGGGGAGAGGTCACCAACATGTTGCCCACAGGCACCCTTCCCCGGTTTTTATTTTTTTATTTTAAAAATATACATACATGGATTTGTATGAAATGCATGCAACTTCCTAGCAATTAAATATGGCCTTCAACAAAAGCGGACCAGATATCTAAATAAGTACCCATTCAAAGGTGGGTGAAGCTGGCCTGGTTTTGGTTGTTCTTGCTTTGTGGACATGAAAAGCAAAGGCCCCGCTGTTCCCGGTAGGTTCCAGTTGTGTCGGGTTTTCAGATCAGAGCCCTGCAATACTGGCTATTTGGATTATTCTTCTGGGTTGTTTACTCTGGTATTAATTTGACCCTAACCTTGGCTCACCCCCAGAAGTGGCTGAAAAGGAAACTACTGCTAGCTGATTACAGACCGGCACTTAGGGCTCCTTGTCACTTTTCATTGCATTTGTCTCTTTGTCCAGCTTCCAAATTTTGTGCATTTTCTGTGCCTTCTTCTCCTCTTGGGGATTGCAAGTCTGAACATTATTAATTTTCCTAAAATGAACACCGACTTGGTGCAGTTGTGTCCAACCATAATATTGTGCTAAGGTGTGTTGGGGAAAAAGGAGCACGATCCCGCCAAAGTGAAGCACCTCAAAGCCCAAAGGGAGACCGTTATGCATGTGTGTTTTATTTATTTATTTTCAATATTTACACCCCCGTATCTCCAACAAACACGGAAGGCAACTTTGTTGAAGTCAATGGGACGTAAAGCACAACCAGTCCATGTCAATTACTCACCCACCTCCAGTGTTTACAGCACTTACTCTCAACAAGGCTTACTCCCAGGTAAGCGAGCACAGGATTGTAGTCTTAAAAGAGCTTACCTTTGGCTGTGTCATGTTGGGGTTGCAGGGGAGAACTTTGAAATGGAATAGTGAAGTAGCTAGAGTGATGCCAGGCCAAAAACAACTGCATTCCAAAAAGAAAAAGGTAACATTTCAAGGTGACCCTGGCAGATGAATATATTTGCATTATATCAACATAATTGCTTGCCCTCCCCCTTTAATAACAAGATTGGAGCGGATGCAGGGATGGGAGAAGAGTGGGCTTGTGAGTTTTCTTAAAGCAAAGTTGACCCCTTGCATTAACTCTGGAGAAATTACCCCAGCTGTTGTGACCTTGATTTAGGGTGCTTCCAGACAAAGTTTTTATTGCACCATTGCCCTGTCTCATTCACAGATGGCTCCTGTAATCGAGCGATTTATTGCATGCGCTCATGTTTGGCCACTCACAAAAGTTTGCGGGTCTTTTACACAATGTTGTGGACAGATAGGACATCTCCCGTGGTATCCTTTAGAAATTTTGCCATGAGAAGAACCTCTTTAAAGTGGTAACGTCCTGAAAAAAGCGTGATCTTCCGCCACCAGGTGGCACCGTTTCACTGAAGTGAACAGAGCACGCTTAGAAGGGAAACATTCGATCCAAACCACATGGCCACCCCTCTCTGTCCATGTAATGCAGCTTATAACAATCACGCCAAGACAAATCCAAGGCTGGAGTTAAAATCGCAGGAAGAAACATTAACAATCTCAGATATGCAGATGACACCCCATTGATGGCTGAAAGCGAGGAGGAGCTGAGGAGCCTTATGACAAAGGTGAAAGAAGAAAGTGCAAAAGCTGGGTTGCAGTTTAACCTCAAAAAAACCAAGATTATGGCAACCAGCTTGATTGATAACTGGCAAATAGAGGGACAAAACGTGGAGGCAGTGACAGACTTTGTATTTCTGGGCGCAAAGATTACTGCAGACGCTGACTGCAGCCAGGAAATCAGAAGACGTTTACTTCTTGGGAGGAGAGCAATGACAAATCTCGATAAAATAGTTAAGAGCAGAGACACCACACTGACAACAAAGGTCCGCATAGTTAAAGCAATGGTATTCCCCGTAGTAACCTATGGCTGCGAGAGCTGGACCATAAGGAAAGCTGAGCTAAGGAAGATAGATGCTTTTGAACTGTGGTGTTGGAGGAAAATTCTGAGAGTGCCGTGGACTGCAAGAAGATCAAACCAGTCCATACTCCAGGAAATAAAGCCAGACTGCTCACTTGAGGGAATGGTATTAAAGGCAAAACTGAAGTACTTTGGCCACATAATGAGAAGACAGGATACCCTAGAGAAGAGGCTGATGCTAGGGAAAGTGGAAGGCAAAAGGAAGAGGGGCCGGCCAAGGGCAAGATGGATGGATGATATTCTGGAGGTGACAGACTTGACCTTGGGGGAGCTGGGGGTGGCGACGGCCGACAGAAAGCTCTGGCATGGGCTGTTCCATGAAGTCATGAAGAGTCGGAAGCGACTAAACGAATAAACAACAACAGCAAATACCCCAAGTAAGCAAAGTGATTTCCCCTGAATCATTACTGTTAAAGTCCCCTTCCCTCCTCAGAATTTTCTTGTGGGGTAGGGGAGGGAGTTCCAGATGTCATCGTCATCCACTCACAATCCCCCCGTGTTTTCCCATTGCTGCCTCTATCTTTTTCCATACCAGAGAAAATCCATTAAGGAGAAAAAGATGGAGTAGCCGCAGAACACCTTCTGGCTGATAGCGCTAGCAGCCCTCCATCTGGAAGCACCCTTGTAAGCTGGCATGCAGCCACCATTTTGTGCTGCATTGGCAGGCTGTGAAGCCTAGTGGCTAAAACAAAAAAAAGTGAACTGGACTAACAATTGACCAGCTGGCCAAGATGCACCCTCATCTAAAGATTTCCTTTGCCATTTGGTAGTTCAGCTTCCACGTGCTCCAGAGACCCAAGAGTAGTCACTGTGAGTCCTCCTTTACAAAGCAACCAACATTGTCCCGTTTCCATGCTTTGCAGCATTAATAATTTCCACAGTGTGTATTTTCCCCTTGCGGTTTTCACTTCTGCATTTTTTTCTTTGTCTTAAATGTGTACACATCAAGATGTTTTCCAAGCAGGGCCAGTCGCAAGTAGGGGTGTAACGACTGGCCATCACACTGTGGGTGGAAGACACTTTGGATTATCAAAGCAGTGGCCACGTGACTCTGCTCAGGCCCTGCTGCACGAAAAGAAGCAGTCGGAATCAAAGTCAGTGTGAGGAAAGAGCGGGGGAGAAAAGGAGGAAGAGGAGGAGGAGAACGTAAGAAGAGCCATGTTGAATCAGGGCAAGGGTCCATCCAGGGCTGCTGCCAGACTATATTGCGCCCTAGGCAGGCGCGTTCTGAAGCTCTCGCTCACTCACCGCCCCCTCACTCGCCTGACCACGCCCTCACTCGCTCACTCACTGCTCCCCCCTGCCTGCTCACCCGCCCACCTGCCTGCTCGCCCGCCGCCCCCACCCGCTCGTCGCTCCGGCTCCCCCCATCGCTCGCCCCGCCGCCCTCGCCCGCTCACCGCTCTGGCTCCCCCCATCGCTCGCCCGCCGCCCCCCACCCGCTCACCGCTCCGGCTCCCCCCATCGCTCACCTGCCGCCCTCGCCCGCTCACCGCTCCGGCTCCCCCCATCGCTCGCCCCGCCGCCCTCGCCCGCTCACCGCTCCGGCTCCCCCCATCGCTCGCCCGCCGCCCTCGCCCGCTCACCGCTCCGGCTCCCCCCATCGCTCGCCCGCCACCCCCGCTCACTCGCTCACTGCTATGGCTCCCCCCTTGCTCGCCCACTCACCGCCCGCTCCCTCCCGCTCCCGGCTTTGAAGCCAGGACGCTGGGGTTGGGGGGCGGGGCAGAGGCTTTGAAGCGGCGCGCCTGGAAGTGGCTTCCTGGCGTGCCGTACTGAAGCCTCTGCCTCCATGTGGAACAGCACACCTGGAAGCTGCTCTACGAGAACAGCTTCTGGGTATGCTGTTCGGCGCCCTCGTTTGCTTGACGCTCTAGGCAGCCGCCTGAGTTGCCTCTATGGCAGCACCGGGCCTGGGTCCATCTAGTCCAGGGGTTCTTAACCTCGGGTCCATGGACCCTCAAGGGGTCCATGGACCCTCAAGGGGTCCATGGATGGGCTTCAGGGGGTCTGTGAAAGTCAAATAAATTTATTCATACTTTGTGTATGTCATACACTGTATGAGGCAATCAATTTTCAATGAAATAAAGTATATCCATTGCATGCAAAGTTGTGTTTATGTGCTTATGTGCATTTTTCTAGGGAGGGGGTCCATAGCTTCCACCAGATTTTCAAAGGGGTCCGTGACTCAAAAAAGGTTAAGAACCACTGATCTAGTCCATCATTCTGTTCACATCATGGCCGACCAGCTGCCCAAGGGAAACCCACAGGCAGGACATGAGTGTAACAGCACGCTCCTGCCCATGTTCCCTAGCAACTGCTGTATACAGCCTTACTGCCTCTGATACTGGAGGCAGCACATAGCCATGAGGGCTAGTAGCCATGGATAGCCTTCTCATCCTACTCCAGGAGTAGAAAGACTTGGGGTGAGGAGGGAAGAAAGGGGGAAATGTTGCAAAACAAGTCCTTCAGCACCTTTCCCCTACCTGTTGCCCTCCAGGTGTGCTGGACTGCTGCTCCCCTCATTCTGCCATTAGATTGGAGCACACATGACGTAGCGGCACACTGAACCTACAAGCACTGGAGTGGTGGTGGGGAAATCACAGAAGTAGTTGTGGGGCGGGAGGTGGAATATTGAGAGAGAGAAAATGGGTTAGAGAGCAGGGGCATACACGTCTCAGTTTCCTGGGGGTGGACCTGGGGCTAACCCTGGAAAAGGGGGCTAGGCTTACTTGTTTCCATTTATGTATACATTTCTATTTATATTTGTGGAAACCATCCCTCATCAACGGATCCTAGAGTGTTTAAAGCCACATATAAAAATAACCACCACTCAACAAAAAATATTACATTTTAATTATAATATTTTGATAGTTTACACACTACCCCACCGTCCCTTGTCCTATACAATATACCATCCAGGTTGAAGCCCAAGATAAAAATCAACAAACTCTTTTTTATGAATTAAAACAAGTTTATTATAGCTAACCAGAGGGAGCACTGAAGGGTGGATAAGTAAACAAAGCACCAAGGAGAAAGAATACATTCAGGATATGCACTGCTGCCATCCAGGCTGTGAGCTCACTGATGTTACCTGGTTGGGCATTGCCTCCTCCCTGGGAAATTCGGGGGGGGGGGCATTGCCACCCTCCTGGGAAATCCCAGAGGGGGCACTGAGCCCACCCCCCACCCCATAGTTTACGACCTTGTTAGAGAGTGTGTCCTGTGCTGCACGAGTGAGCCAGACATTACAGTGTTGGGATAAAACACGAGTCGAAATTGGCCAGAAGACACACCTTGTGCTTCTGTCAATTTCTGTCCCGCCGTCCCTTGTGTCAGAGCTGACGGGCCCCTTGGCTTACTTCAGCTCTAGCTGTTACGA
Organism: Elgaria multicarinata webbii; assembly: GCF_023053635.1. Taxonomy (NCBI): domain Eukaryota; kingdom Metazoa; phylum Chordata; class Lepidosauria; order Squamata; family Anguidae; genus Elgaria; species Elgaria multicarinata. Next base: position 15,032,303 of record NC_086187.1, on the reverse strand, counting down.
ATAAAAATCTGAACCGTGCTCATCGCTCACAATCAGACCAGTGTCCCCATTTGTTAGGGATATGCCACAAAGAGAGCAGCAGGTAATGAGGGCAGCAGAGGCAAACTCAATTTTATTCCTGCAGTTATGACAGTGCAATGATTTAAGCAGTGGAAGCTGGTGGCTCCTATTTCAGTGGGGCTGTGAAACCGCCTTTCATTCAGAACCAGTCGAAACCCTAAAGGAGCAATCCAAGGAGCCAAACCCATTTTGGGGATGGAGCTCATTTTAGATAGCTCTTTTAGAGTTCTGACTGAAACCCAGAGCGGATTCACAGTCCCACTGAAATAGGAGCCACCTAAAATGTCTATTATTATTATTAGTGTGTGTGTGTGTGTGTTTTATCAGGGTTGGGCAAACTGTTTGTTATTGCTCTCACATATCTGGAATGTAGAAGTAGATATAAAACATGGACTGGGGAGAAGAGAAATGTTACCGGTGTGCTTCACAACTGAAATAATACACATGGCCATCTAAGAGCTTTATTACACCAGCGTTATACTGTGCAATCGCTGCAAATTGCATGCAAAGGACTCTGAAATTTTCCACCTTATAATTTGCTTTTATTGTGAAGTACTCCCATGCTTTAATATACTTCAAAGGCAAAAGCCTCGCTGTATTTTGATACTAGTTTTCGAGCGTATCATCCGAGCGGCCACTGGGGTGCAGGAGCAGGATTTGAAGAAAAATTAAACAAATGCTTACATCTGCATAAGCTTTAAAGATAAAGACATCAAAATTGGCACAGTGATAGATATTAAAGAGAGCTTTAAGCATACCAAATTTGAATTGGATTGGATCATCCGTTGATTTTTTTATTTTTTTTTATTTTTTTTTACATTTCCCCCCTTAAACCCATTTCCTGGTATGCAAAGGGTCTAGCCGCCTGGTAGCAACAACAACAACAACAGCGACAAGTTTAGCGCTGTAGGGAATAATTCGAGGGAAACAGGTAGGTGGGATGAAGCTCTATCACATGGCCCCTTGAACCTGCTAAATTCGGGGTCTGAAATTACCTAGCTGCATCACTGGACAGAGGGAGTGCACTGATCTCTTTTCAGAAAATCACAATCGTGGGAGTTTTAGGAATAAGCAGCAAGCTAAAAAGGGGCCAAGTGATGAACTTACCATTCTGCTTTTGGGGTTAAGGGTTTACCCTCTGGCACTTGTTTTGTTACCGGAACTGCTGGCCTGCAGTGAGGAAGCAGAATGCCCCGTTCCATGATCTACGAATGGCTCATGGTGTATGTCAAGTGGGGACAGGAGGGGGGAATGTTCCGTGACTGACAGCTGGAAACTAAGCCTGTACAAGGAAAAGGAAGAAAATAAACCACACACAATGCACAACGTCAACGACAGAATCATGAATTCTGAGATGGATCTATAAACACTGTGTTGTCTATGGGGTTCATCAGACGAGCATTTTATCACACACTCGCTACTGCCCACGTACGGATGTGCGTATCTGCGTCCTTTAGACAACGTCATCCACCTCTTGCGCACCTCCTGCTCCTTCCGCTTGTTTTTCCGTCGCAAAATAGACCGCTTTTAATCCGACTCTTTTTTAAAACGGGATGTGCTGCAATCTCCTGCTGTGTGCAGGAAAAGCGGTGCAATAAAAATGCCCCCTGAATGGGCCATGTGGTCTTTGTTTGCTTCCTCTTTCCCCGCCGGGAAGAAAGAGGAAGTAATGAGGGACAAAAGCGGGGGCGGAAATGCTCTGAAAGAGTAATGCAGTGCTCCCTCCTCCAATTTACTAGGCTTGGGCCCACTTTTTAAGCTTCAACCATGTTATCTAGTGCAATCGAATACATGTCTACTCAAAAGTCAGGTATGCTTTAGGGTGGATTCCTGCACTGAGCTGGGGGTTGGACTCAATGGCCTCGTAGGCCCCTTCCAACTCTGCTATTCTATGATTCTATGAAAGTGAGAAAGCTCATTGAGTTCAATGGAATTTACTCTTTGGTGTGTGTAGAATTGCTGTCTTAAACTGACTCCTCCACTTTCCAGTATTCTGCTGCTTCCCTCGGCTTGCAGGTTTTATTCAATGACTTTTTAACTTCTTATTGGAATCCTCAATGGCAGCCACTTGGGATTTCTACCTCCATCTCCCAGTATACTATTATGGCCTTTCCCCTTTTGTATTCTGATTATTCACTGACAATCAGCACACATATTTCAAATGTACACATTCTTCTCCCATTGATTAAAGCATATTCATGCACATGGATTAAGAACATAAGAAGAGCCCAGATGCTGGATCAGACCAAGGGTCCATCTAGTCCAGCACTCTGTTCACTCAGTGGCCAATCAGCTGTCGACCAGGAACCCACGAGCAGGATATGGTGCAACAGCACCCTCCCACCCATGTTCCCCATAAACTGGTGTATATAAACTGTCTCTGATACTGAAGGTAGCACATAGCCATCATGACTAGCAGTTCTTGGTAGCCTTCTTCTCCAGGAATTTATCCAAACCCTTTTTAAAAGGGGTGGACCTCCCAGAGAGCTTCGGCTATTGGGCGGTATAGAAATGTAATAAATAAATAAATAAATAAATAAAATTGGTGGCCATCATTTCTTACACGTGCACTTTACAAATGTACCTATGCCACCGAAAACATTTTGGGGGCTCCACGCATCATACAAGCTTGGAAATGTACAAACTTTGACCACAGATTGCCTCGGAGTCTGCGTTTGGTCTGGAAGGTGCAAATTGGGTGCATCCTGCTAAAAGACAAACTGAAATTAATTTCTCCTCCATCCCTACATGCAACCACCGTTTTAGGGGCACCTTGATTTCACGCTGCCTCCTAACTGGAAACATCCCGACTTGTGAGGGCTTCCTTTCCCAGAAATTAACGACGGATTTTTAAAGTGCTACAGCGTGAGCAGCAATCATTCAGTCAGCCAAGAGATGTAAAACATACCGGCCAAAATGCAACAATTAAAGGCAAGAGATGGTAAATGAATAACGGGGTCAATAATAGAATGAAAACGTAGAAAAGAAAGGTTCTTAAGTGGCTCTTCGAATGCCACCCATCGCAGAGAGAGAAGAGACTTGTTTAGAAGACTGAAACGCCTGCCGCATCTCATAGAATGTGGCATGCATGGGGTTAACAGGTGAGAAGACAGAAATAGCTCTTTGCTAGCAAGGGCATTAGGGAAACAGAACAACCAAGAGGCTGACGCAGAGGAGTATCACACTGTATCATGACTGTGAGAAGCAGCAGGGATGCTCTGCCCCCAGCCAGCTCTTCCTGCTGAACAGAACAGCGCCGGGGCAAGCCAGCCTGAAGCAGCAACACTGCTGTGCTTGGTTCAGATTTGCTGATGCTGCCCTGAGGTTGTGGAAGAACACGGCGGATCCTCTGTGTGGGTTGCCAGCAGAAATCATGGAATCCGCTTTTCCTCCCCACCCCCTCCCACCGTCCTCCAGCCTCCAATTCATATGAAAGAACAGATATGAGCTGAGTCACTGGCTTCTGTTATTTCTGGGAAGGGAAGCGAGGCCTGCAGTTCGCCAGGCAGCCCTAGTGATGAAGAACTTATTTACAGGGTGGGTGCAATGGCAGTAAGGACCCCTGCGGTGCTTTTATTACAGAGGAATAAGATAATCAAAGATTCACAGCCTCTCTGCCCGGTTCATGCCACAAACTGTGCTTAGATCTAAAATACTGCTTTATAGCGGTACTGAAGCGCACTGATAACTGTTGGGGCACATTATGCATTCCATATACTGCTTTCATAGTGTCATTTCCTGCTTTTTATTCCACATTTGTAATGATTTGGCACAAGGTGTAGATCTGCCCCATATTAGAGTTTCACTCCTAGGTGCCGTCTGTCGCATATCGTACATGACAACTGTTCCTTTTTGGGGACAATAGGGAGAAGAATTCTTATCAGGTGATAGGGATAAATATATCACATATAAGGTCTTTATAGTTGCCCTTGCAGCCTGATGGGATAGATACAAATTTATCATGCAGAACGGTGATCACCGTGCTGGGGAATCATCGATTTTAAAATGCATCTTTTAATCCGATTAGGTTTGTGATGACCAGTGGGTTTTCACCAACTAATCTATTGAATCCCCTTTCCTCCCTCCCTAAAAATGTTTTTCCCCACAACTCCCTTGCAGCTACCCAAAGACAAAAGGAAAACCACATCCGTACCATTAGTTGAACTGGCAGAATGGCCACTTATGAATCAGTAAGAGGAAATGCGGCAGACACAGATTTGCGTTAAAAATGGCATATGGTAATTTATATGTAGAGATGCAAATGTAGAAGCAATTATCATTTAAATCGAAATACAGCGCAAAATAGTGTGGGAGGCTGTGACTTGCATGTGTGCCTATCCAGTCCTGTGTTCAGGTGCTGTCTGTCGACAGGCAACAGTTCTGATGGATTTTGTCTTTAAGTAGCCGAAAGAGGAAGGAAACGCTGGATAACGGTCCTGTCCAATTCTAGTTTAAAGATAAACCCCCCAAAAGCCAGGGGAAGAACCAGGAGCGTGTCCAAAATTATTTATTATTGCCTACGTGTTTCAGACTATATAGAGACCTTCATTAGGGCAATCTAAAGGAAATTTTAAAAAGATATAGTTTTACAAAAGTAAGGAATTATACAATCATAAATGCTCATGCAAAATACTTTAAAACAGTTTTCCAAAAAGTATATTGTATGAGCGTTTGATTGTATAATTCCATACTTTTGTAAAACTACATCTTTTTAAAATTTCCTTTAGATTGCCCTGATGAAGGACCCTATATAGTCCGAAACACATAGGCAATAATAAATCCTTTTGGACACGCTCCTGGTTCCACCCCTGGCTTTTGGGGGTTTTATCTTTAAACTAGAATTGGACAGGACCGTTCTTCAAAGAGTGGATGCTTACAAACGGAGGGCAGCCATCTATAAAAGAGGACACACAGCTCTAATGATGAGTGAAGAGCTGCCCAAGTTGAATGCATCCACGCTAGGGATGCTCGGAGATTTTATTCAGTACACATATTGCTGTTGGTTTTTGTCTACTGTGTCTCCACACTTTCCCATTTCCTTTCATGCCCTGTTCTTTCTGCTTGGGTACCTCCGCTTTTGTCTACAAACTGGCTTTCGGAAAATCTGGCAAAAACAAACCCACAGTAAATGATATTTGATACCGACACACACTTGAACAAAAGGACTTGTTATCAGTCAACAGGTCTACCACCCTGGCACACGCTATTGGAAAGAAGCAGAAATTGCTACATTTCACCTGGGTTTCAGTGGTTCCCCGTTGTTTCTGCCCAGGTTGGGAAACGTAAATGCAGTTTTTGAACAAGGGAACAGCCAGTCAGTAACACACGGAGAAGTCTAGTTCATACACAAGAAAAGCATTCAGTTCTGTCCTTTGAAGGAATGGGTCTTGAAAGTGAAAGGGCCAAGGCGGCCATTGCTTTCGGCAGTATTCTTCACTTTCGGGCAAAGCTTGCATCAGAGGAAGGAGCAGCATAGTTTGTGAACAAGTTCTGACTGCAGCTGTAGTCTGAATATGCCTTTCTGAGCTCCAGAGACTGAGGGTGAAGCCAGATGGGATGGCTAGAGGCCCAGCTCTTGAAAAGCAGAATGCTGTTGAATAGCCCGTACAGCAGGAGGACAGGGTAAAAACAGCAAGTGCAGAAGTGCTTGTAGGAACCAAAGAAGAAGATGAACTGCTTGCAAGCCCTCAGCCTGTTGATCAGCGGACAGGTTAAACCTTGGCTTGGGAGTACAACCTGGGCGGCTTCTAGATGGTGGGCAGGGAAGAGTGCTTCTGGGCAGCATAGCTGGTGCACCAATTGCATCCCTTCCAGGGGAAGAAGACCCGGCCACTGCGATCCATGCAATCATCTCACATTTAGATCACTTTAACGCACTCTACGTGTGGCACCCTTGAACCGGGTCTGGATACTTCAGCCAATGCAAAACATGGCAGCCAGATTATTAGCTGTTGTGTGTTTGACAAAGCATGTAACACCGATCTTGGAACAGTTGCACTGGCATCCAGTTCATTTCTGAGCCCAATTCAAGGGTGCCGATTTTTAGCCATAAAGCCCCAAATGGTTTGGGGCCAGAGCATCTGAAATGCCCACAATACAACTAGATCCAGCTAGGATAGAACAAGCCCCATATGTCAGAATGTGGAACATTCTACAAGTTGTAGACAGACATTCATCTGCCTGCCAGTACCAATAGCCATGTGGACCATCTCTCCCAGACCAGAATCCATTTGGGGTAGTGAACTTGGCAGGGTGGGCTTACTCATTTATTTGTAGGGAGGAGTTGTAATAAGGTGGCCTAAAGTCAGATATGGTACAGCCCATTCTAACAAATCCTTTTCATGCCTCTATCGACAGGATTGCAGATTCTCTCTGTCCAGCCCAGCAGCCATCTATGGCCAGTTTTTAAGGAGACTTAAAAAAAAGAATTCTTAGACCAGCCTTTCCGAACCTGTATCTTCCAGTTGTTTTGGACTTCAACTCCTATTAGCTCAGGACAATGGTCAGGAATGTTGGGCATTGTAATTCGAAGTATCTGAAGGGCATGGGGTTGGGAAACACTGACATAGACCATCGGGAATGCTTCCATAGAGGGGGGGGGGGAATCCCAGTGCTAACAGCCAGAAGGCGTTGTGCAGCTATTTCATCTTCTTTGATTTCCATGGTAAGAAAAAAAGGCAAAACAAGTGGTGAGAAGATATCAGACGGTTACAAGAAGAAGTAGTAGTCTTCTACTCCCTTCCATGCAGTTAAAATTCGGTGAGGCAGGGTGATGATTCCATTAAAACACTTCTCTACTACAGTCATAAATACATAAGATGAGCCCTGCTGGATCAGGCCAAGGGTCCATCTAGTCCAGCACTCTGTTCACATAGTGCCCAACCAGCTGTTGACCAGGGACCCACAAGCAGGACATGGTGCAACAGCAACCTCCCACCCAAGTTCTTCAAATACTTAAAAGGTTGTCACCCAGAGGAGGGCCAGGATCTCTTTTCGATCCTCCCAGAGTGCAGGACACGGAATAACGGGCTCAAGTTACAGGAAGCCAGATTCCGGCTGGACATCAGGAAAAACTTCCTGACTGTTAGAGCAGTATGAGAATGGAACCAGTTACCTAGGGAGGTTGTGGTCTCTCCCACACTAGAGGCCTTCAAGAGGCAGCTGGACAACCATCCGTCAGGTATGCTTTAGGGTGGATTCCTGCATTGAGCAGGGGGTTGGACTCAATGGCCTTGTAGGCCCCTTCCAACTCCGCTATTCTATGATTCCCCAGCAAATGGAGTGTAAAGGCTTATTACCTCTGATACCAGAGTTAGCACATAGCTTTCAGGACTGATAGCCTTCTCCTCCAGGAATGTATCCAGTCCCCTTTTAAAGCCATCCAAATAGGTGGCCATCACTAATTGGTGGTCAATTCCAGTTGTATTCCTCCACCATGCCATCTGCTTGTTTCCCCAGCAGCCACAGACTTTCTTTTATAATCCTGTCCAGGGGCACAGAGATGCAGAGGGCCAGCACGAGATGCAAATCATGCGCCTCCATTCACTGACACTTGCAACCAAGTGGCTGCTCTTCACTGGATGGAAATAGCAGTGCTCGCGGGCGGGGTGGGGGGCGGGGAGGGAAACTATAGGACTCCCTGAATTGCTGGCCATGGGAGAGGATTCCAAGAAGAGATGCCCAGCAGCTGCCTTTGTAAAGATTGTGATGGCGCATCGGTATAGAAAAGTTTGGACACACCAAGCAGAGGAGCTCAAAGAACTGCGAGGAAAGGCTACACCCTCCCCACAGAATATTTGGCAGCAGGATATCTTAACGTTCACAGCACCAGCTTGACGTTACTCCATAATGTGGCTGCAGCTATTGCACCACCAGCCACAAGGAAGCAATGTGTGTGTGGATCAGTAGGCACTTTTAACCCTTTCATCTCCTGCTGGGGTCCCAACAACTGCTCTTCTAAAACTTCTGCCTGTCTCAAATCCCTCCCCCCTAAGTCCCTCCAACCAGGGGAACAGTGCAAGCCACAGCTGCGAAGGAGGAATTTCTCTTAATCCGCCCATCAAGCAATATCTCCACCCATCAAGTTTTTAACCCAGTGTGAGAGTTTTGGCAAAGAGAGGGATTTTTTCTTCTGCCACTGCTTAGTTATAGGTATTGCCTTTGAAGTCAGCTGAACAGGGACCCCTAGAGTCCAGAGTTGGGTAACGCAAGCATTTTAGTCACACAATAATGCTTATTTGTAAGTTCTAAACACGTTAGATTTTCATTAGGTGGCAAAATTGGGACTATGTTACAGTAGCTGAACAGGGACATGTGAAGCAGGCCAGCTCGGAGAGAGATGTGTATCACTAGCCAAAGGCCATGAAAGAGTTATACGCTTTCCTAGCAGCCCAGTACAGTAGATAGCAGTACTGGGAAAAAGGCGTGGAATAATAATAATAACAACAACGACGCTGTTTTTTCTCAGGTAGACAGGCTGCTAAAACGACAGGGTTCTCAACAGGCTGTTAGAAATGCTGTATGACTCATCGTTTTATTTGCCTAAAGGAAACATGGACAGAACCTTCTAAAACTGAGCTGAATTAGAGGGCTCCAATTAAATCCAGCAAAATGTATTTTAAGTGCAAAACTAAAAGATCAACCAGGCTTGGTCCTAAAATTCAAGATCTCAATTTTGAGATTGGCATTCAACAATTTTGGTTTCCCACCTATTAAAAAAACAATTTCACTCGATTAATATTAATCGAGTGAAACACTAATTTCACTCAATTAATACGCATTACATTCTGTTGAAAGTGTTCAGGCACCAACAATAAATGATTAGGTGTCAAGTGCTGCAGTTGAGTATTGCATGTTCACACATCCAGTTGCAAGAGAATGCATCTCAGCTCCTTGGCATAATTTAGGAGGGGGCAGAGCTGAGGAGGGGATTTTTCTATTTAACTGAGAATGATGCGCCTCCTGGCCAAGATGCTAACCACCAATGCGCTTCTATGCTAAGGGTGCGGTGCCTCTGGCATGTGAGCCGAATCTAGCCTGCTACAGTTGCCTAGACGTCACCAACCTCTTTCCCAACTTCTGATCATTTGGTGGTTTCTGGCCTTTGATGCAAATGTTTAATTAGACAGATCTATGCTCTGATCAATCAGCTTAATAGGGGGCCTGAAAGAGTGGCTTCCTATTAAGCCATTTTGCTACCCCACTATCCATAGCGTTTGTTGTTTTAAATTAAGTGACATGGTTTCCAGCTTCAGGTGGACTAAAGGAATGGTGTTGCGGACAGATCAAGGCAGCCTTCCCCAACCTGGTGCCCGCCAGATGTTTTGGATGTCCACTTCCATCAACCACTACCAGCATGGCCAATGGTCAGGAATCCTGAGAGTTCTCACTCAAAACATTAGCGGGGTGTCTTTACGGTGCCACTTTTGCTGCGCGTTCCTTAACAAATCTGCAGCATCGCAGCTGCAGGGTGGGAACAGTTAATCTCTATGGTGGGAGGAAGAATGGCTGCGGTTATTTCCAGTCTCAGGTCAGCGGGAACAGCAGGGATGTGGGACAGCAGGACTCACTTGTACTGAGGAAAGCATTGATATACCCAGTGCTTGGGACAGGGAACAAATGACATCAGGAATAAGGCTATGCCCACCTGATGTCATATGGCCCACAGAGCGGCTGGCTAGGTTGGGATCATCTGGTTCTGCACCCCTGGACTAGATGGTCACCAAGGCAGAGTCAGGCCCTGATCTAGTCACAAGCAATTAAAGCCCTGAAACACCCCCGCCCCATGATAGGCATATTTAAAGTCATGCAGTACAACAGCGTCCTCCAAATTTAGATACAGAGAGTCTATGTAGATTGATAGCCCATGATGTTTTCTCATTGCTCAACAACATAAATACACTGTGTGTCAGCACCAGTTTTCAGAAGCCCTGTGCAAAGGAACTGAGGCACTCCCCACAACTGAGCTTCATCCTTCACCCAGAGCCTCTTTCCTCTTGACCTCTTGCTAAGAAAGACAATGACTGTCTTGAAATGCATCAAAGATGATTCCTCCTCCTGCGAGAGAGGTCACTTCTGCCTTGGCACTTAGGAGAACAGCAACAATGGATATTCCCTTAAGAACCACACTAGCTCTTGGGGTAGCAGGAGATTCCACCCAAAATCTCAGGTCCTCATCACCTGACCAGTCCATCCAAGTACTGACTCCAGGGACTTCTAGAAGAGCTCAGTTGCTGGTACCAAAAACCATGTGACTGCACTGAAGAGTCAAGTCACATCCAGAGTTTATTTGTTTTGATAAAACCAATCTGATTTTTGTGTGGACACAGAGCCACACACTTACACAGACAGCTGCCATCACTGACATCAATTGGGGAAGGAAAGGGAGACATAAGTTATATGATGATATGGGAAAAGGTCATACTTCAAAGTCACAACGGCCTCCAGGAAAACAACACATCATCATTGGAAGTAAAATCGGCACATTCACATGTACAAGATACAGTCAGCTACAACATACATCTCAAAAAAAAAAAAAAAAAAAAAAAAAAGGAGACATAGCAATCAACAGAAAGAGAGAGAGGAGACCGTAGCTGAGATTGAGCTTCAGGTTTACCTTCCTCAGCTCCTAGATATGGATCTTAAACACCTGAGTTTCTCTGCCCTGGCTATAGGTGAGAGCAAAGGCCTTGCCTGCTTGTGATTTCACACAACATTACCATGGTGACTGTTTAGTTAAAAAAAAAGTCAGTTTTCAGTAGAAAACTAGGACACTTATTTCACGAGGCAGGAAGAAGAATCGGTTTCCACATGAAAGAAAAATAAATACGTTCAGAGGTGCTGTGCTTTTATTTTCCTAGATACCAATTGTGGGATTAACCAATTAAAGTTGTTTGCATATTAAAGTTTTGCTAAAATGGAACACATTCCTGATGGAAGATGTTTAAGTCGTCAAGAATAACACTGGCTCTCTTGTCTATCCTTATCTTCATACACAGGAGAAGTTGAGATTCTTCAAAGGCCTTCTCAACGGGAAAATTAGTAGTGTCAGCCAGCAGTGCATGGTTCTCCATGAATTACTAAAAATCCTCAAGAGACTCGTAGCATTCAGCCCACCTCAGCAGGTTAACAATTTGCATCAACCCCTGCAAAATAACTTGGAAGCTATTTTCAGTAACATTCATGTCATTTTTTTGATATCTTCAAGATCCTGCTGCCTTCCTCAACCCTGAAATCATTGCTAAGCTAACATGTATTACAAAAAGAAAAGAAAAGTCTATTTCTTAAGAAACCATGTAGGTGACCTTCTCAATCATCAAAATCTCAGCACTTAAGATAAAAACCTGATAAAACTATCAGCATACTTAATGGTATCATAAACAGGTTCTGTATTTCAAGACAAAGTATCAGAAGCTTTTTATGACAAAAAACCTCCATTTACAACATAGACCTGGAAACATAACAAGGAGACAAGACTTTTTAGCAGAACTGCTGCAGTGGCCTCAAGTCTTGGAGCAGGAGTCTTATCACGAAGACCACAGTCACATCCCAGCTCCACCTTCACAGCTCTGGTCCACAAAAGTGTGATCCTTTAACCATTTTAGTTTTCACGATCAGCTAGCAAATTTACACATCTTTTGGATGAGTATGGTAATTTGATGCAAAGCCAAATTATGTTCAGCTTGATTTGCTGGCATTTCCACTTCCTAAACAATTCATCTTAATGGGATATTTTGGAGAAGTTCACGAAGCATAGCAAAGACATTTTGCTGCATTCCGCTCCAATACAGATGTGACAGAAAAGATAGCCAGAAATGTCACCAGCAACATTACTCCACTTAAAACTCACCACTATCACAACCACTTAGTGCCAACAATGACGCATCATGCAATGGCTCTTCTCCTTGCTCATGTCACCCCACTAACAAAAATATGCTATGGCTACCACTTCTTGATCACTCAGCAGTTTCCTGTTACGATTAAATGCATCTGAAACAGTTGCCTCTTTACCCCCATTTCCAATCCGTAGGCTGTTTCAAATTTTAGCCAGGTTAAACACGTAAGTGAATCAGAAAGAACTATCCAAGTCTTCCAAACTGTCCACTTCACTTCAGTTGTGTAGGTACTGGATATGTATTGGGATGCAACAAAGGTTGCTCCTTTATTCTCTAAGCTAGGAGTGGGCTTCTCTCACAGTCATCCAGAAGTATAGAGGGAGTGGACAACCAAGAACGAGATGCATCTACAGAAGGCAGTTCTTTTACATTAGCCTAGAGGCTGGCTTTGCTTACCTGGTAAACAACCTGCACTGAAGTGATGTCCCTGATAAAGAAATAGGCAGAGGCTGCAGAATAAGGTCTTCAGTGCCCTCTAGAGTCCCTAGAAGAAACTGCCTATCCTTAATTAATGGAGGGCTTGAGAAATTTATTAGCTGTTTTTCAAACTAGTTACAAGGGCTTTACTTTGAAGGCTGTGCTGCAGTTCCAGATCAGCTGGCTAATACTGCTTCTCAAGCTCCTTCAGTGTCTTTCAGCACACTAGCTTGGATGTCAAGTGGAAAACAGTTCTGTGCATTGTATATACTGTATGGGCCTTTAGCTGCCTGAATCTACCCCTCTAAAGTCATGATATTAATGATATTAATGCTATGCAATATCAGTAATGTAAACAGAAAAGCAGGCTGTCAGTGTGCTGCACTGAATGCCTTCAACAAAGCGATGGGAAATGAGCACTCCCAAACTACTCAGCCTCACTTCACACACATTGGAATGCCAAATGAAGATTGGCCATAAGACAACAGCCAGCTGCAAGGTACACAAACACACACAGACATTTTTAAAACAGTTTTCTTAAAGGGAACAGGTTCTAGAAAACAATGGCTTGGATCAAAAGATCCATATGCAGTGTTCTGCACAAGTGTTCTTTCCCACTCTGTTTCCTACTGTACCCCACTGAGGTTCAGGGGAGTCTCTAGAATGGTGTGGCATGCACTGAGTAGAACTGTAGCTGGGGAGGGAGAAGGGAGAGAAATGAGCAACATAATCAAGTTCTGATTGCATACAGGTCGCTTTGGATCCAAGCTCATGTTTGTAGGAATTTGAAGCTTCTGCAAAATTGGAAAACTGATGCTGCTGGTGAAAGCCAGCTGCCAACATACATTGGCCAGGATCAGAAATGCATCCGTCCTTCCATAGCCTTAACTCTGTGGCAGCAATGCATCGACTTGGGTACTGAAGTGAGGCCACCCTTTTGCTATTGAAAATATTAGGATATGCATCAAGGTCTACAGAGGCAAGAGAAAGTGGCTAAGGATGAATCCCTTAGCCCAATAGAAATTGCATATGAAGAATACAGCAGCAAAACAACTAGACCCTGCCTCTAAGCGAGCTCCTCAAATTAGCTTTCTAAATTGCAAAGGAGCCTACTGGTTTGTGGGTTCAAAAATTAAGCTTGGCTCTTGCAACTGAAGTGGGGCTCAGAATCTTAATACTCCATGGGCCAGTTGTTTTTGTTTTTGAAAGAGGCAGCCTTCTCAACTACTCATAGTGTCCTTGAACCCCCAAACCTCCATGATAGCTATCTGGAAACTTTCAGAGCACAGCGGCTGGTTGTTGAAAGTGTTGCAGTGGCTAGTTCTTCCGTGGTTTAGGTCTGCATCAATGTAGAGAGCTTGGCCATCACCTCCTCCTGCAAAGAAAAGACCAGATTTATACCATTGCCCTGGATCAAGATGTGAAGGAGAAGTTCCAATCTCACGTTTGGTTGTATTACTTTTGTAGACACAGGGTGGCCACTTGTGTCTGCGTACATGCGAAAACACAGGCGAAGCCACTGTGTACATCGGTTTCCAATTCTCTCATCAAGCTGCTGTCGAGATATGAGTTCATGGATGTATTAGACTTCACCAGTTATGGATACTGTAGTTTTCAGAAAGGTTTGTGGTCAGTACACATCAATTTTCACCAACTGATCAGGCTGTGATACAGAATGGCTGATACATGCAGGGACTACTACACAATATTTAGCCAAAGTCTTGCATATGGAACAGGTACATATTTTTTATTTTTAAGAAAGCAGAGTTTCAAGGCTTTCAACAGGAGCTGCCATTGCCTCTTACAATGTAATGAACAGCTTGTGCTTTGCAATACTTCTGTTTCTTTCATCTCTGCCACATGGCGCTCCCCATTATTTCATATCATTCCTTCGGGAACTTTCTTCTTGCAAAATAAAGCCCCCCCCATTCCGATAAGTGCAAATTAAATCAGAGGCTTTGTAATCTTGTAGCAGACGAAGGCTCTGCATGCCCTTGAAGAAATCAGCAAGGAATGCCCCAACCAGCTTACAAACACTCTTTGGAAAGTGTCAGATCTGATGTGGCTCTCTGTCGGGGAATGTATGTTTCTTCAGAGGTGCACCCCCCCCCCTTTGAATATTCTCACATTATACAACCGTATGGTACCACAAACTAACATGTCATTTATTGTAATTCATTATTGTTTTTTTAATTAACATTTATATACTTTTATTTGCCAAAAAGCCTCAAGCAGGTACACAGCAATTTAAAATAAAATAAAAATAAGAACATTAAAAACACTAAAAATAACATTAAGATGATGTAGCCTTTTAAATTACATTAGAGATGTCTCTTCATACCCTTCCTAAAAGTCAAGAACATGGGGGCCAATTGTAGTTCTTGAAGGAGCACATCCCACTGTTTAGGAGTGGCAGAGGAGAAAGCCTTTCATGTGTGCCTGACAAACAGGTTCCTGTGGGCAATGGTGCCTTCAAAAGGGCCTCTCCTGGAGATCTTAATCCCCAGGCAGGTTAATAACGAGACAGGTGTTTCTTTAGATAGCCAGGTCCTAAGCCATTTAGGGCTTTAAAGGTTAAAACCAACACCTTAATAGAGCTCTGAAAAAGACTGGCAACTAGTGCAGGTCTTTCAAGACCGATATATGTTCTCAATACTGTGCTCTGATTAGGTGCCTAACTGCTGCATTATCCACCAATTGAGTTTCTGGAAACTCTTCTCCTCCCTGTAGAATGGGTTGCAATAGTCTGAATGAGAACACACAGGAGCAGTTATACTGCAGGTGCAATCAAGCATATTCTGGCATGATTGCAGAGACCTTCAGGAGATTCTGACTATTAAATATCTCTCCCCACCTACCTCTCCCACCCACCAAAGAATTACATTTTTATGTGCCAGGCCTGTCTATCAGCAAAGTTAACAAATTTAAAATGGTTAGAATTGCAGGCCTAATGTATGAATGATACCAGATAGAAGCCTTTTGCCAGTACATTTTTCATTTTCACCCTAATGCCAAGATGACTTTACATCTATTCTCAGATAGAAGTATAAAAGCACATAGTGCATCTGCAAGAACTGTATTTATAGGCTAATTTTCTTCCTAGAACTACAAAGAGCTGCTGTGACAAGCAGAACAGAGCACAGACTTACCTATGATGAAGCATTCGATGCTACCAGCCATAAACATGGATGCTGCTTTAGAAGGCAGGTTGAAGTGCCGGGCAGAAAGGAAGGGGGAAAGGCGGTCTGAAGGATCAGAGGGCAGGTTGGTTGAGGATGGAGGGTCAGAAACCTGGGAAGAATTGTTCCCTTGTTCGGATCCAGTTACCGCTAGTTCTGGGTGCTTGATTATTACCCACTCATAGCGTTCCACTTCAGGTACCAGCTGGAGAGAGAAGTGAATTTAGCAAGAAATTCATTGAAGGCAACAATCTTCACTTATGGTTTTCTTCCCCACATGTCTGATATTCTGAGAAAGTTCTTCAGTACAAGTGATCTAAATCTCATCCAATTGCAGCTTGCAGATAGTAAAAGTGGTAGGTTACAAAAAGGGAAGTTATATTTATATCTTCCTGTTACTTCAAAAAGCTCAGAGTGGCTTCCATGGTGCTCCCACTGGTCTCCCATCCAGGTGTACTATAAAATTATACTACAAAATCTCTCACCTATATTGCATTGGGGTCTTGTAAAACCAGTTATTCTACTCAAATGTCTCATCTGGGTAACACCCCCCCATCCCCAAAGACTGCCATTTTAAAAGGCAAAGATTTCTCCATTAACGGAATCTTTGCAATAATGCTGACAATAGTCTCCAGTCTGACACAGCAATATGTGAGCTCCAAATCTGGATTATGTGGCTGGGTTTTTTGCCTCAAATTTTTAATTTAAAACATCTAAGCATCCTAGTTTGGGAAACACCCTACTTCACACAGTGATTACTATGCACAGAGACATATTACAGTATAGTTTCTTATCACCAAGCCTGATGGAGACTTCTTGATGATTTTGAAATCCTGCTCACTTCTCTGGTGTGTGTGTGTGTGTGTGTGTGTGTGTGTGTGAGAGAGAGAGAGAGAGAGAGAGAGAGAGAGAGAGAGAGAGAGAAACCATGATTGCTTCTTACCCTGAACACAAAACATTCTCCTGTTCCAAAAAAGCTCAGCTTGTTTCCTCCTCGCTTGCGTTCACTCCAGTCAGTTGATAAATAAGCACCACAGACCTAGGATGGGTAACAGTCACCATTTTAGGAAAAAAATCATCATTACCATCCATTTAAACACTTGAAGTTTTAATGCTGAAAGGTAGATTAGGTAGGCTGGTAGATTCAAGGTTACTACACTACACATTTTTGGGTATGCACTTACCAGGACTTAGGTGCAAACTGCAACAAACATATGTGCACCATACAGGTAGCTGTGAACGGCTTAGGTCCCTGCTCAGTGTACAGTCTGTGGCAAATGCAGGGGTGCCTCTGAAATGGCCTTAGTGAGAATGGAGCAAGTTATATCTCGTCAACTAATATCACATTTTACAGCTGACCATGTGCAGGAGCATGCAGCTAGAAAGTGAGTCTACGTATGTGGGAGCCAGTTCTTCTCAGATGTGGTTATTGAAGCATAATGCCATCACCTAGGAAGAAGTGGTTCTCCCATTCAATTGCCATCCTACTGGGAGGCAGGGCAACAAAAGAGAGGAAAAGATGCACTTGGTTAGTTCAACCCAAACGGATGTGGCATTTATACATATATTGCTTCGTGTGGGAAGTGGCTCCCAGGTTTTGATGGGCGAGGGGGGGCTTGGCACTGCGATGAAGCAGGGTGAGGTGCCTGCATCAGGCAATGGCGTGGGAGGAGTGTTGAACTGCACAACTCCCCCCGCTCCAGCTAGGAGGCCTGCTGCCACCGCCTCACCACCTCCAGGGAGTGCTCCGGAGAGCCCTGCCGGCTGCTCTCCCGCTGTGGCATTCGCCCCAGCAAGAGAGCAGCCGGCAGGGCTCTCTGGAGCAGCCATACACCCTGTTTTCCTTGTTGCATGACCCTTACTTTTGCTGTTGCTGCGTTGGCTCTATGGATGCTACATGGCTGGAAGCAGCAGCTGTAGAGCTCTTGTGAGACCCGGGCAAGCTCTCATGACAGCCTTGCAGCTGCTTCCTCCGGCCATGCAGCAAAGGTAAGGGGAAGTGCATGAGAGAATGCACGGGGGCTGGTTTTCTCCAGCAACCCCAAGTCCTAAAGCTGAAAGGAGGGACTATGAAAAGCAAATAGCTAGTGCTTTATTTGGCAACAGAAATGCCATCAAGGGCAAAATGAGTTAGTTGAACACCAGGGAGGAGTTACTTAAAACAAAGGGGTTTCAATTGTGAAGTATTTGGATACAACAGGGATTTCTAAGACATTCCTTCCTTTGCCTGTAGCAGCTACAATAACATGACAGACACCAGTTTAATTAATCCTATGAAATTTACAAAGTGCCTTTTAATCACAGCGCTACTTATCTTACCGACTTACCTCTTGAGTGGTTGTCTTAATCAGAAGGAGAGTTGGTTCATGTCCCTCACAATGCGAATAGAACCTGATACATATATAAAAAGTTGCCTCTTTAGTTAAACATTACAATGCTTATCTTAGCGAAAGTGTACACTCTCTGCAAGAGTGACATTTTTTCAACCACATGATAATACTGACTCTCAAGTCCCACCCTACGGTCTGCCAGCTGGAAGAGTAACAAGGACTGAGGATATAGCCTCCATGAGGCTTAAGCTCATTAATAGTCCCTTGTTTGCTTGAAAGTCTGAAACAGAGCTCAGTTAGTACACTTAGTAAGGAACTAAAGCATATATTCATTTGTATCTCCTTCAAGATCCACAATAATTCCCCTGCAAGCGAAAGCATTAATGTGCAATGCTCTTTAATGGGCGATGACTCTATCAAGTGCGAAAAGAAGGAAAACCTTGTAGGGGAGTAAAAAATAAGCCAAAGGCAAGGGCAGAACCAAGGAATCTTCTACAATAATGTTATTAGTAAAAGATTTATTAAAGTGCCAGGTGCCTATGCGTTTCGAACGCGGTTGCGTTCTTCGAAACACGTAGGCACCTGGCACTTTAATAAACCTTTTACTAATAATATTATTGTAGAAGATTCCTTGGTTCTGCCCTTGCCTTTGGCTTATTGATGACCCTATCAGACAATTACGAATAAGGAACAGTGGTGTTGGGTTACACTAAAAACATGCACCTACATCCCAAGGAGAGTGTACTCTACAATATGGGTGGTCATAGGTTTGCAGGATCTACTTTGTTTGTCACTAGAACCGTGAGGTCCACCAATGCGAGTCAGGTAGACAATAGTGGCTTAGAAAGGAGTCTCTGAGCACAGGCTCAGCCCAGGAGTTTGTTTCAGTACTCGAACTGGAGCTCTCCCTCAAATCCCTGTGGTTCTAACTAATGCTACTGTAGCCTTTCTGAAAGGGACCAACAGGCTTTTCCTCCAAAAGCAAGACAACTTGTTTGCAGCAGATCTAACCCCCAATTACATTTGTACATATCTCATGCTATAGGGTGGAGAATCAGGGTTAAAGACAGCACAGTATTATACGTATAGCTCCCCCCCACCCCCATTTTTTTTAAAATACAAAACCTTAGTCCAGGAGCTGTTTTGAGAACTAAGCTGGCATCCCTAGTACTCTGGGATGGAGAGGCTGATAACAGAGGACTCCCTAAAAGCTGCAACATTTGATTCTCGTCAGAGATGCCTAAAGGACTAAGTGAAGAAGCAGACAAAGTAGCACATATATAGGTTGTGTTAGTTTATTTATTTATTTTATTTATTTATTACATTTTTATACCGCCCAATAGCCGAAGCTCTCTGGGCGGTTCACAAAACCGCCACTTCCTGGCGGTGATCTGCATGAATTTAGCAGCTAACCATATGAGTCATGCAAATGCAAATCAGGACTAGGAAACGGTGGCTGTACCTGTGGCAGTGCTGATTCAGAGTTGCTTCCTTCATGTGATTTCCCAAGGACAACTTGGCCTCTCCACATATAATGTTTTACATACGTATCAACCAGCACTACGAAGCATCCATAAAACCAAACCTTGGCACAGTACAGACTATAACCAAGGCGCCCTTGCTATGAGAAATGAGCCATTATCTACTTTCGACTTGTGGTGTTCACTACCACAAATCCTTTTTAAAAAAAATTAAGGAGGTGAGCTGTTACCTGCTTAGGCTGCATCCATGTTCCGAAGTGGTGAAAAGCAGCAGTGGCTGGCAAAGAGCAAAGCGTTCAGGAATCCATGACCAGATGTCTCTCATCTTCTTTACATCAACTATTTCAGATTTGAAGTTCTCGGCATGAACAGCCAAGTGGACATTCTGTCTGTGGAACAACCACAAAAGATGTTGAGAAAGGATATCAGGGCAGCCGGCCAAAGCAAATGTTGCCCAACTCAGGCTTTGCCTGGTTACCTGTGGCAAGAAAGGATCACTTCTAGGCACCCAGAAGGCAGAGAAGCATTTGCAAGTTAGAAGATTTCTTAGTTTCCTTTACCTCTGTAGATATACCATAAACGACCCATACAGAGATGCATGGTTTGGAGGGCTAGTAATTTTGTGAGCAGAAAGAGGGCTGGCCCACACAGCAGAAAAACAATGAAAGGACCACTAAGTGACTCTGTACCTGGGGTTTCCATTTGCCCCATCTAAAAGATAAGATGATTTTAATGAAGGATGGTTTGTAATGATGGAGCGGTTTTTGGCTCTGTATAAGAAGGTACAAATCAAAGATTCTCAACAGTCTTAAGGAGGAGTTTTGGGAGGGGGTGCAGAACATCCTTAAATATAAATAATTTTACATGAACAACAGAAAGGTATGCTCTGTATTGGGGGTCTATAATTATGCACTGTTTTTAGTGTCCCTGAGAAAGACACTAAAAAGACTTTCAATTCATGATAGGAATTTTTGAAAATTGTAACCTAAGTTGTTTTCTTGCATGCATTGGCCCTGCAGTTCTAGCTATTTCCGATGGATTTTGTGGACGTGTTTGCAAGCTAGCCCAATTCACTCACCAAAGCCATAGCCATCTAAAGAGAAACAGAAAACTTCATTGTAAAACCCAGAAATGATTGCTGCAGTTCAGAGCCAGCAACTGATATCAGCCTGGTTTTATTGGAGACCCTTGCTGCAAAATCACAATGGCAGAGATAGGCATATAATGAGCAGCTGCTTAAAAGGGAACAGATGGTTCAGTGAAAGAGCTATAGACCACCCAAAGAAATTCTCTTGAGAAAAGAGAAAACAAATCAATAAAAGGTATAACGAGTGAAATATAGAGAGTATTAGTGGAAAAGGGAGAGACAGATGGTATGGGAAACTGACTTGAAGGAACAAATAGGGCAACAGAGTTGGAAAGGGATATGGAAACAATGAGTGTTGAGAAATATGTCCGTGAGGATAAAAGAAAATTATTACAAGCTTGTCTGGAGGTGGTACCTAACCCCTGTGAAATTAAATAAAATAAATAAGATGAATTCAGCAATATGTTGGAGAGGTTGGCAAGAGAAAGGAATGTATTTACATATGTGGTGGGAATGTGAACATGTACAAAAATTATGGAAAATGGTGTTTAAAGAGATAAAAAATTTTTTAGGAATGGAGATTGAAGAGATACCTACTGTGGCATTATTATCAGTTTATGGAGAACTGAATTGTAATCAAGAGACAAAAGAATTGATAACGAATTTGTTATCAGCAGCAAGACTAATGATATCTAGGAACTGGAAGGTTCAAGGGGATTATCATATAGAAGATTGGTATAAAGTAATATGGGATATTGCTATTAATGATAAATTAACATGTAACATGAAAGTTAGAAGAGGAATGATAAAAACGAATGATTTTGAAAGAATATGGAAACAGTTTTTAGAATTTGTACTATTAAAGGGGAGAGGGAAAACACCTCCAGAGGAAGTAATGAGATTTTGGAAATATGAATAAGATCCCGGGGTTGGAGGGAGCACATTTGTGTTAATTATGTTATGTTAAATGGAATTAAGTTAGAACATATGTTTATTAAATTGTTCACTTTATATTATTGTGTATTATGGGGCATTGTTTCATATTGTATTGTTGTATTGTTTGGATGTTTTAAAAATAAAAATTATTAAAAAAGAAAAAAAAAGAAATTCTCTTCCAACTGTTGTCCATGTTTAAGAACAGGACTGAATGCAATGCATTGTGGAAAACCACATACCCATGGGGCTACATCTGATCCTGAAAGATCCTACGAATGTCTCATCTGCATGAAGAAACTGGAAACTGAGACATAAGCAGTGGGACTGGGGCAAGAAACATACAGTACATAAGCCAGTGACAAGTCAATACAGTCATTTTTTTGACAGCCAAGCAGGTTTTATATATATGTATGAGCCATGCCAAGGAGGAAGCCAAACTTGAAAGATATTATTCAACATGCCAGGAAAAAAGGGGTGAAATGCAGAAGGAGACTTCTCCTTCTCTCCATTACAATATAGACATATTTGTGTACTATAGACCTTGTAGAAATACTATAGGCAGAATCCATCAGAACACTTACTCCACAGCCGATTCTCTTATGCCCTGCCAATTCCGCTGTGTAAGCGGTCTCCACTGCTTGCACAATGGCAATTTAACACTTCTGGGTCACCCTGAAGAGTAGAAACAGTTGTTTTTGAAGGAGGCAGGTCAGCAGAGCTCGCTTAAGGGAGCTCTGCCAACCTCACTCCTTCAAGAAACAAGCGTTTCTGCTCATGTCAGGCCTTCCCCTAGGAAGCACTAAATCTCCCTTGCGTAACAGGCTGAAGTTACTGGAAGTCAGATTCCGGCTGGACATCAGGAAAAACTTCCTCACTGTTAGAGCAGTACGACAATGGGACCAGTTACCTAGGGAGGTTGTGGGCTCTCACACACTAGAGGCATTCAAGAGGCAGCTGGACAACCATCCGTCAGGGATGCTTTAGGGTGGATTCCGGCATTGAGCAGGGGGTTGGACTCGATGGCCTTAGAGGCCCCTTCCAACTCTACTATGATTCTAAGTGGTAGGTCCTTCTTGCACAATGGGGTTAATGGGAACCACTGCTTGTGAAAGGGAATCGGCGGGGGCATAAGCTCCTTGATGGATTCTGCCCTCTATTAGCACAACTAGTGGCTCCTTGACTTAACAGACCTTTTTGGAGTGTAGTGCCATGATTTTGACAGAAGTGTTTGCATGGCTCACTTTTGAGCAGCTGAAGGAACTCTTCCAGAATATGTCTGCAAGCCTCAATAGTATTATTATTTAGAGTATTTTCATCCCACTCTTCACGTAAAAAAAAAAAAAAAGGCTCCTTGAAGGGCTTACCATCAATCAGGAAAATAAGATAGTCCTTGCCCACATGCATAAAATCAAGTCACACTAGTCTCCTCAGGCATCAGGGCTGCAATACCAGCCTCTTACAGCAGTACATTTTCTTGCCCTACCATGTATATTATTTTAATACTTTACCTCACCTTTCATCATAAAACATCCAAGGCTGCTATAAGCAAACTTAGAATTCATGACTTACAATAAAACTTTTAAAACCAATAAAAAGCGGAAAAACAGCAGCAGCACAAGAGAGGAAGAATTTAATGTTGCCCATTAAAAGGCACATGCTGCGCTCAGTACTTCTACTCTGCATCAAAAGCCCATATTCTATGTCATAACTAAAGTGCCACTTCTCCCCCAGGGAAGGAAATGATGACAAAGTTAGCGGTTGAAGAAGAACTTATATGAAAGATGCCTTTACTCTACTTGCTATATGACCACATCCTGTTAGGAAGGGCAGGCAACAAGGGTAGGGGGTATCTTTCTTGGCACCCACCAAGGTGTCCAACCCCTCCTGCCCACTTGGCCAATACAAATGACGCATGTATGGCTTTATGCAGGAGGAAGGGGAGGGTGATTAGTGGGCACTTCCAAAATGTAACTTAATGGTACTGTTGTAAAAATCATGGTTACCCCCCCCCCCCCCTTTCTCAAGCAGAAGTCTCAACCAAACTGGGCAGTTGAAACAGCCACATATCAGCATCTAAAGCCAGGGGAGTGGACATTTTTCTTCACAGTCTCCGCAGAGCCTTCAGAAGTCACCAATACCTTTTAAAAGGCAGTTTTATATATTATCACTGTGAGTTGGCTTCGAAGTCTGTTGACATGCAAACATATGAGATATAAATATTCTAAATATTATATCTGCTAGGACTAGGGCTTTTTAAAATGGGGGTGACAGATAAGCTTTACTACCCATAATCTACAGAGCCTGTTATTGTGCTCCTCAGTGCAGCAAAGAGGTGTGCATCAGAAGGTACCAAAATTACCAGTAGGGGATTCTTACATTGTGTTCTGAAGCATGTTGTATTTGCTTCTTTCCTGCAGCTCCGTCAATGTGCGTGCTCATTAAGATTTATCACTAATGCCCAAGCCTTAAGACCATCAAAGCTTAGGCAGATCAAGCCAATGTGAATCTCATACCTTGCTGTCAAAGCACATGGACTGTGTACTTGTGGCAAAGCGATTCACACATATGATTTCATGAATTTCACTGTTGGCCTCTTAATTGTGGGACCTGGTGTGAACCACATGGCTCCATACACTTTTTTTAAAAAAAGCATAAGATCAGAAGAGTAGACATAAAGTAAGTGTAAGTGTGTGTGTATGTGTGTGTGTGTGTGTGTGTGTGAGAGAGAGAGAGAGAGGGGGGGGAGGAAAATGCTATTCATCCAGTTTGGATTGTAGGCAATAATTCCACATTTAGTTATGCTCATTTATGTTGCAGGCGTTTTCTGCATTTGCACTCTGGACTGTTGGAAGCTGTTTTTGACTACTACCTCGGAGCACATTCAAACTCACCCAGCCCACATACCCAGGAAATACGTCTTCCCACTAGGCTACTCTAAGTGGCTGCTTAGAGCAAAATAATTTCAGTAGCACAATGTGCTCCTGCAGCTCATTGAGTGAGAAGTAAGGATGGAGGAATTGATGCTATGCCAAGGTGAAAACTGAGCAACAAAATAAAATCCTAAAGGCAACAGGAGGTGTCCGGCATGGAATTTGGTGGGTGAGGGAGAAATAGAATCTGCCGGTAAGGTACTGGGTAGAAACGCCATCTGGAATTTAAGAGCTCAGGATCATTGAGAACGACAAGTTTGGAAACCTGGTAGACTTGTAAGGATATACTGCATTTCTTCGATTGTAAGACGCCATCGATAGTAAGATGCACACTAATTTCAGTACCACCAACAGAAAAAACCAACCCTAAGACACACCCGTGATTCTAAGACGCACCACATTTTTAGAGATGTTTATATGGGGGAAAAAGTGCATCTTAGAATCGAAGAAATAGGGTAAATGGCTCTGTGGAGAGGGAAAGGACAGCAAATATAGAGGTTTGAATCATGGAATAAGAATGGGAGTAAGGAGATGACAAAAGGAGAGAGAGTTTATGTTAGAGGAAAGCTGTGGCAAGGAGTAGGGGCTATAACTCAGTGGTGGGGCACAGGCTTTGCATGCAGAAGTTCCCAGATTTAATTCCCACTTCTGCCTGAAACCCTGGAGAGCTGCTGCTGGTCACGGTTTACAATACTGGGCTAGATGGACCAATGGTCTGACTCAGTATAATGCAGCTTTCTTTGTACAGTCCTATGAAAGCATAGGGAATGTACAGTCCTATGATATCATAGGGAATGCAGGACTCATTACAAGAGTAGGGAGCACAGCACAGTCAGGAGAAATGAAATGAAGTAAGTTACAAGGAAATGCACAGGCATGATTACATGGAGGGGAGGGGTTCAAGTTCAACACACCATTGCAGGTGCTTGACAGGACTGCAGGGAGGACAATGACGACTTTGCAGCAACCCAGCCCTAGCCTTCACAATATCTCCAGACAAAGATAAGTGGCAACGTGGAACCTCTAAGTAAGAGGAAGAGGCACTATGCTTATAACTCAGCCTGCAGAACCTGCAGCCAATACACTTTCCCAAAATAAGCTACAGACACTGTCATTGGAGCAACTTCCGTAGGCAGAAAACTTTCTTGAGCTGCATAGCTAGCAGCCATTTTCAAAACAATTTTTATCTACCCCCACAAAGTGCAACTTCATTGTTTAACATCATGCCCCCCACTAAATGGCTGTGAAAGTCTTAGCCAACAGAGAGACTGGCTCCACCTGCAGCATTGCTAGGTTAGAAGAGGCTTCGTTTTTACCAGTGAAATCCATGAGCTGTGTGACAGTGCAGAGGAAGAAGGTTAGATCAGAATGCAAGCCATGTTCAACAAGCTTGACAGCAGGACTGGTGAAAGCTTTGGAAAGACATTCTTGAATGTTTCCCCATTGCCACCTGATGGCGCAATAAATACTGCTGCAACCGCCCCAGCACGAGCAGCAACAACATCCATTAGGAAATGAAGCCAAAGCAGATGAGAGAAGCACAACACGAGGATTCAATTTTTTAAAACCTACCTTATGGGGGATGTAACGCTGCAAAGAGGAGGAGGGTGCAGCAGATTTGGAATTGACAGAACAAATAGGCACGAGCAGAGAGACAAAAAAAGAGAATCAAGAAAAGATCAGCAATTTCACACATCCCCACCAAGCTGTGTGGAAGACGCCTACAGAGAAACACACAGAGTGAGATTTGGATCATACAACAACAACAACAGAGATTAAAGGATAGTTGAATATTCACCACGTTATCAGTTCTCAATTCCTTCTCAGTTGGCCAAATTCTGTCTGATCACATTTTTCTTTTCATGCAATGTCTATCTATATAGCAGTTCTGCCTTCACTTTACCCAGATCCTGATAATTTTTGAGACATGTGAAACATCAGTATTACTTCTGTTTGCCTATAATAAAATGAGTCTTACTCATTCTTCTAATAAGACACCGTGGAAGGTTCTGGAAAGTGGCATTGGAAAGAACCTAGCTCTTCTTCAGGACTTTATCTATGATGAACCGAATTAATGCATGGAGAATATTGAAGGTGTTCTTCTGTTGTGCTACACATGCAATCTCAAATTCTAACAGTGGTTTTCCTCATTGTTAGCCCTGTGCCTGACTGAAATGTAAGTGTCAATGGTTTTAAATGGCAACATCGTTGTTTATTTGTAAGTGAAGTGAAGTGTTTATTCTAAAAGCCATAAAGGCATGTAACAAAATCCTCCATTTCTTTACATGAAGAGTGGCCCTAGAAAGCTATGATTTTGACTGGAAGAACATCAGGAGGGAAAGGGGTGCTTTACTTCTCTTCTGCTGGCTCTTTTATGCACAAGATCATCGATCCCAGCTACTTTCCTGCTATAAATTCACATCTGTAGGAAGCAAAGCAGCTGAGGGTAATTTTGAACAGCAGAGGAAAGGGTAGAGCATGCTCTTTCTTTCTGTGCTCAAAATTCTAGCCTCCTGAGGCTACTTCCCAATTAAAAAAAAAACTTAGAAAAGTTGGAATTTTGTTACAAGCAACATGTAGTTTCACCTTCTGTTATATCTGTTTTTTCTCATAATCATCCTGCACACTTGACAGTGACTTCTATAGATCTGAACCTGAAACATTAAGTTATGCATTACTTCCTAAATAAATAATAATAATAATAATAATAATAATAATAATAATAATTTTGCTTTACTTGTCCTCTGGGTCCCTACTTATTAAAAATATTTATATCCCACCTTGCCATTATTTTTGAGATGCTGAAGGCAACTTGCAACATATTTAAAACGAAACACCCCCCAAATTTCAACAATAAAATGGAAAATTCCAGATTTAAAGACAGGAACATAGCAGATAGACAAAAAGTTCAGTGGATCAGCAGAATAACTTTGACTTGGAAGGCCGGAAGCTGTTGAAAGAGACCAATGGGGGGTGGGGGTGGAGGAAGAGTACAAGGGGCAATGCAAAACAAAGCTTCCTATATATGGAGTTCTATGACCTAGGCATGGCCACAGAAAAGACTCTCCTACATTCCTGACTGCTGAGCCTCAATGACCGACAAAAGCAAAGGGCAGCCTTTTCAGTTTATCTCGGTAAAGAGGTAGGTAGGCAGATGGTCCTTTAGCCATCTTCTTTGAAAGCCCAATTACTAGAAACTGAACAAGCAAATATATGTAACTGTGAAGTATGTAGTTCTCACAGACCACAGATATCTTTGGTATAGGAACTGTACTATATCTGTACTTCTGCAGCAGTTGCAGTGAGCATATGAATGTGACCTCCCCGCCTATTAATTTTACAAGATTATACCTTTTCCCATGTAAATAAAAACATCAGAGGTCAGCCTGGGATACGTATAAAGCCTCATTACCTCTTCTGTTTGACTGTTATGCCTTTTTGCTGAAGAGCCTTCTCGTTGGCCATCTGCAAAAGCTGTATCTCCTTCCTTGAGAAGAGCCGAATTGCAAAAGCTTTCTCAAGCAGTTTCTCAGTGGACACAAACTTTGCAATGTCCCTAACAAAAGCCCGGATGTCCTGCTGTACATTGTCCGACTCCATGGTCTGCCCAACTCTGACTTTATGAAAGAATTTGAGGAGAGCTAATGCAACACGGTAGAGCACCTTGTAGCCCTCTACCAAGAACACATCAAAGACTCGTGCAATGTAAGTCATAGGCAGTTCTCCAAAAAGCCACCGCTGCCAGTCGGAATACACTTCTAGCACATCCTCTGAGACTGCCACCATCAGCTTGTGGGCCGCCTGACAGTACTTGTTAACCAGATCCCCATAAGTCATGCAAGATGACTCAAAAGCCAAGAACGTCTGGTCAATGAAATGCTTGGATGGATCGTTGCAGGCAAGGATGCGGCAAACTTTCTCAAAGCACTCTGCTTCATCTCTGCTGTAATGGAGGAGGAGGGCCACTACTGAAGGCAGGGCTGGGCAGAACGATATGTCTGGAAACTGGCTTGCAATGCATGAGATTATCTTCCTAACTGCCCCAATGCCTTCTGCATTCAGACAGTAAGTCGGAACGAGGCTATTATCCACAAATTCTGGAAGTGGAAGGGTGTTGCTACTACGTTTGCCAGCGATTTTCACCACAATGTCCCGGTAGACATGGGCATCTGGAGTCACTGTGCGGCAAGGGATATCATTAATGAGTTTATGGTATACTTTTGCTCTTAAGGAATGGTTCTTGGCCCAATACCCTTGGCGAGCCAATTGTTTCAGGTCTTGAAATTCTGTGCTGGTCAGTTCCTTTGCATCTTGGTCCTGAATGGTTGCATCCATCTTATCCCAATCTATAAAGCGGCTATATTCACCCATAGTTGTCAAGTTTGCCTTTGTAGTGCGACATAAAAGCAAGTATCTTATCTGGGCCTTGGAGGACTTAGCCTATTTCCTGGAAGAGAACCAAACACACAAAAGGTTACTTGCATTTTCCTGTTAGGAATAACTAGGTGCAGGTTACTGGAGCCAACAGTTTATGGCTAACCCACCCAACCACACACAAAGGAACAAGCCAGAACTCTTAAGGTGCTAAGGAAGGAAAGGAACCTCTCGTGCAAGCACTGAGTCATTACTGACTCTTGGAGGGATGCCAGCTTTCGCTGACGTTTTCTTGGCAGGCCTTATAGCGGGGGGTGGTTTGCCATTGCCTTCCCCGGCCGTGATTACCCTCCCCCAGCTAACTGGGTACTCATTTTACCGACCTCGGGAGGATGGAAGGCTGAGTCGACCCGAGCCGGCTGCCTGAAACCAGCTTCCGCCGGGATCAAACTCAGGCCGTGGGGAGAGTTTCAGCTGCAAAAACTGCTGCTTTACCGCTCTGTGCCACTCTTTATTTTAGCTGTAACAGACTAACAAAGCTACCCTTTTGGAAGCTATAGACAAATAAGACAAGCTGGCAATGTCTGTACAATATATGAGAGACTGCGATTCCAACAACTAAGTCAAAAGTGTATACTCACAATTTATATAGCAATTCTGTCTGTGGTATGCAATAAATGGTTTAGTCCCAGAAGCTTCTTTATAGTTTAACA
The DNA here is from genome assembly GCF_023053635.1 of Elgaria multicarinata webbii. NCBI lineage: Eukaryota > Metazoa > Chordata > Lepidosauria > Squamata > Anguidae > Elgaria > Elgaria multicarinata. Next base: position 15,002,902 of record NC_086187.1, on the reverse strand, counting down.
AGTAATTCTGAAATAAAAAGAACACAAAAATGCTTTTGTAAGAGGAGCTTTGGAAGTCCTGCAATGGTTGCCATATAAGTACTAAGATAGACTTAAAAGGACTGAAAATGGTCTTCGCCACCCACAAATGCCAGCTTTAAGAAACTGAGTATTTACGGATATGTTCTCTATAATAGGTTACAATAAATGCTTGGAATATTAACTAGATCATGTGCCCCTAGAGAGATTGCCTCTTCTGTTAAAATTATGAACCTTTGCCTATTCAAAATAAAACATGGTTATAAATACTATATATAAATCAGACATAGCTAAGAGATCAACAGTTCCAATCCAGATAGATCTAGACTCTGGTTGAATATTAATCTTGATATATGAGATTCTACTTTAGTTTCAGTATAAAAACACCACACTCTTTAAACAAAACTTAATTGTCAATAATTTCACTTTTTAAAATCTATTGCTATTTGGATATAAAAGTCTGAAAAGGAAAATATCTTAAGTATTCCTATCATGCAGTGGCCTGTTATCAAGTCATATATGTTTATCCCAACTGTAGTTTTCTGATAGGATTTAGAAGACAACCCACTGTAGAATGTAGGTTTTTCTGAAGCTGGTTCAGCAGCTGGAAGGACAACTGGTTTATACACTATTTATTACTAGTTCAGTCACAAGAATCAGAGCCTGGCAAGCATTTATAGCAAGTCCAATACTTATTTGTTTTAAGCCACATATGACTAGTGTCATATGTGGCATTTCTTTGTAGGCATTTCTTTGGTGGGCTAATTAGCTTTTGTGGACTTTTCTGTTCCAGCAAGATTATCTTCTTTGGATCAATTGAGAAAGTGGGTGCAGACCATTTGCGCATCCCCAGCGCACTGAATCACAACTATGAAGCTAATCCTGGCCAGAATAAATTTGTTCATCTTTAAGGTGCCATAAGACTCTTTTGTTTTTGCTGCAACATACTAGCATGACTATGGCTCAGGAAATGGTGGTGTTGATACTTTATACAGAAAGGTCTTTGCAACTTGGAGAATGTACTTGACTTTTATTAGTATAAAAATATTGTAGGAGTGGAAAAGGTTAACATGACCTTCCTCCTTCGACATGTTCTTTCACCATATTTCTCCCAGTCAGTTTTAAGCTAACCTCTTGGATTTCTTAGCTTTCATTAATGCCACAAACATAATGGCCACAAGCATTAGAGCATTTTTCACAACTCTATTGGTGGGAGGAACTTGCATGCCCAAATCTCTGCACAAGCATGACGGGTACAATGCCACCATTTTGCATATTAATAGTTTATTTCTACTTTAATTGCCAAGGGCTCCAAAAATGCTTATCAGACCCTCCCTTGAAAATATTTTTTAAATGCTTGGGATGGATTGAAGACAGATACATTTTCATTCCTTGTTTGGCAATTTTGTTTTTGTTGTTTTTGTTTACAAGGGCCATATTCTTGAACAAAGCCAAGACTGAAAAGCCAGCAAAATTGGTTCTTCCCACCAATTTTGAAACACAGATAAACAGCTGTTTATCCCTTTCTCCACCAGTATAAACTGTAAGAGACTCTGCCAGAGTCCTCTTCTCATTATACTCTTCCTTATCCACAGGCCACCTCTTATGTACCTCAACTACTCACTTCGGTTTGCCAGTTTCTTGGCTTGCACATGTGAGTGAGCGACTGAAGTACATTAAGGGAGAACTCTTGACATAGCTTCTGCTGCACTTTGTAGTGAAGGGGATTTCTGGCTTTGCCATAGCTGTTACAGGGGAAAAAAGAGATGCATAATAAGGTGTCTTTAGGATAGGTGCTTATGCTAGAAACCAGACAGTAATCACTTTGACCCCACTCTACTACTGTCAGCTCTGATTCTTGCAATAAGGTGCAATTCTAGCTGTGCATGAAGCTGGGAACCCTCAGTTCCAACCTCTTGTGACAGAGATGTCCCTGGTTTTGTTTAAGGAAACCTCCAGGTGATTAGCAAGTCTTCAGGCTTCTTTATACAGACATGCAGAAGTCTAGACAGACATGGCAACAGGAACCATGTGGTGCTTTCAAAGGAATCTGTATGAAAACATCTGGTTTGCTGAACAATAAGAAGTGTATTATTGGCAACAAAAGCAATTCTCTCACCTCAGGACATATCTAGCCCAGTCAATCTGATTAAATGAAATACTATTGCTGTTTCTGCAGTGGAATTCTTCCAACACTAATGCAAGAGTTCAATGGATTGCCTTAATGAGGTTAAATGTAGTTCGATCATCTCCTATGACATACCCCAGGCTCTATGTACATCAGCATCAGCTTCCCTCACCACTTCAGATGTGTTGCAGGAATACAGATCTGAATATCCAATGCTAATCTAGCAAGTGTGATAATTGCTTCCTGTTCCAACCTCTCATACAGTTCTTTGAAAATGTAGAGGAGTGATTTATGTCACAGTGACCTGATTTGCATGTAACGAGAAGCCACTGTGGATGAATTTCCCTGTGGGGCTACTCACTGTGCGGGGGCGGGGGGGCATTCTGAATATTCAAGCTGCAGTGGGAGTGCACTATAGCTTGTTGTTACATGCAAACCTGGAGAGGGTGGCTTGTTGGGGTAGTTGATAAGCCACCCAGAAACCATGGGTTATTTTAGGATTGCAGGTGTTTTAGAGTTGCTGAAACGAAAACTAAGACTGACGCACTTCCTCTGATGAGTTTCTAGAAGCCTATGAAGGATCTAAAATGGTTACTTTGGTTTCATTCTTCACACAAGCCCAAATAGCACACTTCCTAAATTGAATACAAAGTCAAGAGCAAAGATTGCAACATAATGGAGAATGCAATATCCCAGCAACTATCTACTTCCCCTACTTCCTCCATGTAGGGATTCCTCCTAGAAAGGCAAGAATGGAATTTGGGGGGGGGGATAGGAATGTGAATTAGAGCTAGGGCAGGGAACACATGTATATATGTTGTAGGTTGTCAGAATCCAGCCTCTCTTCCTAACATGGAGAAAGTAAACTTTGCTGTCCCAAGAAAGTAGTCAGACCGTATGAGCAACCTAAAAGCCAAGTTGAATGGAGGACTATATCAACCAAACCAGTGGGAGGGATGAGATGGGCCCACCACTTTCCCCATCATCTATGAACAATCCATAAGTCAAGTCCCATAAAAATAATGTCTAATTGAAGAGGAGCAAACAGAGTGATATTAGAAATGTGAAATATGATTCTTCAAAGACACCGTGTTAATAAATGCTGCATACCTTCATGATTAGTGACAGTGATTACTGCATGCATTTACTTACTGTTGGCTATGCAGAACCACCGTGAGCTAGATAAACCTCCAGAGACCCAGATAGATAATTGGCATTGGACAAGGAGGAGGTTTCTCAACTAAGGGAAAGATTATTCATTTCCAAAAAGCACTTAACACTAGTTTAGCAATATAGATGTGTTAAATACATTATCCAGTCGTAAGAAGAAGTGCTGCTAAGGAGCAGGAGTGTTAGAGCTTCAGCAGTTTTTTTTTATTTCCTGATGAATTTCCACATTAACAGCCATAACAACCTTGGAGCAGTGCTCAGTGTCTGTCAGGTGCAAGAGCCACGTACTTTATCCACCTCAACTGCCAGCCACTTAATTTTGTCTAAGTATGATTGTGAGACAAATTAGTAGGTAGTGAAGTACAGTATACATAGAGTAGCTATACTCAACCTGATACACTCCATATGTTTTCCATAAGTCCCAGCCAACATGGCCAATGGTCAGGAATGCTGGGACTTGTAGTCTAAAACATCTGGAGGACACCATGTTCGGAAAGAGTGGCATGTATATTGCAGAGGTCACAGATGTTTGTGAGGTGCTGGTGGAGGAAGAATGTATTTGTGGTCTTCATTTAGAGAAATGTTGCTTCCCCCTCTCATGCAATCCTTGTTGGAGGCAAATGGTTGTTATTGGTATGGGGCTGGATTTCATTAAATGCAATACTTTATTCCCTGCCTCATAATGAATGGCAGTTACTGTCTTTGGAGGAAAAAGATGCATAAGGGAAACAGTGGAATGGGGGTAGTTGTGGGGGTAGAACTGCCCCTTGCCCCTGGTGACCCATGTCAAAAGTTTCATCTACCGTATTTCTTCGATTGTAAGACGCACACTAATTTCAGTACCACCAACAGAAAAAACCCCTAAGACATGCCTGTGATTCTAAGATGCACCCCATTTTTAGAGATGTTTCTATGGGGAAAAAAGTGTGTCTTAGAATCGAAGAAATAGGGTATGTTGCCTGCAGCAGTCACTGCACTTGGTCCATCAGAACTTAATAGCAGCCATCCTACACCTAGATAACATTCCATTCACATTGTTTAGAGTCTTGCAATGTTTTATGGAGAATAAGCATTGAGAGATCAGATTCCTTTGTGCAGCTACAAGAATAATAAGTATTTCATTAAAAAGCAATTTTAAGAATAGCCTCATTTATTCCTTAAAAATTGAATTCCCCGCCACACGTGGCCATCTACATAAGACCTGCTTATCAGACTGTTTCTCTATACCAATAAGAATATGGTGAAGAGAACAGGGCAAGAGTTCAGTAAAAAGGGAAAACACAGAGATGTGAAGAAAGAATGCAAGGAAACAAGTGTTTCCTGATCCATGCTTAAAGGTGCAACTTTGGTACATAGGTACAAAGTTTTTAAAATGAGTAGGAGCTGTCCAATCAACAGCCACTGCTCCACTGAGTCAGTCTGTGTTACAACAGCACTACAAGTGCAGCATTCAAATGGTCCATCTTACTTGGAGATATTACTTTGGTTAAGGGAATGTGGTACATGCTTTTTAACACTGGTGCATTGCTGAATACCACTGCAAGCATCTCTGTCAGCATTGAGATCAGTTTTCTCTGTGGGAATTTGGAGATTCTTAATTAATTTACCACCATTAGTTCTGAAAAGTTTCAAGGCACCAATGCTAACAATATAGGCAAGTAAGGCAGGTGGCTACTAGGAGGAGGGCTTTCTCCACTGTGGCACCCCGGCTGTGGAACGAGCTCCCCAGAGAGGTCTGCCTGGTGCCTACACTGTATTCTTTACATCGCCAGCTGAAGAGCTTTTTATTTTCTCAGTATTTTAACACCTAATTTAAATTTTGCTCTTTTAATTCTGTATTTTGATCCTATATCAATTTCTGCTGTCTGTTTTTATCTTGGCTGTGCTTTTTATATTGTATTTTGTATTTGGGTTTTTAGATTGGTTATTTTATTATGTTCCTCATGATTTTAATTTTTGTGAACCACCCAGAGAGCTTCGGCTATTGGGCGGTATAGAAATGTAATAAATAAAATAAAATAAAAATAGACAGTTTCAGAATTCAGTTCTTTTGATCTCATGAAAGAGGATGCAGTATCTTTGATAAGTAAGTTCCACGCCAAACACACTGCATTATCTATACATCTTTATTGTAGCAAGGAACACATAAGCTGTACAAAGTATGGGAAGTGAGAAAAAAATGCCAATGGGGAATACTACAGAATGCAAATAGAAACACGGTGCCTTGCATAGGTATTCACCCTTTTTTGACTTTTTCACATTTTGTTGTGATACAACCTGGAATTAAAAAGCACTGTAGAAGTAGTTATTACGGTACATAAGTAGTTGCTCCTCTGAGGAAGACAGCAAGTGTGAGAGCAGCCAACTAAATTTAGGGCTGGTAAAATTCAAAGCATCAGGTTACCTGGTTTCTCAAAAATTAGATCTTTATACCTAGAAATAAGAAACATTTTCCACCTCTGTTTAAATTACTGCATATCAGTTCATTTGACAAGTGTTTCAGTATCAGAATATTTGCTCACATGTATGCCTTTTCTGTTCAATCGATATTTGCTCTCAATTTTGAACATTTCCTTCATTTCCCCTGCCCCCTAGATATAGGAAAGTCTTTCATCCAAGAATCATGAGGTGGCTTAATTAATAACTCGTGGTTGAAATCAGTGTAATTATAAACTCATGAGCATTTTAGAAAAAGCTTGAGGGGAACAACATCTATGTTGAGCCACATGGCAAACACTTGAAGTAATGTTTTTAAGTTTGAGGTTCAAGGGACTCATGCTAATTTTATATAACCCTAGTTTATGTCACAATGGAAAGAGTATAAACAAGGGCTGTTTTTTGTTTATTCAGCCTACAGGATATTGTCAATTTCAAGTTCACCAGCTTAGTGCATTAGAGTCTAGCATCACTGTGATTAAGAAAAACATAAACAAGCAGTTAAACATGCACTTAAGTCTGGTCAATTGTGTTTATGCAACAGACACTCTGTAACTATGAACAATTCAGAGTGCTTAGAGTATCAACACCCGCTGCAGTTGAAAAGAGGTAACAACAACTGCTTCACTTTAGATCTTCTACATCAGATTCAAGACGCACCTTCCCCTAATTAACTACCACAGTTCTCATAAGAATCAGTCCTGTATACACTAACTGACCACCTTCATACCATAGTACATTCCACTACACAGGCTGGGTAGACAATGCAATCCTTTCTGGATAATGCAAAGCTTCTCAGAGGGAGAGTATATGGCAAGGATGCAAATTAACAGACAATACTGCTGTGCAGTCTGATCCTAGGCATATTTATTATTGTAGTCTCACTATATTTAGTGAAGCTTACACTCAAGTAAGTTGACATAGCAGGGCAGCCTTTTTGTCACATCAGAAAACATATTTTGTTTGCATTCAAATGGAAATTCAAAGTTTTAAGTGCCCTGTGTATTAAAAAAGGAGTTAAGTACTAGCCTCTTAAGTCTTTACACCTACAGAAGTGGATCCAGCTCTTTTCTCACAACTATCAAACACCCAGACTAGATTTTTAACTCAATCCACAGCCCAGGCTTCAATTCTCTATAAAATTACCCCACTACCAGCCACAGCTTCGCTGAAGCTAAACCGGAACAACAGCCCTGTTCCCTTAAGACACTGGTCTTCAGTTGGTGGGTCTGAATACCACCAGTCATGGTCCAACCTAAAGTGAAGCAGAAAGATGGTCCAACCTTTAAGACAAAGCTGTGAAGCAGAAAGATGGAGGTGGAGATAAACATTCTCCCAGGCATTTAACATCATTTAAAAACATGAGCTAAGTTTGTTTGTTTTTAATGGACCCCAGAATAGCTGTTTTTATAAGATACTGTTGTTTTTCTGTTTTTAAACTTTGTATATTTGTTTTCAATGTTTACTGTTTTTAACTTTTGTAAACCGCCCAGAGAGCTTCAGCTATGGGGCGGTATATAAATGCAATAAATAAATAAATAAATAAGCAAAAAAAATTGGTTGAGGTTAAACAGTTAAGTCTGAAATCTAGAAAGGATGAGGTCTATTAGTGCTGTAAGGGCCTTTTTACCATACAGACCCCATCAGCCATCCTATTTCTAAAACAAACGTTTTCAGGATTCAAGCCTGTCTAGAAGCCCCTCTGAGATTTTTAATCATTTTTTTAAAACTTCATTTACTTCCCACCTTTTCTCCAAACGGCTCAAAGCGGCATGCACGCCCCCTCCTCCCCTCTGCTTTATCCTGACAACAGCAACCAACCCAGTGAGCTTCATAGCTTGAATGGGGATTTGAATCTCACTCCTAGTCAGACAGTACACAGATAGAACTGACCCCTGGCACTGGCAGGCAGCGACTCCTTGATGGTGGGGGCCAGAACTCTGCTTATGGTCAAGAGCACTTCCTCCCCTTGGTTAACTATTACATACAACCCTCTGAATACGGGGTGGGGGTGGGTGCAAAAGAAGAGGAGACGATTTGACACAAGTGAAACCCTGCAGCTGAGGTGACCCCCCCAGCCCTCCTCTAGTTCCCCCCCAAACCCCCAATTAATGCCGCCCCCTCCTCTCAGCGACCCGAGGTCCTTTCTCTGACAGCAGCCACACAAAACCCCGCGACGCCCCCTCCTCACCCGGGCAACCAGCATTGCCAAGGCGCCCCTCAGAGAAGGCGACGGCCGCCTCCGCTCAACCCCACCCTCTTCCCCCAACGCCCAGCCCTCTTACCTCAGGCCCCGCGTCAGGTACCAACCTGCCAGAGCCCCCGCGCAGGCGCACTTAATATACGCCCATCTCCCCACCACTCCTCTCCCCGCGCAGGCGCTTTCTTTACTTCACCGACCTGCCAGCTTAAGGCGTCGTATCCTCTGTCTGGCACAGCCCTTGCTGCGGCCGCGAACAGACTACTAGAGTCTGAGGCGCATGCGTAGTGAGGCAGTGTCTCTCTCTCTCTCTCTCCCCCCCTCCATTCCTGGGCACGAGACCCTGCGCGCGCCTCGGGCGTTCGCGTGCCTGTGCGCGCGCTCTAGTTCACGTCACGCAAGCGGTAGCCCCCGTTCTTCTTCCCGCCTTTTTTCTCTCCCCTCATATAATAGTCTATAACCAAGTGGGGGGCGGGGCGGGGCGAATAACGGCTTTTGAGAAACGAGTCGACTTACAGTGTCGCCGTAAATGGCTAACGGCCCTTCAATATGTAGCATATATGAAGAACCGTTGGCCATATATACGACGGTGGTCATATACATATATACAGTGGAGGCTGATGGCTCCGATTTTGGTGGGGCTGCGAATCCATTCTGGGTTTAGGGACACAGGAAGCTGCCTTATACTGAGTCAGGGTGTTGGTTCATCAAGCCCAGTATTGTCGACACGGACTGGCAGCGGCTCCAGGGTTGCAAGCGGGAGTTTTTCCAGCCCTACTTGGAGATGCTGGGAATCGAACCCGGGACCTTTTTCATGCAAAGCAGATGCTCGCTGAGCCACGGCCTCCTCCCATTCAGAACCATCCAGAACTCTAAAGGTGCTATCCAAGGTGCTGAATCCTGTCCCCAAAATAGGTCCAGCACCTTGGATAGCTCCTTTAGAGTTCTGGCTGAATCCCAGGCTGGCGTCACACTGCCCAAATCCCAGCAGGAGACCACTGACAAGAGCTGCTCTTTCTCTTCAGCCTTGCCACCTGCTTGGCCCAGATGGTGGTGGTGAGAAGGAGCATCAGCAGATACCACTGTCTACTTGCTCAGTGGCTCTCTGCCTGTCAAGTAGCAATGATGAGAAAAGAGGATGAGGAGCAAAAGCTGGTGACAATGGCAGTGGGAACGCAGACTCATCGAGGGAGGGAGCCCATTGAGGATGTCTTGGCCAAGGCTTCTCAAAAGCCTGAAACAGGCACTGTTTAAACAGAACCTCATCTCTCCAGATCCCTGACTATCCCTAGCTGCCAAAAGCCAACTTGGATAAAAACGTCCCTTTTAAAACTCTTTCAAATCTGTGTGGGATGTTCATAATGGGATATTCATTCATAGAGCACCTAGATTTTTCTAAGCAAAAGGAAAAAGGGACAGAGAGTGAAGAGGAAAGCAAGCTAATCCAGGCAATTACATGATTGATCTTATAAATGACCAACCAGAATGGCCATTGAGGCAGTTCTGGGAGGGAAGAAGGCAAAATAGCAGTCAGTCCCAGGTGTCTTGATAGAGTAAATGTTGGTAACTGTGCTCTCCCTCAGATATAACCAGGTGAAAAGGCCTGCAATATTATCCCTAAATTCCCAGTTGTGACCATTGCACAAATTCATCCATTCCTCTGGTCTCCCCTTCTCCTTCCTCTGTTGTTTACTTCATTGCTTATTTCAGACTGTAAGCACCTCAGGAGTGGGAATTTGCCCATTTTACCTACATGTATCTCTTTAGAGCATGCATAAGCATCAATGGCACTAGATAAAATGATCGCTCCTGCTAATAATGAACTCAGGTGGTGAGTGCCAAGAGGATTGTAGCCAAAATGGGGTCCATGAGAAACAAGAGCGAATCTGAGTGGATGGCTGACTGGAACCCTGAACAGCAGTCTTCCTTTTAGAAGAGAGGATACACTACAGCAGGGGTGGGCAGAAAATAGATCTCCAGATGTTTTCGACTTCAACTCCCAACATTCCTAACTATTGGCCATGCTGGCAGGGGCTTCTGGGAATTGACGTCTAAAACATCTGGAGATCTACCTTCTGCCCAGCCTTGCACTACAGCATTTTGTTGCAGGTCCCACTCGTAAAGAATAACAAAACCCATACTGAAGTTTATCTAGCATGCAGTATTAATAGTGCAGTAAAAGTTTCCATGCATGCATAAGGGTGACATGGGATTTCTGGTGAATTCACTGATTCTGTTTGCTTGTAATGGAGTCAAATGATACTTACTCATGCCTCATACCAAAAGGCATAGTCATTTATTCCTCTTCCTTCAGTTTTCTCCTAGGGTTACTTGCCATCTTTTTATTGGTAGGGCTCTTAGGCCTTTATCTAGGGTGACCATATGAAAAGGAGGACAGGGCTCCTGTATCTTTAACAGTTGCATAGAAAAGGGAATTTCAGCAGGTGTCATTTGCGTATATGGAGAACCTGGTGAAATTCCCTCTTCATCACAACAGTTAAAGTTGCAGGTGCCTTGCCCTCTTTTAAATCTGGTCACTCTAGCATAGCTCTTGCACCTTTAACTGTTGTGATGAAGAGGGAATTTCACCAGGTTCTCCATATATACAAATAACACCTGCTGAAATTCCCTTTTCTATGCAACTGTTAAAGATACACGAGCCCTATCCTCCTTTTCATAGGGTCACCCTACTTTATCAGTTGTTTAAGATGCAGAAATCTCCCCACCACTGCATTTCCATGCTGGCAAAAGGCACACTGTTTAAATCTCTGCCTGCCTTTCTCTATGATCCATGAATCCTCTGCTTGTTGATTTCCCAGCACATCCCCTATGCAAAATTTCTAAACTAAGCTAGCACAATGACAAAAATGGCATCTCAGTCTAATGTGTTATGTGGAATTTCACAGTATAGTCCTATATAAGTTCAGGTGAGTTCAATATAACTTACTCCCAGGTAATGTAGCCTCAGTGATTCTAGCTGGGGGACAAAACCGTAAATCCTGGGAATGCGAGACCCCTTGTGGAGACAAGAAGGAAGTATTTACTTAAAAAAACTGCTAGTGCCTAAACTGAGCTGATGATTATACATATACCGGTATCTTAATGGCGACTAAAACAACATTGTCTTTAAAGCCCTACATGGTTTGGGTCCAAGTTACTGGCGGGATTGCCTTCTCCCGTACAATCCGCTCCCCACACTCAGGTCCTCTGGGAAGAATTTACTCCAGTCAACAAAAACAATGCTGACAACCATTACCCAGAGGACAATTTCTTCTGCCACTCCCCGATTGTGGAATGGCCTGCCGGGAGAGATTTGTCAACTTAAGAGTCTTCTTGAATTTAAGAAAGCCATAAAGACTGATCTCTTTCTGCAGGCTTACCCAGTTGAATTTTAAGATCCCTTTTAATAATGGGCTGCTTTTTAATAATGTGTTAGTTTTATATGTTTTAATCAATCATATGTATTTTATGGTGTTTTGCATTTGTGTTGTACCCCGTCTCGATCCAGAGGGAGAGGCGGGTAACAAATAATATATTATTATTATTATTATTATTATTATTATTATTATTATTATTAGCCTAGAAGCAGAAAAAAGCCCATCCATGTGCCACAATGGAGTTGGTACTAAGAGTATGGGAGCTGGTATACATGATCAGAATGACCAATACTGTTTGAGTCAGAGAAGGAAGACCAAATTGGGTGGTTTTGTGGAATGAAAAAGTACAAGATGTTCTATCAAATTTGCTCTGTTGAGATGAAAAATGAAAAGAAGAAGGAACTGCTGGGTGGGTTATGGTGCAAACTGTTTTCACAGCATGCATCCAGGGTTGTCATTCCTGGACCCTGAGAAGGTTTCACTATCTTTAAGAGCTGCATAGGCAGCAGTTCTCTGGGTCTCAGGCAGAGAAATGTTTTTCCCATCACTAGCTACCCAATGCTTTTAACTGGAAATGCGTGAGATGGAACCTATGCATTAGGCATGTGACACTCTATTGATAACCTAAATCCCTCCCTTTCATAGAATACCAAAAAATCCAAATCTTAGTAAACCCTTCCTGTACCCTGCAAACCCACATTATTATTATTATTATTATTATTATTATTATTATTATTATTATTATATTATTATTATTATTATTATTATTATTATTAATTGCATTTATATCCCACCTTTTTTCCTCCAAGGAACCCAAGGTGGCATATATAATCATCCTCCTCCGCTCCATTTTAGCCTCACAACAACAACCCTGTGAGGTAGGCTGGGCTGAGAGTCTGTGACTGGCCCAAAGTCACCCAGTGAGCTTCCATGGCTGAGAGGGGACTAGAACCCAGACCTCCCGACTCCCAGTCCAACACTCTAACCACTACACCACACTGTCTCTCACACCTGTCCCCTTTCTATGCTCTAGCAATGTCACCTCCAATGATTCAGTTTTTGCAAAGATAAACCAAAATATGTTAGAAAGAGAAATAATATGCTTTGATAGAATTTTCCCTGTAATGCAGTTCTTGAAGGTGCAATTAGATCGTCTTCAGTGGTTCATCTACTGGAGCCACTGACAAAGGAAGTGAGGCAAGTGGCTACCAAGAAGAAGGCCTTTTCTACTGTGGCACCCTTCTTGTGGAATGAGAACCCTAGAGAGGTTTGCCTGGCACCTATGTTATACTCCTTTTGACCTTTTTCTTTTCTTTTAGCTATCCTGGGGGCTGTCTTCATGGTGCCGGGTTGGTGCCGCCTTCCTCCAATCCCCCGCAGTTTTCCTCTCCCAAGGTGGCATTGGGTAATTCTGACACTGAGGAGGGAGCATGGTGTTTCTGGCAGCCTTCTAGGTATCAGAGTCCCCCCACCTCTTCCTGGTGGAAGGTGATCAATTGTTGGTCACCTTCTACCAGGGACTGCTCCCAGGTTGACTATGGAGTGATGTCAGACAGCGGAATAGTTGTACTGACATTGCTCCCATTGAAAAAGTAGGGTTTTTCAATAAGCAGCTTCGTGAGAAAGCCCTGTGGTGGCTGCAAAACTGTGGCTGTGTCATATAACTGACACAGCACAGATCCACAGCCCCTATGGGGCTTTCCCTGTGTATAGACAGTACCCTGGTTCTAAGCTGTTTAGGGCTATAAAGGTCATAATGAAGACTTGGAAGGGCTATGTCACTGTATACGTTGCCTTTGGGCTTCTTTTAAATTTTTGCTGTTGTCCTGCTGTGAGATTTGACTTGTCGTGACCCACGGTTATAAAAAGAATAAAAGAACTATAACTACTGGTGGTGTTCTGGCCCAACACAACGCAGCACCTGCAATTAGTGTTTGCAAAAGTGTGAAGCAAATGAGGGCTGTGCAAATGCTCTGACCCGGAGGCTTTGGGTTCCTCCCGTGTGATCACACCTGTGGCGTGCGAGTGAATTGCCACTTTGTGCCAGAGCTCACCCCTCCTCTGCATGCTCTTGTTTTCATTAATGTGAGTTCTTGGGTTCAGAATTCTTCTTGCTTTCAGCTGAGTAAACATTTTCCATCGCACATAAAATTCACCTTGGCGCTAATAAGCCTTCACCCCCTCCCTGCTGCCACCTCTGTGCTTTTGGCGGGACAAAAAAAAAATGTAAAAAAATGCCCTTATTACCTAGCTTACGGTCGGCACGGGACTGCAATTTATAGAGTATGTTTGGGAAAGTTCCATAGCAAAAAAACCCCCACCACATTTATAGCCTACTTAAAGCCCTGCAGGGCATTTGGAAAGAGGAGAAAAGGTTTCAGAGACGAAAGAAGTTCTTGTGAAAGATCGCAGATGCTTTGGACTCCACCACGGTGCATAGAAGTTGGTTCCAAGGTACCTGATGGCGTTCCATTGCTGAAGCTAATCAGAGTCTGGATGGGAAGCTGCCATGTATGAAAAAAAAATGTTCAGATAAAAATGCAACAAGCTTTTCATAGCATGGATCATATAATAGGGAAAAGGAGAAGTGCAATTGTATCTTCCCTGGTATTTGAAGCTGATTCAAATGTAAAGAAATATCATGCACTGTAGACTTTCCTCATCTTGTTTCACTTCAGATTGCATATTGGGACTGAATGCAATAAACATATTAAATGTGCAATAAAACCTCTGCATTTGGAAAGCTAGCATGTCAGATTTGGGGCCTATCAGCACAAAAGTTATTAATTTTGGGGTTTAGTATCTGGGGGTTATTTGAAGGAACACTTCCTCCCATATGTATTTGCCCAGACCCTAAGATCATCTTCAGGGGTCCTTCTCTGTTAGCCCCTGCCAAAGGAAGTGAGGCAGGTGGCTACCAGGAGGAGGGCCTTCTCTGCTGTGGCACCCTGGCTGTGGAATGAACTCCCTAGAGAGGTTTACCTGGCACCTGCATTATACTCTTTTCGACGCCAGGTGAAGACCTTTTTATTTCCCCAGTATTTTAACAGTTGATGATCTCAATCTTTTAAATCTGTATAAATCTCTGCATTGCTGCTCAGTTTTATCCTGGTTGTGCTTTTATACTGTGCTTTTTATACTGTGTTTTGTTTTATACTGTGAATTGTATTTGACGATTTTAATTTTTGTGAACCACACAGAGAGCTTCGGCTTTTGGGCGGTACAGAAATGCAATAAATAAATAAATAAAGCAAAAGATCTAATCAGACAGCACCTCTTATTCACACTTGAGAACAAAACAGTGTGTTTAAAGATAATCTAAGAATGGCTGTGAAAGTGTATATTTTGGGCCCAAGAACTGTCAAAAACAGATGCAGATATGACAGATGTAGCATGAGCATACTGTTCTGTGCCTTCTATTTCTCTGTGCAGTAAGAAGTTCCAGGGACTGTTACCTTGTAAGGAGGAGTATACTGGAGACTTTAGTGGTGTTTTTGTAATATCTGTTTATTTGCAAATGTAGATGCATGAGGGCATAGGCAAACACCTTGACATACAGACCTACATTTAAAACAAGTATTAGTTCCTCCAAAATCCCAAAGCATACTTTTGGAGCTCTGTAAGGCTTCTTCTTGCCACCCAGCTGCAAGACTCAGACGTCTTCTTTTTCCTTGGCTACATTCAAAACTGCTTGCTAGATCAGACAAAAGGTTGATCTAATCCAGCATCCTGTTCCCCAAAGTGATTAACAGACGCCTACAAGCAAGACATGAAGGTAACAGCCATCTCCTATGGCTGCTCTCCAGCAGCTGATATTCAGCGGCAGACCTGGGGCAGTAAGCCCATGTACACTAGTTTCTGGGAACATGGGTGGGAAGGTGCTGCTGCACTCATGTCCTGCTTGTGGGTTCCTGGTCGACAGCTGGTTGGCTATGTGAACAGAATGCTGGACTAGACGGACCCTTGGCCTGATCCAGCAGGGCTCTTCTTATATTCTTATCACACTAGTAGCTATTGATAGACGGAGGGAGCAATCTTATGCCCTCTAGGCAGAGTCTGTGGGGAGCATAGGATAGCTTGGATTCCTGGATCTGAGGTCAGAGGGAGCCCTCTGACCTTGGGCCCAGGGGTCTGAGCTCCCCTCCCCCTCACAGCCATCGTGGAGAGAGTTTGGACGGCTTTAAAAGGAGTTTAAACAAATTAAAAGGCTATCCATGGCTACTAGTTCTGATGGCTATATGCTACCTCCAGTATCAGAGGCACTAGGCCTATGTACACAAGTTGCTGGGGAACATGGGTGGGAAGGTGGTGCTGCACTTGTGTCTTGCTGGTGGGTTTCCTGTGGGAGCTGGTTGGCTGCTGTGTGAACAGAATGCTGGACTAGATGGACCCTTGGCCTGATCCAGCAGGACTCATCTGATGTTCTTATGTCCTTAACCATGCCAGCTGCCTCTCTGAGGTTGCAAAGATGACCTCAGAGAGGAGGGAAAGGGGGCATGCCGGTGGGCAAGGAGAGGAGGGACCGCAGAGGCCGGCTTATACCCTATCCCCAGACCTCCCCATCCTCCTTCCTTCCTGCAGCTAAATGGTGTGAAGAAAACCATCTAGCCAAAATGGAGAGCAGGAGGAATACAGATGGCTGTATACCTCTGCACTCCTGATTTGATTGTGCCCCTATTGTCTACGAATTTGCCTAATCTCTGAAGTGTTTCTCTCTAGCCCTCATCCAAGCAAGTGAATTATTATTATTTTATTAAATGTACAGTATCGTTTCCCACCACAAAAAGCAGTCTCAAAGTGACTTTCACAATCCAGAAAACAATGATTAACAAAACAAAATCCCAAACCAACATAGAACAAAATCAGCACAATAATACAAATAAAACAGAAGCCCACAAAAACATAATCTAATAACAATACCGTATGAAAAAGTGTTCATCCACAAAAACCACAAAAGCTCAAAAGCAACTCTCAAAAGTCCTTCCCCCCCGTCCGCCAGGCCCTGTCCCCGTCCGCCATGCCTGTCCCCGTCCTTCTTCCCCCCCGCCAGGCCCTGTCCCCATCCGCCATGCCCGCCCCCTGCCCGCTCGTCATGTCCGATGCCCCCTCCGCGCCCCCCGTCCGTGATCCCCCCCGGCCCAATGGGCACAGCGCTCCTATGGAGTGCTGTGCCCAGTCTGTGGCTTCTCCTAGCTACTCGCAAGTAAGCGAGCAGCCAGGAAAAGCCACGGACCCAGCTAGACCTTCCGCAGCCCCGGCCTCAACCCGGGGCTGCGGAAAAGCCGGGCCATAAGCGCATCCGCTTATCTCGGTTCAAGCGAGGACTTAGCCCGGCCTGACCCCTGTGCGTCATCTGGATGCACAGGAGGGAGACTGGGCCTCACACCAGGCTAACTCCTCGTCTAGCATCGGCCAGTGTCAGTGCCAGATGCGTTTTCTTGGGGAGAGCGTTTCATAAACACAGGCTATCACATAAAAGGCACATGCTTGAGCTGGCAGCCCTCAAGATATGTGCAGTAGTTAGTAGCTACCAGTTATCAAAAGCAACTGATGCTCATTTAAGCAAGAATTAAAGGAACAACTTTAGCGATTAGTTACACAAAAGCCTGAAGCAAAGGTCAAGATTAAGTCTTATGGCCTTTGTTACCTTACTTTGCACACGTTTCCGGTATGAATCTCCGAGCACCAAATAGCACCATGAGAATGAGCCCTTGCATGCTCATGCATATTGAGATTGGAGGTATGCGTGCTTTGCGTTTTGTGAGGGAATAGGAAAGTGAATCTCTGTAACCTTGTAAAAAACCGCTTGGCTTTGGCAAAGGGAAACTTCATGCATGGAAGGAAAATGTGTATATTGGCAAACCCTTTGCCAAGGATTAGAAATTAGCAAAGATTAGCATTAAAATGGCTTTTCCAAGGCTTGAAAACTCTGCTATAGATAAACAAGAATTTCCTGTTTCCAGGCAAGGGGGTTGGAAATACTTGGGAATTTAAAAAAAGGAAATATCAGCTGCTCTTTGCTCTTCATGCCTATCCTCAACATGCGTTTCTCCCCAATAGCTGGAAAGTCCAGATATCTCAAGCTGTGGTTACATATTGCTTGGTGAAGACTTTGACCTGTAGTAATATGTTGACTTGGGAGTTCTGGAACTTTATCATAGTATACTTCCCTAAGTCAAAGGTAAAACCATTTTAATTGGACTGATGCCTGGTTAAAGATAGTTGATTAATTGTAGGAGTTTTAGTTGATTAATTGATTGATGTAGCGAATCTCTCCCTTTTGCACCCACATTCACGTCACAAATGTAGGAGGGGCATTTTGAGGGAGGCTGAGTTTGAGGGTGGGTTGTGTCCAAAGCTCACCAGCACACCTCCCACCTCGTCCATGCCACCAGCTGCCATCTTTAAATTCCCATAATACCCAGGAATGACAGTACAGCATAATGTTGTTGTTTGTTCCAAGGGGCATTTTGAGGGGAGTAACAGCACCTACCACTGTTGGCCGCCATTAAAAAACAGCTTGGAGCCCCAGGTGACCACCCATCTCAGCCACCCAAAATCCTATGAGGAGATACTGAAAGAACTGGGCAAGTTTAACCTTGAGAAGAGAAGACTGATACATGATAGCACTCTTCAAGGACTTGAAAGGTTGTCACACAGAAGAGGGCCAGGATCTCTTCACGATCATCCCAGAGTGCAGGACACAGAATAATGGGCTCAAGTTACAGGAGGCCAGATTTTGGCTGGACATCAGGAAAAACTTCCTGACTGTTAGAGCAGTATGATAATAGAACCAATGACCTAGGGAGGTTGTGGTCTTTCCCACACTAGATGCAGCTGGACAGCCACCTGTCAGGTATGTTTTAAGGTGGATTCCTGTATTGAGCAGGGGGTTGGACTCAATGGCCTTATAGGCCCCTTCCAACTCTACTATCCTATGATTGTAAGGTCAGCCCTGACCTGAGACAAACTTCTCAGCTCATTTGGAGGAAATCAACCCATCTTTATTTACAATAAACAGAACATTTGTACAACAAATTAAAATACACAGATATTAATACATATTAATAAAATAGAATGAAAACATTAAAGAACTGGACAGTAAATTTGTCTTCACAAACAGTAGGATCAACCAATGATAAGGAAAACCAGTTTCAAGAATTAGTGACGATAACCAGATTCAGGAACTTGGCCACTTGCTCGATTATTAACTTGTTGGTGCCCTGAAGTAAAATAATCATAAGGGACTCGAACGCTCAGGGAAAACTGTAATGGGATATATTAGGTCTTTTCTGGCCTCTTGATAGTAGCTGCAAAGAAACAAAATGTGCAAGATAGATTTGGAGGCAGGGAATGAAGTCTCCACTGAACCATGTGACCTGAACCAACAGGTCCTTATTGCTTCGCCGGTTCTGTGCAGATTGTGCCAAAAATTGCTGATGTGGACACAACCTGATGGAGCTTTGCAGGTGTAGACATAACCTGGGTCTATATGACAGCCTTTGCATAAATAAGAGTGCATGAAGAGAAGAGAACACGATATGTGGGTCGGAGAAATATGACCTGCTAGAATCCCATTCAGTGCAGGTGTTTACATCAAGCCAGGAATTCCTTTAGAATAACAAATGTTCAGAAGTCAATTCCAAATATCTCCAGCCAAGTAAGTGTCCTGCACTGCATTCTCTGCCCCAGGTGGATCCCTCCCTTATCTTGAGTCACCTGCCAACTGTGCAACGTGGGCTATTAAGCACCCAGGTTAGGTGGGCAGATCTCAGAATTCTGCCGTGACCTCAATCCATAAAGAATCCAGATTTGCTTTCTAAATCACAAGGGACTTCTTACTTGGAGCAAACCGTTCAATACGTGTGCGTAAAAAGAGCCTTGATTTAGGAGAGGTTGCTGTTCGTACACCTGATAAAAATCAAAACACAGGATTGACTTTCCTCCAGTTTGCACGGCTTTTGGCACACTCCACTTTCGGCTGGCAGAGCGGGTGAAAATGCATTCTCCCTTGGGTCGTTAAACAAGCCCATTTCCCTTCGAAAGGAAAGGAGGGAAGCGCTCAGCAAGTCTGCAGGCCCACTGGCCCTGCAGAGGCCCTGCCCTCCCTCTCCCCACCTTGCCATCCCCACGGCTTTCTGGGACATTAGGCACATGGAGTGGAGGCCTGGATTAGTATGAAAGCAAACACACATCTGGAAGTCCCTTCGGTTAATTGGGCAATTATTTATACCACACTTGCTGGAAGCAGCCTTGTTGAAGGTTGGCCAAAACCAACAATGGACGATGAATTATGCCCCTCCCCCTCACCAATTGTATAGCAAGAGCTGGAGGGAAGGGGTCGGGATACTGAAGAGAACAGGTTCCTCACCCCACCCCCCGTTCTGCAGAAAACAACTTCCAAAATCCCTTTTCATTCCTGCCTGCAACAAAACACCTAAACAACAGCATGACTTCAGCTGTAATCTTATACACACTTACCTGGGAATAAATGCCACTCAGTACATATATGATTACACTAACATTTCTTGGAAAACCCACATGATTTTAAAAGGGAGAAAAAGAGAGAGAGAGAGAGAGAGAGAGAGAGAAGATGTTCAATCAAAATGTCATTTCTTGTTTTGAGCAAGGGGGATTTCATTTCAAAATTATATATCATTAACTTTGATTATGTTTTGACAAATTTGTTACTGAAAAAGGTATATTTTCTTCTTAATACTTTTTGACAACATGCTATGTGGGGAATTAGAAAACTTATTCTGGTTCAACAAATGCACTTGTTTTACCTGCATCAAGTTAGTGGCTGGCTTATGGCCTCAGAGTCTTATGTTGCCATGTGAGGAGGAGGTTGAAAGCTCCTGCTTTCACTTTCGAACTAACCACAGTTCCCCGATACATCTGAACTCAAGGAATTGTGGTTTGTTTTAACTGTGGTTAGTTCAAACAAACCTGGATCGAATTGTGAGTTGCCCTGTTCAGTGTCATAAAGGCTACTGACAACTTTTTAGTATACAGCTGAACCTGAGGTAAAATTCTCCTTATCATTTGGTAGAGCGCTCATGCAAATGACTATAGGGTGAACTACCACAGAGTGAAACGTCTGATCTGATCCTGGCATTGTTTAACTGTCTGTGACCATGCAGATAACCAAATTGTCCTGAATTAACCTCTCTCAGCTCAGGATACTTTAGCTGTCTGGATCTCCTCCCAAGTAGTTAGTAGAATGTTATCACTAGAGTCAGGAAAATTTGTCAGTTTCGTTCCCTCTTGTATTTGAATTTTTTAAATGTCAGGTACTTTTGTGCCTGAATATGACGAACACAGTGAATTCTGATTCACTCTTATAATTAAAAAAGAATTGAAATTAAATTCTCACTTATCTGCACCAGCCAAGTTTAACAGGTTATACTATTCCCAACATGGAAAGGATATACTTGCCTGCCATATAGCTGCACATATTTTGGACAGGCTGCACAGACTATTTTGAGCTAGTCTGAGGCAAATCTGAAAGAAGCCCTTTTTGGCACAGGAAGGCAAAGATTCCCCTAGACCTTAGAAATTGTTTCAGATCTTATCATTTACCAGAAGATGACCTGAGAAGTAATTGAAGATCTCAACCATATATTTTGCAACTGCCCTTGTGTATCAAAACACCCGAAACAAATTCAAACAATGATCAGTAGTTATGTAATTCCTTTTGATTCCAAAAGTCCAATTATATGGTTTGGAACAGGTTGTTCACAACAGTGATCTTATATTAATAGTGAATACCTGCAAAAAATGTGCATTTTTGTAACTGTTTTGTGACAGAATCTGTGCAGATTTGGAGCAGTATATAAATGCTGTAAATAAAGTAAATAAAATAAATATAGCTTCTGACCTGGCAATAAATAAATAAATCATAGGCACTGCTAAATTGGGTTTGGTTTAAAATGAACTGGCAAATTGGATGCTAGCCAAAGACAGCTTACTTTTTTGGGGGGATGATGCAGGATAAGAAGCAAACAAATTTATTGAGAAATTGCTACTTTTTGTAATGCATTTGAACACCCTTTCCCAATCTGGCACCCTCCAGATGTGTTGGACTACAACTCCCATCATCCCAGATAGCAGGTCCATGCTAACTAAGGATAATGGGAGTTAGAGTACAATACATATGGAAGTCACCAGGTTAGGGTAAGCTGCATTTGAATGACAAATCCCGCCCCCCAAAACCCAAACTGCTGTCCTTATGCTCCCCCTGCTCCTTACGCTATAACATTTTAAAATTTTATTTTTTTCAAAAAAATTAACAATCATTTTTATAGGTTAGCAACTCAGGTTCTGCAAAGGAAGCTTTTCTATATAATTCTGTTCCTCTTCCCCCATGTGGCTTCACTGGATGGAGGCTTTGACCTCTGTACCAAACCCACCTTTCTGAATAAACAGCAGAGGGCGATCTTTCTCTTCCAAAAGACCCTTAGCCTAATCCAGGGATATATTATTGTCTAGCTGTAGATTGGTGTAGGCACTGAAATGACCTGCGTTTGTGCACACTGAATTTCCCCTTTTAAAGAAGGGTCCAAAACCATTGTAACTTTATGGAATACAGAAGCGCATAAGGGGTGACATGTGACCAGATTATAAACTGACTTAAGGCCTTCATCCATGGTTTGATGTACAGAATACACAAGGTGAAGTTTCTCATAGCATGTTTAAAGGCAGAATCACAGTGCCCAGTTGGAAAGTTGGCAACTTTAATTTATATGGAAAACCTGCATTAACCCCACTCACTTTTTGGCCATTCCAGACCTGCGTTTAAAAGACTTTCCCCCCACTTTTCCCCACTTAACAAGATGTAAAAAGTGATTATTATTATGTATGTGGTTGGCTGCCAACTCTTTTTTTCCTGGCAGGGCAGCTGTGCTATTAATACCTGCACTACGAGATAAACCAACAGCTGAAGCTCTTCTCATTGCAACTGAATGAAATAGCTCACCCCAACCAGTGCCCCCTGCTTTGTCATAAATTTACTTTTTGAATTGGGGAGGTGGGTGCGGTAGGGAGAGAGAACTTGACACGTTGCCCTGCCAGTTGGATCACCACCAGCCTTGTTCTGGGTTAGCATGCAAAGCCACTGGCCAAAGAAGATGTTCACCCTGGTTATTGTCAACAGGCTATACCAATGCCCTCATCCTATAATCAGAGCAGGTGGGGGCAGCATGCGCCTGGTTGGCCCAGTAGCGTTGCCAATGTTTTAATCAGTCCTTGTTAAGCCTTTAACAGCAGCAGGACCTAGAGGTACCAACAGGGGTTACTGCTTATCCCCATGCCACAAAATGTCCCACCTACTGATCGCTGCTCAACAAACTGCCGTTAAACACACAAGAGCACATTTTCCCCTGGTCAGTTGGTAACCCTTTCCCTCCAGACCCATGATCAGGTTGGGGCTATCATTCTCTCCCACATTTCCCTCGATCACAGCCTCTTTCCCCTTAGTGAATGGAATACAGCCACTTTAGGAACATAGGAACATAGGAAGCAGCCTTATCTTGAGTTAGACCCTTGGTCCATCTAGCCCAGCCTTCCTCAACCGGGTGCCCTCCAGATGTGTTGGATCAGGGCTGGCGTCAAAGGTAGGCATGATCAGGAACCTGCCAAGGGCCCATCAAGAACCCCCTGGAGTTGCTCCTCTTCACCATTGTGAGCTGCTTGTTCACCTGCCTCTCGCTCTGGCCCAGACAACGGTGGTGGAGAGAAGGAGCAGCAGGAGAGGCCACGGCCGACTTGCTCGCTGTCTGTCCCCCTGTCAAGCCAGCAAGTGGGGAACAATGACGACAAAGAAGGTGAGGACAAGCAACAGCAGCCGGCGAAAATGGTGGTGAGAAGACAGACTCACGGAGGGAGGAGGCCCACAGAGGGTGTCTTGCCCACGGCCCTCAAAAACCTGGAGCTGACACTGTGTTGGACTACAGCTCCCACCCATCCTTGCAGGCTGGCCAGTTCTTTCTGTGGCTCTGCTGTCTTCTTCTCCCTCTTGTCCTGCTTTGCTTGGCTTTCTGGGTCTTGTAGCCCCTCCGGCAGCCATTGCTATATTTCCAAGCCAAAACAGAAAAAAACATCAACAACCCCAAAACCCTAGGAAAGCCAGGCCTGTTTCTTGTTTGCTTGTTGTTTCACGTCATTTTGCCAGTGGCAGTGGTTGGCAGCTGGAGTGAGAACCCCACTGCAACCACAGGCATGGACCTTAACCGCTCTGGCCCAGTTCTGTGTGAGGCCGGAGTGGGCGGCAGGAGGTGGCAGCCATTAAGAAATAAGGGAAGGGGATGTTCTTCTTCACCCTGGGTGACAACCACACTTGCAGAGGAGTCGGAGCATGGATCGGTGCCAAGCGGCAGCGTCTTGCCGGCTGGGAAACCGCTGGGGCAGGGAAAACACGCCACCGAGTGGATTCGGGTGGCTTTTGCACAGAAAGGCAGGCAGGCCAGGCGCCTGGTGTTGGTGGACTCCCTGGTTCCACGGTGACGGCAGAGAAATATATTTCTGCTTGGGTCTCCAAATGGCTCGCCAAAGGTGGAGAGTGTGGGGCAGTGGTGGTGTGGGGATGCTCTATCACTCTGAGGGCTGAATTCAATTTTGGAGAAGCTCTCGGAGGTCAATATGCAAAAAATAAATAAATAGACATATCTCCTGCAAGTTACAGAAAGGGGGCAGTGTTGCAGTTAGTTAATTGATGGGAATTTTGACCACAGATAGCCTCAGGATCTCTATAGCCTACAGTGTGGTTTCCTGTGATTTCTTCCTTTTGCTCCTCCCCTTCCTTCTCCACCCTCTCTCCCTCTGACGTCCTCCATTGCTAGGAGCCTGTGTGTTTCCTGTCTCTCCTGTATAATGGAACACTAAATGGACTGAACAAACCTTTTGAAACGGTACGCTGTGCCTGCATTTTAAATGCAAGAACATTTGTGAATAAAACCATCTTACCTTTTCTTCACCAAAGAAGGATGTGGTCTCCTTTTGTTTTTATAAGTCTGCATGCTTGTGGGAGCAGTAAATGCTAGTTCTGGTTTGCCTTTTGTTTTCCCCCTCTGCTACTTGCCTTTCTAACAGGAGGCATGATTACTAAACAATCCTACCAAAAATACTAACACAATGCTCTCATTGCCAATTACTAAGGCCCTTTCTACACCTAAGTGCCTTCGGGGAGGGAGTGGGGATGATCCCAGACTTACCTGCTTCTGGGATCATTTCTGGGCGTCTACACAACTCCTGGACCACAGTGCAGATGAATAGGGATGGGTGAGAAATTTGTTCTGCCTGGATTTGGATGCGAATTTACCAAATTCGCAACTGCCATATTAATACGCGGACCACAACAGAGTGAACGGGATGACATTGCTACACAGTTATGACCTATAAAGTCCTATATCCAGCTTGGGACTAGGGCTTTCTGAAAGACCACCTACTCCCAGATGAGCTTAGCTCCTCAGGGACTGCCACTATCAGAGGCGCATTGGATGGGAGCATGAGAGAGGGCCTTCTTGGTGGGCGCTCCTAAGTTCTGGAACTCCTTGTGGAGGGAGGTTAGCTTGCCCTACTTCTCTTGTCTTTTTTCCAGCAAGGAAATACAATTTTATTCATACAGTCCTTGACCTATTAGCTGGTCTCTTGCCAAAGTTGCTTTTTTAAAAATCGGTTAGTGCCATTTTTTTCATTGTGTTTTTCATTTCTTTGTTTCTATCCTCTCTTTTAGTTGAGATTTTGTTAAAATCCGGACTTTCTTGTTAGGCCTTAGCTAGATGGGGCTTTATCCTGGGGCGAAACCCGAGATCGTCCCTGTGCGTCCACATGACGCGCAGGGGATCCCGGGATCAGGGAGAGATCATCCCTCCCTTGCCCCAGAATATAGCCCTCACCTCTGGCCCTGGTTATTCTGCGGTCCCGGCCTGAGCCCGAGACCACAAACGTGTGGCCAGATGCCACGGGGTTGACCTGGCTTCGCGCAATTCCTCGGGGGTAGGGTGGGGGGAGTGGAGAAAATAATTTAAATTAAAAAAACACTGACCTTCAGCGCACGAGCTTTTGTGCACTGCTATCTCTTTTTTTTTAAAAAAAAGGCAGACACAACGCCTCTCCTGGTGAGGTCATAGTGTGTCACATGTAGACAGAGGAGGGATCTCGCGATAAACACATCGTGGGATCTTCCCTCCTCTGTTGCGGGCTAAACGGTAGGTCTAGCTAAGGCCTTTGGCAGAAAGGCAGGATACAAATTAAACAATCAAATAAACAGCCAAGCTGTTAAGCTTTTGTTATGTTTTATTTTCGTAATAGGTCTATCCTCTTGCGTACAGGGATGGAGAAACATTTCTTCAGGCCCTGAGTCCAAAGAACAATGAGATTGTTTTGTTGGAGGATACAAGGATCCATCTGGCCCGGTTTCCTAACAGTGGCCGGGCACCAGGAGATTTCCAAACAGGTCCTGGTGAAGCCAGCCAATTCTTTGTCGTTTGTCCTCAGCATCTGTTCATCAGAAGTGAAAGATGAAACCCAGAAAAAAAAATGCAGCGATGTTTGTCCTTTTTCCTTTCTTTTGCCTGGTGTGGTTGTGGTTTGTAAGTCCAAAGCCACCTGGCTTTTTGCAAGCGCAAACCCAACTCCAGGAAGCTTTCCGCCTCTACCTTAAATTCTGGAAATTGTACAGATTGTGCAAAAGAGGATGCAATCCATCCCCTATAGAAATCGGTGGCAAATATCCCATTGCAGCCTGGTGGCTGCAAAGCAAACCTTCTACCGGGAAATGGTGTCTTCGGTGACTCTGCTTAGCCAGAAGTTTGCACGGAATCGGATATCTGGCTGGGGCAGAATTTAGAAGCGTGTTTCTAGTCATAATGGATGTGAGACATCTTGCAGTCGCCAGGTAAGCCCATGGGGCTGGACCAACACAGGACAGCCGGCCACTGTAGGACACTTTGATGAGGTTCTCTTCAAAGTTAGAGCCCTGATGGGGAATCACATGATGGACTACTTCTCCATAACAAAGCAAGCAAATGAACAAAGCCATGCACACAGAGAGAACCAGCACGCTGGGGAGAAGGTTAGACCTGAACTTTTCTCTCCTTGATATCTATTTAAAATGGAGGAATATCTATATATTTGTACCAGGGCCCTTCTTTTCAAAGTTCAGAGCGGAATGCCAGTGCTTGTGTGGCCAAAGTGGAGGAAGCACAGAAAATGAAGTGGTGCTGGTGCTGGGCAGAATGGAATGGAGCAGGGCTGGCACCAAAGATGGGCATGGTCAGGGACCTGCTGAAGGCCCACACTCCAGTGGGGGTCGACTGGCAAGAGCCGCGTGGAGTTGCTCCTCCTCTTTACCATGGCGACCCGATTGGCTCGGATCCAGACAACAGTGCAGGTAAGAGGGAGGAGGAGCAGGTGCTATGGCCTACTTGCTCACTGACTCTCTGTCAAGCAAGCAAGTGGTAGCAACGATGAGAAAGAGGAGCAAGAGAGGGTGGTGACAATGGTGGTGAGAAGGTAGACTCATCGAGGGAGGGGTGTCTTGCCCAAGGGCCCTCCAAAACCTGGAACTGGAATGGAGTATCCTGGAAGAGGGCACAGCTGGGTCACTGGAGCCCTTAACATGAGCATGCCGCACTGCAACATTTTACAGGAAACCCCACCTGCCTGTCCATCTATGGGTCCGTCCATCCATCTGTCTGTCAAAGAGATGAGAACCCACTGAAGGCCAGTGGCTCCGATGCCAGCAGAGTGGTGAATCCGCTCCGGGTTTCAGTCAGTACTCTAAAGGAGCTATCCGTGCTTGGAGAACTTCTTTAGAGTTCTGATTGAAACCCGGAGCAGATTCTCTGCCCCACGGATACCGGAGCCACCAGCTTCCACTGGGGGGAACTTGTGGCCCTGCCGATCTTGTCAAACTCCAACTCCCATCAGTCCCAGCCAGCGGGGTTTATGACCAGGGATGATGGGAGTATTAGTCCAAGAGCACCTGCAGGTTCCCCATCCCCGAATCGCGTGTGCAGGGAGCTTTCAGTCACATGAGTCCGTACATACAGTCTGAAGCAGCACAGCCCAAACACAGGTCTACCAACTCCATGAGAACTAGGCACTTGTCTGCCTCCCTATTGCTACGTATACTTCCCCCCACCCCAGCCAGCATGGCCTGAGGCCTAGAAGCAGGGAAGGGAGCCAGAGGTCGTATCCTTTGCCCCAGCCTCTCCAAGACCCGCAGTTGGGCCAGGTTTTTTGTTTTTTGGGGGAGGCAAAAATCTCCCCTTTCTTGCAACTTCTTCTTCCTGGCTGGTTGCCACTGTCTGCGGAGGCCAAGGCAGGTCACGGCAAAATTTAATTAGCATTGATGAATTTTTTGAATAGCAGCTCCAACAGGGCTCCGAGCGGATCAGCGCCGGCAGGAGCCATGAATCGTTGCATTGTCCTCTCTTCGCCACCACTGCCAGGACATGCCCACTGATGCCCCTGCCCCTGCTTGCTCTCTTCCTGGGCCATGGCAGGAATCGGACCCATTTGGAACAAAGGGCCCCCTCTCCCCAAGTAGGCCAGCCAACCATAGCAGTTCCTGGGCATCCCTGGGAGGTAAGGAGCAGCAGCGAATCAGATGCTTGGAGGATGGGACTCTGGGTTCCAAGCAGAGCATCAAGGTGTTTCAGAAGGTGGGAAGGTGGATGTCTGTTCATGGGAGAGGAAAATGTGAAACTACAGAGCAGGAAAGAAGAACCCGAGCAAGGGTTTCAATAGACGGAGGTCCAATTGGGCTTGGACTAGAGTGTTGGACTAAATGTGTTGGACTAGAGTTCCCATCATCCTGCCTGGGGACGATGGGAGTAGTAGTCCAAACATACTGGCAAGGTGCCTGGTTGAGGAGGGATGCCATTTTCTTTCTTTCTTTCTTTCTTTCTTTCTTTCTTTCTTTCTTTCTTTCTTTCTTTCTTTCTTTCTTCCTTCCTTCCTTCCTTCCTTCCTTCCTTCCTTCCTTTCTTTCTTTCGAGCATTTTTAGCCCACTCTCCAGCCACGAAAAAGGGTTCCCAGTGTGGCTTACAACAGTTTAATAACAAAACAGTCCCTGTGCTCAGGCTTTCAGTCCAAAAGACCTGACACAAAAGGAAATGGGACTGGGAGGGAGGAGGAAAAAGAAGAAGCAAAGCTCTGAACCTACTTTGGGGATGTGATGCAGCACCTTGGACAGCTCCTTTAGAGTTCTGGCTGGTTCTTACTGAAAACCAGAGTGGAGTCACAGCCCGGCCTCCACTGCAACCTTGATACAAAATAAAAACAATAAAAAGATAACACTCTTCTACAGATGTTCAAAGGCACTTTGTCCACTTTAGGAGCTGCTTCTGAATAGAGAGGAAGGCACTCTGCATATGCCCAGAGGCAGGGAGGCGGCCAAATTTCTGAACAGAACGGTTGGCCAAGATGGCCTTCATCCCTGCTTGCTCTTCCCTTGAGCACAGCCATACCTAGGAGCGGTGCTCTGAAAAGGCTGTGAAAAGCGATTAAAACGTGGCTGCTTTTACTCATGAGCAGAGTGCCTCTCCGTCACCGCTGAGCCAGCCCACACTCAGTCGGCACCTTTTGAGGAGTGCAAGCCAAAGATTCAGAGGGCAAGAGGTAGAAGCAAGACTATGCACACACATGCGAGGCAAGGAGACCCATTCTGTCAACAGGCATAAGATTGTGCTCCCAGATCCATACGTCTTCACATGGCATCAGCAAAATACCTTTCGGCCTCTTGCCACGCACATGTCTGGAAAAGCCTGGAAGGAAGCACTCTGCTTTTAGCCCCACATGTCAACTGATCCTACTGCCAAATTCCTGCAGAGTTTCCATCTTGATTCTCTGCTCCCTCCCCATGCCCCACCCCCCCCGGTATAATCTGCTTTCCATTTCGAAGGGATTAATCTATCTCACTCTCTGCTCTCTTGATCAACTTTTAACCAATGGGTGGGGATGGGTGGGGGTGGGGGTGGAGGCTGGAAATTGCCAGATTCAATCAGACATGTTTGTCCAAGGCCTTTTGGAAATCTCTGGATTCGGACCAACTTTTTCATTTCTTACATGCGTTCCTTGTAGTCTGATATTTATAGTTTACATAAAATAAACGGGTCCTTATGCGCCTGCCTTCCGTTTCCCAAAGGGGGATATGACAGTCAGACCTCGCTTGACGGCTGGGTTGCCATCTTCTTCTTCCTCTTCCCAAAGCTCTTTGATTTCCACATGTCTGCCCCACCCCCTCCCGTGTTCCGTAAACATTTTTGACGGAAACCTACATTGTCCAGATGCAGCTGAGCTTTGAAAAAGTGCTCTAATTTCCAAGGAGGATGTTTTACATTTTTAGCCATTCTACCAATAAAGATGCAAAGGGGAGATTGCGACAGATGGAAACAGCACCCCCCCCAATAACACCCCCTGACTGCATCCCAAATTCTTTACAGATTTCAATAATCGCCAGCCAGGGAAGAGGCCAAATGAGTCCGTGGCCAGGCTTTCGGCTTACTTACCTCTGGATGGTAGGCCACATGCTTTGCACCAAAACGTCACGGGTTCTGTCACTGGTATCTCCGGATAGAGATGGGGGGAAACTCCTGTCTGAAACGCTGGAGAACCGCAGCAGGGACAATACTGAGATGGATGGGCCAACTGGTTGACTTGCTATACGGCAGATCATTATGGTTTAAATCCTGCATTTTTGATTGCAGAATCTGTCACTCTGTGGTTGAGCGCATGGTTTGCACGCAGAAGCTCCTGTCTTCCATCTAAGGTAGGGATGTACAAGAATTTCATTTTTGCTGGCAAAACACACAAGCATGCCCTGCTCAAAGCTCGGAACGCAAGCACGTGTCTGCCGAAAATATTCGTAAATTGACGAATGCTTGCTCACGTTCATCTCGTTTCTGATTGATTCCCAGTTCGATTTGTGCCAGTTTCCTTATTTGTGCCGATTTCTTCCATGGACCAAATTGGTCTGGCTTTCGCTTATGGAGGGAAGTTGTACCGATTAGGAGATTTGCATGAATTTCAGGGAAACCTGCACAAATCTCCCATTCGATTGCTGCCCGATTTGCGCAAGTTTCCCATTCGCACAGAGTGAACAGTGAACAAGCGTTGGGCATGGCAACGTTTGGAAAATCTTGGCAATCTAAAATATCGCTCATTCGCCCATCCCTAATCTAGGGTGCACTTCCAAAGAGAAAAGCGATTTGCATAAATGTTGCTTATGCAAATTTATATGGAGAGATGCAAATTTAGAAACAATTATTAGAATTTAAATAGGAATAGTGTACATGTCATCATACTATGGAAGGCCATTATCTGTGTGCCTTTCTGCTTAATCTGCTTCCCACATGCTGACTGCTTGAAGGGCAACAGTTTGTATTGGTTCTTTATCTGCATACTGGAATTAAACAGGACAGCCCTTCAAACAGAGGATGATCCTCTGTAAAAGAGGGCACATGGCCACCGTATCAGTGGTGCAGGGTGCCACAACACAACGGTCCCCTAAAATGCCCCTAGGAAACAGGCCTGACATCCGTACCTGGCCCAGCATGGGGGTGCAAGGCTAGGGATGCATGAGATATTCAATTCAGTTTAGTTTTGATCAGGATTTACCCAATTTGCACCTTGTGGATCAAACCTGGATGCAATCTGTGGTCGATGTCCGTACATTTCCGACCTGGCAGTGTCATTCACGGACACCTCCCCCAAATGCATTTGACAGCGTACACCTGTTTGAAAATTGCACAAGAAGAAATGCATACTTTCGAAAACTGTGCGCAAATCCGCTTTAATTGACAGGAGAAGAATGCGTACGTTTCAAAGACGCGCAGAATGGAGGCGTGCATTTGAGGAAAACGGGCACAAAAACACGGGTGGATTTTCACCTGAAAGGAAGGAGACAAGGCTCACAATCTGATACGGACTCAAGTCGGCTTGAGCTTGAACAAATTCAGAGACTGTCGGTGAACTTGGATTTTGCTGATCCGTGCATCCCTGGTTTAGAGCAGCATTCTTGGGCTGACACTGCATAATGCAGCATCCTTTCTTTCCTCTTCTTTTTTAAAAAAGCATTTTATAGTCAGGTGGCAGCCGGCTGGGAAAGCATATGGTTACAGACAATCATTTTCTTATTTTTACTTTAAAAACGCATGATCCTTTTCTACGACAAATGGTGCTTATTCCCCAGTAAACGTGTTTGCATTAGGGCTGCTGTAGCCAACTCCTTGCCCTCTTTTAAATCTGGTCACTCTAGCATAGCTCCTGCACCTTTCACTGTTGTGATGAAGAGGGAATTTCACCAGGTTCTCCATATATACAAATGACACCTGCTGAAATTCCCTTTTCTATGCAACTGTTAAAGATACAGGAGCCCTGTCCTCCTTTTCATAGGGTCACCCTACCTTAGGGTCTGGGCAGGTACATATGGGAGCATTATCATTATCATCATCATCATCATCATCATCATCATCATCATCATCTTTTTTTTCAGGTTCCCCTTTTTTTCTAAAATGTTATTAACCAAGTCTTTTGTAAATCCTTTTAAGCCCCAGTTGTTAGGGGACTGTTCTTTTTTCTGTTATATTTAGAATAAAATAATATTACACACACACATACATATGCATGTCCTACAGATGATACTTCTGTCAATCAGATCTAAAGGCCAATTTGGGATTATCTCATGATCCACCATCACAGCTCTCAGATCGGAGTTGTTACCTCCTTGATGGTGACCTTCCATGGTGGGTTTTCCAGGGAATGTTACTTTTCAGTCCTTTCATGGGATATCTTTGTATTGCACCTTGCCTAGCTTTCAGGTCAATAGTTCTGAGTTTTAATCCTGCCCTTCCCATTATCTGCAGCTCCTCCCCAATTTGTGTCTCCAGCAGTTGACCTATCTCGGTGGGCCCTTCGCCAACAATGTTGATTTCAGGGACAGCCTGAGGAGGTTGGGAATCACTACAGATGAGCTGGAACATAAACACAGGCCGACTGATAAGTTTATAGCCATTTAATTGTGTTCATTAATGATAAAAAAGAGCTTTAATTGGATGCAATTTGAAAATAAGGGCCTAGTGCTTGACAGTTATCTCAGTGTTTTGGTAGAAACACTGGAAGGTGAAAGTAAATTGACTTCTTAAGGCATGATGTTAATTGCATAATGGCAATTGACGTGGGTATCTCTTGTGACTTAAATAGCAGCTGCAAGGGAGCTTAGACAGCATCCCGGTTGGGAGGTCTGTGTGCACTGGGAGGGAAAGTCTCACCCTTTCTCTCCCTCACACAGTTCCAGCTAAAGCCGTCTCTCCAGACCTGCTATTTGCGTTTCAAGGGAAACTTCCAATGGAACTTCCCTGTAAATGCAAAAAAATGGCTGATTGTTGTCAGTAACAGAAAAACGTCCCCTCTCCTGTGGTTGCACGGCTGCTGAGGTTGGCCCACAACTGCTATTTACATAATCAGGAGCATGCTATTTCATGGCGTCCATGCAATTAACCTTGTGCCTAGTGTGGCTCTTAGTGAGTGATTGGGCAGCAGACTGCCTGCATGTTCCACATGTAAAAAGGACTAGAGATTTAGTTGTTGTTGTTGTTTTAAAAAATAAAGTTGAACTTTCAAGGAGAGGGCTGAAAAATTCATAATGGAGCAAGCCATTAGACAACGATCCATCAATTGCTGCAACTCTATCAATGTTGTTTTTTAATTGGGCATTCATATTTTGGTCGCACCTTGTATTCCATTCACTAATACCACTGTAGGTTTGAAGAATGTCAAACCAAGCTCTTGATCCCATAGAGGGATTAGAAGCAAGGCTCTGCTTAGCAATCATATCCATATGCCAAAGTGAAACGTTTGGATTTGTGTTTTGTTTCTTCGTCTCCCCCTCCCTCTGCTGAACCTCAGGAGGATCTCCAAGGCTCTCTCTCACTTTCATGTTTTCTCCTTCCCCACACTCAACTAGAAGCCGTAAGTTACTTCCCAACACTCAACTAGAAGCCGTAAGCTGCACTTCGGGGAACTATGGTGTGTGTGTCTCTGTGTGTCCGTGTGTAACAGAACTGTATTGCAAACATTGCTATTCAAGGTGAAAGTATTCCTAAAATCCTGGTCCCAAAAATGTCTGCTTCACTAGTGAATGACTTCAACGGATAGGAAATGATGTTGAATTGATTAGCCATGGGTTCAAACTCTGCGTTGTTCATCTCCCAACAACCCAGAGTTCTGGGTTCGAACACTGCAATAAACAACCCAGGGGTTGGACGTCCCTGGGTCGTTTACGTAATGGGAGTAGGCAGGTGCATGGGAAGCAGCACGCATGCATGCTTGCTCCCACTGCATTATTAACAACCCACAGTTAACAAATTGTGGGTTGTTGATGATGTGTGAACCAGTCATTTCAGTTTAAGATATGTTGAACGTTAATCAGGCCAGCCTGCTGTTGATGTGAGTGTTGAGTTGGCATACCGTAATGTCATAACTATTTTGTTTCAACTCCTCAGAAGTTCCAGGCAACACAGTAATGCACTACGTGTCCGTGTGAGAGATACATGTTCGCCTTTCTCTATCCCTCCACCAAGAGTCAGTGAAGGATTGATCCCTAGGGTATATACGTATATTCTGGCATTTTGTCACATCTAATTTTCACTTCTCCTAATAAGGGGTTTCTCTCACTGCCCATGAGAAATTCTTTGTTTGTTTGGGGAGGAATCATTCCTCACACCCCAAATGCATTATTACATTGGAGTTGTAGGCCAACCCCCCCAAAGGACTCATTGCAGATGCCAAAAACAACAACAACAACGCGACTTTCTAGTGCTTCAAATGTTAGTCTTAAAATGACCTGTCAAACCTTTTCTTCTGCCTTTTTAGCTCTACGACCCCATTCATGTTACTGTTTTAGAGCAATCCGACTAGTCTCGATGGAGTTTGCTTCCTCTCCTAGAAGAAAGAAAGAGGCCTGCAAATATTTGCCTATATGAAATGATTCTGTTTATGTATGCAATTGATTTAAACATATGTGTGCACTTACGGCTGCGATGGAGCTTATAAAAATCCTAATTGGATGATGCTCCTGGCCGCAGGTTGTCTGATTGAAAAAAAAAAAAACTGATCTGATGATGGCAGCCTTAACTCTGGTGGGAATCATAGAATCATAGAATAGTAGAGTTGTAAGGGGGTTATAAAGCCATTGAGTCCAACCCCCTGCTCAATGCAGGGATCCACCTTAAAGCATCCCTGACAGGTGGTTGTCCAGCTGCCTCTTGAAGGCCTCTAGTGTGGGAGAGCCCACAACCTCCCTAGGTAACTGGTTCCATTTTCGTACTGCTCTAACACTCACCGTGACTCACCTTACTGCGCCTGTGTAGAAGAGGAACAACAGCAAGGAAAGGCGCACATGCTCTCCTCAGGCTGCCTGAGTCCCATGCAATGCAAAGGAGTTTGGTGAGCTTGGCTGGTTGCGGTCAGACCTTTAGGGTAAGTGCTGGGTAGAGCTGCTGGGTGATTTGTGGGGGAAGAGAGTTTTGTGGGGGTGAGTGGGAGGGAGGGAGGGAGTGGGGGGTGAGGGGATGAAGGAGAAGAAAGGAGAGAGGAGAGAAAGAAAAGTCCTTCCCCCCAAAGAATTGTCCCAGTTTTGTGGATTCAGAATATGGCAACCCTATGTGGTGCATTTGAAAGACTGCTCAAAGGGTCCAGATTCCCTCTGAGGCCTGCTATTCCTTCCTCCTCTCCTACCTCACCTTGGAGACCAGGATGGAGGAGCGAGTAGAAGAAATGTAGGACTCTTCTCCTTCCTCTGGCTTTTCAAAAGTGAAGATGGTAGTGGTGACATGATGGCTGGCAATGCCTTTGTTGTAGTTCAACCCTCTATGATCCATGGCGGAAAATGCCAGCATCTGTCCCAGCTCCAGGTTCTGGAGGACCCTTGGGCAATACATCTTCAATGGTCTCCCTCCTTCAGTGGCTCTTCCTCTCCTCCGGCATTATCACCAGCTGCTCTTGCTCTTCATCCTCTTTCTCATCACTGGTGCCAGACAGCAAGCAAGTAGACCGTGGTATCTACTGTTCCTCCACTGTTGTTTTCTCCACCTCTGTTGAGTGGGCAAGACCAAGAGGCAGGTGAAGAAGCAGGTTGCCATGGTGAAGAGGAGGAGCAACTCCAGCAGGCTCTTGTCAGTAGGCCCCTGCTGGGTATGGGCCCTCAGCAACTGCCCAATCATGCTGACCATTGATGCTGGGGCCCTGATCTTTCCTTTTGGGGATATGGATGGGGCGGTGGGTGTTGAATTGCAGAGGCTTGGGCAAACAAGGTGGGCGCCTACTCAGGATGGGCCATGTCTGCCTCAGTTCTGCTCGTTTTCATTCGAGCAGAGTTGCTGCCTTTTGTGTATGTCCATTCCTGGCTCCATTCCTGATGAAATTTCCTCTAGACAGACTTGCAAAATCAAAACAATCAAGCGATGCCAACAAGTCTAAAACGTTTGAATTTCGAATGAAAGGCAACACGTTCAAACCACCGAAGTTGAATGTCGCTTTCCAGTGGCTCATTCAAAAAGCCAAGCGCTGAAATTGGGGAAAACACAGCAAATTTTGAATACATGTGAATATGTCGTTTGGGCTCTAAACGTACGACGGGAATGTGTTGGTCAGCCACATGGTAAGGAAAGGGCCATTTCATGCAACACAGCGGCTTTCCCCTGACCCAATGCATTCCAGATGCTTTGGACAACAACTTTCATCAGCCCCAGGCAGCATAGCTCATGATCAAGGCATGATGGGAATTGTATCCAAAACATCTGTAGGGCACCAGGTTGGGGAAGACTCTGGATCTACACATTGGATGCATACAGATGAAGGAAATGTTCTCTTGTTTTGCTTTATTCCTGTGCTGGGAAACTTTTGGCAAGAATATCCCTGGAGCACATTCGCAAGAGGGAGCTGTTCCAAGACAATAAATGGGAAAGGGAAAAAAAAAAGAAATTTGGAAAAGACGTTTATTAGAGAGACTCACGCAATGTTTAACCAGGTCAGGATCCATTGACTATACATCTCTGTTATGGCACTCCTCTTTCTAGGTTTTAACCGGATGTCCTTGTTTCAGCATGGTGTCTTGAAGTCATATTTGGAGACCCAAATATTATAATGTTTCCAGTTTCATCAGGGCTGACATAGATGTGTCAGGTCCAGGAAGAGCTGTAGCTAGGCAGGAGGGGGGAAACCTCAAGGATATTCCAGATCCTCCCTTAAATATTCAGGTGTCACTCAAATCACAATCATAATAATGTCACTAGCTCTTTTACAGGAATATAAAGGAAATGATGCAAGCAGTGTTTTGCTAGGAGGTGGTCTTCATGTTTTTTCCCCTTTGGCTTGCATGCATTGTGAGGTACTTTGCAGTACATGACCTCATGGCCGGCGCGCACCCAACCTTCACTTCCATCTTAAAAAGTCACAGTATCGCAAAGTCGTTTTACTGCATTCTTTTTAGTTGAAGCGGCTCCCGTGCACTTGCTCTGCATTGTACCCCCATTCCTCTGCATTATATCCTGGGCATGCCTGTGACCTGGCCATGATGTGGTCAAGGAGTGGGGCTGCCCCTTCCTCCCCCCCCCAATCACTCCTTTTCCTATCCCATTTCACTGAGAGCCATAATTAGGTGCTTTCTATTGCTGTGTTACTTTGTTTCTCTGGTTGTGTTAATTAGGTTCTTCAATGCTGCATTTGCTTCTCTGATGTTTTGTTATTTAGCTTCTCTGATGTTTGGAGTAAATAGCGTAAGGTGCTATAACTCAGTGACAATTTGCTGGGATGGGGCAAAATTCAGGTGGTGGAGTGCCCTCCCCCCCCCCGTCACTCTTTTCTCTACCCATTCAATTGAGAGTTGTAATTAAGGGCTTTCTTATTGCTGCCTTACTCACTTCTCTGATGTTGTGTTATTTAGCTTCTCTAATGTTATCGTGGGGCTCATCTACACCAAGCAGGATAGTCCACTATGAAAGCGGTATATAAAAGGCAGGAGCCACACAACTGCTTTATAGCGGTATTGAAGTGCACTGACAACTGTTGCGGCCCATTGAGACATACTATATACCGGTTTCATACCGCTATGTGCTGCTTGGTGTGGCTCCTGCCTTTTATATACTGCTTTCATAGTGGAATATCCTGCTTGGTGTAGACGAGCCCTTAATTAGCTTCTCTGGCGCTGCGTTAGTTCAACCCTAGTCTATTTTTTTCTTTTGGAACATTACTCCATATTCAAAACTGTGCATTTCTGGAGGGAGATTTCATTCTTCGCTTCATTGTTGCACAGCTGCACATTTCCAGTTTAAAGAAATGGAGATCTGCCATGTTTATTACTTTCCATGGCCATCCGTACAATATGGCAGGGGGAACTTGGAGAAGAGTGGGTAAGAAGCCTCTCTCATTGATGATGTTGGTTCTAACCCCCACTCTGGAAGTATGGCTTTCCATGGTAAGAAAAAGAATGGTGGGAAAACATGGGAGTGTTAAAAGTAGACGACTGTGACATCTGGACACTTCCCGCCCGCTGTAAAATCCTATCGATAGGCATGATAAAACCCTTATTTAGAAGCACCCATGTACTTAGAATTGGGTGAAGGTTGCCTTTGAGCATATGTTTAGCCCAGGAAATGGTTTTCATTATGAGAACGAAGCTCTCAACATGCATTCATTCTCTCTCTCTCTCTCTCTCTCCTGGGCTAGACCTACACCACTGCTTTATAGTGGTATTGAAGTACATTGATAACTGTTGGGGCACATTACACATTCCATATACCGCTTTCATAGTGTTATTTTCTGCTTTTTATTCCACATTATCCAAAATACCCCAACAAATGTCACTGCGTGTCCTACAAGGTATAAATGCGCAAGAAGGATATTGCGTTACCATGATGGGATCGTAACGATTTGACACAAGGTGTAGATCTGGCATTCCTCCCTCTTCTAAGCATTCTTTGTATTAGCAGCCAGAGAAAGAGAGAGAGAGAGAGAGAGAGAGAGTGGGGGGGGCTTAGCTAGACCTAAGGTTTATCCTGGGATCGTCCCGGAATCGTCCCTGCCTGTTCCCGGGATCCCCTGTGTGTCATTTACATGAACAGGGAACCTCGGGACGATCCTGGGATAAGCCTTAGGTCTAGCTAAGGCCAGAGAAACAGAGACAGACAGACAGACTTTAGTTGTTGCTATTGTTAAACAGCTGGAAATCAGAAAATTTTGCTGATCCACCACAAGCTAACCCGGGTCTAACAGTCAATTCTGATCCACTTTCCCCCACACACCTGGCTTATCTTATCAGGAGCCAAGTGTTCTGAGGATTGCTATTCTAAGTTTTTATTTTATCTTGATCATAACAGGCAAGCCATCCACAAGTTTTTCTGGCTTTCCCCTTTGCCTGAACTAAGACAGTACAATCTTTCTCACACTCAGTGTTCAACAACTTCCTTGCCTTTACAAGAGCAACAGTAAAACAACAACAATAACAAAAAACCCAAGCATGCCTTATTAAAATTTGATCAAGGCACCGGGGGCCAGATAAAATTACTTTGCAGGCCGCATCCAGCCTGCAGGCGTTTAGTTGGCCACCCCTGAATGAAACAATACTAGGGTTGTTGCCTCTCCTGGGTGGAATTCCCAGTTGCCTGGAGCAGCACAGCAACTGATTAGTTCATTCATAAATCGCTGTGCTGCTTTAGGGAAGTGGCGATTTCACCCGATCGAGACAACAATCCCGGCATTGTTTCAATTTAGGAGTGGCCGGCTGATGGCCTACGAGCTCAACACAGCTTTCAGAGCAATCCGATTTGGCCCTGGGTGACTCAAGCAGATTTTAATAAGGTGCGGTTGAAAATGTGGAATGGAGAGAAATGTGTCCTCAAATGTTTTGTCTGTGGCCTAATCTACACCATGCATGATATTGCACCATGAAAGCAATATATAAAAGGCAGGAGCCACACCAAGCAGGATATAGCACTATGAAAGCAATATGAAAGCGGTAGATGGTATGTGTCATTGGGCCCCAACAGTTGTCAGGGCACTTTGATACCAAAATAAAGCAGTCGTGTGGCTCCTGCCTTTTATATACCGCTTTCATAGTGCTAAATCCTGCTTGGTGAAGATCTGGCCCAGGTGACCACCTCACCTGCTGTCCA
This sequence comes from Elgaria multicarinata webbii, assembly GCF_023053635.1. Lineage (NCBI taxonomy): Eukaryota > Metazoa > Chordata > Lepidosauria > Squamata > Anguidae > Elgaria > Elgaria multicarinata. The sequence goes on along the minus strand of NC_086187.1, from coordinate 14,963,397 downwards.
GGTGCTGTTGATGGGCACCATCAAGGCCTCTGGTCCTCCACAGGTTTGGACTGTGCAGCTCTTCAAACAGGGGACTGTCCTCTGACAGCTCTTCAAATAGAGGGCTGCCCTATGCACATGACAACCTTAGGTTTGAGTCAACTCACTTCAGCCTCTGGGTTTATTCCTTGAACTTCTGATTCACCGCCTTGAAGTTAAGGAGGTGCGATCCTAGGACAGAGTTCAGCAGCATGAATCCCATGGACCAAATCCTGTGTCATGTCTAACCCTACTGCCTCTGTTTTGGGAGAAGATGTTTCAGGTTATCAATCAGAATCAGATTCGGAACTAGAAGACGCCGCGCCAGACACCAGCCAGCCTGTACCAGTGAAGGAGGAAGCTCTCATGGGTGATTCCTCAGCTGGGAGTCAACCCTCTCCAGAGCTTATCTCCTCAAGGCCAAATCCTACACACTCAGGGGGAAGTGAGCCTTCTTCCGGAGGTGAGCATCCCAACAAACTAGCTTATGCTAGGGTCTACCGGAAGCTGAAACGCACGGCGTGAAAGGAAGGCGTGAGAAAGTCGGTTTGATTACTCCAGAACCTGCCACCGCACTAGGCGCTCTGAAGTTACGGGCATTTGAGAAGTAGCTTCTCATTCTTCTTGAACGGACAATTGTCTTGCTTAGTTTGCATAGTTTTGCCTAGGGGGTCGCGTTTCCAAGAGGTTAGACTCTATTCAGGTAGAAGAGACGTTTATTGCTTAATAAAAGCTTTGCGGATTACTTAGCAAGCCTCGTCATTTGCCTCCCATCGAAAGTAAGAGCGTTCTGAGAAACACGACATCCTGCCGCCCTAAAAGTTTGTGTCATAGAGGTCTAGCTTCCTAACTGGTATGACAAGAACTTAATTGTAGCCTCCTCTCTCCAGCAAGAACAGAATAGCAACCCCAAACCCCTGACTCTACCTGGATATAACAAAGGCCAGTGCCATCTAGTGACTAAACCATATAACAACATTATCCACACATTTACAAACCAGCGGCAAAAGGGCATGGAAAAAGTGGCAACTGTAGCAGCCATACTTACTAGCACACCCAGCTGCCTATTGGCGTACTGTTTTGACAGGAGCTATGTAGATTATACCTTTGGATGGGCCTACCCTTGAATTCTCTGAATGGGTTTAGCAAAATTGTTCCTTCCACAGTTGGTGAAAATCCTCCGTCCCTTCCTTCCGGTGAAAATCCTTCCTCCTTCCCTTCATTCTATGATGGCCACTTATGAATCACCCCAAAAAGAGGAAATGCACCACCCCAAAAGAGGCCAAAAGAGGATACCAATTTCTTTAATATTTGCATATGCTAATTTAGACACGGAGATGCAAATTTAAAAATACATACCACTACATAAATAGGAATATCTTACCTCTCTCACCATAGTGTGGATGATCGTGGCCAGGTCACCCGTGGGCCTTGCTCAGTCTGCTGTCCAGATGCTGCTGCTGGACAACTTCAAGGCCGCACTGCTGTTCGTGTTGATGGTTCTTTATCTTTAAACAAAGAGAAGACGTGTTCAAAATCAAGGACCATCGTCCGATAGTTCTTTAAATAGAGGACTAGCCTCTGTAAAATAAATCACATGGCTTCCTTCCTTCCTCCTTCCTTCCTTCCACATAGTTTTTTTTTCCATGTGTGTGATTAGGCCCAATTTGTGCAACAGATTAACTCATCTTGCATGTTCTGAGAAAAGTTTCCATTTTTCTGTGAAAACGCGTTAATTAATACCACCGGTGATGTTGCGATTTTGGCCCATCTGCAGAAACGTGGGGCTTGACAGCTGCTAACAGAAACCAGCTGGCCGCGCCTGTCTCCTGATCCAAGCCATTTCCCTTATCCCTCTGCCTTTACCCTCATCAGGTTTTCAGCCTCTTTACTCTCCCTGCCCCCCCCCCCCATAATACGACAGATTTGGCTGTTAAAACGGCGTCTCCTCCAACTCTCCTTTCACCTTGACTACAGCGCAGATTCACTTTGGGCCCCCTTTGGGCCTGTCTTTGCTTTGCGTTCTGTTACATCCAGCAGAACATCCTAGGGAGTGAGCTGTATCGGCTACAGTCGCTTCCTCCTCCTGTCCGTCTGTGAAGACTTGTGTGGATTGAAGTTGGCAACCTCTGGGAAAAGCTTTCAGTGGAGGGCCACACATCCAGGATCAGTGGCTGAGAAGGGAGTTATTCTCCACCTCTTCTTTGGGGCCATAGCTAGACCTAAGGTTTATCCCTGGATCGTCCAGGGGTCAAACCTGTTCATCTAGGTGACACACAGGGGATCCAGTGCTCAAGCAGGGGCGAACCCTGGATGATCCCAGGATAAACCTTAGGTATAGCTGTGGCCTGGGTTGGCCTGACAAAGGACTAATGGATTGTTTGTTTCCTCAGGGTCGAGAGGAAGAAATGATTTCTTGGCCTAGATATAGTAGTGGAAGAAACCACCACCTCCTTTCCCTGGGGTAGTTTGCCATGGAATGTTTGCAGCCACCATAGTTACCTTAAGCATTAAGAATCCCTATAAACCTCTGTTAGCTCTTTATATTCCTTCTCATTCTCATCAAGGCTCCCAAGATACATCTAGATATTAAAAATAAACACCATAGCTCTTGTGAGTTAGGCCTCATTTGGAGCCTGCCTGACAGTTGCACGAAGGGGATATTTGGAACTGTCACCAATACCTGAACAATACTTTTGCTGCCTGAGGAGAAGGACAAGATGGTGCAAACTGTACCCCCGCCCCCGCAACTGGACTGGAAGTTTAATCTTACTTCAACAATGACAATGGCTATCAATGGCTACTAGTCCTGGTGGCCATTTGCTTCCTCCAGTATCAGAGGCAATATGCCTATGTATATCAGTCACTGGGGAACATGGGCGGGAGGATACTGTTCCTCTCATGTCTTGTAGGTTTCCCATGGGCAGCTGACTGGCTGCAGTGTGAACAGAATGATGGACTAGATGGACCCAGCGGGGCTCTTCTGGGGTTCTTATGTTCTTGTTGTCATGACAACAAGGTGGGGCCTTCCATCACAACCTGAGATATAGGTAAACTAGGTGAGTGGAATGTTGAAAGGAGAGAGTCATGGAAAGTGGGGAGGAAAACTCTTCCAAAAGACAGTTGGAAAGAGGGTGAGGAGGAAGTAGAGGGAGATAGTATTTTGGGGAAGAGATGGTATTTAAGAAGCATGTGATCAGGAAGCCAAGAGGAGAAGCTGACCTGATCACCAGAGGACAGAACGGCTGTGATGAGCAGGCAAGGGCAGGAGGCCAGTTACATTAAAGACATCTGAGCAACTAAGAGTTGGAGAAGGAACAGCAAAGTCCTCTGTGTGTGCACACATCAACGGGACTTGAGGAACCATAAGAAAGGACAAAAGAGCGATTCCAATGTGAAGTGAATTTGGGAGGGGAAAGTCATTGTTATTTATTGTTACTCATTTGAAATCTTAAGAAACTTTGTTACCATACCCAGGTGTTGTCTGAATCCTTTAATTCCTCATTCAGACCTTTGTTCAAACAAACCCATGGTCCCAGCTGCCACGCTAGCTTAGGAGTTGCAGGACTGGTTATGTAGCATGAGGGCTGGATGCATCCATCAATGTTGGGTTTCTCTCAGTTTCTCATTTCTGTCAGTTGTGAGTTCGGTTTATCTCAAAATTTTAGAATTTTCCCAATCTTAAATTCAGTTTGTCCTGAATTTAAGCAAGTAAAAAAAAGTTTATTTGAACATATGTACATATTTTTGCGTGCATTACTCTTACATGCATTTCTGGATAGAAGTTCTCCTAATAGTCACATGTTTTTGCAAGCAATTTTCCTTGCCACCAGGCATTCTTAACCATTATTTTCACTACCATAACATTGTTGTGTGCATTTTATTCATTTATTTGATTTCTATCTTGCCCGGTAGACAAAAGCAGTCTGGGAGGTTCACGAAAATTAAAACCCAAACTACTACAAGATAAAAGCATAATATTAAAATCTTTCAACACATAAAAATGTAAAGCAATTTCAAATAGCTGAAAACAACAAAATACCAGGACCAGATAAAACAGCTGATGTTGAAGGTCCTAACACAGAAATTGCATTCTCAGAGAGGAATCCACTCAAGAATAGGGAGCAAGGCCTAGAATAAGGGAGGGGAACCTCTGTCCTGCAGGCCTAACCCGGCCAGCGGAAGTTTGGGCTCCTTCTGTGGGCCCCAACCATTCCTCTCCTCAAACCCTGTCCCTCTGCAAGCTCCCCCCCCCCCAAAACTGGAGGCTAAAGGACTCCTGTATGATAATACCCTTGCAGAAATGTTTGCAGAACAGTTCTACTAGCTTAGGGTGACCATATGGAAAGGAGGGCAGGGCTCCTGTATCTTTAATAGTTGCATAGAAAAGGGAATTTCAGTAGGTGTCATTTGTATATATGGAGAACCTGGTGAAAACCCCTCTTCATCACAGCAGTTAAAGCTGCAAAAGCTATACTAGAGTGACCAGATTTAAAAGAGGGCAGGGCTCCTGCAGCTTTAACTGTTGTGATGAAGAGGGAATTTCACCAGGTTCTCCATATATACAAATGACACCTACTGAAATTCCCTTTTCAATGAAACTGTTAAAGATACAGGAGCCCTGTCCTCCTTTCCATATGGTCACCCTATAATAGCTGTTTGCCTTCCACTCACTGTCTTTTGGATCCGATTCACCAATCTCCATGGTCAATGCAGACTTGACATTGACACAAATCGTTGTTGCGTTGTTCTTGTCGTTGTTGAGCAAAGCTTAGAACCCAGCATCCTTTCTGTGACCCGTTAAGCACAATGTGGCATGGAGGGAAGCCTACCAAAAATAATATTCAGCAGCAAGGGTTTTGGGGGAAGAGACAGAAAGCAGAGGAGATAGGGTTACTTGGAACGGTATGAGGAAAAGTAGAAAACTGTGTATGACCCAAGATCAGATCAGGAAGGAATAAAGTTAAGCAAATAGCTTTAAGAGCAATTTGTTTACCGGGAACACAACTAGGGAAAAGAAGTGACCCACCCCCCAGGGGAAACACATGTTGGACAGGATTAATACCCAGGGTGGGTACTTGGCAGAAGGTACTGTTCTCTAAGAGTTCTTTGCTGTTGCGTACTTGATTTCTCTCTCTAACTGCTGGGCCCTTTGGCAAGCAGAGCCAGGCAAAGAAAGAAAAACATCCTTGATTGCCCATTCATCATCTCAAATACTTTGTCCTTTTGAAAACACACACACACACACACACACACACACACACACACACACACACACACACACACACAGAGCCATAGTTCTATGTGCCGTAATTAACTCAATTATGCCAGAGATTCCGGGCATCCCTCCTTGGCTAGGTGCACCCTTGATGAGGCTGTATGCCAGCGGGGCTGGTGTGTTGCATGAAAGGCCACTGGAGGCCCAACTGCATGCATCATCCAGGCTAATGGTTGTTCCTTGATCCTGTCTGCCGAATCGGAGGTGGGGGGAGAAAGAAAGGGGGTGGGAAAGGGTGGGTGGGTGATGCAGCAGACATTCCTTGGGCCAGCTCAACCTCCCAGGGCACACGAAGAGGTAGCCGGAAAGGATGGGAGCCAAAGGAAATACTTGTGGGAAAGGGTAATTCATTTGTCAATAGGATCAGGTTAGCTCCAGCCCTCCCAGTGTGTGGATAACAAGGCACAGAATTGGTTTCTTCGATTCCTCTCCTGCGGAGGCATGTCCAGACAGCCTGTTTTCCCCACATGCTGCTGGCAATTGCACAAGGAAGTGGTGGAACCCATGATTACTCACATGACTGGTCACTCTTTGTTCCTGTTTATCTTGTTAAAACTTAAAAGGGCACAAATGTATTCAGCGCCATTCAGAGAGAGAGAGAGAGAGAGAGAGAGAGAGAGAGAGGCCATGGCTAGACCAGGCCTATATCCTGGGATTGTCCCGGGATCATCCCTGTGTATCCAAATGACACACAGGGGATCCTGGGAGCAGGCAGGGATAACCCCTCCATTTGCCTGGGATAATCCTTAGGTCTAGCTAAGGCCAGAGACAGCCAGGTGACCTATGTGTCATGTTCAGTTTGTGGACCATGCACTCACTGTTGATGGAAAACTTCAAGCCTGTTCAGCTCTTCCTTCTGATGGTCCTTTATCTTTAAACTGGACTTGGACTGGACAGCCCCTCAGAGGATTGTCCCTTGACAGTCCTTCAAATAGTCCTCAGTAAAAGAGGATCCATGGCCACCTGAACTGTGGGTGGGGCACTGTGTGTGATGAAGGAATTCATGGCCATAATGGCTGATAGAGGTGCAGCATTCATTGTTAGACCACACTGGGGGAAGAGGCTTCCTGTTGCAGCGGGAGCGGTCCAGGCAGTGCAGTGCCATTGCTATGACAACAGCGTGACCCTAGCCTTGGAGTTCCAGGATCTCACATGGGACATCCCCATGAGATGCAGAACATGATCAGCTTGCTCCAGTCCATTTAGGGGAAGTGTCCACAAGTCAAGATGGAGTCACCTAAGAATCTGATCCTGGGAGAGAGGAGGACGAGGAGGAGCAGTCTGCATACTCAGATTTCCTTCCCTCACTTGGGTGGGGGTGTCTGGTGTCTCATCTGACACTACCCTGGTCCACTGTGGCAGTCCGCCCATGACAAAAATGATGGGGTGCCACAGACAGGAAGGCCCAAAACAGTTTTCAACGGTGTCAGTAGTTTGCAGGGAAACAGAGAAGGCTGCAGCTACATTTCCCTCATGATGGAGATGAGCCTATCCTTCAGAGGTGAGCTCTTGCGAGGATTTGAGGACCCTTAGAGAGTCCACATGGTTTACTCCACTTTTTTGCAGCAAGGAACCAGAGTGGAATTGAAGGATGAGTCAAGGGCGCTATCGACCCCCCACCCCTCCACATCTGGCAAAAGGAGCTGAGATGCCACCTGTGGCGCCATCTGCTGGCCAGCCCTGTAAACCCAAATCGCCATTTCCTGCTGGGCATAACTGAAACCAACACGCACATCTGGCTATCAGCGGGTTTCCCAGTGTGACAAAACATTTCCTTGAAGGCGCTATCCAAGAACCGTCCAGACAAGCTGCTCCAGCATCTGCTTGGCAGAAATGGCCGTCGTTCCTTGGGCTAACCACCAGAATCCACCGTTCGGTTAGATTTACCTATACGTAGGGCAAGGCAAAGTGTATGCCTTGCTTGACCACTTGGGCAACCTTGTGCCACACCACTGCATGATTCTAAAGTGCCCTCTGGTGCAAATGTCTACAGATGGAAGTATATATGCATGTGGCAAGGTCTCTTTACCCTGTGATCTTCCACTTCTTCTAAGCCTATCTCCACATTTCACACAAGCGGCTTTGAAGAACACCCCCTCTCCCCAAGTATGCCTTTCATTAAGATTTAATCAAGCAGCTGTGTGTGTTTGGAGCACAAACTGATTATCAGAGCCTTTATTGAGGATTAATAGCAATGTAATCGGTGCCTATCTGGATCCGAAAGGCATCCATTACAGAGCTTCAAAACCTCCACCGAGTGGTGTTTCTAATTGGCCCTTCAGAACATGCTGTTGCTTTATTAAACCCTAATTAAATGCACATTGAGTCAACGCAATTCAAAGTGGTTACTATAAGCTACTTGTCATTAATATGCCGCTTAATGTGTTTTTCAGCTTGGCCGCTCCGTTAATTATTATTGGTTTATGTTCCTCGCCTGGCCTTTGTTGTCTTTGCAATTTGGGTTGGCATATATTGTTTTCTTCATGGGTCAAGTGGTGCTTTGAAGAGAGGGAAGGGAACCCCCTCCCCGCCAGCCACTGGTGGTGAGCCAAAATGAAACCAGGGATTTTCTGAGAAGGTACAGGATGTTCCCCGCAACAGAAGCACTTTGGAGTTATATAACTGTAGTACTATAAACGATGTTGTGATATTTATTGGATGTACGTCTGCACTACTTCAGTTATTCATTCCGTTTATGAGTCGTCCTATAGCTGAAGCTCTCGGGATAACATACGTCATAAAACAAATGCAATTAAACTACACTTTAGAAGATTTTTTAAAGGAGAAACAATGATTTAAAGTAGTTTCAAAAAGAGACATAAATAGCAAAGCAGCTCAAACTTGGGAAAGTAGGGCAGGAAGAAATGAATTAAAGGAGAAAACCACACACACACACACACCACGAAAGTTCTGAGATTTCCGGAAAAAGCCCCCAGTTCAGGGAAAATCCGGGAAGCTCAAAATTTCCCTGCGACGGCCCACCCTACCTCAGAGTACCACCAGCATGATTCAAACTGCAAATTTTGACACCTTTAAAAGCACCCTGCTACTTATCAGGGTGGTGAATATCTGATGCAGATCTTTTTCAAAGGGATGCAGAGACTGGGTTGCCTTGGGGGGAGATTCAGGAAATTACAGATGTCAGCCGAAATTCTGCCCTCCTGGGTGAATTGATCGAAAGCACGATTACTGCCTCAATTGTGTAATATACAGAGCGACAAGTCTTCCCGAGGAAGCAGCAGCGTGGCATTGATGAAGATAAGTCTTGGGTCATTAAGCTTTCAAGACGCGCCGCTCCAGACTGGCAGATGTAATGAAATGAAATCTGGTACTAATATTCCCAGACGGGGAGCATTTTATCCCATTTGTTATTTCTGCTGTACTTCCTGGGTCTACTTTCATGCCTTTGTCCCTCTGCCAAAGATGGCGAATGGAGAGGTTGTCATTGATCTAGCCCCCCTACTCAGGGGTAGAGGAGGTCCTGAAGGGGAAAAAACCAGAGGCAACTCCAGAAAAACTTCACTTTGGAGGAAGTGAAGGGAAGAAGAAATAATTAGGGAATGATGTATTTCAGGAGCAGAATGGCTTAATGTAGCCTTCCCCAACTTTGTGCCCTCAGATGTTTTGGACTTCAATTCCCAGAAGCCATAACCAGCATGGCCAATGGTCATGGCAGTTGTAGTCCAATATTTCTGAGGACACAAGGTTGAGGAAGACCATTGCCCGCTGAAGATCTTTTTATTTTCTCAGTATTTTAACACCCATTTTAACGTAAATTTAAACTTTGCTGTTTTAATTCCATATTTTAATCTATATCAATTTCTGTGGTGTGGTTTTATCCTGGTTGTGCTTTTTATATTGTATTTTGTATTTGTGTTTTTAGACTGTTGGTTGTTTTATTATGCTTTTAATGTTTTTAATTTTTGTGAACCTCCCAGAGAGCTTCGGCTATTGGGCGGTATAAAAATGTAATAAAATAAATAAATAAATAAATAATTAGGGGAGTGAGGGTATTGCTGTACTCCTGAAATATACTGTGAGCAAAATCTGGGGAGCAAATGGGGAAGTGAGAAATATTTAGGTGGGGGAAAGGGCTTGATACCCTATGAAGTCAAGAACATCAGAACATCACCTAGTCCAGCACTCTGTTCACAAAGTGGCCAACCAGCTATTGACCACAAACCCACAAGCAGGACATGGGTGCAATAGCACCCTCCTGCCCATGTTCCCCAGCAAATAGTGTATATAGGCTTACTGCCTCTGATACTGGAAGTCATCCTTGGGTAAATGTTCCTCAACCACTAGGGTTCCTTTGTCCCTATAAACAGGGCTAATTGGTTATTTCCCCCCTAATTTAGGAAGCAACCATGTCACCCTAGACAGCTGAGGGGCCATAGGATGCCGTGAAACTCCTCCTCTGAGGCAGGAGATGGAACTTCTACCTGGGAAGAGGAGATTCAACTGTGGGTGTCCCCCTCTCCAAGCCTCACCCAGCCGTCATGGAAAACTCACTCCAGTGAGTGAGCACTGGTGAATCATTGCTGAAAACTTGAGGAAGGATTTTCTAAAATGCACACATAAATCTCCCTCGTTTTTTACAGGGTTGAATCCTCTATCTGAAGGCCTGCCAGAGGACGGATCCTCTACTTTGAAGGCATCCTCTGTTTGAAAGGCTCTTCAGCCCAAACTTGGTTTAAAGATAAGAAAACCCCCTCCCCCCGGGAAGGAAGAGCTGGCCTTGAATTTGCTCATGAACAACATCTGGCAGCAGAATGACCCATGCACAAGCTTACCTGGTCACAGATCTCCACGCTGGGGTGAGATGAACTGATTTCTCCTCAAATCATAATATTTATTTCTACCTTTGCATAAATATATATAAATTCTCATATGTAAATCTTATGCAAATTGGTGTCCTCTTTTCTCCTCTGTTTTTGGTGGTGCATGTCCTCTTCACAAGTAGCAACCATAGCTTCTTCTCCTTTCCCCTGGTGAGTCTTCCCCCAACTGCTTCCCTCCTCTTCCCACTGACTCTCCCATTGGGTTTCTTCTTCCTCTTTCTCCCTCTGATGGGTAGCAGCACTGTGATTTGTCTGTGATCTGTCCCCTTGTTGTGGTGCTGGTCATTAAAATGGCAGGTTGCTTGTCAAAAATGTGCAGGTGGTGGGTGGCAGCCATACCAGCTTCACCGGTGGACCCTGCCAGGGTGATGGGACCCCAACACCTGTCTGTAGAAGGTGGACGTGGATGCAGGTCCTCATGAGAAACCTTCAACTGGCTGCACACCACAGTTTAAACTAAGGCCTTAGCTAGACCTAAGGTTTATTCCGGGATCGTCCCAGGGTTGCCCCTGCCTGCTCCCGGGATCCCCTGTGTGTCATTTACAAGAACAGGGATGACCCCAGGATGATCCTGGGATAAACCTTAGGTCTAGCTAAGGCCTAAGTTGAACTCAAAGAACTTCAAAGAAACACGAATACCCCTCAATTGGAGAAAAGTGTTCTTGTTGGTAGACTGGCTTTCATTGACCATGAATTTCTATACTTTCCCAGTCAGCTTCCATCCCATTTCTGTCTGGTTGCTAGGGCGATTGTGTATGATCGCTATAATAAGCAAGGGTGGGCATGCTAATGCAGATGGAATAACAGCCCAGCGTGAACTTTCACCTCAAAGTTGAACTGGGCCCAAATCAAACTCCTTTAATATTTGAGAACGTTTGGTTCTGTATTTTTTTTACCCTTATTATTTTTAGGTTTTGCAGCCTTTGCAGGTCCCTGATTCCTGCTGAGATGCCAAAATACACCAGCACAGGCTGAGCCTTGCAGCGTTTCTACGAATGCCCTTCAATCGGAAACGGTGGGAAAAGGGGACGCTCCTGAGATTTCCAACGCTGTTTAGCCCAGATGAAAGAAGAATCTGGATGTTTAAGCATAGGGAGGAATCAGTGCTGTTCATTAATGTTCTTCTTATTCCTAGTTTGTTTTCTTTTTAAATTAGTATTAGTATTATTAGTACTTGCAGTATCATTAGTACTTATATCCCACCTTTTCCCCTCTTGCAAGGAACCCAAGGTGACTTACACGGTCCCCCTCCCCCTCCCCATTTTATCCTCACAACAACCCTATGAGGTAGGTTAGGTTTAGAATCAATGTAAAAGTTGAAAAACGGCAATACAAAAATTAAAATAATAGCCAAATAGAAGCCAGCATCAGTGCAAACATTTAAAATACAATACCAGATATAAAACAAACTGAAATACTGAAATGCTTGGGAGAATTTTTTTTTAAAAAGCCTTCATGAGCACAATGTAGGTGCTGGGTGAACTTCTCTGAGAAGCTCATTCTACAACTGGGTGCCACAGCAGAAAAGGCCCTCTTCTTAGTAGCCATCCACCTCACTTCCTTTGGCAGGGACTCCTACAGAAGGATTGATGAAGCTGATCTTAGGGTACAGGCAGGTTTATATAGGAGGAGACGATCCCCCGAGACATTTAGGGCTTTGAACGTTACTACCAGAATTTGGGATCTGGCCTGGACATGGTCCGGCAGCCAGTGCACATGGAAAAGTACTGGCATCCTATGATCACGTTGCCCAGTCCATGAGACATTTAAAGCTGGGGAAAATATAAAGTCTTTCCCAACAGCTGAGAGGGCAGCTAATTAGGTGCCAGTTGAGTTCCCTGGGGAAGGCAGTTGCCTAGATGGAGTGCCACCAGAAGGCCCTTTTTGTTGCAATTTGGTGGGGGCAGCTGAGGCAGGGACTTTGAAGCAGATTGCAGCATATGGACAGGTTGGTATGGAGGAAGATGTCCCTACAGGTACGTCGATGTCATATCACATATGGCTTTCAAGGTAAGAACCAGTACTCTGTAAGCAAACCCTCTAACTCCCAGATGAAGTAATGAAGTTGCAAAGGTAAAAATGGGCCATCAGACGGGGGGGAAACATTTCTAAATGTTGGAGAACAGCTATAGGGAAAAAAATCTTTTCAGAAGTCACAGGCAGAAAGAACCCCCCCGTTTCCAAAGAAAACCCGGCCAACGTATGAAGGATATTGCAAGATTTCTCGGTTCAGTTAAAGTGAAGCTAATACACAGAGCCGCTCGGGTGCCATCAGAACCTTGACACACAGGAAATTACGTCTCAGGGCAATCACACAACTGCCCTTCAACTTACGGTCTCTGGATTCTTAACACCCGCAAGTGTCTGTTCATCAACTCTTGTGGGTGGGCTAATTTTCGCAGGAGAGAAGGCAGGTGTGGGTGAGGGTATGTAAGCTCTGGATTGTTCTGACCTGAACTATGATCTCATCTCCTGACATGCTCTTTATGGCTACGAAGCAAAATAGATGACAGCAGAGCTGTTCCTCTTTTCCTCATCGGTGAAAAAGTACAGGCCAGCTTATAATTTTTCCCTTTCCCCCCACCTACCCCCTAGATCCCATTTATTTTTATTACCTGGGTCTGACCGATTCACTTATCAATCTGGGCATGCAAAACATGAGACCAACCAGCACTAAGTGAGTTTTGGTGGCCAACTACGAATCGCCAAAAAAGAGGAAATGCATCACAAAAAAGAGGCGAGAGAGAGAGAGAGAGAAAGAAAGGAGAGAGAGAGAAAGAGAGAGAGAGAGAGAGAGAGAAAGGACCCCCGATTTACATAAAATGTGTATAGAAATACAGTACATCTCATCACAGTGCAGAAGATGTGTGCCTTGCCTTGCTCAGTCTGCTGTTCAGGTGCTGACTTGTTGGAAAACTTCAAGGCCCTTCAGCAATTCCTTTTGATGGTTCTTTATCTTTAAACCGGACTTGGACAGGACAGCCCATCAAATAGGGGATGCTTTCAAAACAGAGAACAGTCCTCTGGTAGGTCTTCAAATAGAGGACTGTCCTTTGTAAAAGGAGACACATGGCCACCCTAAACTGGCTTGATATTTGCACATAGTTGATTGCCCAGTTCTACATTCCTCTGTATGCTGGAGTTACATCAGGTTGGCTCACGAGGCAGGGCCTTTTTGGTTGCAACTCCCACACTTTGGAATGCCCTCCCTCAGCAGGCCCATTGGTCTCCCCCTCTGCTCACCTTTGGGCAGGCTGCAATGGGTTTTCTGTTTCAATGAGCTTTTAGGCTTAATTCTGACTGACCTTCCGGTATTTATTAATTTATGTTGGCTGGTGAATTGTTGGTCATTTTATGCGCTTCTCTGTTTTGTTTTTTTCATTTGCGTTTTTAGCTATTCTCAGTTTTATGATTGTTTTTATTGTCATTTTTGTGGTGTTAGATGCCTTGGAGGACTAGTAGCCTGAAAGGCAGAGAAGATCTCTCTCTCTCTCTCTCTCTCTCTCTCTCTCTGTGTGTGTGTGTGTGTGGAGAGCTGCTCCTGTTCCAGATTCCAGCCACCCTTCTCTAGAATACTCCATTCTATGTTCATGGTTTTCCACTCTCCAACCCAACGGAGAGTATTCCATGGACACTGAACATGCTCACTCCTCATTGAGCTATTTTGGAGTCATAGAATCATAGAATCATAGAATAGCAGAGTTGGAAGGGGCCTACAAGGCCATCAAGTCCAACCCCCTGCTCAATGCAGGAATCCACCCTAAAGCATCCCTGACAGATGCTTGTCCAGCTGCCTCTTGAAGGCCTCTAGTGTGGGAGGCCTTCAAGAGGCCTCTTTCAGTGTCTCCCCCCACCCACAAGAAGTTTTGTATTTTTGCAACCCCCTTAAGGTTCCAAACATGGTACCATTTTGGCTACATAAAGATCCACATTCCAAGAAAGATCTCACTCTTAGTATATAGGACTTATTATCTAGTCCTGAAGTTAGGAGATATGAGGCAGCGTGAAGCTGTTGACTCAGGCAGCAGATGCTGTATGCTGTGGAGAGGGCATCAACAGCCGCCCCTGGCCATTACGTTCTGTAGGAGGACAGAACTCTGTGTCCCAGTGCAGTGGAGGACACTGTCCCATCACCAATGTCCAAATAAGATTCAGCTATTGTTCTGATCAGCTTCTCTAGCTGGTATGGACAGGCACCATCTTGTCCTGGAATTCAGGCAGCCAAATCTCTTGGACTAGCCCTGTACAAAGTTGCTTTCACCTGCACAGGATCAAGACCACCGGTCTGGAGAGACTTCACAGCCTCCTCCCCTCTCCAGTCCTGCAAGTCAGGACAAAGGCTGGGTTTACACAACACACTAACCCACCATGGGTTATTGTGTTGTCTGAATGCAGTGTGTTTTCCTCAGGGTGGGTTATCATGCTGTTTGAATGCAATGCCTTTTTGACAGGGTGGCTTGTTAACCATACATTTTTCCTCAAACAAGCCACCCTACTTGAGAAGCCATGGGTTGTTGTTGGATTTTTCAGGGCAGTTAGCAAGCCATCCTGCAGAAAACGTCCTGGGTTCAGACATGATAAGCCACCCCATGGAAAAAAGCACAGCATTCAGACAACACGACAACCCACGGTTCAACAACAACCCACACTGGATGCGTTAGTGTGTTGTGTGAACCCAGTCAAAGCCATGCAATCCTTGAGTTTCTGGGCTGTTGGCTGCAGATGACGCTCTCACAGCAGATTGTTCCCATGGGGTTCCTCGGGCAGCTTCACAAAGTGTGAGCCATCCCATGGGACCGAGATGACATTTTTATTGGGCATCTCTATCCAGTCGGCCATGAAAAAGAAAACTGGCTTCTTTAAACCAAACCACAAGTTTGAGATGGCGATGAGAAACCAATACTGCTCCTTTCTTGTTTTTTTCTTTTTTTGCAGCAATTATGGAGGAGGAGGAGGAAGAGGAGGAGGAGGAGGAGGAGGAGGAGGAGGAGGAGATTGGAGCTGTTCAAATACTTGGAGACCTGCTGCTTGCTGATGTCTCCAAATCACATAAAGTTTATCGCAATCCCCCGGCCTTACTCAAGCCTTGTGCTGTCAGCAAGTCTTTCTTTACTCTGTCCAGACATTTTCTCGCAGCTGTGGAATCCCAGAAGACGTGCCTGTTTCCACTATATCCCATCCTCGTTGGGACTAGGAATATCTATATTTTCCTGGCTGCCTTGCTTTCCAGGTCTGCAACAGATCTTCCCATGCTGCCTGCCGCTTAGCATGTGGTCAGCGTGATGGGGAATTGCACATGTCTTCCTTCGAAAGCCATGAACAAGCAGCATTCTCTCTTAAGATACCTGGGCCCATTGAATTCAATGAAATGGACTCACGATAAAGGTACATAGGAGGATCTCTGCTGGATCAGGCCAAAGGTCCATCTAGTCCAGCATTCTGTTCACATAGTGGCTGACCAGCTGGTGACCAGGAACTCACAAGAAGGACATGAGTGGAACAGTAAACTCCTACTCGTATTCCCCAGCAATTGACACCTCTGATATTGGAGGTAGCACATAGCTATGAGCACTAGTAGCCATTGATAGCCTTCTCCTCCAGGAATTTAACTAGCCCCCTTTTAAAGCCATTCAAATTGGTGGGCATCGCCACACCTCGTGGTAGTGAAGTCCATAGTTTAACTCTGCACTGTGTGAAGAAGTCCTTCCTTTTATCTGTCCTGAATCTCCCACCCATCAGCTTCATGGGATGACCCCATTGGGTTCTAATATGATGAGAGAGGGAGCAAATGGTCAATTTCCCTCACTCCATACATAACTGTCTCCCTATCCCCATTCTCCACACTATGCATAAGTTTGTACGTCTCTAGTGAGAGGTGAGTAAAGGTGAGAAAATAGCCACCTGCTGAGTGCAGGGGCAAGCCACCCTTTTCTTGAATTAGCTTTTGGGGACAGGTACCTTCCCTCAAATCATCTTATTTGCAAAATGTGCGCTGGCTGCACTTTTAAAAACAAGTGTAGGGCTAGAGCATCTCCCCTACGAGGGAAGGTTACATCAGCTGAGATTGTTTAGCTTGGAAAAGAGGAGGCTAAGGGGAGACATGATAGAGGTGGACAAAATAGAGGTATGGAAAATGTGGATAGGGAGACATTTTTTCTCCCTCTCTCAAAACACTAGAACCTGGGGACATCTCATGAAACTGATTGGTGGGAGATCCAGGACAAATAAAAGGAAGTACTTCTTCACATAGCGCATAGTTAAATTATGGAACTCACTACCACAAGATGTAGTGATGGCCACTAATCTGGATAGCTTCAAAAGGGGGTTGGATAAATTCCTGGAGTCAAAGGCTATCCATGGCTACTAGCCCTGATGGTTGTGTGCTATCTCCAGTATTCGAGGCAGTAAGCCTGTGTGCAACAGTTGCTGGGGAACATGGGTGGGAGGGTGCTGTTGCACCATGTCCTGCTTGTTCATCCCTGGATGATGGCTGGTTGGCTGCTGTGTGAACAGAGTGCTGGACTAGATGGACCCTTGGTCTGATCCAGCATGGCCCTTCTGATGTTCTAAGATTAAACACAAAACTAAACCAAACCGATCTGGTGTCGTTTGTCTTGAGGCGGTGCACACCACGGATGACCGTAGCTCGCTTGCTTCCCTCACTGTTCCCGAGAAAGGGATTCTCCCCTCCCCACCCCCCAGAATTAAATAACACAGAAGTGTCCGAAATATGGTGCGGGGAATGTTCCCACTATTTGCACATCTGTAGTTAATTTTGGAGATGCGCTGAATCGCTTTTTAAAGGAAGGATAAACATTGGCATTGAAAGTGTAAATAGAGTTACCAGACAGGGCTTACGTTCAAAGGAACTCGACTCTGCAGTATTCGCTGGGTAGGTTTTAATGGGCTGCCTGGATAAATGGCTGACGATAAAGGGAGATCTTTACTGATTAACTCAGTGTCATTTCTCTCCTCCCCTTTGCTAACTCTTACTTTTTGTGTGATCTCTGGACTTAAAAAGACACCATCCAGCCCCATGGAGTAGTATTATGAATGGTTTCTCTTCTACAACACGCGGCACACTTCATCGCTCTGCAATCCAACCTGTGGCCAATGTGTGACCTGGTTTCGGGCCTAGGAGTGTTAAGTGCCATCCTGAATGTGGTGGTCTTCTTTGGTCAGATGAAGGCTGTGGAGCAAGATGTAGAGCCGCGTAGAAACAAATGGGGGTAGCAGGTGGTATAGGCTGAAACTAGAGATACACATTTGAGTCAGGCAGGGGGAGTTCTACAGCAGGGGCGTTGAACCGCATTCAGCCTGAGAAGTAAATTCCATTTCAGAGAAGCTCTTGGAGACCACATTCCAGTAGTGGGTGTGGCAAAGGCAAAGGGGGGCGGAGCAAAAACATACCAGCATATTTTTGCTTAAAGCTCCTCTTCCCACTAACTAAGCCTTAGGAGACACGGGGGTAATCTACACTATCGTACCTATAATAGTACATAGGGCTTTGATTGCATCACTGGTCACATGACTCATTAGTTATAATGTTTTATAGGTGAATTATGTTCCGTTTTACCTTACCGTTATAACCCTTCTGCACCGTTGTTAGCTTTCAATGTGCAGTCTTCTATCGTTGTATTCCCTGTCGCATTGTAAATGCAATGGCACGTGATCCTCCACTCTCCTTCCTGTTTGGGACAACTTCCTGGTTGGGACAGCTTCCTCTGTGTGCCATCATTCAACCAAAATCACCAAAAATGGAAGTGGGAGGATCATAGAAGAGACGGAATCAAGGATCAGGCAACGGGGCAACAAAACAGTGTGTTCCGGAATAACGTTACAGGAAAAGGTAAGTAACATTAGTGAGCTCAGTTAAAAATAGAAACGTTAGAATTAATAATGGAACAATGGCTAACCATAACGTTTAACCTATTGTGTAGATTCCCCCCATGGTTCAACCTTTCAGAATGGGGGGAAAATGGCACAAACGCCAGGGAACTATGAAATGATTCGTGGTTGGGGGAAAGATGTGAAGGCCAAGGGAAGGAGGCGTGGCCTTCTGGAGACATTTGAAGGTCCACATTGGCACTGCCAGAGGGTTGGATATGCCTAAAGTTATTTATTTATTTAAAGCATTTTTATAGCCTCATCATTTCTGACATCAAGGCGCTTTACAATAGCATATAAAACAATTCCAGTAAAACTCTCAACCCACATTAAGACAATTCCATTAAAACCCTCACCCTCAAACCATTAAAAGCCCTCAACCCCAATTTAAACCACCCCCTGCCCAAACTCTTGTGAAAATAAAAATGCCTTACAAAGGCGTTTGGAGCAATTGAGAGTGGGATTGAGAGCAATTGAGCCCTGTCTAATCTCCAGAGGCACATTATTCCATAACTGGGGGCCAGCCACTGAAAAAGCCCTGGCCCCGGCACATTCCAATTTGTAGCAGGGGTGAGACACAGTAGAAAGGTGAGACACAGGAGAAAGGTGAGTGCTCAGGTATCCAGGACCCAAGCAATGCATCCCAAGTTATCCAGGACCCAAGTTATGCACCCCTGTTCTATTCACACAGCAAGAGAAAAGGGATCAAGTCAGCCACATACAGGTTTTGCATAAATATGGGCGAATCTGTCAATTTTGATTTCTCTCACTTTCTCATTTTTCCGATATTAAGTTTGGTTCATACCAAATGTGGAGATTTTTTAATTTTTTTTTTTGAGATTTGCATGAAAATCTATGTGTTTTGGTGTGCGCTTTCCCTAGATTTTGGGTACAGCATTTTGCCTAATAGTCACCGTTTTTGCAAAACATTTTTGTAACACAATGCATTTTTAAACCTTGTTTTTGCCAATATGCACATCTTTGTGTGCACTCACCCCTAATGTGCACATTTTTATACACATTTTCTGATGGGGGAACTCCATGGCGAAATTCAGCAAAGTGCGAATTTCAAGGGACGACTGAGTCTGAAATTTCAAAGGACAAATGCTCACATCCCATAATGCAATAGATTGAGGACATAACAACAACATCAATATTTGAATGGGTATTATGTAGGCGTGACTTGTGAGTGGATAAATACATGGCTATATGGTCTGCTTTTCTTGAAACCTCTGCATAACTCTCTCCCCCTTTTTTATTTTTTAAATAAATGATGTATGATGGAAATTGATGATATTCCTTTATATGTAATGTTTCTTTGTTTTTCTTTTTCATTATGTATTTTTGTTTGTTCTGTTTTGTTAATAGGTGCTGGTTTTGACCTATAAAGCCTTACACGGCTTGGAACCACAATACTTGATGGAATGCCTCTCCTGACATGAACCTATCCTCTTACTATGCTCTACATCTAAGGCCCTCCTCCAAGTGCCTACTCCGAGGGCAGCTCGAGGATGGCAACAAGGGAGAGGGCCTTTTCGGTGGTGGCTCCCCAATTATGGAATGATCACCCCGACGAGGCTCGCCTGGCGCCAATATTGTTACCTTTCGGCGCCAGGTTAAGACGCTTCTCTTCTCCCAGGCATTTAACAGCATTTAACAACATATGCTGAGTTTGTTTGTTTTTAACGGACCCCGGAATAGCTGTTTTTATAAGGATACTGTTGTTTTTATGCTTTTTATGTTTTTAAACTTTGTATATTTGTTTTTAATGTTTACTGCTTTAAAGTTTTGTAAACCGCCCAGAGAGCTTTGGCTATGGGGCGTTATATAAATGCAATAAATAAATGAATAAATAAATAAATATTAATATTCACAATAAAAAAGGGGGAAAAGGACCACTGAGTTTTGAGTTTGAGTTCAAAGTGAGGAATTAGGGAACTCCACGTTAAATGCTTCCGGGCAAACAATTTGTTCTGAAAACCTTCAGAGCAGCAGAAGGCAGAAGTTGAACATCACTTAGGCCATAGCTAGACCTAAGGTTTATCCCTGGATCGTCCAGGGGTCAAACCTGTTCATCTAGGAGACACACAGGGGATCCAGTGCTCAGGCAGGGGCGAACCCTGGATGATCCCAGGATAAACCTTAGGTCTAGCTGTGGCCTAAGATAGCACTTGATGCAAGCTGGTTTGGGTACTCAATGGAAGTCCAGTGAGCTGAAAATGGCAACGGGCATCTCTAATGGATAGCAATCTAAAATGGAAGTGAGGTGACCCAAACTTCAAGGTAGAGTTTGGAAAATCTTGAGCCTTGCTGATCCTCCCATCCTGTCTAAGAAGACTGCACGAATCATACCCTCCTAAGTTCACCTATGGAGGGTTCCTCCCCTGTCCATTGGAGTTCGTTCCAGCGCTGCCTCCCAGAAACTGGGTGATATCATTAAGAAGGTCATGTGGAAGTTGCCCTAGCAACCCTGCACATTAGGAAGTGCTGGTCTGGGTACTACTTGTGTAAACTATTATGAGAAAGGTCAGAGGTTAAATGCAGCGCATGTGTGGCATTAATTAATAGGATTTCAAGGTCTCCCAGGGAGTGTCTCTCCAAACCATTTTACGGCAGGGGCTGTATTTTAACCCCTTGGATGCTGTTTGTTTAGGAGGCTGCGGAGGTGTTACCATCCGATCCCCGAATGATTAGTAAGCTCGGTTCAGGACGTGCAGATGTCAGGAGGTCAAACGGAATGCCAAAGATTTCCCCCCCGGGGAGCACGGCCAGCGGCTTTAATGAACTGGAGCCCAGTGAGACCCACAGGCTGCGTTAGCTACCATCCGGACTGGGCTCCCCTCGTCCCCTCCCCTCCCAATATTTCTCAGGTGAAAATAGCAACATTCCTGTGGGCTTGTAATGTCTGCATTTTCATACCATAGATCACTGCTGGAGGCCAGATTTGCCCAAACTTCTGAAGCAGGTGGGCAAGAGCCCAAACAATATGTTAAGTTAGTTACTATTATTCTTTATTTTTTAAGAGTGCTTAAACTGCCCACTTTTATTTAGAAATGAAAAAAAGTGGGCGTGGGGGTGTCTGATCTAGAACATGCTCCTAATCTGAATCAGGGTGCCTTGTCAGTTTCCTGTTGGAGAGCTCTTTTAGAATTCTGACTGGTTCTGACTAAAACCTGGAGCGGATTCACTGCCCCACTGACATCGGAGCCACTAGCACTCCACTGGCAGCTTCCTATATTCCCAGCAATGTTTATTATCTGTATAGGTAGTTATAGATAGGTAGGATGGAAATGAAGTGCTACACTGGGATTTTGTGCTCCAAACCCAGAGACTTCAGGCCTAATCTACACCAAGCAGGGTATTGCACTATGAAAGCAGTATGATTATAGGGTGTCCACATGAAAAGGAGGACAGGGCTGCTGTATCTTTAACAGTTGTATTGAAAAGGGAATTTCAGCAGGTGTCATTTGTATATATGGAGAAGGAAGGAAAGGAACCTCTCGTGCAAGCACTGAGTCATTACTGATTCTTGGAGGGACACCAGCTTTCGCTGACATTTTCTTGGCAGGCCTTATAGCGGGGTGGTTTGCCGTTGCCTTCCCCGGCCGTTATTACCTTTCCCCCAGCTAACTGGGTACTCATTTTACCGACCTCGGGAGGATGGAAGGCTGAGTCGACCCGAGCTGGCTGCCTGAAACCAGCTTCCGCTGGGATCGAACAGGCCGTGGGGAGAGTTTCAGCTGCAGAAACTGCTGCTTTACCGCTCTGCGCCACACGAGGCTTCATATATGGAGAACCTGGTGAAATTCCCTCTTCATCACACCAGTTAAAGCTACAGGAGCCCTGCTCTCTTTTAAATCCGGTCACTCTAGTATAGCTCCTGCAGCTTTAACTGCTGTGATGAAGAGGGAATTTCACCAGGTTCTCCATATATACAAATGATACCTGCTGAAATTCCCTTTTCTATGCAACTATTAAAGATACAGGAGCCCTGTCCTCCTTTTCATATGGTCACCCTAAACTAGTAGAAGTGTTCTGAAAACATTTCTGCAAGGGTGTTATTATCATACAGGTGTCCTTTAGCTAGAGTGACCATATGAAAAGGAGGACAGGGCTCCTGTATCTTTAACAGTTGCATAGAAAAGGGAATTTCAGCAGGTGTCATTTGTGTATATGGAGAACCTGGTGAAATTCCCTCTTTATCACAACAGTTAAAGTTACAGAGCTGTAACTCGAATGGCAACAGCCATTTGGCAATTTCACATTTGTTATGTTGACATAGGGAATTGTTTGCCTCTTTTTGTGTATCTCATCCAACAATGTTAATGAAGATGTTCTGGGGCTGAATTTGAAGAGTACAGTCCAAACTGAGCTGCTTATTAGAGATGCTCTCCCTCACTTGGCCAGTCTCAGCTTGAAGCTGGAAAATGTGCTAGCCAAGTCAGGCCATTGGGAGCTGGGTGTCAGGCCAGAAGTCTAGAATGAGAGAGACAAAACTTCAGCTTCGCTTGCAATTAAAATGCATGCTTCATATGTAAAACCTGATCTGCCGGGTCCGTATCTACTGATTTCTCTCCTTTCCACTTTCCAATCCATTTAAAAACACAAACACACACACACAAGTGGAAATAAATCCATATGGAATTCTTGCATTTTTTTAAAGCACATTTTTGTGCACATATTTCAGATTGTATGCATTTTTGTTACACATCCACCCGTTGACTACAGCATGTTGGTGAGCATTTTTAAAAATGTATGCTTTGTTCCTTGTACACTTTTCAAATGTCAGAATCATGGGATGCGGCTTTTTCTGGTCCATGGAACACATCACAAGCCTGGATTTCTGAACAGATTTCTGAATGCAAGATGCATCTGGTGCACATCTGTTCCCAGATGAAATCCGTAAAAAATTAAACTCCGAAGGAACGGATTCCTCCCATATCCTTAATAAGACCTTTCCCTTGTATTCCACAATAATCCCAAATAACCACATCCCTAGTTCCAGACAACTCACTAATACGTTAGCACATTGTTGCACATGGATGTAAACATGCATCTGTGTGTATGTGAAATCAACTGACATGGAATGACCAGGGCCTTGCAGTTTTAGATGTTTACTCTGACATTGGCTTTTACTCTGTTTCTTTCTTTGGTTTTGTTCTGTTTTACCCTTTTGAAGCAGCGCTGGGCAACTTGTGGCTTTTCAGATTTTTGGCCTACAACTCCCATAAGCCCTCACCATTGGCTATGCTGACTGGGGATGATGGGAGTTGTAGGCCAAACATCTGAAAGGCCACCAATTGCCTTCTCCATGGTTTTACATGATATTTTAATTTTTGTGAACTGCCCAGAGTGGTTGGGCAGTTGGGCAGTACGGAAATACAGCAAGCAAAGAAATAATAATAATAATAATATATATATATATAAAACACCATGGGGATTATACAGTGGAGTGCAAACTGTGCTAGATGCAGTGGGAAAATTAGCTCAAAAACACCGACAAAGCTTTAACTTTGAGGCGTCTAAATTTTATTTTACCACAAATATTTAAAGAAAGAGGAGATTGGTTAGTCCATCGGCTCTTGCGCTGGGCTGGCAGATTATTCCCTTATGATTTCTAATTAGCAAAGAATACAGCAAGAAAAGGTGGAGGCGGAGAGTTCTGGTTTGACAAATAGGAAGATCAAGGGTGCTCGGGTAATGGTGGGACTGTTTGGTTTGGGAGGCCCACGCACAATGGGACAACTCAAGTTTCAGTGCTAAGAGTTGGCAATGCAAGACGTGAAATGGACAGATTCAGAGCAAGACGAGAAGAGAGAGAGAGAGAGAAATAAAGTCAGAGCTGATCATAGAATCATAGAATCATAGAATAGAAGAGTTGGAAGGGGCCTACAAGGCCATCGAGTCCAACCCCCTGCTCAATGCAGGAATCCACCCTAAAGCATCCCTGACAGACGGCTGTCCAGCTGCCTCTTGGATGCCTCTAGTGTGGGAGAGCCCACAACCTCCCTAGGTAACTGATTCCACCGTCGCACTGCTCTAACAGTCAGGAAGTTTTTCCTGATGTCCAGCCGGAATCTGGCTTCCTTTAACTTGAGCCCGTTATTCCGTGTCCTGCACTCTGGGAGGATCGAGAAGAGATCCTGGCCCTCCTCTGTGTGACAACCTTTTAAGTATTTGAAGAGTGCTATCATGTCTCCCCTCAATCTTCTCTTCTCCAGGCTAAACATGCCCAGTTCTTTCAGTCTCTCTTCATAGGGCTTTGTTTCTAGACCCCTGATCATATAATTACCAGTTTCGGAAGAAGGAGAAAGCAAGGGGCGTTGCTTCTTCACAACCACATAGACATCCAGAGAGGGGCAAATGGTTTCTTCATTTCCCTAGGCTTCTGAAAACTGTGATAGTGACTTGCCACTTACGAATCACTGAAAAAGAGGAAAACATGTCACAGAAAAGAAGGCCCAAAGGAGAAACACAATTCGCATACAATTTGCATATGCTTATATTTATGGTTGTAAACCAACCAGGTGATGGGTGAGTTGTGGTCCGACACATCTGGAGGGCACCGGTTTGGGGATGGTTGCTCCAGGCTGCCGAGCAACACAATGGCTTATTCTTCTGCACGGGCCGATTATGTTCCAGGCGTATAGAATTGAGCAAGTCGTTGGACTGGCTGGTTGAAATATGGAACGCAGCTTCCAAAATCTCTCCGTGCTCCCAGGTGGGCCATTTCAGTGGACGTGCTCTGTTTAGGGCTCACGCTGGCCTGCACTCATTGCATCAAAACAGTCATAATGCTTCTGCCTTGTACGGCCCACCTTCAACCCCCGACTATGAACCTACTTTCTCAGCTCTTTGGGGGCTGCCTCACCGCCCCCAGCAGCTGAATGTAAAGCAAGACTCCTCTTGGGGGTTGACCCCAACCATGTGAACCCACTCCTGCTTTGTTTTGGTTATATATTCATTTCCTCTCTCTCTCGGGTTTGTATCTGACATGACTTTTACCTCTGTATTTCAGCTCAGATTTTTCCCCAATGGCGTTCCTTTCGTCTTTCCCTCGCTGTCTGTCCCCTTTTTGCCTCTCCTGCCAGTTATCCTAGCTCTGACTCAGTGGAGACCGGCAGCTGAGGTTTTGATGGGGCTGTGAATTCTTCTGCTGCCCCTTACGCCTGGAACGCTCTTCCAGAACATTTGAGAACTACAAGTTCAATCGCAGCTTTTAAAGCTCAACTAAAAACTTTTCTTTTTCCTAAAGCTTTTAAAACTTGATGTTGTGCAGACTTTATACTGCTAGTTTTACCCTACCCTGTGCCTGTTTGCATTCTCTTCCCCTCCTTATTGTTTTACTAGGATTTTATTAGATTGTAAGCCTATGCGGCAGAGTCTTGCTATTTACTGTTTTACTCTGTACAGCACCATGTACATTGATGGTGCTATATAAATAAATAATAATAATAATAATAATAATAATAATAATAATAATAATTCTGGGTTTCAGCCAGAGCCAGCCAGAACTCAGTGGAGGCTGGTGTCTCCAATGTCACTGGGAGGGTGAACCTACTCTATGTTTCAGTCCAAACCAGTTAGAATTCTAATGGAGCAGTCCAAGGTGTGAAGTTCTGACTAGTGAAGACATCAACTTTTCAGCAGTGGTGTAGTAGAACCAGGACAGACAGGGATGCAGCACTGGGACTTCTTTATTGGCTGGATGTCAATGTATCACCTCCCCACTGAATTTCCTATTCCCTCCGAGCTTAGCTGCAAGTCTCACAGTTTCTGGGTGTGTGTGTGAAAAGGAATTTTCTCAGCAACAATATATAATTCCCTGCAGTAATGCAAAGTATTTTGGGCTGGCTCGGGCTCACATGCAAAAGCCCCACTCCTGGTAGAGATGAAAACGGCTAGAACTGTGTTGTTGTTGTTGATATGATTATTATTATTTATTACTTTTATATACCGCCCCATAGCCGAAGCTCTCTTGGCAGTGTACAAAAGTTAAAAACAGTGAACATTAAAAACAAATATACAAAATTTAAAACCATGAAAAGCATAAAGTACAAACAAAAACAGACAATACCCGTTTAAAACAACTATTCTGGGGTCAGTTAAAAAACCCCAGCATATGCTATTAAATGCTGTTAAATGCCTGGGAGAAGAGAAAAGTCTTGACCTGGCTCCGAAAAGATAACGATGTTGGTGCCAGGCGAGCCTCGTTGGGGAGATCATTCCATAATTGAGGGGCCACCACTGAAAAGGCCCTCTCCCTTGTTGCCGTTCTCCAAGTTTCCCTCGGAGTAGGCACCCGGAGGAGGACATTAGATTTTGATCGTAGTGTATGGGTAGGTTCATGTCGGGAGAGGCGTTCCATCAGGTATTGTGGTCCCAAGCCATGTAAGGCTTTATAGGTTAAAACCAGCAACTCAGGGATGAACTTCAGCTGCCTGCTATATTGGACTTTTCTTGGGGACGTGGTGAGGGGAATTGTCATGATGAGTTCCTGCACTTGAAAATTCACCACTACATCACTGCCTCCAGACACACACGTGCACGCACACACCCCTTCACTGTTGAGAACTGTTTTGTGGGTGACAGCAGATGATTCTCTGGAGCAGGAACTGTTTCCAGAAGAACACGTAAGTTCTGGCAGGGTGTGGGGGGGATCAAGACGAAGGACTGGGTGGGGAAGCGAGGAAAATGCCACACGCTAAGGGATTGCAGATGTTGGCAGAGCTGTGGGTGCGGCGGCCGACACAACAGTTCGTAACGTGCCGAGTTGCGGAAAAAACACTACAAGGGAAGCCTGCCCTTTTAAAGAGCCATTGGACCATCAAAGCTACTTCACGGAGGAGGCTAAGAACAGGAGCTGGCCTGGTCTTATTTGCAGAATTAAGATTCTCTGCCTTTTTCATTCAAAAATAAATAAATTCCAAACTGTTACAGCCCAATGGTGGGGGAGTAGGCTGTGAGTACTATCGCCTCTAGTTTTTTGGGGTGGGGGCTTGGGCAAGATGCTCTCAGTGGGGCCTCTCTAGGGCAGTGACCTACATGTCATCAGAAAAAGAGGAACTGCATCATCCCCCCTGCCAAAAAAGGCAAAAGAGGACACCAATTGGTCTAACATTTGCATATGTAAATTTACAGGTGCACATACAGAAATAATAACTATGATTTAGACAGAAGCACAGGTCATCCCAGCCTGGGAAGGGGGCAGGTAAGACTGTGACCACCTGACCTGTGTGCTCTTTGGGTGCTCCGTGCCCATTGGGGGTGGGGGTGGGGGTGGGGAGCGGGGGTCATTTTTAAAAACAACAACAACAATGTATGTTTTTGTTGGGAGTGCAATTGCGCTCATCTCCCCTATTTATTTATTTTTTAAAAATGGTGGGCACGACATCCATCCTTCCTCCCAGGATGTTGCGCGCCATGTGTGAATCCAGGGGGAGGATCTTGTGAGCAGAATATCGTGAGATCCTCCCCCCTCCCTAACGGAAGGCAGGGAGGTGCAGAAAGGGCCTAAGTCTATCCCAGCCTTCCTCAAATCCAGGAATGCTGGGAGCTGTCAAACATCTGCAGGGCTCTGGGTTGGGGGAAGGCTGTCCTTTCCTAAGCTGATACCAGCAGCAGGCTCTGCCCCTCGGATAGTTCCTTTAGAGTTCTGGCTCTAAACCTGGATTCATCGCCCCTCTCTGACATTGGAGCCACCAGCCATCCACTGCTCAGCCATTTGCACAGTGGGAATGCACAAGAGCTTCCTGTGCTCGCAGTGTTCATAACCTGGTTCTGTCGCCCAAGCCTCTTGCATTTTCCAGCTTTGGTGGCCATAGACTTAATCCGGGATATTCTCTGTTTCTAGCCTTTATCGGATTATCCCGGCTACCCACCCACAAGCCACTGTTTGGAGAAGCGTCACATTTTTCTTGGCGTATTGGTAGCCGATGATGATGAGGCTGCGACGTTCAAAACACCCTTGCACGGAGGCGTTTGACATTGTGTGTACAAAAACTGAAGCCGTGGTGGCAGAGGTGAGGGCGAGAAAGAAAGACACACACCCCCTCTCACATTCTTAACTGGAGGAAAGAGGCGAGCCCTTTCTCCGTGGAGGCCCTTTCCTGGTGTTGAACATCAGGAAGGGTTGTGGTGAGAGCGTTGGGGAGACTGCGGCTATCCGGAGCTGTTCCCTTGCCCACATAACGGCATCAGTTCTCACCACATGCCGCCGTCTGTGCGCCCAGCCATAAACACACCCATGTAAATGCATGCCTGCGCGCTGCATTAGAGACCACAAAAGCCCACGCTTCAACTGGCTCCGTTCAGGCCTGCGGCTGGGCTGAACATTTGGAGTGAAAGTTGGGCTTCTAGCAGGAGCAGGCGGGTTCTGCAGCAGCCTCTTCTCTTGGGCAGGATCTACACTATTCATTACACCGTTGTTTAAGTGCATTGTTGCGTCCTCCCTTGCTACGTTACAAAATGCAACTTGAGCCCAGTCAATCGAAATACCTTTTCTTCTATCGTTTTACCCCGGCACACTCTTCTTTAGAACGTTCTTCATTATGCTCATACCGGCTCTGAAGTAAACCTCCTTCTTCCAGTGACTCTGAGCTAGACCTGCCGGGATAAGCCGGCAGGGAGGCGGGGTGACGCGTAGGGACGAGGGAAGCCCTGCAGCGTCTTAAAGGGGCCACGTGCGCCCCGAAAGATAAGCGTTTTTTTTAAAAAAATTAAGCCTCTGTCCCCTCTTTCGCCTCCCTCCCTCTACACTAGGGTGACCATATGAAAAGGAGGACAGGGCTCCTGTATCTTTAACAGTTGTATTGAAAAGGGAATTTCAGCAGGTGTCATTTGTTTATAGGGAGAACCTGGGGCTCTTCCACACGTCGTACTGAAAGTGCTTCCATCCGCCCCCAGATTGGAGAGTCCAGATGGCCAAATTCGGTTCATGGGCTGGGCGTTCTGCACCCCTTGCTTTAGTTTATCTGGTCTCAAGCCATTACTGGCTCTTCCAGTTTCTCCCCTTCAACGCTCAGTCCTCTACGTAGATGAACCGGTGCTGGATATTGCTGCTTACAAGGAAACCAGTGCAGTTTTGGAGTCAGACGGCTAGGGGACTTTGTTGCCAGGTGTGAATAGCTGCTGAATTGTGGACATGCTTATTTATTTATTTATTTATTAAATTTATATACCGCCCCATAGCCGAAGCTCTCTGGGCGGTTTACAAAGGTTAAAAACAGTAAATATTAAAAAGTATACAAAATTTTAAAAACATCAGAAACATGAAAACAACAGTATCCATTTAAAAACAACAGTTTCTGAAACAAGTTTGCAGCACCATCGGAAACCAATCCTCCCCTGTGCTAGCTTTAGAGCTTCATCCCACGTACCTGTTTCTCTCAAATTATCCCTATAGCATAAAGCTGTTGTTGTTGTTGTTGTTGCTGTTGTTAGCTAAATCACACCCTGGGCGGCAGCGCTGCTAAGATCCCAGCATGCCCCAGTCAGCCGTGCTCACTATTGATGGTAACTCTCAGCATTCCTTGCAACTCCCAGCATTCCCCACCCAGCCAACTGACTGTTGACGGACAACAGTTCTGATGGTTCTTTATCTTTAAGGGCACAATCCTACTCATATTTAGACAGAAGAAAGTCCTACAACTCCCAGCATGCTCCAGCCAGCCATGCTAACTGTTGATGGGCAACTTCCAGCATTCATCACAACACCCAGCATTCCCCACCCAGTAAATTAACTGTTGATGGACAATGGTTCTGATGGTCCTTTAACTTTAATTGTGCGATCCTACTCATGTTTAGATAGAAGAAAGTCCTACAACTCCCAGCATGCCCTAGCCAGCCATGCTTAATCTGGAGTTAGACAGGACAGCCCTTCAAATGGAGGCTGCCTTTAGACAGAAGATGGTCCTCTGGCAACCCATCAAAAGAGATCATGTGGCCACCCTAGAACTGAGCAAACTCCATACCAATTTCATTAATTTGTTGAACTGGCCAGGAAAACCCCTTTTTAAAAGGGGCAAAAGCAAAACCATCAAATAGGTATCTTTCTGTCCATGTGAATGAGTGGAATGTGTGCATTTGTGTACAATCCTCACAGGCTGGCCATGCCTGTGGATGACTAAGCACACGCCTGAGGTCCAAAATTAAAACCTTCCATGGGTTAGTGGCACTCCTAATTAGTAAATAGCTCGCAACTTATAAACAATGGAATGAATAGCATCTTTTCGCCACAGCCTTTTGAAAGGAAGGCCTTCGAGGCATCCCTTTTGTTGCTGCACGAGAAGTCAGAGCATGGCTTTGGGGAGGCTGGACAAATGATCCCAGGACTTCTTGGAGAATAAAGGCAGGAGGCCATGGGGGATTGCTGGCCTCTGTGTAGTGTGTTGCATTTTGCAAGAAACCAACTGGGTCAATGATCTGGTGGTTATAAATTGTTCACAGTTTCTTTGGCTTCAAATGGACTTGTTGTGAACATTCCTGACATATTGTACCCCATGTTTTGACAGACTCTGGGGAGAATCATTTTGTGTACACGAGAGAGTGGGGAGGGAGAGAGAGAGAGAAAAGAGAATATTATCATCTTTTAATTTGCACCAAACTATGCGATTTCCCCCACCCATTACCAAAAGACGCATTTTAAAGAATGTCCAGTGGTGTTGCATTCAGTCCAAATGAATGTCAAAAAAAGAATTAAAAAAAAAGAATGCATAAACAAAGGAATGATACAGAATTTATGATGCCAGGTCTAAACATTTCAAGAGAACGTGAATGTTCTGAAGTCAGAACTACCCATTAGATTCTAGGGAGCTTTGAAGTTCTGGGATATAGGACAGGCCTTTAAAACAAGGGACATCTGGCAACCCTAAGTCATCTCAGCATGTTGTTTTTCAACAGCCTTCCATCTTCTCTGCCATTTTGAATTTCACAGTTCCCAAACCCAGATGTTCAAGATTAGTCAGGCATCATAAATCCTTGAGGGTTTTTTTTTTTTGGAGGGGGGCAGGAGTTCATTTAAGGGGACAGAGAAGAATTTCAGGGTGATCCAAAATGTCCCCATCCCAGTAGAACATGACCAAGAGTGAGAAGAAGTTAAATCTCCAAATTGTCTATAAGGGCTGCATGTGTATGTGTAAGTTAGCACAACATGGAACTGTGATAATCAACCAATTACTCAATGGAGCTGCTGTAGTAGCCCCACTTATCACTTCTTGCACTAGGGAAGTGCACTGCCCACAAAATTCTGTCCAAATCCCAATCCAGTGATTTGAAAAACAGCCTAATTTTCCTCAAACCGATTCTGAGGCTTCCCCAGTTCAACTGCAGCCTGGATCCAAATCTTGATTCAGAAATCTGAAGCTTTCTGCCTTCCATTACTGATCATTGGATGTCAACACATAGCTATCACTCCCTCCCCCACCTCGATTGACAGGATTGGGTGATATTTGTAGGAATAGTAGCCCCGATAATCTTTTTATTTCTTGGCCGAATTGGAAGAAATTTGCAGGCGTAGTCGCCCCTCCTGAGGAGATCAAGAATGCCAAATTTCAGATGAATAGGTGTAGAGGATTTTGTGCAAGAGCAGCCATTACCATTTGGGGTTTTCCAAACAAGAAAATTGGAATGATACAATATTTAAAGTTCAAATGGAGCTATACATTCTAAAATAAAATAGCTAATCCATAAAAAGTATTAAGAAGCACTTGGTAATATAAATATTTAATAGTTTAACAAATACATAAAATTGAAATACAAACTAAATAGTCTAAAAAACATAAAGCATACAGCTATCCCAAACACGTTTCGATCCACAGGGTCTCCCAAAGTGGCATGTACCGTACCTTCCTGTTTATATGGCCCATCTACGGACTGCGTCTTGGGTCATTCCCCCCCTGGGTGTGTTACTGCAGTGTGCTGAGAGATGGCAGCAAAGCCTCTAGGAAAGAAGAAGCAGATAAGGTGTGTGTGTGTGTGTGTGAGAGAGAGAGAGAGAGAGAGAGAAAAGGTTGTGAGAGTCTAGAATGCAAATTGTCCAAGCAACTCTGGAAATGCCTGTGTTAGGCTATTTCAAATGTACTTCCATCTCCGGATGGTGGTACTCAAATTGGAACCAAGCACACGGCCGAGAGAAAAGATCTTGGCTTTGTCTGGATTTCGAAATGCCCCCGCCCCCCGCCCCCCCAAAAAAACTTCAGAGAATAATTTGACCCTGAGCTCATGGAGGATTGGTGGCTAGTCATGATAGCTGAATATTACCTCTGGTGCAAATTAATTGAAGAGTCTATTTTATTTGAGATTCTTTGGATGAAAAATTAACTGGCTGTTTTTGTCTCCCGTGGAATTTAAATAAATCCCAGTAATTATGTCTACATTTGCATATACAGATATACATTAGCATCTGCAGATTTTATGGAGATTGGACCTGGCCCTTGAATTTTTTAAGTGCTTAGCGACATCGCACCCCAGCCTGGAAAAAGAAAATCTTAAACAGGAGGTTCACAGAAGAAAGAAAGAAAGAAAGAAAGAAAGAAAGAAAGAAAGAAAGAAAGAAAGAAAGTAAGTTTCTGCTTATTATAGATTTAATTTATCCATATTTTCTGGGAATTGTGTGTCCAAACAAACATCATAGCAGTGGAGGCTGGTGGCTCCGATGTCAGTGGGGCAGTGAGTCCACTTTGGCCCTCCGTCAGAACCAGGCTCCTTGGAGAGCTCCTTTAGACTTCTGACTGAAACCCAGAGTGGAATCTTTGCCCAACTGGCATCGGGGTCACCAGCCTTCACTGCATCACAACACATTTATTAAGAAATGAACTTCCAAAAGATGAATTGTCCATTATGAATAGTTGGTGGAAGGAGTCCAGTGGGCTCCCCACATGGGCTTACCTGGTAGCGGCTTACCTGGTAGTGGCGGCAGCAGTAGCAGGTCACATTGGAGCCACCATTCT
Source organism: Elgaria multicarinata webbii (assembly GCF_023053635.1). NCBI lineage: Eukaryota > Metazoa > Chordata > Lepidosauria > Squamata > Anguidae > Elgaria > Elgaria multicarinata. The sequence continues at coordinate 14,930,425 of NC_086187.1, read as the reverse complement.
AATTTCCCACAATGCCTTGGAGTGACACTAGGTTTGGGGCATTGTGGGAAATTAAAATGGCATCCCTCGGCTGCCTGACACTCGTTGGAGTGCCAGAAAAGTAATAGTTTAACAAGCGGCCAGTGCAAGGATACTACATGGCAGCGAGCCGGTAGATTCTCCTGTCTCTGCTGTGCGTTCAGCAACAACAAAAGAAAGCCAGCTGCCTGTCAGGGGGAAAGAATTTGCCTCTCAAGTTTAGTGTTTCTGTCCCACCCAGGCCTCCTGTCAGTGAGTCACTTCAGGTGCTTGGAAAGATCTCTTTCTACACATGGACCAAGGGAGATTGGATCAGATGATAACAGGGACCAGCTGGAGAGGTCATTCCTGAAGGTGCATTGACAGGGTGCTGGGAGTTCTGCGCCTGGAATGCCTCTCCGCTATCTGAGGAGATTGTGCATCTAGCCGCAGGTAGAGATGCAGGTGTTTTCAGAGTCCTTGGTGGTGAAAGGACATCCAAGGGCTATCTTTTTCATGCAGACTCACACAGTACATTTGCCGGACTCGTCTTCTAACTGTTAGGGATATTGGAGAAATTGGGGGGGGGGGGCTCAATGAACTTAGACCCCTGCTCCCACCTGCTCCCTCCCAGCCATTGCTGCCACTCCCAGCTGTGCTTAGATATCCTGTTCTTAGCAACACAAAGTTCTTCTCACAGCTTGGAACCTCCAGCGTACAAAGTTCTTCTCACAGCTTGGAACCTCCAGTGTACAAAGTTCTTCTCACAGCTTGGAACCTCCAGCGTACAAAGTTCTTCTCATAGCTCGGAACCTTCAGTGTGCTACGCATTGCCACGCGCCACACATTGCCTTAGCGTTTTATAAATAGAGATGGGTGAGAATTTCATTTCATTTCATTTTTGATCAGAATCGACCCAAATCTGCACATTTCTTTATATTTGGGAGAGAAAGAATTTGAGATTAAAAAAAAAAAGTGAATGCGGGAGAAAGTGAAACTGACAGATCCAACCTATAACGGTGATAATACAACCTTCCTAACTATGCTAATTTCATACTTGCAGTGGGACAAAATATGACATCTTGGGTTCCCATGGAGTCCTAAACAAATATAGTGAAACCTATATAGATGTGGACAGGTAACTAGATTCTGACACGGATGTAAGGATGCGAATTCTCCCTATTCTTCCCCATTAATGACCTTTTCGAAGTTGTTGAAAACTTTACTTTTTAGGAAGGCATTTAATATTGATTTTTTAAAAAATCTTCTGTTTTAATCTGTCTCTAGTTTTTCATTTTTGAATATTTAGCTTGCAATCTTATCCACCAAGGGCTGGACCACATCTGGCTCACCAGGTGTTTTGGCCTTCAACTCCTATCAGCCCTAGCCACTGGGGCTGATGGGAATTGTAGGCCAAGTTAAACACTTGGAAGGCCACATGTGGCCCACACCTGCTATCCATGCTTACCTGGGAGTAGGTCCCCTTGAATGCCATGGGCCTTACTTCCGAGTACACATGCATAGGATGGACTGCTGTTGTGTTTTGATCTTCTGCTAGTGCTTTTTGTGTTTGAACGTTTAGTGGCTTTTGTTTTAAATTGTAAGGGTGTTTTAAATTCTTAAACTCATGAATTTTTGTGGTTCCTAGCTGACTTGAACTCCCAGGAAGAAAGGCAGGGTATAAATCTCTCTCTCTCTCTCTCTCTCTCTCTCTCTCTCTCTGTCTGTCTCTGTCTCTATTTTACTACATTAAACAAACAAACAAACAAAAAAAACCTGTAAAGGATCTTTCTTCCCTAGGTTATTCCAGTTTCATAGCTACAGAGGTGTTTCTGCAATGCATTTTTTTTTTTAAAAAAAAAGTAAGTTTGCATCTGGCTGCATAAGGATTAGAATGGGTTCCATTGAGTCATTCTCTTAACTGAACCCTAACTCAGTCAGAATGGAGGCCACCCGAAAGCAGAGATTGTGTTGGGGGGAACCCTTCCTCTTTGGCAATGGAGACACATGGGGTTGTCAGAGACCAACAAGCTTCAGTGCTTATTAACGAAGCGTGATCACTTCCTGCTTTGACACCTTTGTGGATTTCCTCCCTGAGGGCAACCCACACGGAGCAGTGCTGTGCAACTCTGCAGGATTTGATTTAGAATTAAACTTTTCTCCTCTTCCAGGGGTGCTCTGTCCATGACTGGGCAGGTTTCATTTAGTTCCTGTTGCACTGCTCTTCCTTCTCTGTGTTCTTTCTCTTTGTTTTCACACAGATGAGTGGGGAACGTCTTTTTTTAAAAAGCTTTTGTTCTTCTTAAAATGTTGGCTGCTTTCCCCAACACCTCCCCCTCCACTCATCACCCCCCACCCCCAGGAAAACCAGTTTTGATTTTGACCAGATGAAATTTTCAAGTCGGAAGACCACGTTCTGCCTTGCAGCTTTTTGGGTGGGATACGAACAGTCTAAAAAAAAAAAAAAAGTTTAACCACAACTCTTTGAAAGAAAACAGGCAGACCAATTACTCCCTCCATCTACAAGCTAAGAGAACATCCAAGGATAGTGAAGTCTCACACATTAAGAGACTCATCACACAGGGGGAAATCGCATTTGCTCACCGTCGCTTCTCCGCCCGTGCGTTTGTCCCTCATTGCTTCCTCTTTCGAAAGAGGAAGTAAACAACGTGCACGCGGCCCGTTCAGTGGGCCGTTTTGAACGCACTGCTTCTCCTGCACAAATAAGTCGGACTTACTGGGGTGATTTTTTTTTTGTCACGTGAAGAAGGCTAGGAGGGGCGGGAGGTGCACGGGAGGCAGACATCATCGTGAGAGGGACCTGTGAAAATCTGTGAGCACCCAATAATAAGTGTGCAATAAAATGCTCATCTGATGGAGCTCTAAGAGAGGGAAATTATTACAACTCTGGGAGAAAAGATGGGTCTGTGTGGTTAATGCAGATGTAGTGGCCATTTAGGTTTCTCCTCTGCCCCTCTCAGAAATGTGGCTTCCCTTGAGATATGAAAACTTTTGAGATTCCCTCTGCAGGGAGATTGCTTGGAGGTGATGAAGGCTTATCCCACTGAAAAAACCAGAATGTTGTACGCCTCGTTGGATGTGAGTCCTTGCCAGGTTTTGAAGGGTCAAAGAACACATTATGTTAGAGATGAGGCATGAAGCTCCCCATGTGTGGGGATAGCTAGACTGGGCCTGCAGCACATGGGGACATGAGGTTTAATCCTTTCCTCACCAGCTGTGACTTTCCCCAAATTGCAGTAGTCTCCCCCCAAATCTCCCCCATGCAGTAACTAGAGATAGTAAAAACAACAACCACAACCATAACAACCTCCCATTGATGGCAACGGGAGGCTTTTTACTATCTCCAACTGCTGGTGGAGGTGACTCAGGAGTAGGGTAGTTTTGTTGCTCCCCAAGAATCTTCTTGGAAAGCTTGTGAGATGGAGCTGGTTCTACCACATGTCACACATCAGATGGGGAGGAAAGCAGAGCTATGTGTAACACAATGTATGAGGTTGGTGCAAGTCATGTTCTTGGCTGTGACTTTGAGGAGGCCTTGTGCAGCGAACCATTGTCTGTTACCTGGGACATTCCAGGCTACAGGAAATAGCTTTATTGGACTTTTCAGACTCAGAGGTTACCCTCCCCTTGATGGAATCTTTGCCACCCCCACACTAGAGGAGGCAACAATTGCAGAATCAAGCAATGGCCCTTTAAGAGATAGACAGCTCCTCAGAGGAGGTGGGGTTAACAGTGGGCTCAGATCAGCCAGCTTTCATAAAGCCTCAGAAGACATCTGCATGTTGCTGAGACAACAGCTCTTCTTCAGCAAATTCCAGCCAGCATAGATCGGTCCAGAGTCCTGACCTTCCCTTGCCATCCTCCATAGCAAGATTTGACTCTGTCCTGCCCTCCTAGTAAGTGCAACTGCTTCCAATTGGCTTCCCAGAGAACCTTAAGTCGAGCTACATAGGACAGATTCCTCATATTTACTCCCCACCCAACCTGATCCCATTGAAATGGAATCTTGAATCTACATGCTTTTGACGGCCAAGCAGGGTTCCAGGAAGCTTCAGGGTCACTTCTAAGGAAGGTGCATTATAGTGGCTGCAGTTTATAGAGCTTCTCCCTTTCACCTGCTGCCTGTACCATCTGTTGGCAAGCTGGGCTCCTTTGCGCCATCTGATGCAATACTCTAATCTACAAACAGATGTTCTCTGTCCCGGGTTCCTCTCAAAGCTTGTCTTGCCATCCTTAGCCCAAAGGAGTCAGTTCCACAGATGGCATGTATATAGCTGCCAGCGTAGGCAGTTAGTTAGAGGTGAGATCATGCCAACTGTAGGCTCAAGGGAACCAGGTTCAAGGATTCAGTCATTACATGCTAAAGAAGAAGACTCAAGAGGACCCGGCTGGCAGGATTCCAGAAGTCTGATACCATGCATGGACTGTGCAGTCTTTGGCTTCCATAATTATCACCAGCTGGGCCCACTTTCAGTTTGCGCCACAGATCTGCCTGATGGCACCAGCTCTTGCCTATGGTGTTGCGTCTTCTACAAAGAGGAGACCATTTCTTCAATGGATTGGAACCAATAAAGGCTGGTGGCTCTGATTGTCAGTGGGGTGGTAAATCCACTCTGAGGCCTTAGCTAGACCTACGGTTTTTCCTGGGATTGTCCCAGGGTCATCCCTGTTCATGTAAATGACACACAGGGGATCCCGTGAGCAGGCGGGGACGATCCTGGGATAAACCATAGGTCTAGCTAAGGCCTGGGTTTCATTCAGAGCCAGTCAGAACTCTGAAGGAGCTATCCACTGGTTACCATTGAGGATGGACCCAATACGGAAATTTACCCAACAAACCAAGGTATCTTCAATCCAATGCAGATAAAGGTAACTCCATTCCTCCCCTGCCTCATGCCTTTAATGCTTTGTTTCTGAGGCCCATTTGTGGTACAGTTACATTTGCAGGCATACCTGCGGTCTCTGGGGAAGGCACAGGAATCATACAGGTAGACCTCTTCTCTGCTGACAGAGAGGTTCCTCCACCCCATCCTGACCCCTCTGGGTGGATATCTGGGTGGATTTGCTGTGTTACAGACCATTCCTTAACGTGGCTACTCAGAAAAAAAATATCTTAATTTCTTAATTATTGTGTTTCCTTGCCACCGAATCAATTTTTCATTAAAAAACAACAACCCATTTCATTGATAATATCATTTAACACAAAACAGCAAATACAATTCCAAAGGTGGAAAGATCTTAATACAATCAATAATCATGCTCTCTCAGTTCAATACATCTTTTGCTTTTCCAATCAAATTTATACTATATGCACTTATAGCTGTTAAAAACGTCTAAGACCTATTTCCCAATATTCCAATAATTATTATTTTGTCTCCAATACCGAATAAACTTGTTCCCTTGATCTAAAGAGTCCTTTTTTGTAACTTGACCCTCCTATATGTCTTTATAGTATGAGATCTTATGTATTAATACTCTGTGCCAAATAGTATTTTCCCATTTCCTTAGAAAAGGTGGAACTTGTTTTGACCCTGATTTTTTTGCTATTAGATTTCAGTTCCTGCTGCTGCACCTGAATCAATCTACAGTGAGTCAGATCAGTTTGCAGATTTTTTGGAAGTTTTGCTCATTTTTTGGGAAAGTTCTGCAATTTGCGTAAATTTACAAGCAATTTGTGCAAACTATGTCCAAATTCATGCATTTTATGATCAAATCTGTGCAATTTGCAGAACCCCCAACCCTTGGCAGAAAAAAGGTTACTGGAGTTCAGGAAACAGCCTGCATTTCAGCTTGCAGATGCAAAGTGAGCCCTACATGCCACAGAACTCTGTTGAGCCAAAAAAGATCTGGATTCCTCAGTGACAAACATCCTGAAAATACACTACTACTACTACTACTACTACTACTACTACTACTACTACTATCATCTTATATATTTGCAGATTGACATACATGTCTGAAATCTGCAAACTCAATTTTGATGTTGGGTTTGGGAGTTATGCCACTGAATATTTGATAATGGTATGTTAATGCTGATGTTTATTGGTTAGTGATATCCAACTGTGATCCTTGATTTGAATATTTATATTTGGCAGTATTCAATAGTGGATCTGTAATGATATTAAGTATTTGACAATATTTGATTGCTGGCATGCAATGCTACTTAATATTTTACAATGTCTAGTAGCCGCAATGGTATTTTGTGTTTGGCAGTTGACAATGTATGAACTTTCTCTTGATGCTTGCCAAAGTCAAAAATGATGATGAGGTGCCAGCAAGTCTAAAGCATTTGAAATCTGAGGCCAACCTTTAAAATTAAAAACAACACCACATTTTCATTTCATATTTTGAAATATCACATTCAAAAACTGAATGATGAAATTTTTAACTTTTGGCAATATATTTGCAATAAAATTGTCTCGCTGATCATTCATTCTGGTCACATTCCCTAAATACATGAAGAAAACCTATATGGCTGTGTGCTCAGCTTAAGTGGTAGATTAATTCTTTCCTTGAATGGCCTGCAACTGCATTCTTTGCAAATGTCCAACTGCTTATCTTGAGAAATGTGCAGAAGAGCTGAACTCATGTGAAGGACTGCAGTTTGATCTAGCAACCCAGTTCTTGTGAAGCTGACGTCGTTTTTCTTAACAGCCAGTGATTGGGTTTGCACAACTTGCCTATACTCAGTGGCTGTGTGTGGACTGTTGTTGAACTGTGAGTTGTTTGTTGAACCAGTCAGATATCTCCTTTAGAGTTCTGACTGGTTCTGACAGAAATCCAGAGCAGATTCACTGCCCCACTGACATTGGAACCACCAACATCCATAGATCTTTTTCTTGGTCTTAGAAGAAGCCACTGTATCTCTCTCTCTCTCTCTCTTCGTGGATGTGGTGAAAATCACGTCCTTCGTCCCCTCTGGATTCAGAAAAGTGAAATGGAGAATGAAAGTAAACACCAAGGGACCAACTTGTAGCCTTTTAACTGTTAGGAACAAAGAAGGATGGAAGGAGGAAAGCGGGAAGGAAGGAAGGAAGGAAGGAAGGAAGGAAGGAAGGAAGGAAGGAAGGAAAGAAAGAAAGAAAGAAAGAAAGAAAGAAAGAAAGAAAGAAAGAAAGAAAGAAAGAAAGAAAGAAAGAAAGAAAGAAAGAAAGCGGAATAAATAAATAAAATCTCTTCATCAGGCAAACGCAACCTGCTCCCTTTTCTCCCTGCCCCCGCCTCCTTTCACTCTGGCTTCTTCCACATCTTCATTTATTACCCCTCAAGGCGATTCATGAAGCTCAACAGATGCCTTCTACAGAGAGGCTACTGTGATCGATAACTGAAGACAATGAGCCCAGGGTGGAGTGAACAGGGACACCTAATGAATAAACATCAGGCTCTTTGGAGGACACAGTTTCCTCTCTTCACACACAAAAAATGAGGCTGATTGTGTGGCGGCCGCTTAAAATTCAGCTTCGGTCAGGACCTGTCTTTCTGAACCACCACCCTTCCCAAAACCGATGAGGTGGCGGCTGGCCTGTTTATTTATTTATTTCCTCTCCTCCCACTCTCCCGCCACCCTCCTTGCCCACTTGCCATGACAAACCTGTTTCTTTTCACCCCTCCCCCTCCCCCCATTTCTGTCCCCCCCACCCCCCTCCCCCTCCTTCCTTCCCTTTCCTATTCCCCCCTTGTTTCTTTCTCTCCCTGGCTTTTGTGAGTCCGGCCGTGACGAATGGCAGAAAAAGGACGGTGCTGTGAGAAACTGGAGCAAACTATTGAGAGGGTGGGTGGTGAACGCTTTCTCCATTTTCTTAGGGTTCTTTTTGGGGGGGTGGGCGGGTGAGTTTGCGCCTGCAGATTTCTGTCTGGTGGCTCCAAAAGCTGGAATGAGGGAACGAGGGGCGGAGAAATGCACCCGAGTTGGGGCTAGAGACCTGGCTCTCTTCTTTCGGTTTTGTTTGTTGGTGGCAAAAGGGGGCGGGTGTTTGAGAAGGAAGCCGGCACCTAAACAATGGGGGATGTTTTAATACTGGCGGTTTCCTTTTCTTTCCCTTTTTCTTTTCCAAAGCAGGGGGTATTGACTTGTTACAGGGAACAGGGCATGCCAAGCTGGGAAATGTTGTTTCTTCCCCTCTTGTGTGAAGGCCTTTTCCTTGCACAGGAAAATCCAAGTGCTTCCTGACTGCCAAACGATTTCCCACCCTGTTGGGACAGGGACCATCTTCCCTTCAAGTTCTTTGAAGATGAAAAAACGGGGCGGCTGTTGGAGATGCTGCTCGAGATGAGGACCCAATGTGGTGTCCTAGAAGCCCGGATGCTTTCTCTGTTTCTTTAGTCAACACTATTTAGGAATCCCTGAGAATAAAGAGATTTCTCAACCGTGTAGAAGAAGCTAGTCTTCCTACAGAGGACAAGATCACCTTGGTGGGAATACGTGCTGGAAAAGCCTGGAAGGGTTGGTGCCTGCCTAATTTGGAGTGGTAGGGAGTTCCAGAGAGTGGGTGCTATGACACTAAAGATTCTATCTTGTGCTATCATGGACCGGAATGCCAAAATCCAGGACATAGGAAGAGCCCTGCTGGATCAGACTAAGGGTCCATCTAGTCCAGCATTCTGTTCACATAGTGGTTGGCCACAAGAAACCCATAAGCAGGACATGAGTGCAGCAGCACCCTCCCACCCATGTTCCCCAGCAGCTCGTGTACATAGGTATACTGCCTCTGATATTGGAGGTAGCATATAGCCATCAGGACTAGTAGCCATAGATAGCCTTCTCCTCCATTAATTTGTCCAATTCCCTTTTAAAACCATCCAAAGTGGTGGCCTTCACTGCCTCTTGTAGAAGTGAATTCCATAGTTAACTCTACGCTCTTTGAAGACCTCCTTCCTTTTATCTGTCCTGAATCTCCCACCAACCAGCTTCATGGGGTGACGCCATTGGGTTCTAGTATTATGAAAGAGGGGGAAGATGTCTCCCTATCCACATTCTCCACACCATGCAGAATTTTGTACACCTCTGTCATGTCTCCCCTTTTGACCACCAGGAGGTTGAGTGCAGCAACTGACTGCGCCAGTAGGGGAGCAGTCAATCTCTTGCGTATCTTGATCCTGAGTGGTTCGGGTCTTTGTAAACTAATAACAAAATCTTCCACCTGGCCCAACAGTATGTTGGCTGCCGGTGCAGTTCCTTCAGCACAGGGGGTTGGACTCGATGGCCTTGTAGGCCCCTTCCAACTCTGCTATTCTATGATTCTATGATTCTAGGTATGATATAATGGTGATAAGCAACTCCCATTACCAGCCTTGCTTACCAACTTCAGCTTCCAGGCAAACTTTAAAGGTAACCAGTGTATTGTAGTGGTTAAAGTGTTAGACTGGAAGTCGGGAGATCCATATTCTAATCCCCACTCAGCCATGGATGCTCACTGGGTGACTTGAGCCCAACCTACTTCACAGGGTTGTTGTTGTGAGGATAAATGGAGAGGAGGAAAATTATGTATGAACCCCCAGATCATACACACGCTCCTTCAGGGGAAGTGAAAACCTATCCAGAGCTGGGAACTGACCCAGTTCTTGGTGAATGAGGACTGCAAATGAACTGGCCAGTTACATATCGGGAAAAGTCTGGAATTTCGAGCACACGTCTGTTACGTGATGTGCTCTCATTAGACCCATGTGCAAACTTGCACACGTTCTAATGAGACTTACACCCGCTTATAAGGAATCTTTTGACATAGGCAATAGAGCGTCTGTGGCTAAGTAAGGCATTTCTTACTCAAGAAACTTACAGCACTGAAGGGGATAACGCCATAATGGCACATTTATTGAGGTTGAAACAAATACAAAGGCACAAGCTAGTTTTGGGGAAATTAGCTGAGCAAGTAGAGGCTTAGAAGCGGTTTCAAGACTGAAAAATAGACTTTTTGAGACTTAAGAGCATACACACAGAGACAGCAGGGGAAAGAGTAGAGGGAATCTTTAAAGGCAATATACCTTTCCTTGGGCTGCAGCCCTTTCCTGTAGAGCAGAACTGGGGAGCGTTGCAACTCTTGGTCTTAGGAGAAGAGGCAAAGCGCTCACCCATGGCAGCTTGCTCTCGCAAGCTGGAATGTGTAGTATGCTCTGTGTTTCTGGTTCAAAAGAGTGAGAGAGAGCTAGCCTGCCACTTCCCTCAAACTTGAGGGTTTTTGTATGATCTTATCTAAAGATCTACTTGCTATGGGAACAAAAGAGGGTGATTTGGGATGCTGGCTGTTCTTGATGCAGCCTGGAGTTCAGCAACAGGGCTATATTAGCATGTGTATGACCAGGTAAGACTCTTGCCATCCAGCATTCATATTCTGCTTAGTTTTACCCCTACTTTTGTCTCTGGGGAATGCATCTGAAGAAGTCTATCAGGAAATGGTTACTTGACCTAAGCCTTCTGTGAATACTCTCAGTCTGTAGGTGGGGTTTTGGGTCGCTTCAAAATGGAGTCAATACTGCTCACAGAAGCTACCTTGTAACACGTCCCCCAGTAAATCACATCCATTTCCCCCCACAAGTTTGCCCTTCAGGGGTGCTAAAGCTGCCCTGTCCATGACTATTCAAGGTGCTGAACCTAGTTTGGGGACAGTGTTCAGCACCTTGGTGAGCTTCTTTAGAGTTCTGGCTAGTCCTGACTGACACTCAGAATGGAATTGGATCCCTTCCAAAATCGGAGCCACGAGCCTCCACTGAAAAGTCCACTCACCACAAGGGCAGTTGATTCAGCAAAAATCTGGATACAACCCTAAGGCAGTATAGCTTGCGGTGGGGTAGATAAAAGCCTTTAGCTGCATTTCCCCAATCTGGTGCTTTCCAGATGTTTTGCATCTGGAATGCCCTTGCCCTAGCCAGTGTGCCCACAAATCAGAAACACTGGGAATTGTAGTCCAAATCATCTAGAGGGTTCCCGGTTGAGAAAGGCTGGCTTAAGCAATGTGTAACATTGGCCCCATTCAGAAGACACCTTAAATAGGGTGACCATATGAAAAGGAGGACAGGGCTCCTGTATCTTTAACAGTTGTATTGAAAAGGGAATTTCAGCAGGTGTCATATGTATACATGCAGCACCTGGTGAAATTCCCTCTTTATCACACCAGTTAAAGCTGCAGGTGTCCTGCCCTCTTTTAAATCTGGTCACTTTAGTATAGCTCCTGCAGCTTTAACTGTTGTGATGAAGAAGGGATTTCACCAGGTTCTCCATATATACAAATGACACCTGCTGAAATTCCCTTCTCGATGCAACTGTTAAAGATACAGGAGCCCTGTCCTCTTTTTCATATGATCACCCTCCCTTAAACCATGGCTTTAACCATGGTGGTTAAGCCAAAAAGCCAGGCCGTGTTCAGAAGATACCTTTAACCAAAGTGAATAAAGCAAACGGCCTTATTCACCGTGGTTAAAACCATGGCTTAAGGTGTCTTCTGAACACGGCCTGGCTTTCTGTCTTAACCACCATGTTTAAAGCCATGGTTTAAGGTGTCTTCTGAACGTGCCCATTGTGGGCTTCTTACCCCTGGTCTAGACTTGGCCAGTTAACTGGACAGGATATGAGACAACTAGGATAAACCAAGCACAGTGCTCTGAGTTCTTTGGTCAATGTGTGTTATGACACATTCTAACCCATCAATAGCAGAATCCTCACAACTGCTGAGTATTATTATTATTATTATTATTATTATTATTATTATTATTATTATCTCACCTTTTGCCCAATACTGGGCCTCAAGGCAGCCTTACAAAGTTTAAAGCATACATTGTAAAACCTAGGAAAAGAAATGTACAAAAAAAATTACTAAAAATTATGTGTTGGTGGTCTCACTATGGCTGGCTTGAAACGACAATGGCTTCATCCATTTTCTTCGGCTGCCCCTTATGCCTGGAACGCTCTTCCAGAACATTTGAGAACTACAAGTTCAATCGCAGCTTTTAAAGCTCAGCTAAAAACTTTTCTTTTTCCTAAAGCTTTTAAAACTTGATTTTGTTCTGACTTTTATACTGCCTGTTTGGTGCATTCTCTTCCCCTCCTTATTGTTTTATTATGATTTTATTAGAATGTAAGCCTATGCGGCAGGGTCTTGCTATTTATTGTTTTACTCTGTACAGCACCATGTACATTGATGGTGCTATATAAATAATAATAATAATAATAATAATAATAATAATAATAATAATGGGCTGATTTGGCCTGTCAGTTTCGGGGTGTGTGTGCAAAATAAACAAGAATGCCTTGGAAAAACCCAAAGCTTCTTGAGTCAAAAGAAGACCTAGAAGTTTTAAAGGTGGGGCAGTGCTGTATTTGGAGAGTGGGGGAGAGGAAAGGGGGATCAATTGTGAACATCGCAATCCTACTCGTGTATAATCAGAAGAAATCACAGATAAGCAAGGAGAAGCCTATCCAGGCCCCTTAAAATCAAGGCAGTGAAGTGAGGGAAAAGGGCAGATCGTGTCACTATCCGTACTCACATGTACTACAGAGGTAAGTGAGATATTATAAAAACTTTTAAATATACTGATAAGTTACACTAGTTCCCAGAATTCAAATATACTTCCACTGTAAAGCTGTATATTATATCATTAAAAAAGCACTGACAAGTACTCAAAGACCATTTAGAAAACACTCAAAGACCAAAACACTTAAAGACCATACACGTTTCGACCCAACAGAGGTCTTCTTCAGTGGTCACATGAACTACATATGTACATGAAAAAACTAAGACTTATTTTCAAATTGCCATTGCCTGAAAGTCAAGAAAAACAGAATTAGCAACATTCATATCCGTGCAACATTAGTATCTGTAGTACTAATCAGAAGAAATCCCCACTGAAATAGCATGTCCTCTCCAAGTCAATGTGCTGAAGAATCAGTGAATCAAATTTGAGGGGTGGGGAGCCAACATTTGTGGGTGCAGCCATTTCATGAAACCCTTTCTCCTTGCATTCCGTGGTCAATTTCACCGGGGAGTGAAGACCTACCCAAGGCTCAGTGCCAAGGCTTTCCTCAAACTGGAAAAAAAAAAAAAAGGGAGAGTGCTTCTGAGCATGTTCAGAGCACTTTCCCCTTCACCACGAAGCAACCCCAGCTGGGCATCACATAAATGGCTGGGATTTTACATTTGAACTACCTAGAGAGCCTCAGCAATAGGGCAGTATAAAAATGAAATAAATAAATAAATAAATATCCTCTATCCCAGCAGGGATAGGCAGATCTATTAATTTCATACTTGCTGAGATTGTCAGATTTCCATGCTTCAGTTCACCCCTTCCGCATATGTTTGTGAGATACTGCCTTTAAAAAGCCTGCATGGAAATTTGCATCTTCTTTATGCAGATATACACATTTCTGCGTGAATTGTTCAAATACATGCATTTCCCCAAGGACTTTTCCATTGACTTAATGCAGATGTGTGTGCACTTTCCATTAACACGCACATTTTTTTCCTGTGTGTCCCGCCCCCCCCCATCCCCGGCCAACTGCATCGCCGAGTGTGCAACTCTGCCGTTGGCTCGGGAGATGCGCATTTGGTAAATGTGTCTCATACTCTCGACAGAACTAATTTCTCACCCATCCCTACTTCCTGCCTCCCTCCGTCTCTTTGTGCATCCGCCGCATGTTTTCGCCATCTCCCCGTGGCTGTATGCGCCATGCTGCTGCTCTCTACCGCATGTTTTCAGTGGACGTGACCCTTTTGCATCCCCCCAAAAGTGTCCCCCTGGATCTGCAAGTCAAAAGCCCAGCAATCTCCAGCTGTGGGAAGGCCTGTATATTACAAAGCCCATACAACTTCCCTGACCCCCCTCCTCCACGCCACCCGCTTCCCTTACCACTGTGTGCCCAGTGGTAGGGGGAAACAGCTCCTGTTTAATCCCATTTGACAGCTCTTTCATCATCTGCCTCCTTCGCCCCGGCCTCGCCATGGCTCATCCAAGACTCCTTTGTGGTAGTAATCAAAGCCTGGTGAGTGATGGCCTTTGGGGAGGGGAAGGGGGGGAGGAGATATCAGGGCAACACAAGGAAGACCTCCTCGATCTTCAGGGCTGGGATGAGGACCTGCTTGTGGGGTTGCAACACACACACACACACACAGAGGGATGGAGCCCACAGAGGGGAGGGCGATGCAGCAGGAGGGATACGGGGCATCTTTGTTCTTGGCTCCTTCCAGCTATTCCAAACCCCACAGGTGTGCATTGTGGGTGGCAGGCGGATTTGGTAGCCCGATCAGGCCAGCGCTTTCTCATCGTTTCAGTGGCGAAGAGGCCACCAAACTTCCTTTCCTCCCTGCACTGTTTATGCTCATGGTTTTTCTAGTAAGCAGACGCTCTGTTTCGGCAGGTGGGAACAACAGAGGGCCGTGTCCCTTTCTTTGCTTAAGGCAAGAATCGGACACTTTCTCTTGTTTCTCTCCCTCCTTCTTTTCCGTGGTCCTCTTTTGCTTGACCCATCTGGTCATCGGCATGCGGGTGGGTGTTGTTTGTGGGTGTGATATTGTATATGCTGCTCTTCTCCTTTTCATCAATCTTCCAATGGATAACTCCACACAGGGTGGATCAAGAGATAGAGGGATGGGCAGCTGTCTCCAAATTTTAGAAATTGATCTAGAGTGGAAGCATCTTTGATAGGGCGGGGTGGTGGTGGTAGTTGAGAGGCTTTGACAAATACCTCTACATTGTTGTCATACAGCTCCTGGCCATCATGCTTGGCAGGAAGGGACTCCATCCTGTCCTGATATGAGAGACGCCAATACTTAAAGCATCCTTCGACATGGGATGGGGAGTTTAAAGAAAGGACATCGAAGAGAAGGCAGGGCAGTGGGTTTCAGGGAGCCTGCACCCTCCTGGATGTCATTGGACTCCAACACCTATCAGCCCCACCCAGCATGGCCAAGTGGTCTGGGATGATGAGAGTCGGAGTCCAATGACATCTGATAGGCTGCAGGTTCTCCACCCACATTTAGACAGACATATTAATGTGAGAGAACACCCCTTTCTTTCTATGGGGAATCAAGCACTTTAGTTCCATTTCATGTGAGAGTTGGGGTTGGGACTGAGGTTTGACTTTTTCCTCTGTTGTCTGGCCATGTGGTGAAGCACTAGATGACCACTGAGGGATGAAGGCGTTCTAAAACAAGAAATCGAGGGCGACTTCAACATGCTGTCAATGGCAGTAGCAGGAAAATAGGGGGGGAAACAGCACAGGAAAAGCATCATGAAAGAGATGCTTCCAGTTTGGAGTATTTAGAGCAGGGCTGTTGGATCTCGACCTGTGGGTCACATTGAGCCCACTCGAAGGCGGATGGAAGGGGAGGAGCAATCACAGGAAACCACACTGTAGGCTATAGAGATCCTAAGGCTAGCCAAGCCCCAAATTCCCATGAATTAATTGTAATCGAGGTCACAATATTCCCAAAAGGGGAGGTGCTCTTGGACACTGGCAAAAAACATTTGCCATCACCCCTGCCACAGCTCTAATTCACACCAACTAGAGTTTAAAATGCTGCAAGCAAGCTTACATGTTATACAGAACTCTTCTGCTCACTTACATATTCATAGCAAAGACGAATGACCACAAGGCTTCCACAGAGTTCTTTGGCATTGGAGCAGATTAGATCCAAGAAGCAGGGGTCTCTACCTTGCAGGAAACACTACTTGTGTCCCGTCTGTATGCACACACGGCGTTGTCCTTCAAGAGAGTAGAATGGCTGGAGGACTGCCATTGTTCCCCCTGCCCCAGCATTGCCTAAAGATGGGGCCAGGCCTGCAAGACACTGAATGCATCACTAGAAATTTGGTGTTTGTTTTTCCCCAAGCAGAAACAGCAGCTGAGAGGGCCCGGTTGGAACCTCATTTGAACCAGGATGGTTGGAAGAAAATCCTGAAACCGTGTTTCCTGGCTGAGTTGCTCTTTGAGTTGTCAAACATCTCGAAACTCAATGTCTCAACATCCTAAGAACACATGTTAGCTCATAAACCTGGGATTCTCTTATCTCAAAAGGGCATGTCCGACAATTAGCTTATCTGCTCTGCAAGTGAGGAACAGCAGTCCTTATCTAGATGACTTCCTTATGTAAAAAAAAATATAGAGAGTTTTGCCATCTCCTGAGAAAACGTGTTGTGCGCTGGGTCTTCCCACAGATGAAGCAAAGGAGGTTGGGGGAGCAAGATGGAACCTATGAAACGTACCTCTAGAACTGAAATAAAAAGCACATTAAGACTTTTGAAAGCAATATCCTGCACCCACAGTCTCTTTGACGCTGGAATGCAGTGCCAGCTCAAGTGCAGGCTGGTGGCTCCGATTTCAGTGGGGCTGTAAATCGATTACGGGTTTCAGTCAGAACCAGCCCGATCTCAGATTCGTAAAAAAAATCTGAACTCATTTGAATCTGCTGTGGATTTCTCCGACATCCTTGGTAAGTTGCCACCCTACCCATATTAGAAAATAGGAGCCGTCACTGGGATCCAATGCTAACGCTGATGTCTGTAGGGAGCCCGATGGAGAAGGCCCATTGACAGCAATGAATGCTGATGAAATGGAGAGGAGGAGATTTGTGTTAGCCATCTTGAGTTCCTTGCAGGAGGAAAAATGGCAGGACAGAAATGTGATGGTGATGGAGGGTGGTGTTCCAATGTCACTCCAAAGGCAAGTTCTGACTAGTTCTGATTGAAACCCAGAGCAGATTTATCATGAAGCACCTTAGATAGCTCCATTAGAGTTCTGACTAGTTCTGATTGAAACCTGGGGCGGATTTACCATCCCACTGACATCAGAGTCACCAGCCTCCCTCCTCCTCCTCCTCCTCCTCCGAATAATAATAATTCCAATGAAGCCCATTCTGCAACCTGCACATCCTGTCCTGGAATGAAGAAGTCACCAAAACTGATTAGCAGGTTGCACTGCCTCTAAAGGTAGAATGGGAGAAGCCCAAGGCTGTGAAGATAGTGAATAAAAAATACCCCTTGGATGAATTGATCAGAGCCAGATCTTTTCAAGGTTCAGTTTTGATGGTTAAGGAGTCCCCATTCTTCAAACATCCCTCCCACACTCCTGAAACGGGCATCCCTGCCACACTGATGTGCTCTGCCTTTGATCTCTTCTCCTGCCCCATAATTGGAGGTGATGTTGCCAAGTTGTCCAAAACCATGTTTTGCCTGGATTGCTACAACAGCAAGGCCCTTCTTTTGGCCTGGGCCACATCTGCGCTGCAGCTTGTCGGCCCCCAAACCATTCCTGGGGTCAGCGATTTCAAAGGAACCATAAAACCGAACCCAGGCCTCTGACTTACAATGCAGCTGCTCTCCCCGGTCACGCCAGGGTTGCCACAGCTGGGGAGATTTGGCCTCCAGGAAAAACATGCTCCATGGTGGGAATCTTGGGGGGGGGAGTGTCCATGTGTGTGTGTGTGGGGGGGGACGGGAGAGGATAGGGGGAAAGCAGGGAGTGAGGTTTTTTTTTAAGAAGAGATCCATTACCAGCGCTCGTGGTCATGTCAGGAGTGGAAACAGAACATGATACAATACAATATCAGGACACAGGTTACAATTTCTTCAATCTAACTAATACAGTCAACCAGTCTGGCTCTTGTTCACATGGAGATAAGAAAGAAAGAAAACACCTGTTCAGTGACACATGGGATCTTATCTGAATGTAGATAAGCTGGAGAAGGTTCAGAGGAGAGCAATGAGGATGTTCAGGGGTCTGGAAACAAAGCCCTATGAGGAGACACTGAAAGAACTGGGCATGTTTAGCCTGGAGAAGAGAACACTGTGGGGAGACATGATAGCACTCTTCAAATACTTGAAAGGTTGTCACACAGAGGAGGGCCAGGATCTCTTCTCAATCATCCCAGAGTGCAGGACATGGAATAATGGGCTCAAGTTACAGGAAGCCAGATTCTGTCTGGACATCAGGAACAACTTCCTGACTATTAGAGCGGTATGACAATGGAACCAATGACCTAGGGAGGTTGTGGGTTTCTCCCCCTTCAAGAGGCATCTGGACAGCCATCTGTCAGGGATGCTTTAAGGTGGATTCCTGCATTGAGCAGGGGGTTGGACTTGATGGCCTTAGAGGACCCTTCCAACTCTACTATTCTATGATTTCCAAGCTTTCATTTGGATGCCCTGAGTTGGTCAGAAGAGGATAAATTCTACAACATCTCAAATGAGAGTAAAAATTACAGTATAAAAGTACACATGCCAGAGTTTCAGAGGCTCCTGCTTTGCATGGAAACAATTTGTTTTGAAGTGGCATTTTCAAAGATCTGCCTTGGAGTACTACTGTCGGAGGGACATTGAGATACATGTGTAGATGCTCAAGTGGGCATGTGCACCTGCTGGTCCCCTCTGGCATGGCCCAATGTGGGCCTTCAGGCCCAAAAGGTTGTACTGTATGTGAAACCATAAAAGAATGATTCAGAGATGTCCTAACAGCGTTTTACCAGGGGCAGGTAACAGAAAACTAAAAACTAAATAGGGATAGCTGGCATGTATGTGAATATATAACCTTGGAACCAAGTTTCCCCAGCCAGAATCCAAAATTCCCTTGGCATAGAACCTGTGTGTGGCATCGTCAGTTGCTCTTTCCATGTGCTCACCTGCCAAATAAAGTTGTTTTCCCGAATTCGCGAGTCAATCAAATCCATGAATAAGGATTCAAATAAATATCCCCCAATAATATTTACTTGGCAGTCCTCATTCCGTTCTCTGTACCTGGACTTCTTTCCATTTGCTAGGCTGGAGGCGGTGGAGGCTGGTGACTCTGATGTCAGTGGGGCTGTGAATCCGCTCTAGGTTTCTGTCAGAACTCTAAAGGAACTAGTCACAGTGCTGAACGCGACCCCCAGAATAGGTTTGGCACCTTGCATAGCTCCTTTATAGTTCTGACTGGTTCTAACTGAAACCCAGGGCGAATTCACAGCCCCAGTGAAATCAGAGCCACCAGCCTCCACTGAATGGAGTCCGGGAACAGGACTGATGACTTTTGCAGTCACCCAATGGATTGGAACGAGGTCGTTTGAATGGTATATTGGGGAACCGCCTCTGCTGTTCCCGTCCGGGTGCCAATAGCCTGATTCATTGTCATTTCTTTCATTTTGTTTCTGTATCGCCCAACAACCAAAGATCTCTGGGCAATTCACAAAAAATACAGCCCCCCCCCCAATATAGTACAATATAAAATCTACAACATGCAAAATGTTAAAACTATTTTAAACAGTGAAAAAACGGTTACAATAAGATGCCAGGATCTGATAGAAGGGCTGACATTAAACGCCCCATCGAATGCCTGGGAGTAGAGGAAAGTCTTAACAAGGCACTGAAAAGATAACAAGCTTGGTGCCCAGCAGACCTCAGTGGGGAGAGTGTTCCAGAATTTGGGGGCTACCACCGAGAAGACCGTGTTGTTGTTTTATGGTTTTTATTTTGTGAACGTTACGTAAACCACCTGGTTGGCTTCAGAAAGGTGGAATAGACATACAATAAACAAAGAAACATGATTGAGAAATATTACAATCCTTCATGCTCCCAACGCCAATTTATATATGTGAATTGATCTGTGTGTTTCTCCACTGTTTCTAACCTATGAGAGGAATATGGATAGGTCTCTGACAAGCAGCAGGATTAAACAGAAAAGTGAAAGCCACACAGAAGAGCCAAGTGATGCAGGAAGTTTGGAAGTGTGTTTGAAGTGGAATCAAAGGTTTCAACAGAATTTGGGAAACCCCCATTCCACCATATGTGCAAGATGAAAACACCAGACATTTGGAGAATGTGTACATTAGCCAGTCATTTTTAGGATGCCAGTGGAAAATGTCAGAATATGCTGACATTCATCAAGTAAACTGCTGGAAGGAAGGAAGGAAGGAAGGAAGGAAGGAAGGAAGGAAGGAAGGAAGGAAGGGCCATGTGACTGCAATGAAAATATCAGATCCCCCAGCATCCAACTTATAGGGGCTGTTCATGCTAAGCCACACTCAGTGTGGGTTGTTGCTGAAATGTGGTTTAGCATGTTGTGTGAACCCAGGACATTTTCCACAGTGTGGCTTGTTCTTAAGCCATGGGTTGTTTGCCATGCAGTGTGGCTTGGCAAACTAACCCACAGTTCAACAAACAATGGCTTAGTGTGTTGTGTGAACCCAGAAAGAACATAAAATACTATCATGTCTGAGAGATATAATTGGGAATTTGGAAACCACAGCCTCAATGGCGTGGATCCTCCAAGTCATGTATATCTCCTAGAGAAGCCTTCCCCATCTGGTTGCCCTCCAGATGTGTTGGACTACATGTAGGGTGGCCTTGTGTTTTCTTTTACAGAGGGCAGTCCTCTATTGGAGGGCATCCTCTATTTGAAGCACTATCTGGGCTAATTCAAGTTTAAAGATAAAAGATAAAATACCCTAAAATGGGAGAACCCAGGGGTCTTGAAGTTGCCCATCCACAGTTAGCACCTAGTCAGTAGACTGAGCAAGGTACTCAGGTCATCCACAGTATGGTGAGATGCACTATATTTCCGTTTTAAATATAATAACTATTTCTAAATTTGCATCTATGCATATAAATGACCATACACAAATCTTATGCCAATTGATCCTCTTTTTTCTCCTTTTCTTTGTGATACATCTCCTCTTTTGGGGTGGCGGCAATGCATCAGGGGCCATCCTCACTATAAGGCCCATCATCCCCAGCTAGCACGTCCACCCAGGTTGGGGATGATGGGGGCTGAATTCCGACACGTTTGGAAGGCACTGGGATGGGGGACAAGGGAAATTGTCAGTCATTCCAAAGCAGGCAATAGAGGTGCCATCTCTCACCGGAGAGAGAACCTTTAACAAATTAAAGTAATGTTGTTCTCCAGTTGCATTTCTCCCCCACACCACACGCACAACTCTCTCTCTCTCTCTTCATTACATGATTTAATGTTCTTGCAATGTATACAGTGCACCAGCCTGGTGCACCGACTGGCACGAAGCCCGAGCGAAAAGCTATAAAGAGAAGACATAAGCATTTTAAACGCACAGCCCAACTGAATAAACAATGGAAAGTAAACGGCTGCCCCAGTTTTCCATCTCTCCCTTTTCTCTGGTGTAGGGCCTGGCCATTAAAGAAAATGAACTGGAGATACGTGAGGGATCTGGATTTCATCCCGTCCAGCGGTGGTGCTTACAGGTCCTTCCTTCCTACTGGCCCATCCATTTGCCTGGTGTGTGGGGACTGCATCATAAATCACAAAGGCAACGTGTGCGGCTCATGCTCCTTTCCCGGCCCAAGAATGAGCTGAAGCTTCCTGGAACTTGCCTGGGTCGGGCATTTTGGTCAGCATTCACCCATCCGAAGCAGCCGTCTCTTCCCCATCGCTGACTGACTTCCTTTTTTCCACTGATCCACTCTGCCACGCTGTGAGTGGCACGTGCTGAAGGCCAGAGGTGACACGCAGGAGGTGGGAGGAAAGAGAAAGTCATGTGACTTCAGCTGCTTGTGGTGTGGATTGCTCCTTTAGCATTCTGACTGACGCCCGGAGCAGATTCAATGCCAATTGACATCACAGCCACCAGCCTCCAGGGGCAAAAATCGACTAGGGGGGATTCTACACATCATACTGAGAGTGCTTCCATGCGCCCCCAGTGCGGCCCCAAAGCGATCGTGTAGCTTGCCTGGAGAAGAGACGAGGAAGAGGCATCCTTGCGGCCGCCGCCACCCACTCCTCTTCCTCATCTCTTCCTCATCTCTTCTCCAGGCAAGCTACACGATCGCTTTGGGGCCGCACTGAGGGTGCATGGAAGCACTCTCAGTACGACGTATGGAATCCCCCCAGTTCAACCTGTCCATTGTCCCAAGGTTAGTACCAGCCGCTAGTTCCTTACTCAGGTCTCGGATATTCCCAGTGGGGTGTAGCTGTTGCCCAAACCGGGACCTGATGGACTCACTGTGACTAGCTGCATAGGAAGGAGCTATCCAAGGTGGCTTCCACAACCACGAGTCCAACGGAACGACTCAGCGCTATTTGAGGATGAAGAATGACACTGTTAGATCCTGCCTGTTGGCACCCACAAGCACCGTGCCTTCTGCCCCTGCCATAGCCCAACAACCAAGCGAGATTTGAGAAAGGGGAGATTATTGGGAGAAAGATTGTGAAACTTTAATGAAATCCACAACTCTAGATCCCCCCGTCCCTGTTTCAGCCAAGTCATGTCCTCCTGCATCCGTAGTCTACGAACCCCAGTAGCTAAGGCGATTAGCAACAAAAGACAGAGGGCAGAATCCAGGATCCCACCATACAAGTTTGAGCACGTGTGCAGCCAAGGGTCTTTATTTTTACATAGAGAATCATAGAATAGCAGAGTTGGAAGGGGGCCTACAAGGCCATCGAGTCAAATCCCTGCTCAATGCAGGAATCCACCCTAAAGCATCCCTGACAGATGGTTGTCCAGCTGCCTCTTGAAGGCCTCTAGTGTGGGAGAGCGCACAACCTCCCTAGGTAACTGATTCCATTGTTGTACTGCTCTAACAGTCAGGAAGTTTTTCCTGATGTCCAGCTGGAATCTGGCTTCCTTTAACTTGAGCCCGTTATTCCGTGTCCTGCACTCTGGGAGGATCGAGAAGAGATCCTGGCCCTCCTCTGTGCGACAACCTTTTAAGTATTTGAAGAGTGCTCTCATGTCTCCCCTCAATCTTCTCTTCTCCAGGCTAAACATGCCCACTTCTTTCAGTCTCTCTTCACAGGGCTTTGTACCTCTCCAACTGTACCTCTCCAACTGTAATTTGTGGATGAGAAAAACACACGAATCGCCACATGACGCTATGATTGGCTTCAGTGTCAAGAGTATATGCCTTGCTGCAAACCATGATTTGTTGCCATGTCGTGCATGGAAAGGCCTGTACCACACTGTCACCATCTTTGAAAGACTAGGGCAAACACGGGCAGTAAGAGGAGGACAGACTGGCTCTGGGTCTCTGCAACACGTGTGACTTGCTGCATTGTTCCAGGTGTTGCTGATCTCCAAGCCACAACATAGAGAAGAATGTGTATGAGGCAGCCATTGGGGAACTCACAATAGTAAGGAAGCAAGACAGTGTCAGGCAAGGGTCCCAGGACCAGTTAGCAGCCTCCAATTCAGACCAGCCTAGTGGCCGAATTAGGTTTCCCTCCACTGTTGCATGTGCATGGCAGGCCTGGGGAACCTCTTTCAGTCTGAGGGCCAACTTCAATTTCTGAGAAGCTCTTGGAGGCCACGTCCCAGTGGTGGGCGGGACCAAAGCCAAAAGGGGTGGAGCCAGTGGAGGCTGAAGGCTCCGATTTTGGGGGGCTGTGAATCCATTCTGCAGTTTAGTCGGAGCCAGCCAAAATGCAAAATGAACTATCCAAGGTGCTGAACCCCATCAATAAAATAAGTGCAGCCCCTTGGGTAGCTCCTTTAGAGTTCTGCCTGGTTCTAACTGAACCCCAGAATGGACTCACAGCTCCACCAAAATCGGAGCCGGCAGCCTCCACTGGATGTGGGCAAAAATATATCACCATCTTTTATCTTAAAGCTCTTCCTGCCAGTCTGGTTCAGGCCCTAGTGTTTCTGGGCAGGGCCGTGAAACCCCGGAGAGACACCGGTATTCGTGGCAGACATTACTCAGCTAGATGGACTATTGGTTTGATGGAATCTAAGTCAGCCTCCTATGAAAACAGGTGTTTGTGTTGTGGGTGGGCCAGAGGTTGAAGGTCAGACCTCTTCCGTCCAGCCTCTTGCTGACCAGGGAAGTTTGGAAAGGAAAAGCTGCAAAAATATGTTTGGGAGGGAAGCACATCTGCTCCTCAGAAATCTCAGATTTGTTTTCCTTGGGGATGCCGGCCTGAGGGGCAAGGTGTTATGCATTCACTGATTGGCTGTGACTCTCTATGGTTGGATGAGAAACCATCCGCTAGGATCGGGAACGTGATTATTATGATAAAGAGGATGTGTGTTGACCTGACAGAGTTGCTTATGTGGGAGTTCTTCAACCTTTGCATAGCTGGGAGGTCCCCTTCCTCCCCACCCTGTCTACAGAAAAAAAAAAGGGGGTATCAGATATCTGAATATTTTTCCCTATGGTGTTTCAGGAGGAAAGGGGAAATTTCATTGGGAAAACAGCATGGAGGGAAAGGGTTAAACCCCCATCCCATAGTGCTCTGAACCCAACTCAAATCCCCTTCTTCTTGACCAGTGTCATCCCTGCCTTAGTAACCTCACGGTTAGACTACAATGACCTTGTTCAGACAACATGCTGAGCTTCGGTGCTTCAACATTTTGAATTAAACATTCTGGCTCAGCGTGTCGGGTGAACCAATCCTAACCATGGTGGCTACATAACCACGGTTTAAACACACTCACTAACCATTTGCTGCAAAAGGGTGAGCAGCCTAACCATGGCTTAGCGTGTTGTCTCAGCCCCATGCTAGTATGTGCATGGGGCTGGTGATGAAGACTGTTCAGAAATTGAAATTGGTACAGACCGTCAGTGCCTGAGTGGTGTTGGGTTAGGGGCTGGCAGATTTCTGGCATCCCAGAGCAGTTGCAGGGCAGGGCCTTGTGATGTCATGGCACAGGGATTTGTGATGTCATGGTCTGGGCCTTGTGATGGCATGTGAATGCTCGGTAAACTAGAAATTCGCTGATGGACTAGTAAGAACAGATAGCCTATATGTCTGACATGAAACATGCCTTAAATGTATTTTGGCCTTGTATGTTTTGTATATGTGTTTGTATACCTACCTCTGACATCCATGGTGGATGTCAGAGGCAGGTAAGTGGGGAAGGGGGGCAAAATGGGGGCCGAATAAGCCCCCCTCCCCCTTACCTGTGTCCGTCACGGTCTGTCCTGGGCTTCAATTCAGGCCCCGGCTTGAAGCCGGAAGAGAAGGCTGCGGCTTGAAGCCAGGCTTGAAGCCAGGGCCTCAATTGAAGCCCGGGATGGACACAGGTAAGCCCCCTCCCCCCTGCCCCTTTACCTGGCTCCGCTGCTGATGCCACATGGACTGCGGCGGCGGAGCCAGGTAAGCGAAAATCCCCCCACCCCCTTACCTGGCTCCGTCATGGGCTTCAACTGAGGGCCGCAACGGAGGCAGGGAAGCCCCCTCCCCCCTGCCCCCTTACCTGGCTTCGCCGCCATCGCTGCATGGACGGCGTTAGTGGCGGCACAGCCAGGTAAGCCAAACTCCCCCCACCCCTTTACCTGTGTCTGTCGTGGGCTTCAATTGAGGCCTTAGCTTCAAGCCAGAAGTGAAGCCAGGGCCTCAATTGAAGCCTGCGATGGACACAGGTAAGCCCTCCTCCCCCCTGCCCCCTTACCTGGCTCCATCACCATCACCACACAGACTGCGACACTGGCACCAGGTGAGTCCCCCTCCCCCCACTTACCTGCGTCTGGAGCTCCGTATCGAGATGAACCGCTTCGCCTCGATCCACAGCCCCCTGACCAGATTTGTCTCTGCCTTTGTCGGAGGCGAATCAGGCTGCTCCGCTATCGCTTCTACAAACCAAAGCGAAGCAGAGCACACCCCTAGTTTGCAACTCTGTGAAATCCGTGGGACTCTGGGGAAAAAACAGCCCACTACAGAATTCACGGGTTGGATTGATAGAAATCCAGACTGATTCCATTCCATTAGGGATATGGGGACTTGGGGATTTCATAAAGGCTCCCCTAACTTTTCTCTATAATTGGATCACTGCTCAGACATGCACCTGACCTTTCCAATACACTAATACTGTGCTGGGTTGCAGTTCACATTTTAATACTGGAGTTTGGGATGTAAATGTTGGAACAAAGACCTTTGAACTTTGGGCATCTACATGATATCCACTGCGCTGTGTTGGGATCCCCTGACAGACACATTCAGACACACTGCTGAAGGAGAAGGAAAAAAAACCTGGACACACACAAGTTACTTCTGGGAGTACTTTCTCGCTCTCAGTGATGCATACGCATGTAAGGTCACTGACATGAACCTCGCCTGGTTTTTACTGCAGTT
The DNA here is from genome assembly GCF_023053635.1 of Elgaria multicarinata webbii. Classification (NCBI taxonomy): domain Eukaryota; kingdom Metazoa; phylum Chordata; class Lepidosauria; order Squamata; family Anguidae; genus Elgaria; species Elgaria multicarinata. The sequence continues at coordinate 14,904,408 of NC_086187.1, read as the reverse complement.
GTTCATAAACCGAAAGATGATTTCCCCCAGTGCAGGATTTTACAAGGGGAAAGGATTTTAAAATGAAAAGGGATGGGACTTGGGAAACACCCCCAACACCCCCGATTTATCAACACTCAGTGTTCACATCTGGATCCAAATCTTGTAGCTCAAACTGTTCTGTGTTTCATTGCGGCCCACATGTTTCAAGCAACCCAATGTCTGAGCTCCTGTGGGCTGGATGGAGTTGTCCACCATCTGTAAAATAATTTATGGCTAGTCCATAAAAATAAAAGAAATAGAGGATGAAGCTGGTCCAAAAGAAAGTCTCTAAAATATAGATATTCTATTCTCTCCCTCCTGAACACACACACACACATTTTGAAGAGGAAAAAAAAAAGATTTGTAATTTTCAACCACAGGCGAATGTTTCACATTCCGGAGCGATGAGGCCATTTTTATTGCCTTTATTGTTCTCAACGAGCTGGAACTGTGAAAATGAATATCTACCCTGACCCCATTAGTTTAAAACTGAAATGGAAAGAGAGAGAGAATAAAGACAGGCGGGTGGGTGGCTGGGTAGAGAAAAAACTAAGTTGTTTGGAGAAATGATTGAATGCAAAAATAACAAAAGCGAATGCGGAAATAAATCTGCCTGTCTTGAAGAGGGAGGAAAAAAAAGATTGCAAATGATATTTTAATTCAATCATAATAGCGATGAATAATAACCCGTCACTTTGCCGAAGGGGATTTTCATTCAAACTGCAATCACTCTTGAAATGAAATTGGTATCCTTTCTCTCACCACCACTACCAGCACCATAGGATGCCGAAGTCAGTAACGTGACTTGTTTTGGCAGTGAATGGAGTGGAAGCCACATCGGAGGTTTGGGAAGGGGGAGCAAAAATGCAAGAAAAAAAAATTCCAAGTTGCAAGTGGAGGCCTGACTCCAATCAAGTTATCTCCAGGCTCAGTAACAACCCAGACCACACAGGCGCTTGCTGAAATAACTTTTACTGGTTCCGCAATATAACCTCCAGCGTTGGCAGTCTGGTAACCAGAAGAGAAATTGCAGCCGGCGGTTTGTCTAGAGAAGATTTGGTAAACAGCTCAGCCAGTACGGTGTGTGTGTGTGTGTGTGTGTGTGTGTGTGTGTGTAGGGGGAATAAACTCCTCTACAATGGAGGTGTGTGACAGTTTGCAAATACACAGAAGTCAATGAGAAAATGTGTAGAAACGTGCAATGCGCTGATCCGTTAGGGCAGAGCAGGGGCGACGCACAGGCTTTGTCTCCCAGTGTGGCCCACACTGCCCATCAAATTCAGTGGCACAGCAGTGGCAAAAACGTTGACAACTTTAGCATGAAAGCAAATGTGTCCCTTTTAAGCACCCATAGTAGGGGCTGTCAATACGTGGGGGAAGCCCGGCAGCGGCTGTGAATCTGCGCTGCGTCAGTTATATGCTGCAGCTGCAGCTTTGCAGCCACTGGGGGACTTTCCCACGAAGTTGCGCTTTGAAAAAGTCGGGGATTGACCTTAACTTTTTCATTAGAAGTGAGGTCAGGACAGCTCTTCCAATTTACAATTGATTGTGTTTGTTTAATTATACCTGACTTTTTTTGATTTTTAAAAATATTGTTCTAATTCTTTAAAGAAAAGCAAAAAGGAAAAGCTTTATGGACGTAAATAAACACCCAACTTTAAATGGTAGTGAAAACCATTGCTATTCATGGCATCTGCATGTTAAGAGCTTTCCAATGAAGTATGTTTCATGAGACTTGAGGCATAGCTAGACCAGCCGATATCCTGGGGATCGCCCTGGGATCATCCCTGTGCGTTCACATGACACACAGGGCATCCCAGGAGCAGGGACTGATGGTCCCTCCCTTTCCCCGGGATATCAGCACAGCCTTTCCCCCTGTTTTTTCCGTGGTCTCAGGATGATCCCGAGACCACAGAATGTGAGTGTGGGCTTTGCGGTTTGTCCTGGCTCCTCGTGAGTAACCACGAGGAGCCGGGCAACGGGCAAAGAGCTCCTCAGGAGCTCTGTGCCCACCGGGGGTGGGGTGAGTGGGGATTTTTTTTTAAAAAAATACTCACATTTTTTGCTCGAGCACTGGTGTGCTCTGTCTCCTTCTTTTAAAAAATGGCGGGCGCGACGTCCTCTTCCTCCTAGGATGTCGCGCGCCGCATGTAGACAGAGGGGGAGATCTCACAATAACCATATTGCGAGATCCTCCCTCCTCCATCGCGCTATGTCGGGTAGGTCTAGCCATGGCCTCAGTCAACGGGAAGGCAGTCAAAAAGGGATGATCCACTAACTCCCAAGTGTGATCTATATCTATATCAATGATGAAACAACAACAGCAACAGTACTCACTTGCTTTGCCGGCTGTCTGTTAAAATGATAGGAAGGGGGCGTTTGGACCGGCAGCATCAGGGCCATCTATCTGCCCAGGACTTTGAGGTCACTAGTTCACAGGCGATAGGATGCAAACGCAATTGTGCCAAGAGCAGGCCGTGTCGGCAGGAGGCCTCCGAGGGGCTTCCCAGCCTTCCCACGCTTGGTTCCCTCTTCCAAGGCTGCAGCTTGACTCAGTTTGTATCTTGCCAGATTCCCTCCACTAATCATCACCTGGCTTAATTGAAAAGCTCGCGAGCCCCGTCCAAGGGGTTGTCAGTGACGGCAGCGAGGCAAAGGGATCCAGGTGTGCGTGCGTGCGGTGCACGGGGGGGGGGGAGGGGAGGGGGGGAGCCAGCGGCATGTCCTCTGTGGTTCTTTTCCAGCTCGGCCCAGCCCAGCACAAAAGGCTTTTAACTGGCATAAGGTTACAGCCAGGCAGCCCAGCGATGCCAAGGATGTGAGGCATCTGCGCCCGACCTCAAAAGGATGCATTCTTTTTATCGTCTAATTAAACAAAACAAAAAAGGAGGAGAAAATAAAGAGGGAGGGGGTACTGGGAGGGGGGCTTGTGAATTGCAGCACACCTGTTGAGCTGACATGCCAGCCAGAGGGAGGGAGAGAGGGAGAGAGGCTGGAAGGAAGCCAACCAGGTGATGGTGACAAAGTGAAGCGAAGGGGGTGAGGAATGAAAAGTGAATGAGGGGTGAAGGTCAGAAAGGGCAGCCAGAAGACTTTTTATTTTTGGGGTGGTGGAATGACAGGACACAGAGGATTGACTCCAGCAGAGAGCATTGGCGTGCTAGTATTTTATTGCTCTGTATCATTAATTTCTTTATACACACAGGGGCATCTGCTGTGGTTTTCCAGGCACCTGTGGGTGTGCGGGAAAGCTGGGCACGAGGTTGACCGGGAGTCCATTGGACTCACCCCCCAACTAATGCCCCCCACTTACTCCTAGCTGCTCCCTCACACCCTCCAAGCCACTCACCCCCACTCACTCCCAGCTGCTGCCCCCCTGACCTGTAGGAGTTACCTGAGGCCTAGGCATACATCAGTGAGCAACCCGGCCAACTCTATACTAAATCTACGTCAGCCCAGAGAGGGGGTTGGCAGCTTGCTGGCATGCATGGAGGCCTCTGGTAAGTCCAGTGGGCAGGTGAGTGGACGGTGTGTGGGAGCAGCTGGCCATTGGGACGAATCATCCCGAAGCGGTTCGGCAGTTTCGGCAATGCTACGTTTCAATGCCAGCTGTATCAGCAGAGTTTATCGTGTTGCTTAGCAATGCAACACAACGTTCTTCTCATAGCTTGGAACCTCCGGCTGAGCTGTCCCTGGAGTTGGGAGCCCATCCTTTAAAGCAGGCCTGTGGAGGGCAGGGGTGAGAGCATTGGGAGAAGGGTTTGGACTGAATCAGAGTCAAGAAACACAGCAGAACTGGAAGGCTGTTGTTCCTCAGGAAAGCTCCCAGCCCAAACAGGAAGCCCTTTATAGCCCTTCCTGTCCGGGATGGTCCAATGGCAAACTTGGGTGGGAGGAGCCAATCAAGAACCTGAGGGTACTTCCTGGTCAGGAAGATGTTCCCAACAAGCGACCATTCTGATAATGCACCCCAGATGGCAAGTCTGCACAGAACTGAAGGCTCCTAGCCCAAGTCCCCTCAGGTTCCTGGCTTTTGGCTTGGGTGGAGAGGATCCGGGTGCAAAAGGCAACCTTCTCCTTCCGGTGACCCACACTGGCCTCCTCCCCTCATCTGGAATCTTTTGCTGGAAGGGTTGCATAGTCTCCAAAGCCTGCTGGGGATCTCATTCCAAAATACAGAGAGGCTGACACTGATCAGGAGACCTAGAATGCTGGATTAAATGGAGCCTTGGTCTAACCCGTATGGCTCGTCTGAAGGTATTTCCAGCCCATGCCAATTTTACATGGATTCAATTGTAAGACAGTTTCACAGGGATTCAATTTTCTACATAATTTTGTGATTATTATTTAAAACAACAACAACAACAACAACGCAATTCACACCTATTTTGATATGGAACTTTCCTGAACATTTTTGCGCATCTTTTCTTAACACACACAGTTTTGTAAGTATTTCTCCCCAACATATGCATTTTCAGACACAGCTTTTGATCTGAGAACGCCATCACAAATTAGGTAGGTTCACTTAAAAACGTGGACCCAATGAAATTCTCCAGCATCCAGGGTGCATTTTAAAATATTATTATTATTATTATTATTTATTTATATAGCACCATCTATTTAGCACTAAAGAACTGAGAGCTCAAGAGAAAAAATGCCTTACGGATGTATCCTATATTTATTTATTTTATTTATTTATTTTATTACATTTATATACCGCTCCACAGCCAAAGCTCTCGGGGCGGTTTACAACAATTAAAAATAGTAAACATTAAAAATATGCAAAAATTAAAAAAAAAAAACATAAAAACAGTATAAAACAACAGTATCCATTTAAAAACAACAATTCTGGGGTCCATTAAAAACAAACTTAACGTTGTTAAATGCTTGATGCTTTTCCCTTTCAACACCAGCATTTCCATCTGCTTTTCTGCTTGGAAAGGAATCAGGTAGGAAATGTGCAGTTGGACCTGCTGAACCTGACACATTGACCTGGTTCACACATAACAGCAATTCCTGGGTTGTTTAACCCAGGAATTGCCAATAAATAGCAGAAGCAAGTGAGAATGTTGCCTCCTGCATGCTTTTTGCTTCTACTTTTGGTTAACAATCCAGGAAGGCCCCTGTGGTGGCTTACATGTTCTCCTTTTCTTATAACAACCCTACAAGGTAGGCTACGGCTGAGAGTTAGTATTTGGCCCAAAGTCACCCAGTGAGCTTCATGGCCGACTGGGGACTAGAACCTGGATCTCCCTGTGATAGAGAGGAGGAGGAGGAGGAGGTAGATGTGGAGGAAGAGATGGCAGTGAGTGAATTGCCGGCCAGTGTGTGTAGCATCTATTTGCTGCAAAATTGTAACAAGGTTGGGCGATGTTAATCCTCTAGAATCTACTTCGGATCACTGTTTTTACCCGAACCACAAGATCCTCTAATGCTGTAACTGAACGGATCTCACAGTCCTTCAACATGAAAATCCACTCCTGGTTGCTCTTAATCTGTCTTCATTTCAGCAAGTTAATTTAGAGTGGCAGGGTGTGTGTAGGGGAAGAAAGTAATTTGTCTCTGCTTATGTTATAACAACTGAAAGTCAGAAATCCTGGCAGATTTATTGCAAATCACCCAAACGTCTAAGAACATAGGAAGCTGCCTTGTACTGAATCAGACCAGTCTAGTATTGTCAACTCTGACTGGTAGCAACTCTCTAGGGCCATGGCTAGACCTACTGGGTCTAGCATGATGGAGGAGGGAGGATCTCAAGATATGGTTATCGCGAGATCTCTCCCTTGACTACATGCGGCGCGCGATGTCCTAGGAGGAAGAGGATGTCGCGCCCGCCATTTTGTTTTTGTTTTTAAAGGAGACGGAGCGCACGAGCGGTTGAGCAAAAAACAGTAAGGTTTTTTTTGGAAAAAAAATCCCCACTCCCCCCACCCTACCCCCAATGGGCACAGAGCTCCTGAGGTGCTTTGTGCCTTGTGCCCAGCTCCTAGCTCCTCACGGTTACTTGCAAGGAGCCGGGACAAACCGGGACACTCGTCCACATGTTCTGTAGGATCATCCTGAGACCACGGAAAAAGCAGGGAAAAGGCTATGCTGATATCCTGGGGAAAGGGAGGGATCATCCCTCTCTGCTCCCGGGATGCCCAGTGAGTCATGTGGATGCACAAGGATGATCCTGGGGCGATCCCAGGATATCGCCCTGTCTAGCTACAGTATGCCCTAGGTTTCAGGCAGGATTCTTTCCTTGTCTTACCTGGAGAAGCCAGGGATTGAACCTGGGACATTCTCCTTGCAAGGCATGTGCTCTATCATACTGAGTTATGGCCCCTTTCTAACAGGGCCACTCTAACAGGAGGCAGCAATTTTCACCAGGCCAATGTTGCTGGGGAGGAGGTCAAGATGAAGCATGTGAGAGAAAGAAGAAGGCCTGTTCCAAAAATGTTCATTTCCTTGTCCCTGGAGGTGCTTGAGAGGAGCAAGAGAAAAGGTCCCCTCCTAGGTTCTCTTCATCCTCCACATGCAAACACAGCCTGATGGTGTGTTCAGTAAGTCGACCCTGCTGCACACCTGCCTAGGAGCTGGGACATAGTTCACATTCCTGGCTGCTGGAGCCCACTTCCTGCCTGCCTGCCTTTCTTTCTGCTGGAGAGTGTGCCGTTGCTGCCCGGAGTTTGTTTTCTTAGAAGGTGGGCCATGGGCTGAACCATTTCCTGCCCTGAAAGAACATAGTGCTTCCCAGCTTTTTGGGGGCTGGTGGTCTTTTTGATTTGCCTTCTCCATCCCTGCTCACAACGTACCTTTCTGAGGTGTGCCATTGGCCAATGTGAAGCTAGGGATGTCTGAAAAAATCGTTCCTGTTCATTTTTGAGTGGAATTTACCCAATTCAATCACACCTGGGTACTGAACGGAGATCCATCCAAACGCAGCCTGTGTTTGAAGCCCGTGCATTTCCAAGCTTGTGGTGGAATTTATGGAACCAAGAAATGCATTTGAAAAATGCATACTTTTGAAAAATGCTCACAAGCTTGCTTTAATCAATGGAGGAAATGTGTAGGTTTCCAAAATGTGCACAATGGATACATACAGTGGGAAACATAGGCACAAAAATAAACCAGAGTTTAGCAGTGACACATAGCCTGAATCTCTGACTTGCATCTCTCAAGTGGCCGGTTCAACGGCCGCTATAGGGAGTCTTGATCCTGACACGGACTTTTCTTTTGATCTGGTTTAACATCTCAGCTTCTTCTTACCTTGTGTCATTTTCTACTCCAAGCCTGTTTTATTTTTATTGCCATCAGTATCCATGGTGCTTTGCAGAGGTGGCCTGAACCCCTAAGAAATTTACAGGAAAATGATTGAGGAAGGGGAGGAAAGGGGAAGCAGTGGTAATTAGGGAGACACTATAAAGTTTTTTCAGTTGCACTTGCTTTGGATTAGTTAGAAGCAGGGATAGCATCACTTTATGAACTTCTCTTCATGAGGCATTTATTATGTGCTCATCATTCCTGATTGTTTACATTTCCTTTAGACAACAATGTGACCCTCCACTATCACTTCACTTTCTCAGTTTTTTCTTTTTTAGAGCAGGCAAAATGTAGTATAATTTGGAAAAGCAAAAGAAAACATTTTCTTTTGTGTAATTGCAATATTTTGCTATACCACAGTGCCACCTAGAGGTTGTGTAGCAGAAAAACAGGAAAGGAAAAGCTCTTCGTGTATAGCCCAGATCTCAATTCTGAGACAAAACCAAAATTAGATACAGAGGCTTGACAGCTTTGTGCAGAAAAGCTTCATTTCTGGTCCATGTCACTTTCAAATGTATTTATCCATAGATCTCTACTTTTTAACCTGCACTAAAAAGTGCTTACATTTAAATGGTTCTCATCGGTAGTGTGATCCAAAACCCAGTAAGAAGGAATTGTGGTAACTGGTCAAAATGATATTGCTGGTCTGATGTTGACCAAGGACAACAAGTTAGTCATCTCTGGCTTAGAGAAAAAAAATATCCATTTAGGCCAGGTGTGGATGAGTCTGTTGTACTTCACTCCCTGGGCAGACTCTCATGACAACCCTAATCCTGAGGCCTCTCCAGCCTCCTCCACTCCCCGATGACATCTCAGCTAGATGGGTGAAAAGCCCATCTAACTGAGATGCAGAGTGGGAGGTGCATCAGAGGTGAATCACCGGTGTTAGTGAGATAGGCAGGCTGGAAACGTCAATAACCAGTCTGAGGTCAAAAGTATCCATCAGAAACTGGGTCAAACAATACTGGGTACAGGAATATGCCAAAGAGTTTCCAGAGTAGTCCAAGATCAGGTTATGTTCAGGCAAGGTTCAGGAGCTGGTATGCAAGGAACAGGGGCAAAGGCACGGAAGTACAACAATTGCTTCCAGCACCGCTCAGGGGCTGTGGCATGTCTTATATTGGGATGGTGGTGATTAGGAATTTCTGTCAGCTGCGTTGGCCTGCAGCTGGCTTCTGCCTGTTCTTGTGAAGGGCCACCTCCCCGCATACTCCCATGCTCATCTGTTCCTCCTTCCTGCTCTGTCCCAAGCTGCGGCACAACAAGGATCACCTCTGCTATGCCTCCCCACCCTGGACTGGAAATGCATATGCCTCCAAGTTCAGAGGCTTACGAGAATCAGTGGAGGATCACATAGGTTTGCACCTGAAAAGATTTTGTGAACTGCCCAGAGAACTTTGGCTCTTGGGCAGTAGAGGAATGTAATACATAAAATGAAACGAAATGAAATAATATTCCACCCCAGTGCCAAATTTGGAGTTTTTACCAAAGCATATATAGAGTCTTGGACATACTTCAACCTCCACATTTCTGACTTAAACTTGAAACGTGCGCTTCAGCCCTTTCAGTGAGCTACAGTTCGAGGGCTAGGAACTCAGCTCTACCGCATTTCAGAGCCCCGTTCAAAATCGCCGTTTCAGGGAACCTGAAGTGCACGTGGGCCCCTCTCTCCAAACCTCTCCAAAAATATTCTTCCCAACACCCTTTTCCTTTCCCATAAGAAACCCTTAAAAACGATATGCCTGTCAGGAAACCTCAAATCAGGGCCAATGCTTTTGAAAGACTTTCAAAAAAGGAAGAAGAAGGGGGGGGGGGAGGAAAAAGAAAAAGAAAATACACATCTGCCAATATAATCTGACTTTTCCAAATAAATAAAACTGGGTCTCTCCAACTTTGATCCGGCGTTCTAGCCCTTTTTTTTTTTATTTACCTAATTGTCCCATCCAAGTTCTGAACGGGCTGGCTGCCCACAGCTGCTGAGCTTGCATTCCTGGGGACTTATCATGGGCTGCTTCACCTGTTTATTATTACCCCAGCAGGCTCCGGTAACTCAAAGCTGTCTGAACGTCGCGCCCTGGCTGAGCGCTCGCCACAGGGGATCCACCTGCCTCAGCTTTTCTCAGTGTGTTCTGCATTTTGTTACCTGGCAGTCTCACTGCAGTGCCAAAGCCCAAGGAAAGAGGTGCAGTCTGGTACTAGAACACAGGGCCTCAATGCATGGTGGCCATGCTGGGCCTTGATGCACTGTGGCATCCAGTCTGACAGCGGCGCAATACCCACTAGTAGCACAGCACTACGGTGGCGTAGTGGAATCAGGGTTCTCAGAGACGCAGTGCCAACACTTTTTTATTAGCAGGGACTCTGATGTCATCAGCCACCTCCCTCAGACTTCCCTGTTCTCTCTGAGCTAAGCTACAATCCTCACAGTAGCTGGGGGGAAATGGATTTTCTCCGCAACACTATGTTATTCCCTGTCATGATGCAGTGTGGCATAGTGGCTAGAGTGTCAGACTGGGAGTCAGGAGATCTGGGTTCTAGTCCCCACTCGGCCATGGAAACCCACTGTGTGACTTTGGGGCAGTCACAGACTCTCAGTCCAACCCACCTCACAGGGTTGTTGTTGTTGTGAGGATAAAGTGGAAAGGAGGAGGAGGATTATGTATGCCACCTTGCCTTCCTTGGAGGAAAAAAAGCGGGATATAAATGCAATAATAAATAAAATAAATAAAATAAATAAATAAAACTCTTTTGAGGTATCGTCTTGAGTGGGTGATGAAGACCCATGAGCTGTACAAAACGCCCTGCTCCTGGTGGAGAGGAAAATGGCTAGAATGGGTTTGTTGATCAGGATCGACACAGCTGCCTACATTTTTGGGATTTTCCTTGGGGGCGTGGCTATGGGGACCATCATAATGGGCGCCTGCATTTCAAAAGTACATCACTGAATATAGATTGGCACAAATACCTGTATGTGTGTGTGTATAAAATAGATCCTGAAACATGGCAAGTTGCCAGCTCAGATGATTTGTCCTGGGTTGGGGAACCTGCATTTCCATCCACTCATACAAGCTGGCAGCTGTGGGGTGTTGATCTAGTCACAGAACTCTCTCATCGCATGAGGGTTGATCCAAATGAGGGATCTGAATTTGGGTTCCCCCTACAACTGACCTTGCCTCAGTTATCCATGTGCTAGTGACATCAAGGCTGGACTACTGTGATGTGCTGTTTATGGGGCTCCCCTTTAAAATGCTCTGAAACTTTAGCTGGCCCAGAATGCTGTTGCACATGTGTTGTTGGGAGTGAAGTGACTCCTAAACTGCACCAGCCATGCTGGTTACTGGTGTGTTTCCAAGTCCAGTTTAAAGTGCTGTTTTTGTCCTTTAAAGCTTTCAACGGTTTGGGAACAAATTACTTGAAGGATTACCTTCACCCTTATCAGCCTGCCCACACTTTAAGATCGGCAAGAGAGGCCCTGCTCATTCAGCCACCTGTGAGAGCAGATAGGTAGGCAACCATACAAGACAGGGCCTTTTCTGCAGTGGCCCCACACCTCTGGAATAAGTTGCCAATGGGGTCCGCCAGGCTCCATCACTGCAGGCTTTTAAGAAGACTCTGAAAACATATTACTTTACTCTGGCCTCCCCCAATTATGTCTTATCGGAGTGCTTTATAGCTGAAGTAGTCTATTGTAAGTTTTATTTTATTATGGAATTTGATGTTTTTAGAATGTTTGCGCTGCTGCTGCTTTTATTGTCTTTTTACTAGTTTTATTGTGTTTCTACTGTTTCTAATACCACATCGGGTTTTATTATGTGTTTCATCTTTGTACGCCACGTTGGGAGGGCTCCTGCCCTGAAAGGTGGCCAAGAAATACTTAAAATAGATAAATAAAATAAATACAAATCTCTCTCTCCAGTCAGTGCATTGTACTGGGTTTCGTATAAGTCTTCCTGTGAAATATAGATTCAGTATGAGAACCCATGTGGAACAGTGGTTAGAGAGAATCAGAGTAGGCCTGAGGAGATCCATGTTCAAAGACTGACTCAGTGATGAAGCACTCTGATAGGTTAGGCTGTGACTATCTTACAGCCTAACCTATCCCACCAGGGCCTGACCAAGACATTTTGCTGCCTGAGGTAAAAGACAAAATGGCACCTTCTTTTTTCATGCCCAGTAGGGCTGGCTCTACCATTAGACAGGCTAAGGCAGTCTTCTCAGGCGGCTGATGCTGGGAGGTGGCAGCAAGGTGTGCGCCTCATAACCTGCTCTATGCTCCCCAAGTTAGCCTGCAGCTTCAGTTTCCATGGAGGATGCTGTCCCATTACCAGTGTTGAAGAAACGGTCTAGTCAGCTTTTGTACATGAAATGGGGAAGGGTGCCATCTTGTTCTTTGCCTCCGGTATCAAAATGTCTTGGGCCAGACTTGATGTCCAGACACTGATCAGACTGGTAGCTGATTCCTATTTTGATGTTACAGACAGGACAATGTCTTTCCGAGGACAGCAATCTAGCCTAGGGGGTGCATAGCAGGCTACATGGCCTACAGAGCTCTACTCTCCAACAGAACATCACCACTCCTGCCCCCTTCCCTGCATATGCCACCTGAGGCAGCCATTTCACTGTGCCTGATGGTAGGGTTGGGCTTGTACTTTATAGGCTGACTGTGAAGCTAGAAAAAGTGGGGAGGGGGTTCATTAGAGGAAAAGAGGGATATAAATGTATATACTGATACATAACATCAGTTTCACAGCCAGGCAAAAGCAAAGGTTTCAGTAATAACGACGCAATCCTGTTGCCAGTTTGACAAAATGGCTCCTGCCCTTCTCAAGGCACCTCAAACTTTTAGGGCTAGTAATGTAGTAATTCAGGACTAGTAATGAGTTGAGGGGACACACACAACATGAAGGACTAATAACTCTTTTCCTGACAGAGGTTTGCTGTGCCTTAAACAGCTGGTTTTCATTTCTTCTGGATATTTTATATTCCTGGTTTTTTGTTTTTTTTTAACTGATGGCTTTCAGGATGGAGCAAGCTGCAGGGTTAAGTAAAGAAATAAAATAAAATGACGGGGAAACATTTGACCACTGTAGCTTTTCCCAACATGGCGCTGTCACGAGGAGACAAACTGCACCTGTTGACCTCCTGGCTGTTATGCTGCCGCCACTGATTTTCAAGCAGGAGTCAACAGCTCTACACCAGGGCCAAAGCCTATTGTGCTTCTAATCTAAAAAGACTGGCAGCTACTGAAAATATCCCCCCTCCCGCTTGTAAGCCTTAGAAATTCAGGAGATTTGGCTGTGTATGTGTGTGTTTTATGAGGGACATTGCTGGGCTGTCCAGACAGAATCAGAATTGCTGGCAAAGCTGAAAGGAAAGTAGGAAATGGCCAAGGCGAATGGAGTTGCTGAGGTAGGCAAGCCAGCCGGCAAGGCCGAATTTCGGGTTCCCTGGGGAGCCTTCTTTCTTGGAGGCTGCTCGTGTGTGTTTTGGATTCTCCTCATAAGAGATGGCTGCTTCTGCGGTTTTCCTGATTGGGATACAGCTGACGAAAGACACAGGTGAGGAAAATAAATTAATGGCACTAACTAAATAAATGGGGAACAAATTGGCCAGGGCCTTACCTCAGGTGGCCATGTGTGCAACTTTATGGAGGACGAGCCTCTGTTTGAAGGGCTGAGGGAGGATGGACTTCAATTTGAGGGTGTCCTCTATTTGAAGGCTGAGGGAAGACAATCCTCTATTTGAGGGTGCCCTCTATTTGAAAGTCCAACGGAAGGCAGTCCTCTATCCAAAGGCATGTTCTTTTTGAAAGGCTGTCCTCTGTTTGAAGGCATCCTTTATTTGAAGGGAGGACAATCGTCTATTCAGAGGCATCCTCTATTTGAAAGGCTGTCCAGTCCACGTCCTTGGTGGTGGGGATTTTGGGGAAAGAAATAGCTTGTGGTGGGAAGTTGAATCCTTCTCTTCGAATGTGTAGTGATCCTGATCTGAATTAGGGCTGCCTGCACCTACTCTAGAGCATAGGCATGTGCTGAATTGAGGGGGGGGGCATTGAGTAGGGATCCAGAGGAGGATCCAGATGTAGTGGGAATGGTCCTCCAGCTGCCCTCCAGCTGCTCCACTGTGGCTGCACCCTACAGAGCACCATTGCTTCAAGCAGCAGGAGTGAAAAAGAATCACTGCTGGGAACCTCTCTGCCAAGAACCATGTTTCAAAGAGGCCAGGAGGAGGGCCCCCAACGGCTAATATCACCCCGTAAGCTCCTTCTCTAGCCAGTGTCACCACAAAGCCCCACAAATGCTGGGGATTGAGAAGCATCTCCTCATCCCCCTCACCTGCAATGACCCTCCCACGAAAAAGGCAAGCCAAATGCAGAGTAGGGCACCAGTGTCTACTGTGTTAAATAAATAAATGAATAAAAATAAATAATGTCCTCTATAACTGAGCATTCAATAACTGATCACCTTTAAAAAAACAACAACTTTCAAAACCCTGGGCTCACACCCTAATGAATTGTGCTGCGCACGTCTATGCTCTAGAATAAAGATGAAGATACAGCTCAGCTATATGCTATGTAATTAACGTAATGTGTAGTTTGACACTTAGACCAGTGGTTCCCAATTGGTGGTCTGTGGACCCCAGGGGGTCCACGTAACCCACCCAGGGGTTTCATGGCACCATTCACATATTCACCATTCATTTCTGGAGTCCACTGATGACAAATTCCTACCAGAAGTAAAATATAACATCACTGAGCACCTGCGTGATTTAGCGACTAGCTTCAGAGATTACTTCCCAGCACCTAATCCTGAAAACTCATGGAGAAGGAATCCTTTTGAATGTGGTGATGTACAACTAACAACTCTATCTGCGGAAGAGCAAGATATGCACTTGTTGACGTGACTTGTGATGGTTCATTGAAATCATTTTTCAAAGAACATAGACTGGACCAATTCTGGGTGAAGGTTTTTCCTCATTATAAGAAGTTAGGTGAAAAAGCTTTGAAACATCTAGTTCCCTTTTGTTCCACATATCTTTGTAAACAACATTTTCGACATTTTGTTATATGAAGAACAAGCATAGAAATCGGCTCAATGTTGATCCAGATTTGAGATTAAAAGTAGGAAACATTGAACCGGATGTGGAAGGGATTGTTCGGGACAAAAAGAGGCATGATTTATCCCATCACATTTAGCTGCTAGACATGTCATAATTTGTTCAATTGTAAACTAGACGTTAGTAAAATTAAATTCGTCTTTATCATTCGTCTAAATCATTGTCATTTTTGTGTGGTAATATCACAAATACCACAAATATTATGGTCTGTTTTTAGTTTACCTAAAATCCTTTGCTTATTAGGGGCTACCCCTTATTCTCTCCAAAAAATTGCTTCGCACAGGTAACTATCATAGAGATAACAAATTTTTCAAAAGTAGGGGATCCATGGCTTGGCATTTGAAAAACAAGGGGTCCACAGTATTTAGCTAATTGGGAACCACTGACCTAGACCATGCTAAGTGTAAAAGAGACCAGAAGCTACTAGGAGAAAGAAAGAATGCATACTTTCCCTTTGAAAATATTAACGTGTGTTAACTTTTGTAAACCGCCCAGGGAGCTTCAGCTATGGGGCGGTATATAAATGTAACAAACAAACAAATAAATAAATAAATAAAATATAAATCAACTGCTATATAAATCAAATACCCAGGAACATATTTTTCTCCTCTTTCCACACCCTCCCTAGAATTATCCCAGAGAACCTCAAATATAGCTCACTATTTGGTGACATTAAATCGGTGTTTGTTGGCAATAATGGCTAAGATGAGGGCGAACAAATTGAAGCTTAATCCAGATAAGACAGTGGTGCTCATGGTCAGTCGAAAGGCAGATCAGGGAATAGGGATTCAGCTTGTGTTGGATGGGGTTACACTCCCCCTGAAGACGCAGGTCCGCAGGTTGGGTGAGCCTGGATGCCCAGGTTTCGGCGGTGGCCAGGAGTTCATTTGCACAGTTAAAGCTAGTTCCTAGAGATGTCGGACCTGGCCACGGTGACACATGCCTTAGTTACTGTAACACGCTTTACGTGGGGCTGCCTTTGAAGAATGTTCGGAAACTCCAGCTGGTTCAAATTGCTGCAGCCAGATTGTTGACCGGGGCTGGTTACAGGGAGCAGACAACTCCCCTGTTAAAACAGCTCCACTGGCTTCCAGTCTGTTTCCGGGCACAATTCAAAGTGCTGGTTATGACCTATAAAGCTCTATATGGTTCGGGTCCAGGTTATTTGAAAGAACGTATTCTCCCTTATGAGCCTGCCCGTGCTTTGAGATCTTCTGGAGAGGCCCTTCTTTCAGTCCCACCTTCTTCACAGGCACGCCTGGTGGGAACATGGGAGAGGGCTTTCTCGGTGGCTTCTCTGGAACTCTCTTCCTGGGGAAGCTAGGCTGGCTCCCTCCTTGATGGGCTTTCGGAAGCAGGCTAAAACTTTTTTGTTCAAGCAGGCCTTTGGAGAATAATCCAGCCCTCCATCTATGTTAATGTCGTATAATTTTGTTGTGTATTTTTTAATTGTTTATGGTTTTGTTTCCCTCCCCCCCCCCCCCATGTATATTTTAAACTTTGTAAGGCCGCCTTGAGGCCCAGCATTGGGCAAAAGGCAGGATAATAATAATAATAATAATAATAATAATAATAATAATAATAATAGGTCCTAATAGAAGCATTACCCTGGTATTACTTTTTGATATCTCAGGGGCAGTCCTACAATGCCAGTAAGAACACTGAATGTCTGGATTGGTGACAGAACCCCACTGGAGTTTGGTCAGATTGAGCCCAATTTGGATCACTTCCTCTGTGGTGAACCTACAACTCTGTCACCGGATCCCAGTTATTCCTGAAATTCAGTAGCACGTCTCTGCATGTTACCGCAGTGGCAATGCTATTGATGAATCTCCATTTTATTCTACCCTTGTGCAACTCCTGTCCATTTGAATTGCCTGAGAGAGAGTCTAGGTGGCTGAGCAAATATTCTCCATAAGTTTTGTGGATGACCAAATGGTGGTGATGGTTGTAGTGGTGACATTTCACTGGATACTACCTGGAGCAAGGAAAAATTCTCCAAATGTTTGTGTGTGGAGGAGGCTCAAACAAGAAAAGTCTATTCTATAAAATTTTGACTCAGTTAATACTGAATGAAACTATATCATTCACAATGGTAGGCAATGGGCCAACAAAGAATAACTGGAAGGAGCTCATTACTCTCTTCAATTTTTTTTAATATTTTATAATAATTTTATAATAATACTAAGCCAGTCTGGTGTAGTGGTTAGAGTGTTGGATTGGACTTGGTGCTCAAAAGAAGCTCACTGGGTGACTTTGGGCAAGTCACTGACATTCAGCCTAACCTACTTCACAGGGTTGTTGTGGAGAGGAAGACGATCACGAATGGCACCTCGGGCTTCTTGAAGGAAAAATGGTGAGATGTAACAAATAAAATAAACAGGTAAATATTAAACAATACTGGTCTCTTAGTTGTGCCCAAAATTCTCCACCCTTTTTACAGATGGCAAAATTGAGGAAATAATTTTGCTGAATATTCTCCAGGGTAGGACTGAGTTTCAAAAAAAGTTTCCCCCCCCCAAAAAAATGTATTAGAAAATTCTCTTCTCAGTAATTTCATCCCTGCCATAGGCCCACTACCTCGAATGACATTGACTTCCTCACACCTTTTGCTCACTGCCTGACTGCTATGACGAGCTGCCCTTCTGACTTAATGTAAAGCATATGTGCCTATTTTTATCTGAGAATGGCTGGAGGCCATCCATTTGGTATAGATATTCATGTGTGTCTATCTCTTTATAATATTCTGCTCCTTTTAAAAATCTGGGCCTTCTCTCACAGGAGGCAGCAAGAAATACATGTCATTCCCCCACCCACTGTAGAATGGGTAGGGAAAGAAAATTCCTTGTGGGTTGAGAAATGGACATGGCTCTGGGCATCCAATTATCATTGTCTCCTTTTTTCCTACAAATTAAAGGCTGTGTCCAGACATTACACTTAGCCACAGTCTGGGTCGGGCTTGTACATTTCCCTCTCTGTTCTCTTCCAGCATTTCATTTTCAACTAATCACTGTTAGTCATTTTGTCCAAACAAGGAACTGTGGTTGGAGTGTTAATTATGGTTTATGGAAACAAGCCAGGATTGTAAAACATG
Source organism: Elgaria multicarinata webbii (assembly GCF_023053635.1). Lineage (NCBI taxonomy): Eukaryota > Metazoa > Chordata > Lepidosauria > Squamata > Anguidae > Elgaria > Elgaria multicarinata. Next base: position 14,886,872 of record NC_086187.1, on the reverse strand, counting down.
GTTTGAAGTTGGCTTCTTTTCTTAAATCCAAATCAAGACTAAACACAGTTTGTCTCAGTGGGACATAACAAGAAACTATGGTTAGTTAGAAAAGCAAGCTTCTTAGCTCCTTGTAGGTGTGCTGGAGAAGGGTAGGAGAGGGTTAGCGTGTGAGCCCTGAGGCTCATGCACAAAATGCTAAACCATAGTTTAGTGTTACTGTCTCTGTTTTGTAGCTTTCCTCCTCCTAGGATGGATGAATCTGTTTTGCTTTTTCCTGCACTCCCATTTTTTAAGTTCTTTTTCTCCTGTATATGAACAAATTGGCAAATTTGGGTAAATCCTTAACAAAAATGAACAGGAATGAAATTCTCACCCATCTGCTTGGGCCAAATTCAATAGGTGCAACTATTCCTAGCATGAAGAAGACCGTGTTGTACTTGCCTGCAAAGTAGCTGTGAAAAAATGAGGACCCTGTCAGAAGGAAGAGGTAGCAAGTAATCCAGCACCACAAATTTGGCCAAATACACAGGGATTCAAAGCCAGACGGACAAGATCAAAGAGCAAAGCACTCAAAACCCTGAGTATGGATAGATGAATCCTTCAGTTTTGGTTTCTTCTATATTGATTTTTTTTTTAAAAAAATTCAAGGTCTTTCTGTCCTGTTGATGAAGAAATTTGCACATTTCAGTAAGGTCTTATAAAAACAACAACAAGCCAAACTTGACCTTGTCCCTGTCCACAATTATTTACTAGTTTATTTAAATGATCCTTTTGATTTGCACCCCCACTTTCTCTTTTTTTAGTGGCTCATAATTCATCAGTGCAGCACACTTAGATGCAAGGGGTGGGCGGGCGGAGAGGAAGAGAGAGAGAAATGCATTTCACTCCCAGGCAGCTCCTGTGATGTTCCTGGGTGTGCCTAAGCGAGATGATTGATGGACACCATGTTGGGGGCAGATGGAGTGCGCCCGAGGTTGGCCAAGTGCACTGAGCTGTCCAACATGCTGACGGATGAAGCGTGTCCAACCCATGAGGGATGACACCTCCAGCGGTCTAGCCTCCTCCCTGTATCCTTCCCTCCCCCCCCCGCCCTGGTTGCTGTCACGCTGGGGTGGTGAAGGTGATGGAGCGTGTCCGCTCTGCGAAGAACGTCATTGCCTGAGCTATGCAGACGCTTTTGCTGATGGGCCATCTTTCTTCCACTTTCCAGCATCTTTTCCACTCCCCGGGCCAGATCCACAGTAAACATAAATCATCATCACACACTCCAGTTGAGGCAAGCCGAGCTGCGTCGGTCTTCAGGGACCATGAGGTTCACTCTGGTGATTCTTTCTATTTTGGTCAAAATGGGGATTCGGCCAAGCAGAGCTACTCTGTGAATATCTCGGCAATGTCAGCTGGGTTGGGTGAGTTGGCCTGTAATGCAGGCAGGCTAGGGACACCTAGTTGCTGCTAGGGATTATGAGAATTTCGTTTTTGCTTGCAAAACATGTAAACATGCCCTGTTCGAAGCGCTGAACACGAGTGCAAACGTTTTTCTCTGTTTCTCATAATACTGGAACCCAGGTAGTGTATACTGTAGCCATGAAGCTGATTGGTGGGAGATTCAGGATAGAGAAAAGGGAAGATTTCCTTACACAGTGCACAGTTAAAGTGTGGAAGACACTACTATAAGGTGTAGTGATGGCCACCAATTTGGATGGCTTTAAAAGAGGATTAGACAAATCCCTGAAGGAGAAGGTTCTCAACGGCCTAATCTACACCAAACAGGATATTGAACTATAAAAGCAATATATAAAAGGCAGGAGCCACACTACTGCTTTATGGCGGTATTGAAGTGCACTGACAACTGTTGGGGTCCATTGACACAGACCATATACACAGTGCAATATCCTTCTTGGTGTGGCTCCTGCCTCTTATATACTTCTTTCATACCACTTTCATAGTGCTATATCCTGCTTGGTGTAGATTAGACCAATGGCTACTAGTCCTGATGGCTATGTGCTACCTCCAGTATCAGAGGTAATAATGTTTGCCAGTTGCTGGGGAACATGGATGGGAAGGTGATATTGCACTCATGTCCTGCTTGTGGATTCCTGGACGACAGCAGGTTGGCCACTGTGAGAACAGAGTGCTGGATTAGGCTGTCCATCTAAAATATTTGCAAATTCTCAAACACGTACTCATGTTTATCTTGTTCTGAGTTCAATTTGAGCAAATTTCCTCCATGGACTAAATCGGTCCCAGTCTATGGAGGAAACTTGCGCAAATGAGGAAATTTGTGCAAATTGGAAGATACTTGCGCAAATCTCCCTTCGATTGCTGGTTGATTTGTGCAAGTTTTCTGGGAATCGAGCATGAGACTTGGGGCAAAATAATGTTTGGAGAATCCTTGAGATCTCAAACATTGCTTGTTTGCCAATTCCTTGCTGCTGCAGTTCCACTAAGTGTGTCTTTTAAAGCCAGGGTGAGCCCATTAAAAAAAAACTGGAGAGAGAGAGAGAGAGAGAGAGAGAGAGAGAGGAGTGTCAGAAAGTGAATGAGAGAGAAAAAAAGAGGGTGGCAGAAAGAGAGACATGGTATACTGTTCATCCTGCTGCCCAGCAGCCTCCCTGACTGGGCTGGCAGAGATGGCCTCAAATGTGATGTTGGAGGAATCCAGGACTTCAATTTCCAAATAGAGGCTGTCTCCAGAGCTATGGCTCTGGACTTCATGGTCTTCAAGACAACCATGGGGCTGTCTCAGTTTGTCATCAGCACAGTAAATGAAGCAGGGCTTGATTTGGTCTTTGCTTGGAGCTGTGAGATGAGTAGTCTGAAACTGGGGGCTCATCTACACCAAGCAGGATATTCCACTATGAAAGCGGTATATAAAAGGCAGGAGCCACACGACGGCTTTATAGCAGTATTGAAGTGCACTGACAACTATTGGGACCCATTGAGACATACCATATACCACTTTCATACTGCTATATCCTGCTTGGTGTGGCTCCTGCCTTTTATATACCGCTTTCATAGTGGAATATCCTGCTTGGTGTAGATGAGCCCTGGGTGTGTCCATCCATGTAACCCCATTGTCAAGGTTGGACCATTTCCTGGTGAGATTGAACACATGGCATTACTTTCTCATCATTGCTACAACTTGCTTGTCAGGCAGAGAGCCAAGGAGGAAGCAGGCCATGGAATCTCCTCTTCCTCACCACCACCACCACCACTACCGTTGTTTGAGCCAGAGTGAGAGGCAGGTGAACAAGTGGGTTGCTATGATGGAGAGGAAGAACAACTCCAACTGACTCTTGTCATTGGGCCCCTGTTGGAGGGTGGTCCCTCAGCAAGTGCCTGACCATGCCTACTCTCAATGCTGTTCTCTCAGGCTTTGAGTGATTGATGCCATTCTTTGATCTTCAAAGATTCTTATGTTTATTACAGTGGATGCATTTTGGTTTGAGGGTTTCTTGGGTGAGTGTGATTGCGGCATTTTAATATGTGTGCTTTTTGTTTTTCGTAAATCGTCCCAGGAACACATTGAGTGAAGGGGTGATTCAAAAATCCATTCAACAAAGAAAGAAATAAGACAGCATTAACAACAGTAACAAATTGCTTTTGCCGTTGTTTCCTGGAAGCAAAGTAAAATGCTAAGAAACTGAACTTTGGACTTCATCCCTGCAAAACATGTGCTCCACCACTGAGCTATGGCAACAGATGGGCCAAGTGAGTTGGCCAAAGCACCTGCTACCAGGAAAGACCAAAACAAGTAGGATTATTAGTCAACGTGAACTAGGAGGAAATTCGTTCTCTACCCAAATCTGCCATAGAGAATCCCAAGGGACATGTTAGCGGGGGCAGAAGTCCACATCTCTCATCATCCTGTCTCTACCTCTGCCACTTCCTTGATGTCTCTGAGGGAAGGGCTAAGAAAATCTTTGATCTTATTGGAGAGAGTAAAACTGGGGAGAAAAAAAAAACAGGGAAAATGCAGGGAGACTGGAGAGGGTCCCACTTTTAAGGGCAACTTAAGAATCATAGATAAATAAATAAAATGACTTATTATTATTTATTTATAATGACTTGATTAGGACATCACATAGATGCCCCATAAAAAGGGAGTGAACAAACAGGGCAATTTCAGAGCAAACAGCTGTTGTGGAAGCATGCCAAGAGAAACTTTGGAAACCGTAGAGCTTCTGAGATATCTTAAATCAACCTTAGCAGAGGCCCCATCTATGCTGTGCTAAACAAATACAAATTCCTTATTAAAATGCGACAAATTCTGTTACCAGAATAAATTGCCAGTTTGTTTCCGGGTCCAGTTTAAGGTGCTGTTTTGGACTTTTAAAGCAATAAACAGGCTGGGTCCTAAGTTTCTAAAGGAGCACACAGAACACACACACCGTTGTGGGCCTTAGATATAATAAGACCCTGTTTTTAGTTCCATCCTTCGGGAAGGTAAAATGTCCTTTATCGAAAGCAGGACCTTTGCTGTGGTGGCCCAAGATTTGTGGAATGTTCTCCCCCAGGAAGTCCATGCATGTTCTTCCCTGTGCCTCCTTTCACTGACAGATGGTGATACTTTTATTCAGTTGGTCTTGTGGAGATTAGTGGATTGAGTTTTAAGGTTTTGTTCTATATTAGTATAACTGCAATGCTTTTTGTGCAGAGTGGATTGTGTTTTAGTTTTGTATTTTAAAATGGTTGCAAACCACCTTGTGTTGAAAGATAGTTTACACATATTGTTAATAAATAAAACAATTTAAGTAAATGAGCTACAGGTACATACATTTACTTATTTTTGCATATTTTGTTTTCTTTCAGCTAGCCTTGAGGAGAGGTAAGAAATGAAGTCCTGTTCAGCTTTCCACTGGCTCCTAAGAATTCACTAGCTACTGCCTCTACTTTTCAAGTTTAGTTTTGCAACATGAGGTCTAGGAACTTGTATATATGTATTTTTAACGGTAAGATTCCCAGGATGCTGAATTCCATACCCAGTGCAGTTTTATAGTTGCAAAATACACCCTCACTGCTTCACCCTGGTATCTTGGCATATCAATGATAATATGACTGTCCTCTTCCTAGTCATATAAACTTTGGTTGTTGTTGAATGATTGAAGTCGATTTATAGGGTGAAAGTTACCCGTAGGGGGTGCTCTGGGTGGCATGACTGGAAGGGGATAAGAAGGATCAAGCAAAAGGAGGAGAAAAAGTGGTGTGAATGGAATTCTAACTTTTGACATGTTGACGTTTCACAAGTAGAAGCCAGCCTCCCCCAACATCTGGCCTGGGATATTGCACATTGCCTAAGAGCAACTCCAGATGTTCAAAAGACCTTTTATTCATTATATTTTCTCTCTTTCTTTTGTACTTCCCAACCCCCACCCCCCTGCTCCTTTCCTCTCCCTGGCACTATTGGCTCACTAAATCAAGGGAGACAGGCTTTAAAACAGGCTAGGAAAAAATAAATAAATGACTGGATGGCTAGATGAAATGAATTCTCTGGAACCAAATGAGCAGATGTGCAGTTTGGGCGAATGAGGTGAGAGAGAAGCGGTGGGCTGCTTTTGAACCCTGAGTGAGCCAAGCGTTGATCAGTTGTACTGTATGCTGAAAGGAAGAAGCCAAGATACGAATGCTCATGAAACAGTATGGAAGGAAAAGGGTTCGTCATGGCAAGACATACGCTGGAATTACCCAGCCAATGCCTCTCTTGTTTTGGCTGTCTGAGTTCTTAGTGACTATACTTGGTTCAGATGTGAGGGAGACATTAAAAGGAGGAGAGAATCTTCTCTTGGATAGGACATTTCAAGGGGGAAAGGCGTTCCTCAGATGGATGCAAAAAGGCTTTAAATCCTGAGTCAAAAACATCAACTCTGTTTTGCATTAACTAAAAAGGTACGTTGTGGTTGTTATTGTCAAGCCAACTCCAATTGCGGAAATAGCATGCAAGCTCACGGATTTCACAGAACCCTTCATCAGCTTGTTAACATGCATGCTTACAATGATATCATAATTGATATAGCAGCTCTTACTAGAGATCCATCTATCCCAGTATGATTTCTCTGAATTGGAGACAGAGAGATGCCCCAGGAAGGTCTATTTATTTATTGGATCTGTAGCCTATTGTTCTACCAAGAAAACGGCATTTCAAGTGGCAACATGAAAATGGCGCTCACAGTTTGCAACAGAACAAACCAAATGCAGAAAGGGCAAGTAACAAAATGCTGAGCAAAAACGCTCTCAATGGAAACAATCATAGCAGGACACATTATCACATGGAAGGGTATTTAGAAAAGTACAAACATACACAGCAACGTATGCAAAAATATTCTACAAAAATGCACATTTACATACAAACTCAACTCTTTGCTTTCCCTTTTTAAAACTTTTACCAGCAGAAAGCAGAAAAAAAGGCATAGAACTCAAAACAGTAAAGTGGACATTAGTTAGGAGTGTGTGTGAGTGTGTCCACAGCATTTTACAGGAAGAAACGAGCAGAAAATTGTCTTAATAAGTGGGAGCCAGTGTGGTGTAGTAATTAGACTGTTGGACTGGGAAAATCCTAGTTCAAATCAGCCAGTGGCCAGTCCCCATCGCTCAGCCTAGCCTGCCTCACAGGGGTGTTGTGTACTGGCTTTCCTGGGTTAAGATTCAAGCATTGCCAGTTGGGTATAGAAGTTTTCTTTGTGAGCCAGAGGCGGGGAACCTGTAGCACTCCCAATGTTGGTTGGATTCCAAATGCCATCATCCCCAGCTAGCATGCCAGTAGGCAGACATGATGGGAGTTGTAGTCCAACAAGGCATTGAGGACTACAGGTTCCCCATTGCCAGTTGTTTACGCACCATATGAGTGGCGTCCTTTTAGTGACATGCAATAGTAAGGTTAAGCCAAGGGGAAGCATACCACCTATGCTACCCAGACTTAAATTTAATAAATATCTCCCGTCCTCTCCAACAGGCAGAAGCAAACCTTTGTTTATTTCAAACACAGAGTAAAAGCTTCTGCGACAGACAGAGTTGGAAAGAACCTGCTATAAAGCATCATATTTATTCGGATGGAGTTTCCGCCACTCCTACTTTGACTTTAACTGGCCTTTTACTGTTTTTATTGGCTATTTGCATTGTAGCATGATTCAACTCTGGGCAGAAGTTTCTAACATCTTGTAGGTGGAGGAGGAAGGATGACCTTGTGGTCAAGTCACATACTAGTTATCATGATATTATTGGCATTCTTGAAAGTCTCCGTAAAGTATCAAGACATGGACCAGATGTTCCACTTACTATTTGTTGCAAAACGTCTGGACAGGTACCCACTGGAAACAAATGCTCCAGTATCATCTTTTGAATTTTTGTCGCTTAAGTCATGGGGTCTTGCTCATATCATTAAATGAGCATAACAACAAACGAAGAGCCATGCTGGATCAGACCAAGGTTCCATCTAGTCCGGCATTCTGTTCAACCAACCAACCAACTTCCTGTAGAAAACCCACAAGCAGGACATGAGTGTAACAGCAGCTCCTGGCCTTATTCCCCAGCAATCGGGGTACAGAGGCTTACTGCCTCTCATACTGGAGGTAGCACCAACCTCCACTTATTCTAGCCATTCCATTCCACCACCCACATTTTCCATTTTTTTTTCTTCCAGCAGTCAATCAACACCCCAATATTCACTGACCATACTCCATCTCCATTGAGGTGTTTGGGGGCTTCCCATGGTCAGGCTCTTTCCCCCCTAAAAAAAAAGTTGGATTTCTGCAAACTTTGGGTCAGTGGAGGCTGGTTTCAGTGGGATGCTGAATCCACTCCGGGTTTCAAGTCAGAACCAGTCAGAACTCTAAAGGTTACTAGCCTTTATATTTTAAGTGTTGCCAGAGGACTGCCCTCTATTTTGAAGGCATCCTCTATTTGAAGAGCCAACCAGTCCAAGTCCAGTATAAAGTTAAAGAAACATCAGAAGAATGAGATGGGCCTAGAGGTTGACCATCAACAGCACCTGGACAGCGGACTGAGCAAGGCACGCAGCTCACCTGGTCACACCATGATGAAATGTACTGCATTCCTATTTAAATTCTAAGAACTATTTCTAAATTTGCATCTATACATATAAACTAGCAGATGTAAAATGTATGCAAATCAATGTTCTCTTTGGGGGGGGATGCATTCCCCCCCTTTTTTGGTGATATCAAACTGGCCACCCTGAGCTCTATTATTTATTATTATTATTTATTTATATAGCACCATCAATGTACATGGTACATGGCATCTCAGTATGAAAGTCTGTGCCAAACCTCATTTATTCGTTCATTGGTCCTTTACATCATGCGTTCCCCAGAACTGGAAGGCCACATAAATCCCACCTCTGGAGACCACTCGATTCAGATGTAAAAATATTAGCTTGCCTCTGGTTGCATTTCACAGGGGGGAACAGGTTCTCCCCCAAATAAAGATGACAAGGTATAAAAGGCATTTTAGTGTGCAGCTGGCCCAGGCTTTCCTTTCCCAAAATATATGGTACACAATCAGATCCTAATTTCAAGCTGCTCCTAAAATTCCAATTACATCACGACCACCTATTTTAAATGCCGTTAAAACTGGCCCGGCTCCCCTTGTGTGTTTTATGCTTTGCCACATCCGTTTGAAAGCAACGGACAATGTATTTTATGGCACGTTGGAACATATCTTTTTCTCCTCCACCTGCTTTTCCAGATGGGGTCTTCTCTTCCAGAATATTAATAACGGGACTCTAAGGAAATGTCCAGACCTTGTCGTTGGGATTTACAGCCAGAGAAGATGCCCAGTGAGAAGCCTGAAAGAGATTTACAGTCTTATCTCTGGTAGCTGTTCTGAGTTTAAACAAAAAGGAAAAAGATAACCAGGAGCAATGCAAAGCCATTACCACATGGGTAGGGAGTGGGTAGAAATTTAATTTGTTAATTATTAGTTTATTTACTTACTTTACTTAAATCTCTAGGAGTTTTACAGTGAAACTCCTAGAGCAGCTTACATACTGAAACAATAAAATAAAAACTCAACAGGAACGTGCTAGCCCCTTCGCCCAAATTGTCAGCTTTTATTTTAAAAAAGAAATTCCTACTCCCTTTACTTAGGGAGTAGGAGCAGGAAAATGAGCAGGATGCTATCACCCAATAGCTGCTCCCTTGCTCCCTACTTCAATTCTTCTGGACAATGATTGCACCGGTATGATTGATAAGCACTAGGCCTCTTTTTTAACTTCTTAAAATAATCTTGTTTCATTAATATTGAACATACATACCACACTACCTGTATTTAAGTTCTGGCTCTTCTAAAATGATCCTGTGCCCCCTCCCCCATCCCGTCTTCCTTACCACAATATTTCTGGCTATAGGCACATGAAAGTGTATCTACTAGGATAGTTTATTGGTTTAGAAAAATATATATATATGCATGTGTCAAGTTATATATAGAGAGACTAGCAGTTATTTCTGGCATTGTGTGGGTCTTCGAAGAACGTTAATCTGCTTCCTTCCGCTTGTCACTGCTGCTTGCCACTCTCTTGAGGAGTAGCCAAGGAGAGGAGGGAAGTGGCTCTCAGTGGGTATGGCCAACTCCAGGAAAGGCATACTGGGATGTGTAGCCATTTCAGAGATCTTGGGCAATTGCCCACATGGCTGCGCGCGACCCCCTGAGATCTCTGAAATGCCCACACCTTCCAGCACACCTTCAGCAGTCCGCAGGTGGCCCCATCCTCTGAGAAGCACTTCCTTGACAGTTGCTGAGAGCTGTAGGTGTGCTGGGAGTTGTAGGCATCAGCATAGGATTTGTTTTAAATTGTTTTAAAATAGTTAAACTGCAAAAAAAAAAGGGGGTTAGGATTTATGGGGTGCATTGTACAGGAAGACCAAACAGCATCCCAAATTCCAAGTTTGTAGCTCATCTAGAAGTGGGTAAACATTTCTGGACATAGAAACCCACACAGAGATGTTCAGCTTTATAAGCTAATCTAGAAATTATTATTATAATTTAAATAGAAACACAAGGTACCATAGACTGTGTCCAGATAACTTGTGTTCCTGCTCAGTCTGCTATCCAGATGCTAGCTAACTGTGGATTGACAATTTTGAGGTCCCTGGGTTCTCCTTTCTTGGGTTCATTGATGTTAGAATAGACTTCACTTGACAGCACCTTCAAACAGAGGACTTTTACAGCCCATCATATAGAGGTCTTCTGTAGAATAGGCCACCCTACCAATGGATTAAAAGATTAATGTTTGTTTACATTGAACAGAAAAGTCTCACTGAAGTTTGGGTCCATGGTCCCATGAAGGAACCACCGAGTGGGTTTGGCCTCATTCTCTGGAAGCGTTCTACTTTTCAGTAACGAATGCGAGAAGAACTGGTGTCTGGGTTTCCCCAAAAGTTGTGGCAGTGAGGCATTCAAAATTGTTAGCCATTCCAGGGGGAAAAAATAGGTCATGGAATAACAGCAAACAACAAGAGCTGTGGCACTAATGAAGGGAATCCAATGTACAAAATGCTTCCATTTGTCTTGGACCCCACAATGGATTATTACCATTAACTTTCTCCTCCGTACGTGCTATGCTCCTGGTAGGCTGAAGCCATTTGTTTCACATTGCGTAGGTTCTTGAAAGGGGAAAAAACTGGCCAGTGTTTATTTTGACAACAGAAAGCTCTCCTCCTTGGAGTTTCTGGATAATGTGATTTGTCCAAGATGAAGGAATAAATGGTTTATTTTAATCCCTTGTATACAGGGCCCATTGTATAAATACAGCGTGTGCTTTTTACAAAGGCTTTGTGGTTTATTTTACTGTTAGGGGACAGAGTTTGCCAACTCCAACCAGGGGTCTTCAAGGGAAGATGGAAAATTTCACACGTTTCTACCTTGTAGGAAGACGTCAGGCTTGTCCCAAACTTGTCTCCTCCGTCCACAGCTTGTCTCTTTCTCCAGCTGCGGGAAAAAGAGAGAATCCAGGATTAGACTCTGGGACCACATGGCCTCTGACATTTTGCAAATGAAACTCGACTTTTGTCATTGTTAACTAGGGGTGAACAAATCTGTCTCTTTTGCTTTCTATGACATTCATGTTTTACCAAGCAGAAGTTTGTTCTGCCTTGATTCTGCATCTGTTTGCAATGTTTTTTTTAAGTCTCCGCCAAAAGAAAAAAAAAGTATCTAGTGTGGCAGTCAAGGACATTTCATATACTTATTCTTCACACTCACAAGTAACTCTTGGACAGTTCTCAAGCCCAAATTTGGATTTTGGTCACTCCAACACACAAAACTGTGAAGAGGAGTTAGGAGGCCAGGGCCTGTAGCTGTAGCTGTAGGCCAGCTCTACAAATTAGGAAAGGTGGGGAAGAAACTGTGTTTCCATTGGATTTTAAAATACCCCACACGCCAATGCATTCTCTCACCAGGAACATTCTCCTGCCCCCAGGAGTTTCTTGTTCCCACCTGTATTTCCTCATCCACACCTTGTGAAACATTGGCAACTCTGTCAGCTCCTCATTTGCGTCCCCAAAAGCTCAGTCATGGTATGTTCTTACAGGTGCAGCTTCTTGTAAGGAATGCTCTTTAGGAAGTAACTAAGAGCAGGCAGTAGTAGACAGTATGTAAATTATGGCATAGTGTGCAAGGCTGAGAAACATAGCTGAGCCATGAGGTGGAGTCAACTGGGATGGTTGAGGGCCTAGAGCATTGGTCCCCTTCACCTCATTTTCTCCATCATCACAGCCTTGGGAAAACACTTGCAGAAGAAAGCCAACAGGATTTGCCAACTGGCTGACCGGACTGACCCCAACTATTCCTCCACCTTTAACTCTTCCTTAAGAAAGCAAGGAGCAGGCCAACCAATCAGTTTATGGCTTCCTCTTGTTCAACCATGTTCTTTGGCTGTAAACTTCATCTTGCTTGGCTGGGCTCCTCTATTTTGGCTGGATGGAGGGTAGAGTATTGCGTTTATGGGATCCTATAAAACAGCCTGTAGAATGTGGATTATTCATTGAGATGGTGCAAAATGAAAACAGGAAGAAGAAAAAGAAGAGAAAAGCACCAAACTCTTTCCTTGACCCTACAGCTGTGGGGGTAAATACACACACACACACACACACACACACACACACACACACACACACAGAGAGAGAGAGAGAGAGAGAGAGAGAGAGAGAGAGAGAGAGAGAGAGAGAGAGAGAGAGAATTATGTGGAAACCTCAACAGATGGCTGGTCCATGTTGGTTAGCAACCATAACTGTCCTCCTCAGTTTCTTCCATAATTTGTAAACGTAGAATGAAAAGAACGTTCAGTGACCTTTGCAAAACTCCAAAGTTGCACAGATTTCTTCATCAGGTATAATTCTTTCACCCTGGCTACATTATGTTGCTTTTACTGGAAGGCTGCCAAATCTGTAGAGTGAGAGTTTACAAGAAGCACCTGCCCTGGGGCTGAGAGGAAAGCAAACCAACATGGGACATGAGATTGTTCCACCTTTCTGCACCCTGAATACTCATCTGGCCTGACAAAGGGTTCTTTGGAACTCAAAAGCTTCCTACTTCATTTAATGACACCCAAAGGATTAAAATGTGGCATCAATGTTTATGAAAGTAATAATTATAGCACATAAAATTATCAAAGGATAGGGTGGAACATTTTCATTCAAGGTGCTCAGAAGTGAGCTCCGTTAATCTGAATGGAATTGGCAGCCAAGCCAGGAGTCCTGAAGGCCAGGTCCTGAATCTCTAATTCCATGGACTACCAAGGCTGCTAGTTGGGCTACAAACACAACAGACAACTGCTAGAAGACCCTGTACTGGATGCTCCCCAATTCAAGTTATTTTGAGCATTCACTATTGGAGAAAACACACCATGATCAATGTCGTAAGGCTGGTGCTCAGAAAATAGTTTCTGTACTCTGGAATGAATACTCAAGCACGAAATGCATGTGTACCTCTGCAGGATGGATGAGAAATTCATTTGGTCTGGTTTTTTGTACGAATTTACCCAATTCGCACATTCTGCACCTTTGCACGAACCAGAACATACTTGCACACCAAAAGCCACACTTCTTGCCGTGCAATTTGCAACTCAAAAAATGCATACAAAAGGGAAAGGGAACATACCTAATGCATACATTAGGGGAAAGTGTGCACAAAAATACCTTATGTCGGGTAAAATCACTTGCAAAAAAGGATGCACAGTAGGAAAAGTGCATACAAAAATGTGCCTATTAGAAGAAAGCTGAGAAAAAATGCGTACAAATTTTAATGTGGACTCTTCTCAGTGGATTCACAAACCTATGCCAAAATGGGCTGAAATAAACTTATGGTCAGGCAAATGAGAAACGAAATGAAATGAACAGATTCACCCATACCTAAGTCCTGCCACACACATTCATGTTTCAACATGGCATTTTCATTAAATGTTCAACTCATTCTCATGATGGGGTAGAGAATTTGGGTTCTCCAGATGTTTTGGATTGTAACACCCATAATAGCATACTGTTGGCCATGCTGGCTGGAGTTGATGGGAGTTGTAGTCACCAGGTTGCTCCAGGGCATCTTATGGCATCTTAAAACCAAGGGATTTCTTGTGGCCAGAGTGTTTGTGGACTACAGTCCGCTTCGTCACATGCATGAAGTGTTACCTGTGTGTGTGTGTGTGTGTGTGTGTGTGTGTGTGTGTGTCTGGGTGAATCAATCGCATTTACCTTAGAAAAAAATTATTGCCTTTCATAAAAGCAGTACCACTGGTAAGATCTATTTCATTAGAAAATCATGCACAACTCTAGCAAGGTAACATATGTTATTAAATGCAAACGCTCTGGATGTCATACTGGCTACATTGGGAAAACAATGGGCCTTTGTACATGGCTTACAAATGAGCGATCTTGACAAAGACGCTCAAACAATCTGTTTAGAAACATTTTAATTCTGATTGCCGCATGCTCTCTGACTTGGAAAAATGCCCGGGTCACACCACTTTCACATGTGTTCACTGATAAGTTCATTCCATCCGGTTTCTACTTTAAAAGTCTGTACAGAAATAGACATTAAAAACACCTTTAAATGTATATTTCTGAATGTAGTTTTTCTGAGAATATGCATTTCTAAATGCACTGTGCATTTTAAATGTTTTGATATGCTTTTTGAGTCAAGGACTGTGTGGTGACCTTTAGAGAAATGCAAACTCTGATGGATGGCTACATTTCAATTGGCATATTAGTCCAGGAAACAAAGATTAGATCAATTTCAATTGGAATTCTCAATGATCCAATTCCTCATGCATCCCTACTTCTGGATTTATAGGCTTGACACCACTAACACCCATGGACATAATGTGAAACATAACTCTTGATTTTTATCTAGCTTTGGGTTTCCCTTTTAACCAACAAAAGTGAAACATCTTTCTGGCCACACTCTTTAGAATTCTTTCATCCTGAGCACATTCTAAAAAAAATGCCACCTTTACTTCCAGTGTTCATTTGAAATCCCCTACATTACCCTTCTCAATGTGGTGTCCTCCACCTGTTTGGGACTTCAACTCACATCATCCTCATCTAGCATAGCCAAGGGTCAGGGATGCTATGAGTTGTAGTCCAAAACCTTGGAAGGGTACCAACTGTATTTCTGAGGAAGATGGAAAATGAAATATTGAACCAAATAATGTTCAACCAATCTTTGTTTGGTCATCTACTGGTTTACAGATAATTTAATGTTTGGCACTATCCTTCTAGGTCGACTTGTTTGAAATGCATTTCATGTATCCGATGATGTCTGCACTAATCCACAAAACCTTTGCCACAATCAGTTAGTCTTTAAGGTACCCCATGTCTCTTTCTTCCTCTTCATCTTGGAGTGTGAGATTCACCATGCTGGATCTAACTGCAGTCCATCTAGTCCTGGGTTGCATAAGCCTTCAGCCCTCAGTGTAATTTCCTGGAGGAGGGGGTGGGTGGGAGAAAGAAAGCCCTCTGCAAGCAATCACTTCCTGCCTCTGGCAAGGAGGGAAAATGGGGGGGGGCAAAATGGATAGAGCAATAGAAGAGTTGAAGGAGAGAGAGATGGGGTGGCATAGGGAGCAAGTGAAATGAGGTGGCAAAGAGAGAGAGAGAGAGAGAGAGAGAGAGATGCAATCCTGCCATCTGGCAAACTCCATCTACTTTTGGCTCCACATATGGCTCCCTCCCATTGGGTTTTCCCATGGGTCAGGAGCTCTTCATAGGGAAAGGTTGCCCACCCCTGCTGTAGTCCAATGCCTCTGTTTGCAACAGAGACACAGTTCTTTTGGCACTCGAAAGCACGGACGTCTGCTGGCACTTAAAAGCAAGCGTAAAGGTAATGGCTGTCCCCAATTGTTTGTAACCGGCTTTGTGTATTCAGAGAAATGCCTCACTCCTAGACTAAAGCATCAGTGTAGCGGCCGGATCTGCCTGGCAAGCCATCCAGGCACACAAGAATGTAGTGCTCAAACTTCGCTGAATCGTCAGCCAGATGGCCATTGAATTGGCTGCTAAAAAGGAATAACCATTGGCCCCGTGCCAAAGTGCTCATCGTCTCATTGTGCACTTGCAGTGTCCTACCCACTGAAATCATCCTTCCTTACACCAAACAGATGGCAGGAAAACCTCACACTCGTACAAAGCGCAAACCCTTTGCAGTGACGGTCGTCCTTTGGTGACATGAAACAGCAGCCATGATTAACCCACAGTGTTGAAAACAATTGTGACACTTATGCTTTAGAAATCTAAGCAATGAGGCGTTATTAGAAAAGCAATGATGTGAATGCAGTACTAACACTGTTGAATTTTCATGTTCACAGACCTCAGTGTGGAGATGCCACTGTTCTCCCCACCCATCTAAGCAGTTAGCAGTTTGGCCCTAGGCTGGCAAAACCCTCTGTGACATCAGGGCAGCTAAGCCAATGGCAGCCAGAAGGTGGCCATGATACCTTAGTCAAAGCCCTCTGTGACATTAGAGCAGCTGGGCCAATGGCAGCGATGACACCTCAAGCAAACCCTTCTGTCATGACTAGGCCTGTTCCCCTTAGGCTGGGGGAAGGAGTTGCAGGCGATCAATCAGAATCGGATTCTGAAGCAGAAGAGATGGCGCCAGAAACATACCAGCCTATACGGGCAGTGGAGGAGATGACTCTCATAGGCTCTTCACCACCTGCGAATGAACTTTTGCCACCTCTGAAAGTGTAAGCAACACACAGTCTGTGGGAAATCAGTATTCTTCCGATGGGGAGGGTGCTGAAAGGCTAGCTGATCCTAGAGTACGCCGCAGACTAAAATGGGCGGAGCTAAAGGAAGATGAGAGAAGGTCAACCTGGCTAGCTCCTCGCCAAAGGCTTCTTCAGAAGCAGCCTCCCTGAAGTTAAAGTGTTCTTCTTGAAAGGCCAATTGCCTCTCTTAGTTTGCATAGTTTTGCCTAGAGGAAAGTTCCTAGAGGTTGGAGTCTCTTCAGGTGGGAAGAGATGTTTATTGCCTGAATTAAGCTTTGTGGATTACATAGCAGACCTCTTTATTGTCTCCCAATAAGGCAGGAGGTATTGGGGAACCCGACACCTTCTGTGGCACCCAAGCCTACATCCCAATGGCTGACATTTATTTATTTATAACAAATTAGGCCTACCACCTCAGGCCCTCTAATGTCACAGCCAAGTTAGCAAGTCTGTCTCGGCAGTGGACTAGCTGAGAATGCACTAACACTAGTAAGACATCCTTACTGTCCCATCAGAGCAGATTAAAGAAGCATCAAGAAAGACACAGCAGACAGTGAAATCAGAGGGCCAATCTGCAATCAGGCACCTTTCATTTGGTCATCCATCCACCTATGGGATCAGATTTAGTTCCTGAATTTACGCAAATTCACACATGTGCAAATTGTCCCTGAACGCGCAATTTCACACTTTAGCCTGAATGGGAAATGTTTTCCCCACCCCTCTATGACGAAATCTGTGCAAAATTCCTGAAGGTTAGAAATATAGTCTGCAAATCCATGGAAATCACCTGACAAGAGGAAAGCTAGTCTGCTGTGGAATCCATGAGTCGCATTAATAAAAATTCCAAACTCATTTGGTTCCATTGTTCTCTGACATCCCTTCTCACTGCAGGATCCTTCTGACATTTTGGTGAGAACGGGTTATGCAGCTTACATGTTTTTCAGACCAACCTGGTTTCACTTGTGTGAGATGAAAACACACGTCCGCAGTCAAGAAGAGCTGAAAGCCACAGTTGTTAAATTTAAATGGGAGCTGAGATTGTCAAGTCAATGCCAAGTGGTTCCCCCACTAAGGAATGTGAGCTTTACAGCAGCAAAAGACTCAAGTTCCCAATAAAATGGCACACACTGGCAGCTCTGAAGGTTAGCAGGCAGCAAAGTGAGAAGAAGAACTCAGGTCACAATGTGGACAATGGCTTAAGTCTGCAGAACAGCCTGTCTGACTAGAGATCCCAGCCAATGGGAGCTTCTCACAGATGCTATGAGAGAGCAGAGTGGGGAAAATGGCACCAGAAGCAGAGAACGCACACACACACACACACAAAGAGAGTCTTGTTGCGCTGTAAGGCTAACAGATTTATTGTGGCATTATGTGTTCATGGACTGGAGCCCACCGCCTCGCATGGCAAGTACAGACACACAGAGGTTAAAAAAAATAACCCTGTCAACGGTAGAGACCAAAGGCCCTGAAATACAAGTTACAGTTGGTGACACAGGGCCTCCACTGTTCACCAATTGTTTTCTTGGAAGGTACAAGAGAGCTGAGCCATCGCACCTTCCTCCTCTTTCATTGTCACATTTGCAAGTTATGAAATTGGGAGAGGGGCATTTTAGCTATTTCGGGGGAGTCAAAATGGGCGCAAAATGGGGCCCTTGTGCTAGCAGTCTTCTCCTCAGTGACCAGCAACTGCTGTATTTCTCTCTCTCTCTCACACACACACACACCAACACTGACAAAACTCCCCTTGAAACGATGTGGCACAACCCCTGTTCAGATTTTATGGCACCTTGGATAGCTCCTTTAGAGTACTAAGTGGGTCTGACTGACACCACCACCCCAATATCGGAACCACCAGCCTCCACTTGTAATGGTAATGGCCCGTGCATGAGGGTTCCATCTCTAATAAGGACATAAGAAAGGCCATGCTGGATCAGACCAAGGGTCCATCTAGCCCAGCACTCTGTTCACACAGTGGCTCACCAGCCATCGCCCAGGGATGAACAAGCAGGACATGGTGCAACAGCACCCCCCACCCATGTTCCCCAGCAACTGGTGCACACAGGCTTACTGCCTTCAATACTAGAGATAGCACACAACCATCAGGGCTAGTAGCCATTGATAGCCTTAGCCTCCAGGAATTTATCCAACCCCCTTTTAAAGCCACCCAGATTGGTGGCCATCACTACATCTTGTGGTAGTGAGTTCCATAATTTAACTATGTGAGTTGTTCTCTTATGTGCTGTCCCTGCCCCGTCACACCCGAGCTTCCTGCATTGAGCAGTAAGGCCTCTACTCATGTTAGCTTGAAGGCAAGCAGAAATCTCTGTGCAATGGAGAACTCTTAATATAGTGGGGTTCCCAGTTGTGATGCAAGCTCCAGGTTTCTGAGGCCCCTTGGTGTCTTGCCCTCAATGGGCCTCGTCCCTATGTGAGTCTACCTTCTTACCACCATTGTCCTCAGCTGCTTTTGCTCCTTCTTCTCATCACTGCTGGGCAGAGAGCCAGTGAGCAAGGAGGCAGCAGTGTCTGATCCTCCTCCTCCTCCTCCTCCTCCTCCTTTTCACCACCACCGTTGCCTGGTCCAGAGCAAGAGGAAGGTGAGCACACCAGTTGCAATGGTTAAGAGGAAGAGGAAGACCAGGGGGCTCTTGGGATGTGGGCCCTTGGCAGATGCCAACCATGACACTGGCCCTGCATGGTCTTAAAAAAACAGTTCCATCCAGAAGCAGCTATCGGAGCTGTGTGTATGCCTATGAGCAACTTCACTCATCTTAAAAAGAGGCCTTCTCCTCTCTTTCACACATGAGAGAGAATGCCTCTTCTAAGACTACAGTACGCCTGCTACGACAGATGTGGATATTGCCTAAAAACAAGGGGGGATTCTACACGTCATACTGAGGGCGCTTCCATGCGCCCCCAGTGCGCCCCCAGTGCGCCCCCAAAGCGATCGTGTAACTTGCCTGGAGAGGAGACGAGGAAGAGGTGTCCTTGCCGCCACCGCCGCCACCCACCTACCTCCTCGCCAGCCGGCTCGGAGAGCTCGGCAGAAGAAGGTGGGGTGGAAAGCGGAAGAAGCTCTCCTCCCAGCCTTCTTCCGCCGAGCTCTCCGACCGGCCCGGCCGGCGAGGAAGTAGGTGGGTGGTGGCGGCAAGGACGCCTCTTCCTCGTCTCTTCTCCAGGCATGTTACACGATCACTTTGGGGTCGCATTGGGGGCGCATGGAAGCACCCTCAGTACGACGTGTGGAATCCCCCAAGGAAAATATGCACCTTGCTTCAAAAATGTTTCCACCCTGGGACTCCGGCTTTGCCCAGTCGTGGTGAGAGGAGGTTATACTTGTTTTCAAGCGAATGTGAGTAGAAGCTGCCTTCAAACCTCCCAGCTCTATGGGGTGGGGGATGATGAGAACTAGGGATGGGGATGAGGGTGGAGCCAACGTGGGCAGTCCTGTGCCCCTTACACATGTTGATATACAGTATCTTGTTCAGGCATAACCCCTGAACAGGGCTATATTTTTAAAGGGGAATTTGGAGGTGAGGAGGCGATGTTAAACAGATGGGGTGAAATAAGGTGATGTGATGGAAGGGTGTGTGTGAAGTTTCATTCCCAGATGCTCCCCCACTAAAAAAACAAAACAAATCAGGCTGAATTTTTTCCACAGAGAACTTTGGGCTTAGCTTTAATGAATGTACGTTAGAGTTGCAAAACTCAGCTATCAATAGGTTCGATCAAGGGCAGGCAACTTGTGGCTCTCCAGTTGTTTTGGCCTACAACTCCCAACATCCCTCATCATTATCTATGCTGACTGGGGATGATTGGAGTCGTAGGCCAAAATTTCTGAAGGGTCATTATTTGCCAAACCCCTGGCTTAGATAATCAATTAAAACCATTTTGATCTTCCGAAAAACTGCCCCTAATTAATTAGGCCATATATGTATTATTATTATTATTATTATTATTATTATTATTATTATTATTAATAATAATAATAAAAATTGTACTTTTGAAAATTGCAGATGAAAGATGCCACCTTAAAAGGATGATCTTTCATATGAGAGAACAGGGAAGGACTTTTCGAAGAGGGGCCTCGCTATGACTCATGGGTGTATTATCTAGGGCGGGAAGTTGTCTTTAAAACAATGCAAATGCATGCATATTTAATTGATTTGTCAATTAAAACTGTGTTTAATTGTCATTCTTTTATCAGTCCTTCTATATTTTCCTCCTCCTTCCCCATCTTCCCTCCTGAAAACGAAGGCCGTTTTGCCTAATGGGCCATAGCTAGGCCTAAGGTTTATCCCTGGATCGTCCAGGGGTCAAACCTGTTCATCTAGGTGACACACAGGGGATCCAGTGCTCAGGCAGGGGCGGACCCTGGATGATCCCAGGATAAACCTTAGGTTTAGCTGTGGCCATGTTCTCCACTGTTATTTTCCCTGGAAGTCCTAGGGCATTGTGGCATTTTAGGAGATACAAAATGGCGGCCAGGCTGGCAACCCAAGACCTCCATTGTTGCTGCTACCCCTCCCTGAGAAACTGTTTGGAGAATTTCCCCTCCAGAGACTGTTTCCCTCTCTGACTGCTGGTGAAGACAGAGGAGATCATTTTTGCTTACTGAGAACACTTCCTGCATCAGAGTGCACACCAGAATAATTCTGTTTTCAGGTGCCCCAAAGTTCTCTGTCTTGCTCTCTCTCTCTCAATCTTTCTCTCTGTGTATGTGTATGTGTGAGAGGACTGCTGTAACACAGGGTGGGGGAAGGCTTCTGCCTTGTGGGATCTGCTTTGTTGGGTTTTTTTTTTTACTGGAACGCTGGGCTACACCAACCGGAGTCCGGTGCAAGCGATAAACACTTTGAATACAAGAACCCTGAACCCCTGGCTTTGATTTGAGGTGCCGAACTGAACAAAGCCCATCGTCCTGCTGCAGAATAATCCTCTCCTGGTTACCACAAGCTTTCTTCATTTCAGCAGTATAATTTCAGGTCGGATGGAGTCATGTTGCTGCTGCTATCACTTAACAATTGAGAGTCAGAAATCCTTGCCAATCTATTGTATGCCTCCCAGAGATCTAGCAGTATATCCAGATCCACTGCCCTCCCCTGCTGTAACCTATAGCTCCTTTAGAGTTCTGACTGAAACCGGAGTGGATACACTGCCCCGCTGACATCGGAGCCACCAGCCTCCACTGCATGGCTACCCTTCTGGAATTTGGCAGAATCAGAGAGACTGTGTAATATATATATATATATATTCTTTTAAAAAAAGGACAAGGTGGGTAATTCATTCCTGCCCAGAGAAGGTCTGAGCTGTCTTCTCTGAAACTTCTTCAATTAAGTGGCCTCACCAGACCTTTCCTTCACTTCGCTCCTTGTTAAAGGTTTGTCGTTACTGTGTTACTCTTAATAAACATTTTTTTTTAAAAAAAGACCCATGCATTCATGCACTCATCCCTCTTGCCCACCCCTGCCCCTGACGCACACACAAAAAGGAACCTTTTGCCAAAATATACACTATACACAGGTGAGTCCATCCATTCACATGATATATCTATGTACAGAGTCTTTAGGAACAGTCTGCTGACCGGAGTGCACAGGGGATCAACGGGCGAGAGGGGTGGGAGGCATGTATTAACTGACATGAGCTTAAACCAATCACGGTTTCAAGCACTTCCCCTTTTTCTCCCGCCGCTGCAGTTTCCGGAGGCGCCGAGTCCAGGCGTCCCGCCACTGGATCACCAAGCTGTTCTTGTCTGCCATTAGTCCCGGCCGGTCAGTGGGGTTTTCGCTGATGCCCATGACCAGGTACTTCCTGCTGATTTGGATCTTGGGGCATTTGCAGGCCAAGTCTTTCATGTGGATCCACAGGAAGTTGTCACCTCGTTTGACCCTCTCATCTTTGCACTTGTAGACCGAGAGGATGTTGACGGTGAACTTTGCCCAGTTGGCCACAGTCTCCATGTCTAAGACGTTGACTTGGACAACTGAAGGGAGAGTATGAGGAGAGAGAGAGAGAGAGAGAGAGAGAGAGAGAGAGAGAGAGAGAGAGAGAGAGTGAGTTAAGCCTACAGCAACAAGGAGTGGATTTTGAATATTCTGAGGCCTTAGCTAGACCTAAGGTTTATCCCAGGATTGTCGCGGGGTTGTCCCTGCCTGCTCCCGGGATCCCCTGTGTGTCATTCACATGAACAGGGATGACCCCGGGATGATCCCGGGTTAAACCTTAGGTCTAGCTAAGGCCTGAGTCAATGCTCAGGTCCATGACACAGGAAGCCCTGTAAATGAGAGGTTCTTGAGTCTAGGAAATAGGCTCATTTCCTTTTCTAGATGGGGTTGCTCTCTCTTTGAAAGCTCAGGTCCATAGCCTGGGGCTACTAGAGCTGGGCATTGTAAGGAAATCCAGCCTTTTTTAGGATCACTGGATTTTCCCATATGAGGAAGAGCAGGCAGCCTAAATGCACCTGGCATTTAGCACTGCTATGGCTGCACACCAGGAGCACAGGTAAGTGGTGGATAAGGAGCACTGGGGAAACTACAGTTCCCAATACTCCTGGTGGCTGGTTGGCAGCTATATATGATTCAAGTGGCAGAGGAAAGATGAGAAAATGACCTTGCTTGCTTTCTCCCTCCCCCACACTCCTGCCCTTACTGCCACTTAGGAGGAGGGTTGGGGGAAGAAGACCTTCTCCAGGAGAATTCTGGGATGGTGTGTTTGTGTGCTGTGTCTGAGATGAGCATTACAAGTTGCTGAGTTTTGTATTTTAAGACAAACGGTTTGGATTTATGGGCAATTTCTCCAGATGGGCCATCCCAAGACATTTTGCTGACCGAGGCAAAGAACAAAGATGGCGGCCCTTCTATATACAAAACCAACTGAACTGGCAGTTGAATCTTTCTTCAACTCTGGTGACGGAACAGTTGGTAGACCTATTGAAATGGATGAGATTTAGTCATGATGGAGTTAAATTCCATTCATTTCAATGGATCTACTCTAAGTAGGACTTATGTTGGATTCTACCCACTGTCTTCTACCACAGCTAAAGGCATCAGGCTAGCTTAGGCATTGCAGGGCAGGCCACATAGGCCAGCCACAGCTTTCTCCTCCTTGCAACCACTTCCCAGCATCTGCCCTTTGAGGAGACTGGCTCACACTGCCTAATGGTAGGGCCAGGCCTGTAGATCATTCATTGTTTCCTCCATGTGTCTAGACAAAAGTCATTTTACTTTTGCTGCACCATGTCTTTGCCATTTTTTAAATTATGGTTTTATATATTTGTTTTATATTGATGCCTTCTGGAGCCTGACTGACGAATGTTTTCAAGGCAGTTTTAAACATTTGTGAACGTTTTAAAGAAATAAATGAAGGATATCTGATCGCAATTATCTGCCAGGATAATTGTGCCTCTATAAAAGAGATCTTTTTTCTTCTCCTTCTCCTTCTTTCAACTTCACTGCTGCCACCCCATCTCACAGCCAATCTGACAACGATTTCTATTCCCATTCCTTTCCACCTTGCCAAAAACATCTTTTCTGATGGAGCCAAAGAGTTCCTGTGGAAGATCAATCACAACCCACAAGTCTTTTTTAGCGATCCTCCCTCCACTCCAAAGAGTGACTGTTCTTGTGTCAGGGTGATTTACAACTTGCAGTCAGGGATGTCCTGAGCCCAAACTTCACACACATCCCATCCCATTCAAGTGCTCTCAACTTCTCCCCACTACCCCACACACCTTGCAAGACAAGCGGAGAGGGGAAAACGTTCTTTTTAACATATTTGGCAGACAAGGAGGGACTGTGGGTGGAGGCGAAAGGGCACAAAATGTTTTTGTAGCTTTGGAGTGTGTGTGTGTGAATTTTGTGTGTGTGAATTTTGAGCTGGGCAAATGAGGCAAGACTGTCAACCTCTGGAGGTGGGGTGGGAAGCTGTAACGTGAGGAGAAGTCCCCTCCTTCATTTAGGACAATCCTGGGTCATCCTGGTCACCCCATATTGCTTGCATGTTCTGCCCATCCATGTTTAGTATCTGCTTAGTGGGAATTGGTGACAAAGCAAGACAATTCACACATGGCTTATTATTGCTTCACAAAGGGGCCTTAGTGCACAGGAAGAGGGCCCTCCTTTCACCTCTAACGCAACCACAACCATCCCCTATGTATCTTGGGTGAAGGCAGGGGTGAGCTGCTGCCTCCCGCTGCCCCCCAAAATTGTAAAAATATTTTTTAGAAACAAAACAAATGGCATCTGTAGTGGCTGTCTGGAAGCCGTTTTGACCCTTTTGATGCTCCATAGCTACTATGGAGCACCAAAAGGGTCAAGATTAGCTTGAAAACAAGATAATTTTGACCCTTTTGGCTCTCCATAGCCACTCCAGATGTCGTCGTCATCATCATCATCAATTTATTTTTTCAGCAGCACGGGGAGTTTTGGATTGTGATGATCTGGTTATCAGCAGCACCATCACAAGGGCTCGCTTAAGGCCCCAAAGCTAAGAACAAATGAAGTATGTGGCAAACTGGCTTCTTCCTGGCCTACCAGAAGGTAAGCTTGGAAGAGAAAAGATCCTGGAGATGCTTTTCCAGATTTGACTCCTGATCCATTGCATTGTGGTGGTGGCGAGTGGAGCCTCTCCTTACCGTAATCTTTCTTGCAGTACTTTTTCATGTTAATTTTGTAGTTGCCTTTGGCTGGCTTGCAGTAAGAGTCACAGTCTGTTGGAGACAGAAGAAACAAATTTAGGATGACCACGACAGAGCTACTAGAGCGGCATCAACACCATCACCAATCACCTGTATTGCTTGGAGGACAGAGAAAGGATGAACAAATCTGTTAGTTTCACTTTCAGTTTCTCTCCATTTCTCATTCTTCCAAGTCTTACTTAATTCCATCACATCAGTTTGCAACTTTAAAAGAAAAGGAAAGAGGGGGAAAGCATGAAAATCCATATACATTTTTGTGCTCATTTTTTCTGTGTATATACACATTCTATATGCGCTTTTGCCAAATATAAGCATTTTTTGGCAAATGCTTTTTTGTATGCTTTTTTAAAAACAACAACAAAACACCTAATATACACATTTTCCCATGTGCATGTTTCTCTAATATTTGCATTTTTTGTATGCAGTTTTTGTTTGGGCAATCACTTTGCAAAATTCTGAGCCATGTCAACAACTGTGTTCTGGTTCCCATATTAGACTAGGAAGGGCGAATTCGGTAATCGCGTATCAACATGTGAACTGCATGAAATTCTTCCCCTTCCGTAGTATGGAGACACCCATATCAGCTAGGGTCACACCAGATACTCCCAAACCCCATATTTTCCTTGTGATGTTAATGTAGGGTGACCATTTGGAAAGGAGGACAGGGCTCCTGTATCTTTAACAGTTGTCTAGAAAAGGGAATTTCAGCAGGTGTCCTTTGTAGGCATGCAGCACCTGGTGAAATTCCCTCTCCATCACAACAGTTAAAGTTGCAGGAGCCCTGCTCTCTTTTGTATCTGGTCACTCTAGTATAGCTTCTGCAGCTTTAACTGTGGTGATGTATGCATACTAATGAAATTCCCTTTTCTGTAGAACTATTAAAGATACAGAAGCCCTGTCCTCCTTTCCACATGGTCACCCTAGTTAATGTAGGAGATGGGAAGAGACATCCGTAGGGGACAATCAACAGGCAGGTACTTCATCCCTCCATTACTCATCATGTGTTCCCTGCAAATGCCTTCCATAATTTCCTCCCACTGCTAGGCTGAAAGGCCAGAAGTGAACCCAATTGGCAGTGATGGCTGGGAGGAGGTGGAACTGGGAATGGATTTGGAAAAGAGACTTAGCTGGCACTCTTGGCCATAAATGCTCCTCACACCACATTCCTTATTATCTCAGCAGAATAGGGAAGATTTTGACAAGGATGAGGTTGTTAGGGATAAGGTGGGGTGAGCAAAAGTGGAGATTTTCCAAGTTTATTTCACCACCATGAGGGCTAGAAACTTGGGGAAGGGTGTTGTTTTGAAAAGCCACAGAAACGGGATTCTCATGAAACCAAAAGATATACCGGATTTGGTGGTGTGTGTCTCCAACGCAGTTTCAGGCAAACAGTCAAATCAGCTTCGCAAACTCTAAACTGGAGACCGTGAGAAATGTTTTTGTGAAAAGATTTCCTCAGGCTCCTTGGAAAGGGCACTGCGGTTTCCTGGAACCATGTAGCTGCTTCAAATGTTTGCACCCACTGAAACGTGGCAGCTGCTAAATTGGAACTTTAAAATCGATCGAGAGCAGCATCGGTTCAGCATGAACTGACATTGTTGGGTAACTTAAGGTCATTTCCTTGACTCTGAAGGATAACATCTCATCATACTTTAATCCCAGATGAAGAAGCTTCACTTTACTGAGGTTTGAACAAATACTATTTGCAGTTTAGAATTGTAGGAAATGGCCTCATAAAAATTCTCCATCCTGTTAGCTGGTGACAAAATTTGGGGAATTGCATGGCTGAATATTCTCATAGGCGTGTGTGTGTGTGTGTGTGTGATTTAGAATTTTCCAACAGATTTTTAAAAATGAATAAATAAATAAGATCTCTCTAAAAATTTTCTTCTGATAAATTTTGGCGGAGCTGAATACTGAATGGAACTGATGGATGAGGTAACAGAGGAAGACTGGAAATGCCCTTTGCTTCCT
Source organism: Elgaria multicarinata webbii (assembly GCF_023053635.1). Classification (NCBI taxonomy): domain Eukaryota; kingdom Metazoa; phylum Chordata; class Lepidosauria; order Squamata; family Anguidae; genus Elgaria; species Elgaria multicarinata. The sequence goes on along the minus strand of NC_086187.1, from coordinate 14,860,011 downwards.
AAAAACAATATTAAAATAATATTAAAACCATCAATAAAACTGGATCCGTGGCCATGCCATTTTATTCATGGCAAAGAACTAAGGAAGCATTTCATCAAATGTTCTCCAGAAGGGCCTGAAATTCTCCAACAGCTTTGAGGGAATCCAAAAGAAAAATCTCATAAATTTCAGCCCAGCCTTCATTTTGGAGGATTGCTGCAGGAATGACCTTTGCATTGAGGTATTGCATTTGTGGGGGTGAAGTCACATAGTGTCTTTCCCCAACCTGGTGTCCTCTAGATCTGTTGGACTACGACTCCCATTGCTCGCAGCCAGCATGGCCATTCATGGGAGTTGCAGTCCAACACACTTGGAGTAGGGAAGGCTGTAATTTGGGATAGTCCTCCTGTTTACTTTTATTGCTCCTTCTACCAGGATGTAAATAAATGGCTTCGTTTTTAATTGGGCTTGGAGCACTTGCGAAATCTACAGAAAATGGAGCTTATATTTGCCGCTATTAATGGGGGTAATAACACGGAGGAAAGTGTGTGTGTGTGTGTGTGTGTGTGTGTGTGTGTGTGTGTGTGCTCATGTGTATGTTCAGGAAAGTGCAAGAAAAATAACCAAAATAGAAAAGATTGGCTTTATTATCTTTCGCAATGGTGCAACTACATCAATCTTATATGGATTTCTAGAAGGATAACTTAGCATTTTATTGTGTGTTTTCTTTTATGATTGTATTTTATTGAGGCTATAAAGATTATTATATTCAACTTGGCAGTAGAGTTCTTTATTTGTGTGCATGATGTTTTTATTTTGTTAAGACCTACGGTCAAAGCCATAAAATCTTGGTTTGACTTCAACTCTGGATATGCTTTAACTCCTGTGCTGTTCTGACTATGGGGAGACTGCCAAAGAAATACTGACTTTACTTTGAAGGGTCATGAGAAAAAGGACCAGAGAGTTCAGCCCACATGACCTCTTTCCCAATAACATTCTCCCCTGAGAGAAAACAGTGTTGCTCACCTGGAAACAGTTTTCTGAACACCTGATGGGCAGCTGCGTACCAGTGACATTACAGTCCTAAAGATGGGATTCAGAGAAATGTAGCCACAAAGCACTATTCTCTATCTGAGAATTCAGAGCAAGAGAGGATTCTGGGATATCCTTCCTGGAGGCTGGGCCATACCTCCAACATTTCATGGATAAATATAGGAACGCCCCTTCAGATGAGTAGGTGGCAACATCTGACAATCTGGTGTCATGGCCAGTGGTGGAGTCAATGCAATTTAGACTCAAGTGTAGCACAAGGGAAAGAAGGAACTAAACATGAATTCTAGGGGATGGCCCTAAATGACACATCCACTGAGGCAAGCCACGCTATGGACGTTTGAGAAGTTCAGTTCAGTTCAGTTCACAAAATATCTGGATTTGCCCCATTCACACCCTCCCCCCCCCCCCCAATGCAAATGGCAACAAGAACATTTCTTTGGGTGGAAATGTCCATGCATTCCTGAGCATGCAATCACATTTCTAATGGTTCCTTATCTTTAAACTGGAATTGGTCAGGACAGCCCTTCAAAGAAAGGACACATCCAAATAGAGGGTGGTCCTCTGACTGTCTTTCAAACAGAGGACTGTCCTCTCTAAAAGAAGACACACTGTTTCCCTAGTTCTGGAGATCTTTGCTTTGTTCCATTGTTGTTTAAAATGGAATGTGCAGGTGCAGCTGGACATCCATATGGTATAGAGGTTCACCTGGCACCTATGTTGCACTGAATTCAGCACCAGGTGAAGACCTTATTTCCCCAACATTTTAGTGTTCTAGTCTTTTAGTTCTACTGTTTCAAACCTATATTTTAAATCTCTGCATTTGTAGTGTTTTAGGCTGTATCTTGAGGTTTTAATTTTTGTGAACTGCCCAGATAGCTTCAGCTATGGGGCAGTATAGAAATGTAATAAATGCACGTGTCTCAAAGGCACTGCCACATCAACAGTGCCACTCCCAAGAATGTTCCCCGTTCTTCAGTTCCAGTGAAAACAATGGGACTTAATTGCATTGTTAGTGCTTACAGGGCCAAACTAAACAGTAAAACCTAAACAGTAGAGCTAAAAGGTAAATAGCAGCTGTGGGGCTGTGGGGCGGGCACTGGAGAAACACCTGAATTGGAACCACGAGTGTGTTGTATGTAGGCAGGGCAGAGAAGCAATTTAATTCTTTGCTCTTGCCACATCCATAGCCAGTGGTGTAGTGATAAATTGTGAAATGCAGATGCCCCCAAGGAGAGTCCATAGCAACAAACCCATTCTAGCAGTTTTCATTTCCTCCAGGAGCAGGTGTTTTGTAAAGCTCATGGATCTGAACTGGCCATTGGAGATCAAGCCACTGCAAAATACTTGGCATAACAATAGGGGGGAAATGTTGTTGCAAAAATTCATTTCCTTCCAGCTATTAAATTGAGACTAAGTTCAGAGGGAAGAGGGAATTCTCAGGGACAGGCAGACGAGATCAGCAAGCCTGCTAATCAAGAAGTCCTGGAACTGCGTCCCTGAAAGCCTTGCCTCCACTACATCACACTACCCTCCTATACCTTCACCCTGCTCCCTCATGGCCACCATTCACATCATTAGAAAGCTTCCATCTGTGCCAAAGGGAGCTCTCCTCTCCATGTAAATAGCAACTTTAGGGTGGTGGATGATCCAGATTGGAACTACGGTGGGGGCAAAGAGTTAAATCCCGCGCAACTGTGGTCCTGATCCAGAGGACCTCCCCTTCTCCTACGGCTGCCATGTACTAAACCAAGAATAATCCCGCAACTTCCAGTTCAGCGATGTTCATCACATCAAGCCTGGGAATTGGTTCATTCCATGCCAGCGCGTTCCATGTCCTTCCCTTCCTCCAAACTGCAGTCCGTCGCTGGCCAGCTGCACAGGGGTGAGTGCTTTTGGGCTGGAAATCCAGGTGCATATGTGTGTGTGTGTGGAATGGGATGCTGAACACTTCCCCTCCTCTCCACCGTTGACAGCACAACGGAAGGCCGGGAAGCCTGGCTGCCGCCACCCACAATGGCCTTCTTGACACAGTCGTGCTCCTTCACCCGCAAGCAGCCGAGACACCTGATTTTAAACAGCCTGTCCGTGTCGGGATCTGAGCTTTTCTCCTTCCTTGGCCAGCCCCCAAGTTTCTCTCTCTCCATTACCCAAGGCACATTATTTTAACAATAAAAGGAGAGAGAAGGGGGGGCAGGCATTTCCCGGCTCTCCCCCCACCCCCCGGTTCTCTGTCATCTTCCTTTGAACGTCTCAATTTGCCTCTCTCCAAAAGTTCTGTTTTGGCTGTGCTTCCCCCCCCCCAGCTCAATCCTATTGCCCTTCCCTTTTTTCTTCCTCTTCCTCGGGTTCCCTCTATTCAGCTTGGTGATGGCCAGCGCCATCTCCCCTGGGACGGGGCCTGCAGTCCATGAAACTCCCTATTGTTTGTGACTTGCCAGAGGCTTTGGAGAAAGAGAGCTTGAGGTGTGTGCGTGTGCGCGCAAGGGGGGGATATATACAGCTCCTTCGAAGTGCCAAAAGGGAAGAATCCCAGAAAGAAACGTGAACCCAGCTGGGATCCGGCTGCAATTGCCGCTTTCACCCCGCTCCCTTTTTTATTCCGGCTTTTATGTTGTCTGCTCCAAATTTGTCATTGCTCAAAACGACTCAGCATGGAGCTAATTCTGCCCCAAAGGAGTCTGAGTACAGCAACAGAGACTCCGTTGCCCCTTTCCACCGCAGTCAAGCGGGCAATGGCCAGGCCTTTGTTAACTTTGTTTTGTGCTCCCATTCAGTTTTTATGGGGTAACCTTCTGAGCCAAGCCAAAGCGAGCTATGTGAGGGCAAAATCCATGCTCCGTTCCACTGTAGCTCTTCCCCCCCTGCCTCCTGCCTCTTTTGAAATGTAGCCAGACCATCAAAAAAGCTGATCTCCTGTTCTCCAGCATGGTAGAGAGCATTGGAAGAGATGCTTAGGAAGAAAGAAAGAAAGAAAGAAAGAAAGAAAGAAAGAAAGAAGAAAGAAGAGAAGAGAAGAAAGAAGGCATTGAATCAATGAAGTGATGTATTTTATTAGGCCCACCAGCAGCATAAAGATGGCATGGCACGAGCTTTCCAAGGTCTAGAGAACATTTTATTAGGCAAAATTGTGAGTTCAGGGTACAAACTGTCATCATCTTCTAACTCATGGCTGGGGTTAAAGAATCAACTTCTATATCAGCTCAGTGCTTCAGTTTCAGGTTTTGGAGGTTTCTTAGATGTGGTCTGGAACAGGACAACCATTTATGCATCACCCCCTCCCCTCAAAAAAGGGCAAATGAGACCCCCCCCCAGTTTACATGAAATGTGAATATGTGAATGTATGTGTGGAGAGGTACATAAGAACATAAGAAGAGCCCTGCTGGATCAGACCAAGGGTCCATCTAGCCCAGCACTCTGTTCACACAGTGGCCAACCAGCCATTGGCCAGGGATGAACAAGCAGGACATGGTGCAACAGCATCCTCCCACCTATGTTCCCCAGCAACTGGTGCACACAGGTTTATTGCCTCGAATACTGGAGATGGCAAACAACCATCAGGGCTAGTAGCCACGGTTGTATTTATCCAACGCCCTTTTAAAGCCATCCAGATTGGTGGCCATCACTACATCTTGTGGTAGTGAGTTCCATAATTTAACTACAAATACTTAATATAAAGAAGTACAGTTCACCATAGTGAGGAAGACGAAAACTGTGCGTACCTGCCCAGGTGCTAACTATGGACAGGCAACTCCAAGGTGCCTGGGCTAACCCTTCTGATAGTTCTTTAGTTTTGAAATGGACTTGGATGGGACAGCCCTTCAAATTAGGGATGGGTGACCTTGCAGCCTGGATTGTGTGCTTCTGGATTGTCCACAAGCCACCCAACCCTGCTCTCCATGCATGGCAAGCCACTGGGGTGGTCCACAGGTGCCCGGCGAGTGGCATCCCACTGCCTTGCTGAACCACCATTTTGCATGAAAACGCTGGGTTGGCCTTTTTTGTAAAGGGCTGTTTGTGTAAATGGCAGTGGGAAAGTAGCCATTTATGCGTAAACGGTCTAAATATATAATTTACGCCTGTAATTTTGCACAAACAACTGCCATGTATACAAATGGCCCTTTCCAAAAGAGGCCCAGCCACCACTTTTATGCAAAATGGCGCATCGGCGAGGAAGCAGGGATTCTCACATTTGCCTGACTCTGTGTGCACTGAGTCGGAGAAGCATGAGGATCCCTGAACTGGTGTCCAGGGGCCGAGCCAATTAGAAATTCCTGGGCCTCAAGCCCAGCTGCTGCTCGTGAAATCCCTACTTCAAATAGAGGAATGCTCTCTCTACATTAGGACACACATGGCCACCCTAGTCAAGAAAAGATGTTTGAGTTCCACTTCTTGTTTTCCTTCACTGGGAGATTAATACAATCCCTGAGTAGACAGGGCGGCCTCTTACACATTGCCAAAAAAGAGGAAATGCAGCACTAAAAAAAGAGAACCCCAATTTGCATAATGTTTGCACATGCAAATATCTAGGTGCAAAATGAGAAATAGTAACTGTAATTTAAATGGAAGACGATACAGTCCAATGGAGGGAAGGCTGTGCCCACGTGGCCCGTGTGTCTGCTTAGTCTGCCAGGCAGGTGCCAACTGGGGATGGGCAAGATCAACGGCCCCACTGCTCCCACTCCTTATGCGTCTTTGACTTTAAACTGGATTTGGAATGGACACATCTTCAAATAGAGGAATGCTCTCTCCCAGCTCTCCAAAATAGAGGACTGTTCTCTGTAAAGTAGGCCACCTGGCCACCCCATGAATAGACCCAGTTGCTGCTCCTTATCCTGTTGGGAAGACTGCAACCTTGTCTGAAAATTACAGGAAGGGTGCAGTGTTGCAGTTAGTTAATTCATGGGAATTTTGACCGCAGCTAGCCTCAGGATCTCTACGGCCTTCAGTGTGGTTTCCTGTGATTTCTTCTTTTTTGCTCCTCCCCTTCCTAACCTCTCTCTGACTTCCACCATTGCTGGGAGCACATGTGCTTGCTCTCTCGCTCCTGTTGGTGTAACGGAACACCAATTGGGCTGAACGGGCTTCTTTTGAAACTCTGCACTGCTGCTGCATTATATGTGGAAGAATATTGATGAGTAAAACTGTTTCCCTTTCTTTACTGAAGAAGGGTGTGGTCTCCTTTTCTTATTCTAATACAGCCTGTGTGCATGTAGGAGTGGTAAACACTCATTCCATTTTGCCTTTTGTTTTTACTCTGCTAATTGCCTGTCTAACAGGAGGCGTCATTACTAAATAACCCCATCATATCCAGCCAACCTTCACAGCTTGGTGAGATTCCACCATGTGAGCAGCGGCAGCTAGGGTGGCTCAGCGGGTGCCATGCCTCTCACCAAGTAGCGCTAGCTCTCCTTTCCCCACACCTCAAGGAGAGGCCCTTTCAGCTTTGACCCACTTCCACTTCCAACATTGCTGGGCTCTGTTGCAGAGACAGAGGCTTGGAGGCCACCTTCTGCTCACTGTGAGGGAGGAGACAACGGGGACGTCTGCCTGCGAAATCCAGCTCCCACAAAGAGGTGACGGGGGGAGCAGAATGAAAATCTTTATGGGAGAAAGTAATAAAATAAATAAATCAACCCAGACCATCATGCCAACAGGCATTTCGCCAGCAATAAATAAGCACACTGTACCACAGATTCAGGAGATTGCTGGCAAAACGGCACCGATCCATGCCTGCGGAGTCGTTGATGAATGAGTTGATACATTTATGGCGCCCTCCAGCTCTGGATTGTCCTAGTCCCATCCAGACAACGGAACACGCGTAGCATAAATAAAGAGCGCAAGGAAGGAGCCATGTGCCCTGCAAAGGCGAGGTTATGTTTTGTTGAGTCTCCATTTGCTATGACTAAAAAAAATTCAGGGAACGGCTGACTATATTTGGAGTTACTGAGCTCGTTGCTTAGTCTAGTTTTGCAGAGAGAGGGAATGGGAGATGGATTCCAAGCCAAAGACACCCAGAGAGAGAGAGAGAGAAAAAGAAACCATTACTCGTGGCTTTCTTTTGGATGTCTCCGAAGCAGCAACAGACGTTGGCGCCATCATACTGCTTTCAGAGCCTGGAGCTTCCCCCACCCCAAATTCTGTTACATTATGCTGTCCCATTTTGATGACAGACCCCACGACACCTTCAGGATCCCTCTACCTGCCTGTTTGCTGCACCCAGTACTGGTATTTACCCCCCAGACAACTCAACAGGAAGGATTATAAGTAGTTTTGCATGGACAACAGTCGTTTTCATGACCGTGGCTCTTGGATTCATCTGATTACTGGCTTGACCCTCCCTTGACTTTGACCCTGACACCTGGCTCCCATCTGATGGCTGCTCATTCCTCAGCTCTGATAGAGTGGCAATAGAGGGTCTCAAGGCTGAGCTGTACGTAGATACCAGAGGTTAGCCAGGAGCCAGGAATCAAGGCCAAAAGACACACAGGAACACAGCAGAGCCAGGAAGACCTTCCTGCTCAGGCAAGGTTTCCTTTTATGGCTGGGTGGGCAGTGCTCGTCAGTATGTCACTACCAGGAAGATAGTACTTGAGAGTATGTCACTACCAGGAAGATGTTCCCAGGTGCAGTTCTGATAGTTCAGCACATGAGGAAGCTGCACAGAAAGGCAGCAACATTAACATCTAGAGTCCTCCTCCGGGTGCCTACTCTGAGGGAAGCTCGAAGGGTGGCAAAAAGAGAGAGCGCCTTCTCTGTGGTGCCCCCCCCCAACTGTGGAACAATCTCCCTGACGAGACTCGCCTGGCGCCGACATTGTCATCTTTTTAGCGCCAGGTCAAGACTTTTCTCTTCTTCTCCCAGGCATTTAGCAACATGTAATGACCCTGGCTCTGTTTTTTGGCTCATCGTTTGTAAAGTTGTTATGGTGGTTTTAAATGTATTTTTATTTATTAATTTTTTTATTTATTACATTTTTATACCGCCCAATGGCCGAATTTTGCATGTTTTTGTGGTTTTTGTATATTGTTTTTAAGTGTTTTTATTTTATGTGAACCTCCCAGAGAACTTCAGCTATGGGGCAGTATACAAATGCAATGCATACATACATACATAAAGGTCCCCAGTTCGAGTCCTGACTGCTGGAATGACCACCCACAACCCACCACTCCATTTGCAGGTGGCAAATTGGGAGAGGCACATTCAGTTACATTTGGGGAGGATTATACTTCTGGCATGGGTAAGGGGCTTCTTCCGCCCCCCTTCCCCCAGCCTTGTGTCTTTGACTTTTCAAAGCCGCCAGCTTTGCTGGAATTTTGGTGGTGCGGCCAGCGGAGCGACTTAGCTGTGGGTGCTGATGCCGTTATTCTTCCCCAGAGGCATTCTGGGAAGGAAGAATGTTGGCGGCTGCGGCAGCCAAAGCTCTGCTTCTGTACTGCCAGCAAAACCATTGGCTTTGAGAAGCAGTAACAAGAATACTGGAAAGAAGATGGAAAAGAAAAAAAAAAAAGGGGAGAGAAAGGTAAGAAGCTTCCTTTGTGTCTCAAAACCGTGAGTTCCCCACACCACACAGACATACAAAATGTACATAAGAACATAAGAAGTGTCCTGATGCTGGATCAGATCAAGGGGCCATCTAGTCCAGCACTCTGTTCACACAGTGGCCAAGCAGCTGTCGACCAGGGACCAACAAAGCAGGACATGGTGCAACAGCTCCCTCCCACCCATGTTCCCCAGCAACTGGTGCACACAGGCTTACTGCCCCGGGTACTGGAGGCAGCACACAACCATCAGGGTTAGTAGCCATTGATAGCCTTCTCCTCCAGGAATTTGTCTAACCCCCTTTTAAAGCCATCCAGATTGGTGGCCATCACTACATCCTGCATTAGTGAGTTCCATAATTTAACTATGTGCTGTGTGAAGACCTCCTTCCTTTTATCTGCCCTGAATCTCCCACCAGTCAGCTTCAGGGGATGACCCCAGGTTCTAGTATTATGGGAGAGGGATAAAAATGTCTCCCTATCCACATTCTCCATACCATGCATAATTCTGTACACCTCGCTCATGTCTCCCCTTAGCCTCCTTTTTACCAGCCCATACCCTAAATCGTTCGCCCCTCTGCTTTTGTTCTGGTGCAGCATTTCAGCCAAAATGTCACCCCAAAGTCACCCAAACACGTCAAGCAAAGCAAAATGAGCCCAGCCCTACTAGTTACTGTATGCCATGTCACTAGATCAAGCTCTACTGATAGATCACGGGGTGATTTATAGTAGATCGCCACAGGTTTCTGACTCTTAATTGTTTAACAACAAAAAGGGCTTTCTTCTGTCTTTAAATTAGGCTATTGAGATGTTAAAAAATGCATGGGATTTTTGTGTGACAAGGTTGCGAACTCAGGTCTCATCCTGAAACCCAATTCCAGAGGACATTCTGAGAGGCACTCTTGTAACTCAGTTCTAAAATTCACTTGGACACCTGGCTCCAGTTGGTGGCCCACCAGGGTTCTAGTAAAAATCAGCTGAACCTGAAAGCCTAATATATGCCCATCCTCTAACTATTTGAACTGACAGTAGCCGTCCAGGTAGGGTGGTCTCTTGAATATCACCAAGAAAGAGGACACACATCAGCCCCCCCAAAAGAGGACAAAAGGGGCCCCCAATTTGCATAAAATTAGCCTATGCAAATTTACATGTGTAGGTGCAAATTTAGAAATTATAATAGTAATACAATGTATCTCAACATAGCGGAGAAGTCTGACTAGGTGATCTGTGTGCCTGTTAAGTCTGCTGTCTGGGTGCTACCTGTCATGTTTAGCCCTGCTCCCCCTAGGTTGGAAGGAGGTGTTTCAGGTGATCAGTCAGAATTAGACTCTGAAGTAGAGGAGTCGGCACCAGAAACAGGCCAGCCTGTACCAGTGGGGGAGAAAGCTCTCAGGGGCTCCTCACCAGCTGGAAAGAACCCTCTCCAGAGCTTATCTCCTCAAGGGCAAACAATACACAGTCAATGGGAAGCCAATATTCTTCCGAAGGGGAGAGCATGGAGAGGTTAGCCGATCCTAGAGTATGCCGGAGACTAAAATGGGCAGAGCTAAAGGAAGGTGAGAGAAAATCAGCCCGGCTAGCGTCCCGTCAGAAGCTGCATCACAATTAGTCTTTCTAAGTCTACGCATTTTTCTTGAAAGGGCAGTTGTCTCGCTTAGTTTGTCTTGCTTAGGGGAAAGTTCCTAGAGATTAGTGTCTCTTCCGGTGGGAAGAGATGTTTATTGCTTGAATAAAGCTTTGTGGATTACTTAGCAGGCCCCAAAGAGACAGGAGGTTTTGAGAAACACGACACTACCTATGGATGTGCAACTTCAAGGGCCCTGCTGCTCTCCCTCCTTATGGTTCTTTGACTTTAAACCACACCTGAACTGGGCATCTCTTCAAATAGAGGGCACCTTAAAACACAAGACTGTCTTTTGCCAGCTCTCCAAAATAGAGGATTGTGCTCTGTAAACTAGGCCACCCTGCCACCCTAGGCTCTCAGGTGGAAGTATTTCCCATCACCACCTGATCCTTGTCACTGGAGAGTAGGGATGAATCCACTCACCCACGATTGGCTCTGTCAGATGCCTGCCAAGCTGTTGCCACCACCCGCTACTGCTTGCGGAACTGTGCAAGCTTCTTTCCAGCCCAGGAAGCCCCCGACGAAGCTGTGAGGCTGCCCACCATCATCCAGAACCTCCGTTGTTGCGCACAATGGAGGCTCTGGAAACTGCATATTTCCCACATTGCGTAAATGGGGGCTTTATGGCCGTCAATTACACAATGTGGGAAATACGCAATTTCCAGATTCTCCATTGTTGCGCCCAATGGAGGCTCCAAAAATTGCGTATTTCCCATGTTGTATAAATGGGGGCTTTCTAGCCGCCAATTATGCAACATGGGAAATATGCAATTTCTGGACTCTCCATTGTTGCGCACAATGGAGGCTCCAGACGAGGGCGGATGGCTGCTGGGTGGTCACCAAGGTGCAGGGCGCTCGAAGAGCAGGCCTATGAACCACTGCAGAGCAGAGAGCTAGGTCCAGGGGGCACGACGACATGGGGGAGGCCACCGGACTCCCTGACCAATTCAGGTGCCTTCTTAAGGCACCTTCTTAAGATCCTAACTTCCCAGCAAATCTCCTACTTTTGCCATAGTTGGAAAGGATGCCCAGGTGCCATTAGAAGTTCTCCATCCTGGATAAAAGATGGGTTGAAGATCAGAAAGGGGGGGGGCAGGGTTGAAAGAAAGAAAGACCTGGTTGTTGGAATGGTTCTTTTACAAACAAGAGATGAAGCCAAAACGAATTGCCAGCGACCCAAAGAAAAGACGCGCTGCCAGGAAGCTCTGCGACCATAAATCTTCACCCCGGTTTTTCTGCAATTATGATACATTTTTTAAAAGTGTCACAAGATGTAAACTAACCTTCTCAGTTAGGCAAAAAAACATGTTTTGTTTTGTTTTCGCGGAGGGAGAAATTTGGGCCATGTCTGGTGAAAGGCTTCAGTGCGGGGGTGGGGGATAGTTCTTTAAAAGGACTGGAAATTATTACAAAGATTATTTATAAACGTTATAAACCCACCCACCCCTCCATGAGGGTTAGTCTGCACCACCCGTCCTCTCCCCCAATCCAGTGCTCTGAGCTGCCTTCCCGTTCACACCCTCCTTCAAAGCAGGCAGAAGGAACGTGGCACATGATGAGCCCGATGAAAGAAGGATGGAGAGTGGAACCAGAGGAGAGGACCAGGATGGGGTGGGGCTGCTATCATCACCTGCTATAAGATTCCAGGGGCTCAATTTGCACCATCCATCCCCCACGGTTCAGCCCCTGAACTGGTTTTCAGCACTAGGTTTCAGCCCCAGAACTTGAGGCACTATCCCTCTATTTTGCTGTCTTGCAAAAGATGAAATGCAACAGCAGAGAGGGTTCTTACTCAGCTAGAGCTTGTCACTGCAGGGGTGAGAAAAGCAGAATCTGACAAAATTCTCTCTTCTACACAGCCGTTCAATCATGGCAAGGCTGAATTCAGTGGAGGCTGGTGGCTCTGATGTCAGTGGGGTGGTGAATTCACTCTGGGTTTAAAATTCTGAACCAGTCAGAACTCTAAAGGAGCTATCCAAGGTGCTTTGCCTGGCTGAATTGTGGGAAGTGAAAGGACACGCTGAGCATGGAATGGGCTGTTGGCCTGCACTTGGCCATAGTACGCTCCTCCTGCAGGATCAGGGCACTGCAGAAGGCAGTACACCTGTACCCTGTTTAGCCATGTGACTTGCAGGTAGTAGCTGCAAGACCTTCAAGGTTGGCTTGGAAGGCCAGCTTAGAGATGGGAGAGAAATCTGGTGGCACTTCATGACCCTACTCCACAAAACCAAATTCACATTTCATGAATCCGCTGATGATCCTAGAGCACAGTTACGTGGCTATATTTGCTCTTTTTGGAATTTCGTGATACAGTTCACAGATCAAAAAAAAATGTGCAAAGATGCGTACATTGCAGGAAACAGCATATGAAATCCGCTTTATTTTGGGAGGGAAATTGCTGGCAAAAATGCAGATGTTCGGAAAAACGTAGGCCAAACGGCACATATTTTGAGAAATGCACACGAAAATGCATATGGATTTTGGGCAGACTTAAAAACAATTACAATCTTAAACTGAACTGAATGTAATGTTGAAAAAGAAAGAAGCGAAACTGAGCAACACTTGAGGTTGATTGATTTGCCCATCTCTAGGCCGGCTGTTTCTGCTTTTGGGAAATATGGACTGAAAGCCAAACTAGACAATACATCAACTGCATGAATGCATTTCATGTGCCCCGTTTTAATATTGTTTTGAACTGCAGTCACAAGGGAGAGGTCAAGTTTGGGACTGTGATGTGGGTTGGGAATGGAATTTAAGCCTTTCGCCAGTGGCATGATCCCAATGAAAATCCTCCTCCATCAACAAGTTCAGGGGACAATTTTCATCAGGACTGCAGCACAGGGGGCAGGCATTAACCCCAAACTCTGCATGCTGCTGTCCTAGCCTTGATGCCCCCCAATTCTATTTGAAAAATCCCCGACACGTTAAATGCATGAATGCATTTAAATAATAATAATAATAATAATAATAATAATAATAATAATAATAATAATAATAATAATATCCCACCTTTTATCCACTTGCAAGGAACCCAAGGCTGCTCCTCTCTATTTTATCCTCACAACATCCTTGTAAGGTAGGTTAGTCTGAGAGTCGGTGACTGGCCCAAAGTCACCTTCATGCTTCATGTGGGGACTAGAACACCAATCTCCCAAGTCCCAGTCCAATGCTCTAACCACGACACCACAACTGACACTCTGTCATCTACTTTGCCCCTTAGCCACTATGAAACATTGTCCTTGTGACCTCTAAACTAAACTACCACACAGGGCTTCCATTAAAACATGCTCAGATTGAACTACACCCAGTCTGGCTTTTCCACTGATGGATAAAGTGCCATTCTCTGCCCCTGCCTTCGCTCTTATGTCACCAGGAGGCCTCCTTTGCCTCTCTGGTATGATAAATGGACTTCCCACCCCATGGTGGCAAATAGCAGTTCCAGGTATATGTGTGTGTTTGCACGCGGAGGGGGTAAAACAGACCAGGAAAGTTCAATGGGGGAGAAAGGGTTAACCCTCCCCTGCTGTTTCCCTGATGCCAGAGCAGCTCCGCCCCCCACGGCTCCCCCAGTCACATTTTCCATTTAAAGAAAACACAACACAAGGATCTCTTAATGTCCTCTTGTGTGGTTTGGCCGTAACACTTTCCTTTTTAGGAAGGCTTTTATAGTCTGTTTACTGGAGCCGACGATTTTTTATTTTTATTTTTTGTAGCACTTCATGCTGTCATTTTATCTTGTCTTTTGGCGGTTGTTTTATTGCTCTGTTGATGAAGTTTGTATGTATTTTATCTCTTTTTATTATTGTAATAGGCCTTTGGCTGGGAATGAGGGTAATGAAATAGAAGTAATGAAATAATGTATAACATTCCAGCTGCCACTCGGGTCTATAGGGCAAAGGTGGCATCCCAATTTCTATTTGGTGCCCCGATATGGCTTCCTCTCTATAAGAACTCATTGGAAGGTGTTCAGTCTTCCTTTCTAAGGCCAATATTTGGAGTTCCAAGATGTGTCGCTAGTGCAGTCTTAAATCTGGAAGCTGGGCTGAGTACCCTAAAATGTATAGGGTGGATACGTAGACTCTATTTCTGGCTCCGTTGCAATTTAAGTCCTCTCCCTAATTTGCTCACCTCCATGGTCTGGACGGACTCTTATAAATCCCCATGGGTGAAAGCAGTTCAGCTAAAACTTACCACCATAGGGCTCTCCCATGGCCATCTGTTATCCCTGGACCTGGGCAGCACCAAAAGGATAATTAAGCAGAGACTCCTGGACATTGATACTCAAGAGCTACAGCAAGCTGCACAGGGCCCATGTTCCCTGTATGCCTTGGGGCTACGGGACCACAACCAAAACAGTGTACCTCTGTACTTAAGCTGGTTATCTATACCCAAATATAGGCGGACATTCTCCCTAGCAAGGCTTAATGCTATGCCTTCTAGGGTAATGGAGGGCAGATTTGGGAAAGTTGATTTGGGAAAGTCTCCTCCTCCTCCCTCCCAATCCCCTTTCCTTTTGTGTCATGTCTTTTAGATTGTAAGCCTGTGGGCAGGGACTGTCAAGAAATACTTTTGTAAGCCGCCATGAGAGCCTTTTTTGGCTGAATGGCGGCATAAAAATCCTTAAATAAATAAAAATAATAAAATAAAGTTCCACTATCAGATAGATACTGCCCCTGTAACAAAGAGGAGGTGGAATCTATCTCCCACGTATTAGAATCATAGAACCATAGAATAGCAGAGTTGGAAGGGGCCTACAAGGCCATTGAGTCCAACCCCCTGCTCAATGCAGGAATCCACCCAAAACATCCCTGACAGATGGTTGTCCAGCTGCCTTTTGAATGCCTCTAGTGTGGGAGAGACCACAACCTCCCTAGGTAACTGGTTCCATTGTCGTACTGCTCTAACAGTCAGGAAGCTTTTCTTGATGTCCAGCTGGAATCTGGCTTCCTTTAACTTGAGCCCATTATTCCGTGTCCTGCACTCTGGGAGGATCGAAAAGAGATCCTGGCCCTCAACTACAGCTTCTATCAGGAGGCAAGAAAAGCCCTTATCCACCCTTTCACGCGATTACCTGGATGATCGTCCGTGACCCTTATGTCGGTCCTTTTACTGGTCCAAGATAATCATACCACCGAACAAGTTGCTAAATTTCTTAACCAGGCAATGCTTACCAGATCAGTCATGGTGACAAGACTTCCTTTTGCTTCTAGTGCAGAACTTTAAGGAGGCTTCATGCAATCATACTCTGTTTTACTTCCATGTATTTTAAATATTTATTATGTGTTTTTACATGTTTTATTGGTCTGTTGACTGTAATAAAGAATTGTTGTTGTTGTAAATAATGTATAAGCTAAAGGTACAAGAACATAGTACTGTATGTCTGTGTTCATGTGGACATGCATGTTCACGTCTGCACATATGCACGCCCTAAAAGGACAATCTTCGAACCCTCAAATTATTATTTGAGGGTTCGAAGATTGCCAGTTCATTCCCTGGTCATCATAATATATTTTTTCAGGTGCACGTAGCTAAGTTTACTGGCACAGCTAAATTGAGAGAAGAAACAGCAATGCTCCCACTAACGTGAACATCAGAAACGCGTACTGCACACAAAAGCAGAAAGGATACCATTCTGTGTGGTCATATATAGATGCTTGATATGAGAGCCTGGTAAATCTGTTCTTGGTAAAGGTGTGGATTTTATCGAGAGGCAGCCATATCACTGGCAAAGTGGCTCCTTAGAAGTAAATCAGGGCCTGGGAGCTCTTTTGGTCTGTGGGCCAACTGGCCCCAGATGCCTCCTGGGACCAGAAAGTGCCACCGGGGGCATCCTGACTCCATGATGTCAGGATGTACCTCCTCCCATGTCATCTAATCCCTGGTCAAAGCACTGTCTGGATTCCCAAGGAAGGAAGAAGCAAGGAAAAGGGGGAAAGGGGGAAAGGAGGGAGGGAGGATGTGAAGGCAATAAGAGGGAGGGAAGGAGAAAGAATGGGAGAAAGAAAGAAAGAAAGAAAGAAAGAAAGAAAGAAAGAAAGAGGCATTACTATCATTATATGGAAATTTAAAGTGTTACAAAGAGACTAAAGAATTGATAACAAATTTATTGACAGCAGCAAGGTTAATTATATCTAGGAACTGGAAAGTTGAAGGAGATTATCATATTGAAGAGTGGTATAAGGAAGTTTGGGATACAGCTATTAATGATAAACTGACATGTAATATAAAGCTAAGAAAAGGTATAACAAAGGTAAATGAATTTCAGGGAATTTGGAAACAGTTCCTAGAATATGTATTCTCTAAGGGGAGTGGAAAACCACCACCAGAAGAAACAATGAGATTTTGGAAGCAGGAATAGATCCCGAAGGGTGGAGGGGAGCACTTATGTTATGTTATGTGATTAGGTAAAAATGATAATTTTAAATGTGGAATTGTAAGCAATTTATGTGTTGATTTATGTGTTTTAATCAGTATTATGTTGTTGTATTTTTAAAAATAAAATAAATAAATAAATAGAAAGAAAGAAAGAAAGAAAGAAAGAAAGAAAGAAAGAAAGAAAGAAAGACATAATGATTTACACAGGTCATTTAATAAAAATATGCCTATGAAAGGCAGGAAATGTTTTGTGGAATTAGTAGCTTAAGGAACTTTTTTTTTTTTAAAGGCTCAGTTTTTGTTCAAAATACTCTTCCCAGACTATACAATTAATTTCACTCCACATTTCTGTAAAGTGCAGAAAGAAAAAATGGAAAAAGAACAACCCAGAATCATCTGTTGTGGCCGGAGGTTGCGGGTACTAATAGTTTTCTGTACAAGAAGCATCGAAAACAAGGGAAGACCGTTTTAGCCGGCTACGTTCACAGGACTCCAAATACTGCATGGAAAACTTTTATCCTCAGCTATCTGGAAAGACTCATCCATGCCATGCTACCCAAAGATGTGGGATTGGTAAATGCTCATTCGTTTGCCTTTGGGGGCGGGGGTTTCTCTGCTAATTGCCTTTCTAACAGGAGGCATCATTATTAAATCATCCTGTCATAACTAGGCCCTGCAGGCTAGAGGACCCCCTCCCACGATGTCAACCAATGACGTTTGACTTCCATCCTAGACACTTCTGTTCCTAAGGTCAATGTGGGGTGGGAGCAACAAGACTCCTCCCTCCCCAAATTAATAAAAAAAAGTCTTCTGTCACCTTAAAGACTAAAAAAATGTATGAAGGCAAAGCTTTCATAGATTAGAGTAGATTTCCTCACTCGCATGATGGGTTATCCTCAGGTGGTAGGCAGGCAGGCGTGCATGTGTGTGTATGTGTGTGTACAGGCAAGTACACAAGTGAGAACTGCAACAAAATATTGCAGCGTGTATTGCTGCTGTTCAAGGTTCTAACCAGCCATGCCCCCCTTGCAGGATATTCCATTCCATTCCCACTCCTCGGTTTCCCTCCCCCCACCAAGACAAACGAAAAGGAGATCAGGCCTAAGTGTAACAGAGGACAGCCCGAATCAGGGAACAGTAAAGGAACAAAAGGTGTGTGTAGGGGGGAATATATGCATACTGCATATATATATATGCATTCTCTCATCTGATTATATGCATACTGGTCTCTGTTGGCAAGCCACTTGGCTGCTTGAAGGTATAACAAGGTGGACTCCCTGCTGAATGCTGGTAGCTCACAGGACTGGGCATATTGAGCCTGGAGAAGAGAAGATTGAAGGGAGACATGATAGCACTCTTCAAATACTTAAAAGGTTGTCACACAGAGAAGGACCAGGATCTCTTCTCGATCCTCCCAGAGTGCAGGACACGGAATAACGGGCTCAAGTTACAGGAAGCCAGATTCCGGCTGGACAGCAGGAAAAACTTCCTGACTGTTAGAGCAGTATAGCGATGGAACCAGTTACCTAGGGAGGTTGTGGCCTCTCCCACACTAGAGGCTTTCAAGAGGCAGCTGGACAACCATCTGTCAGGGATGCTTTAGGGTGGATTCCTGCATTGAGAAGGGGGTTAGACTCGATGGCCTTAGAAGCCCCTTCCAACTCTACTATTCTATGATTCTATGACTGCCAACCTGCGCATTACGTTCAGGATTTGCTTGTTTCATCCTATTTGGCTGTTTTGCTTTGCCCCCCCCCCCGGCAGCTCTTGGCTCTGGGACAGTCAGAGGGGCATGAGAGGTGCCCAGGCCGTTAGCCGTGCAGCCACACCAGGGCTGGGAGGGAATGTTCTCCCGCCGCCTCGTACGTGCGTGGCAGGCAGATACCTGCCTCTGTGGTCAATGAGGCAGAAAGCGTTTCCGCGCAGCGGCGCAGCAGGGCATCGACAGCTTGAACGGGAAGGGGAAAGAGAGAGAGGGGAGCAACGGGAGGGGAGGAAATGCAAAGCAGAGTCAATAAAAGTGTTAACAGGGCAAGGCGGCGGGGTCGCAAAGGGAAGCCACAAAGCGGGTGGATATTCAAACGCAGGGAGCCGAGGCTCACTCGTAGCAGATCCATCATGGAGGGCAGCCCTATAAAAGTGTCAAAAGGGGTTGGACAGGCATCAGAGAAGCAGCTTCCGAAGCAGTTCAATCCCTCGCCAACTCCTGCTGGATTTTTTTTTTTTTACCCCTCTCCGTCCCCATCCAGGCTTCCTTTAGTCTTCCAGGGCGTGGTGGTGTTACACGTACCGCTGGGATTTGGGGTCAGGATCCGTTGAAGCTCAAAGGCCTCCTGAAATACGACCATGCCCAATCAGGTGTCTGCTCCCTTGCCTCCTTCACAAGTGTCACACCAAGGTTGTGGCTGGCAGCCTCCCAAGAAGGCACGAATAAGGAGAAGGGCGATTTAAGACATCTGGCGAGGGGAAGAGAGAAGCCGAGACAGACACGAAGGTCGATTTGACAAGAGGTACATGGATCCGAGCGGACTTTCAGGTGGAAGGCCACTGCCAGCTCCAGGTTTTTCAGGGCCAGACACCCTCAATGGGACCCCTCCCTCAGTGAGGCCTCATTTACACCAAGCAGGATATTGCACTATGAAGGTGGCATGAAAGCGGTATATCAAAGGCAGGAGCCACACAACTGCTTTATAGCGGTATTGAAGTGCACTGACAACGGTTGGGGCCCATGGACACAGGCCATATACTGCTTTCAAAGCGCTATATCCTGCTTGGTGTGGCTCCTGTCGCTTCTATACCGCTTTCATAGTGCTATATCCTCCTTGGCGCAGCTCCTGCCTCTTACGTACTGTGTTCATAGTGCAATATCCCGCTTGGTGTAGATTAGGCCAGAGTCTACCTTCTCAACCACCATTGCTCCTTGCCGACTTTCTCATCACTGCCACCAGTTGCTCACTTGACGGGCACAGAGGCAGGGAACAAGTAGGCCGGGGCATCTCCTGCTCTTTCTTCTCCACACCACCACCACTGTCTGGGCCATGGCTGCAGCCCCCAAATGGCTTTGGGTGGGTGCCAGGCCCCAAGACCCATGGGGCAACAGAATCGCTGTGTGTTCCACCTCAACCTGCCATTTTTAGGGCGATAGCTTTTCTCCCTCCATCCCCCGGATTTAAGCAAAGTAACTCTATTTTTTTTTTAAAAAAAGGAATGAAATAGAAACCTAATCAAACTACAATTTGAATTCCAAATTAGTTCATTTGGATCAATTTTACTTTGTATTTATTAAATACAAATGGGGCTATTTTGCTTTGGGATTTTTTTTCTTGCAGACTGTGCAATTGTGCACCCCCTACATCTTACGCTGCGATACCCTGTGCAAAGCCATTTGTTTTTGGATGCTGGAGACACTGTCCATCTCACTACATCAAGAAAAGCCATTTCTTGCCAAGTTTCACACAAAAAATCCTTCTCCAAGAACAACAAAACATTCGTATCCTCCATTACATCACAGCACCCGCCTTTTGACAGCCCTGAAGACAAAGTGCCATCAGATGCTGTTTTAGGTTCCTCTAGAGCTTTTTTCCTGACATTCATGGTGCCCTGTTCATTTTTCCTCTACAAGGAAAAAAGAAAAGAAAAGAAAAAACACATCAGGGAGACGGGTGGAACTCTTAAACATTTGCTAAGTCTGGGCCGTTCACCTGTATCAAAGAATAAAAACTTTATTGGAACAGAAGGGGAAAATAAGATTAGAAGCAGACATCAATAAAATGGCTCTCCTCCACCACCTTGTCATACTGCCCCAACTCTCCCATTTCTTTCCTCCACGAACCTTTTGCCAAAGTTGGCCTCTCTCATTTGCCTTTTTCATTTCCCAAAATCCATACCCTCTACATTTTTGTGTCCCTCCCCTCCTCTCCCCACCCTCCATCCCTTTCTTCCACTGCCTCAAAACGTCTTTTTCCACTTAAGTAAGTCTCAGTGGCTCAGCTTGGAACCTTCAACACCACCAAGAATGATCTGAATGTGCCGCACTTGGTGGGGGACGACGACCCCATTTGATGGCACACGTCCAGGTGGGCACTGAAAGGAAAGAGCTGCCATTTGCATGAGAGTGTGTGAACAAGGAAGACAGAGGCAGACAGAACACTGGTGTGTATGCATTTGAAAAATTGCACATATAAGGCCTCTGTGTGTGTGTGTGTGTGTGTGTGTGTGTGTGTGTGTGTGTGCAAAAACCACTGTCTGAGAAGCACAGCACTAGAACACATTGTCTTGACAAAGGTATAGGGTGTTATTAGAAGTTTACACTCAGAAAATGTTTTGTAAAAATTTCAGCCTCAAATGTGCGTCTTACAATCGATGGCGTCTTACAATTGAAGAAATACGGTACTAAGGGCTAATTCGGGAACACTTTTACAAGATTGCAATAGAAGTCCTTTGAAATGTAAGCTCCTGCGCACCGTGTCGAGGCCTTCTGAATATATATATATATATATATATATATATATATCCAGATTTCAGAGCGACCCTTCATTTGTGAATAAGTGTGTGCAAGCCAAAACTACCTGGGACCAAGTAGCGTGCCCGAGTGAGTGTATGTATAAGAGAAGCAGATTGAGAGAGTGTGAGGCAGGGAGCCGCGGCGTGCGTATCAGAGGCAGCTGAGTGAGTGTGGACGTGAAAGAGAAAGTGGAGCAGAGTTGGCATCGCCGGATCGCGCCAGGCCTCCCCTCCCCTTACGTTTCACAAAATTTCAGTTTGGCTTCGGCTCTCTGTGTGCGCCTCTCTGTTTGTATAATATGAAAGAGAAAGACGGAGGGAGTTTGCACATCTGGTTTATTTCTTCTGCCTTTTTTTCTTTTTCTCCCCCCCTCCTTCTTTTTCTTGTAAAGGAATATTTTGTTTTAGGAGAGATGTAACTTAATTAGGTGTTATGGCTGCAAATCTTTTACTGCTGAATTCTTTCAGAGCCATAGACAATAGAACGGCGGACATAACAAAGAATCAGGGAAAGGGGAGATCACAAAGAGATGTACTCCTATCCAAATTTGGTTTGTGCAGATAGCATCCCTTGCAAATTTGACTCCCTGTGTAACTGTCTGATCATGCCTGCCTGCCCAGGTGAAACAGGAACTCTAAATGTCTGCTAAAATGCAATGCCCAGTATATTTGCTATTTAGATTAGGCAGAAACATCAGGAATGATGGAACTGGAGGAAGAAAACAGGGACAGAAATGGAATAGCATCAGATGGAGGTGGAAGTAGGATGGATGCTTCAGGAAAGACCCAGATATAGAAGCAGATTTGGGGGCCAAGGAACCGCAGTTGCATTAGGGGGTGTTGGAGAAAACTGCAGCAGATTCAAATGAATTCGGATTTCTATGAATCTGACTTGCAGAGGCTACAGCGAACCAGCTTTCCCCAAGTTGGGCAAATTCTGCAGACTGGCAGATCATTATTTAAATAATAATAATAATCCGGGGGAGATTAGCACAAAAAACATATTTGCAAACAGGAATGATATTCTCATACATCCCTGAAAAAGAAAAAAGAAAAAAAAAGGGGGGGGGAATCCTGTTCTGTCAATGCACAGATGATGAAATGAAAGACACCCGACAAATCTGTGAAACGCTGACAGGATGGATTTAACAAAACTTGTGCATTCCTAGTCGCAATGCAATCTTATTCGCAACACTTTCATCAGACTGAATGCAGCTATTTTGAGTGGTGACCAATGCCAGGGAGAGATGACCTGAACCAAGGAGATGTGGAAGTGAAATCATGTCTAGAGGGTTTGTTCTCTCTCTCTCTCTCTCTCTCTCTCTCTCTCTCTCTCTCTCTCTCTCTCTCTCTCTCTCTCACACACACACACACACACACACACACACACACACACACACACCTGGCACTTCTGGGTCTAAAACCAGGAATTACTTGCTCTCTGCAGTCTACCCTGTATGGTGGATCTCCTAGACTATAGTTTGGAGCATCTCCTAGGCAGCAAATGGGTAGTGGGGTTTCTCCACCCATGCAGATTGGTGATTGTCTGTCCTCAAAACAGAGAGCTGTTCCTGGGACAGCTGACCTGAAATTTCTTAGAACATAATTTCCTGATCAATGTGATATGAATTAGGAAAGTTTCCAAGCTTCTCATTTGAAATATTTTCTCTTATTTCTGAGCCTCTCGTTGTTCCATTTTTTCCCTTTGAAAATGGTGGCAGGGGCTTCATGCCAGTGGTGGCTGGGCATTGTCATGGTAGGCGGGGCCAGAGCAAAAGTGGGCAGGGCCAACTGTTTGCTTTCTCCCTTTCTGCCATCGCCCCCTCCCCCTCCCCTCCGTACCAGTGCAGAGGAAGATCATACAATCATAGAATCACAGAATAGTAGAGTTGGAAGGGGCCTCTAAGGCCATTGAGTCCAACCCCCTGCTGAATGCAGGAATCCAGCTTAGAGCATCCCTGACAGATGGCGGTCCAGCTGCCTCCATTCTTGGTCTGATGGGTGGCCAGGAATGGACCACTTCTCTCCAATAGGCAACCTAACTCTTCCTTTCTGTAAAGACCCATTGAGACAGCAAAGTTTGGGCTGGAATACATGAACATTTGTTCTGCACTTGTTCCTGCAGTCTAAATGGACAGGGTTTCCTATCACTCCTACGCCCATCCTACATTTCTAGGAACAAGAGAATCAAAAATAACATATCAACCTGGGATGGGGGGGCGGGGGCGGGAATGGAACCTTTGACCTGAAACACATCAGGAAGATTTTAAAGGGTGCATTAGTGGAGTTATCATAAGGAAGACCTGGGCTTTTCCTGTTCCTTATCTGCATTACAGCTGTGTTCGTCCAAAATGAGTCATCACCTCACCATTTCCTTGCCAGATGCTCCCCCTGGACTATCCACCTTCATCTCCACCATTGAAGCCCATCCTTGCCCTGGTGGATACATGCACTCAGTGGAGGCTGGTGGCTCTGATGCCACTGGGGCGATTAATCTGCTCTGGGTCTCAGTAAGAACCAGTCAGACCTCTAAAGGATCTATCCAAGGTGCTGAAAATATTTGTAGGTGATGGTTCACACATAGACATGCTCAAGGGAGATATCAAAAAGGCAGGCAGCTGTGTTAATCCATGCAATTTCGAACTCTTCTTTGGGCATGGCTATGGAGTGCCTGCATTTCAAAAATGTACCACTACACTCTGGAACAACATCCCCCATGGCGTTTCTCCAGTTCCTTCCAAGGTGAAGGCCTTCAACACTGCTCCCGAAAGAGCAAAGCACAGAAATGAATTCCTTGAAGTGTGCTCCGGAAAACAGCAAAAGACTTTGTGCTGCACATATTTGAGCTAGAAACAGGGTTTATAAAAAGAAAACCACAGATAATTCTATGGCCCACTTAGCAGACTTCCTTTGCTGAAAGTAAAATAAAGCGCCGAGGTTTCTCGCCGAGTTTGTTTCATATTTTTCCAAGTCAAACTTTTATAAGAGCCCTTAATGTACTTTCAGCAAAAATAAAAATTTGAATCTTTCCTTTCTGAATGGTTCTTGGAATGAAGGTTTACAGAAACCAGCACTGCTCCTCCACCCAAACTTTTCCTGTAGTGTCCCCCTCTTTGATATTCCTAATTAAGATGCTGGACGGCCGAAAAGGGGAAAAAAGGGAGGAGAGAGAAGGGGGGAAGGTTCAGTTTGGGACCAAACTGGGAAGCTGCTATGAATTTATTCCTCAAAACTGTTCTTGCCAGGAAATTAAGACCGGGGGAATTCTCACCTTCCTCTCCCCATCACTAAGAGGGAGACCCTGAGGGCTTTGTCGAGGATGCAAAATATGGGTCAGCCTGCTGGCACAGTCGCTGCTGTTGTCACTTGCAACCACAGCAGGGGGAGGGAGAACTTTAGGAGGAAAAAAGAAGAAGCTGCACTAATGCCACTGCTAATCGTGAGCCCACCACCACCACTTAGAAACCGGTGGAGAATTTTTCCTCCCCCTGGAGAAAGTCAGTGAAACAGCGGCCCCAATTAGGGATGTATGAGCGGTTTGTGAATCCAAAAACACGCCACAATCACGACACCGAACGCGGATGCAAACGGGAAAGTAAGTTCTCTGAAAATGCATGTAAATTCCTGGGTTCACATCCGCCATAAAAAAATGTGCATTTTATGTTTTTCTCTGGGGTGGGGGAGGGAGTGCATGTTTTTAGTACGCTCTCTAAAAAGCACACCTTCCCCCATTCAAAATGTACACTTTCTCTGATCAAACAAAATGAAAGAAGTGTGCAAGCCAACACAGGAAATGAGGAGAGGTGAGCTCCAAAGTGGGGGTTGGGGGTTGGGAGGGAATGTGGGCAGTTGCGAAATTTGCTTTTTCGCCCGGCCCTACCCCCAAATTTTTCTGCCCGCAAACAGGATGGGAAATTTTGAGAGGATGTGTGCACACCCAGCTCTGGTTTAGAGATCTTATTGGAAGTGCTTATCCCATGTCATCCAAGAGAAAGTTCCAGCTACTGAAAGTATGACATGGAAGTCGCCATGTCCTACATTGGTCCCACAGGTATCAAAACATTTGGGGATGGAGGCAGGAACACCCAAGAACCATGACATTGGCAGCTAAGGAAAGACCGGGGATGCAGGTTCTGGCATGATCCTCCCCCACCCACCCCACTTCCGTGCCCCCCAAGTACTTCCTCTAGCCTTTGGATTCTGGATCGGAATGAGAAGAGCCACCACGCTGCTCGTGTCATCGAAGAAAACAAAGATGAGCCACATGGAAATACATTTCCCTTGGTGCCAGTGGCTGGCTGGCTGGGGAATGCTGGGAGTTGTAGGACTTTTCTCTCCATGTAAACATGCATAGAATTGCACCCTTGGAAGCCTGATGGCAGAACAGAAAAGAAAGGACAGTGCAGAGAAAACGCAATGTGTTTCGAGGACAAAGTTGGACTTCCCTACCCTTTGTATCAAACTGGCAGAGAGGGGGGGGGGAAGAATAGAAGGCAAAGAGTGCAGGGAGAATTTTCGTGAGCAATTCAGCCAAGGAGCCACAGGGCAAAAGGAAAAAACATTCCCACACAACTGCTAGCACAAAAGAGCAATTGTGCTGAAGGGCTGGAGAGAAGAGGGGACTCCTAAGGAGAGATCGCGAGCACAAGTGGCAGTGGCGGCTGTGGGCTCCGATGTCAGTGGGGCAGTGGAACTGCTCTGGATTTCAGCCACAGCCAGTGGGAACTCCAAAAGAGCTATCCAAGGTGCTGAACCTATGTTGGCGGGGCAGGGGGAATATGCCTCAGTTTCACATTGGAAACAAGGCCAGTTAATTCAGAACTCTAAAATCTAGGGCGAAATTTGGACCGGGTTGGGGGAGGGATTTTCGCCTACCCTCGATTGGTGTTGATGCATTTGTTAACAACCTGACCCAAGTAGACATGCACTGCAGTTGATATGCAGTGAGCCAACACCAACACCAAATAGAAGCAAGTTATACTGCAGTGAAGGCCCAGGCTTAAGAACTTGAGTTAACATGCTCCTAATAGAAATGTATCCATTCCTCAATGTGCCCTTAGATCCGGTTGGATTCAGGCAAGGGTCCATTGCCCATAAGTCTTGGAGACATAGGGGAAATGTCTTAGATACACAAGGCTTTCCCCTTCCTAAATGTTAACAGTGAATTCAATTCTCCAAGTGTGTTTTTTATGTTGCCCATGTGGCACCACTCTTGCAGAACCCCCAAAGCTGGGGGAATCCCTGAGTATGTAGAAGAACCTTCCCCAAAAGCAAGCCAGAACAGCCCAGTGAGTACTCCGCATGCTCAGTGAGTATGGTGTGCTGAATAACTGCTGGGTAGGGATGTGCATTACTGGGATTTAAATTCCGTTTAAGCCTGATGGGATTTCACAGTCTTTATGTTCCGCGATGTGGCAGTGGATTGTAGCAGATTCTTTTTTTCTGAATCTAGAAATGTTTGGACTTTTTTGTGCAAATTAAATACATGCATTTTTCCCCTCGGCTCCCATGTTCTGTACAAATGGGGTCATATTTCCCCCCATTTTTAGGGCTGATGATTTGTGCAAATGGGATCTTCCTCCAACCCTACATCTTTAAATTTGCACAAATGGGGTTGTAATGTTTTTAAAGTTATTTTTTAATCAGGGATCTTGTGCAAGACTGCCTATCCGCTATGTAGCCCTACTGAGACTTAAACCCCTGGTACACATCCTTGCCAGTTTCATCCTCTCCACACACTACTTTGTTTACCCCACCAGAGCCATATTCCCTGTTTGTCAATGAATGTGTCAATTTCATCTTTCACTTCAGCACTTCCCAAGCAACCCCAGGCATCAGATCACTGGGGGATTTAAAGGTCTGACTTGGAGAACATGCTAGCTGTCAGATATACAGACCAGTATTGCAGATCTGTAACATACCAAATTTGAAAGGATTAAATGGAGGAGAAAACCAATGGGGAGAGTCAAAATCAGCAAGAACTCCCCCCCTTCATTCTCCCCTCCATTTCATTGAAATGTGAGGAATTGAGGCAATGTCATTGGGTGGGGGGGAAATGGAACAAAATCTGCCAGGGCTGAACCAGTAAAATCCATCAAGATTTCCCCCCAAAATAGAATTCTCATCCATCCATACTGTTGGTGATGGAGTAATTCAAAATCAGGGAAGAGCAGGAATAGAGTATCTTGGAAAAGGGCATGACTGGCTGGAATTTTGAATAGTAATGCTCCACACTCCAACATTTTGTTGTAGGTCATAGGTAACGAATGTGACAGCCAAGAATTCTGAGGAGAAAGGTCTTGCATATGGGAAGGCGAGATGGATATTATGAAGGCCTGAGCCCAGAAACCCAGCATGAGGCACTGAGGCAGCAATAGAAAGCATAACCCTTCTGCCTCTGCCAGGTTTCAGAGCAACAGCTTTGGTGCTGGCCTGTGCAAAGGAAGGCTGCTGGTTGTGTTGTGTTATTTTTCTTTTTTCTTTTTCTTTTCAGAGAATTTTGTTTAAACCCCTAAAGAACTCTTGTCGAGTTTCTTTGGTCATTTTCCAAAAATAAATAGGATTTAAAACCTCATTTGCACATTAAAAAAAAAATTAGTTGAAGGAAACCTGGCTAGTCTCACCCATCAAGCAAAATCTGGGGCTAGACGCACTTTCAACATTAAAATTCCAACAGAGGACTAAACAGAGGGCATGTGCAGAGCATTGACTTGGGGTGATGAATGGGGGAGAATATCTTCATAAACAACAAGGGTGTAATAAGCACATGAATACAAAGAAGTAATTCTAGCAAGACTGTGAATGGAGTTGCATAGGAACAAAACGTTGCCGTGTGGTATGCTCGTGTTCAGGGTTCCAACCAGCAAGCCACCATCTCTGGTAAGATTCTCCATTCCATTTCCATGCCATTCTGATTTTAGGTTTCCCACCCACCTAGGTTTCCCAACCAGTCAGCATTCTGTCAGGCTGAGGGTTCTGTCAATGCCTTGTGCTGTAGCCTGTGTTGCAAAGTTCTGTTATGGATCAGACTTGCGCAGGGGCCAGGTTTCTCAGGAAACAAGATGGAAAAAGATCAGTACCACTGATAGCTCCAAGTGGTGCTGGGATTGGAAGCCAGACAGAGTCGTCTGCATGTTGTTCCAACAAGAAGCAGAGCAAGACTGAGGCTTAAGTATGGGTTTAGCTGACATTAGGCTAATTGGCCATGAATTCTGAAGATACTCTGCAATGTAGCTTGGGTTGCTAGGGGACCAGATCTTGAACAGGGATCAAGTTGGGTCAGGTTTCTCAGGAATCAAGGCAGAAAGAGATCAGCACCATGGAAAGGTCCAAGCGGTGCTGGGGTTGGAAGCCAGACAGCTTTGTCTGCATGTTGCGCCACCAAAGAGTGGAGCACAGCTCAGGTTTAAATTGAAGTGGTGCCTCCATTCTGACTGTTTTAGCACTCTCAAGCTGTGACAATGTGGGAGTGGCAGCAGCATGCTACTTTCCTGATGGCCTGATGGCCTGAGTTGTCAGAGTCTGAGGATGGCAATGTGACCTCCTATAGATGCAGAGGAGTTGGCCCCTGGTGTCTTTCTGGAGAACTGGATCCTGGGGAGGTGGAAGCTTCATGATACCTTTCCATGACTGAGTCCTCTCCCTGAACCATTAACTCTTGAATCAATTCTGCAGAGGGCAAGGAGTTGGGGTCCTTTGGGGATGAGGGTTTGAGGTCTTGGTCTAGGCCAGCTATTGAGTATGCTCAGTCCTCACAGAGCTGTTATGGGGTCTCCCCCCACCCTAGTATGTGTGTGTGTGTGTAATTCTGAAAACCTTTGAGTTCATTCACACCTGCTGATATTTGCCTATTGTGTGTGGATGGGGCACTTCTGGCCAGGACTGTGCAAGCCTCGGGCTTCAGATTCGGAAATACGAATCACGGAGGCCATATCATGGCGGATCTGCCATGAAATGGCCTCTGTGATTCGGATTTCTGAATCTGAGGTCTGAGTCTTGCACAGCTCTACTTCTGGCTACATATGGAGCAGCATGCAGAAAATGAGTTCACTATTATGACAGAGGATGAAAGGATTTCTCCCATGTTTGAACAGCGATGCAGGTGATCACACCCCAAAATGGTGCAAGCTAATGCTTCATTGGTCTTTAGAGTGTTAAAGCAGTTAGGAGCTCAAGAGCAAAAGTCAATCAGGAGAGCTAATTAAGAATTCTGGATGCCTCAGAGGGCCTTGGATGCAAACAGGGGTCACAAAGTGGGGAGGCAGAATCATAGAATCATAGAATACTAGAGTTGGAAAGGGCCTATAAGGCCATCGAGTCCAACCCCCATCTCAATGCAGGATCCACCCTAAAGCATCCCTGACAGATGGTTGTCCAGCTACCTCTTGAATGCCTCTAGTGTGGGAGAGCCCACAACCTCCCTAGGTAACTGGTTCCATTGTAGTACTGCTCTAACAGTCAGGAAGTTTTTCCTGATGTCCAGACGGAATCTGGCTTCCTTTAACTTGAGCCCGTTATTCCGTGTCCTGCACTCTGGGAGGATCGAGAAGAGATCCTGGCCCTCATCTGTGTGATAACCTTTTAAATATTTGAATGCTGCCTAGCAGCCAGGTGGGGCCACTGTTTTTTTTTATACTGTTGTTTTTATGTTTTAAATTTTGTATACTTTAATGTTTACTGTTTTTAACGTTTGTAAACCACCCAGAGAGCTTCGGCTATGGGACGGTATATAAGTGTAACAAATAAATAAATAAATAAAAAAAAATAGGTTCCTTTTTAGTCTGTGTTGCTTGTGAACATGCTGGCTCAGTTCAGTCAACATGTTAGTCAGTGTGAAAACTCCACTTAATGGTTTCTTGGGGGTACTCCCCACACAACATATTCTAACTCCACCATTGTGTGATCGTGGCCTACCATGGAGTTGAGAAAAATCCATCACAATGTTTGATTGACAGTTCCTCCACCCTCTTTCCTCCCCTGGTCCTCCCAATGGTATCCCATCAGCCATTGCTGCAAAAAACAACAACACCCAATCCTAGTGGCTCTCCTAGAGTGGCACTCGCTCCCTTTCACAGCTCTTGCCAGAGAACTCTGTAGCCAGTGGGACAATTCAACACAACACAACAGAGAACTCCACAGAGCTCTCCACAAAGCACATGCAACACAACGGTCGTGCAGGAACTCTCCTCTGCACAGTGTGGATATTCTGCATGGAGTGTTTTCCAAAAGAACTCCACCATTACGTGCAGCTTTCCCACCAGACAACACATTTCTCAACGATGGTGGATGAACCGTGGAGTTCTAAAACCACCGTTGAGAAACGTGTTGTCTGAACCGAGCTGTTCAGTATGTTTTGCAGTAGTAGTGGTTTCATTCTGTTAGAAGCCCCACCTGATTCGCTCTGCTGCTTAGCCAGGGCACTATCTGTTTATGACTCAGTAAAGTTTGCCAAGCCCTTCATTTTCTGGTTTCGGTCCACTTTATTCAGCCATTTCTGCTAACAGCCCATTCTGTGCTCCTTTATTGTCCCTCTGGTTCACTCTGCCCTGAATTCTCTTCCTTCTGAGTTCTAATTCAAATAGGAGAATTTCGAACATTCATTCCAGAATTGAATGTGGATAGTTTCTTTAGCTAATTTGCCTATTCCCCATATGTCACCGATGAGCCCTTGCGCATTGGTAGAACCCTATAAAATGAAATCTAGATGTGACTGTTTACATGACTGCATTGAATTTATTTTTGTGTGGTCTTTAACTGAGACACACAAACAAATATGTGCCCCAGTAAAACTCAACCTGAAAAAAATATCTGGTTGCAATAAATAAATCGAAGGAAGTGAAAGTTGTAGCAACTTGCGCATGCCTGCCTCTCCGTTTAAAAATTGGAAAGAAAAAAATAAGTGGATTCTCAGTGCATTTGTTCCACTTTGTCAACAAAACTCAAGACCTAGGGAGGAGGTCGCATGAAGAGAACTTTGGAAGCACCTCCGACATTATGGAGAAATACAGTTACGATGCTTGGGCAGTATTTGCACCATGGCTTTTCCAATATAACTGTTGCTTACCTGCTGGTTCTTCTGTGCTGGTGACCACAGAGGTTGGATTGATGGCAGGAATCTCTGGAAAAGAAAGGGTGATGTTTCTTAGTTGCCTTGTCCATACATGGCTGCTCTTCCTCCCCGTTCCTCTTCCCACTGCTGGCAGACAGAAAGATGGGGGCAAGCTGCCCTATTGCTTTCCACGTCTTCTGCAACAGGCACTAGGAGATGCTTCAGCATCGGTAAATTCCACACTTCTTCTCTATTTGCTTGCCAGCACCACCTCTCCATCACTGCATAAATGTGCGTGTAGACCCTGTATCAGCTGAACCTTATTTTCCCCAGGAATAACATCATGCCAAGGGGGAGACCAGCATGACCCATCATCCATCAGCCAGAGAAGGAGCAACTGCAGGGCGCCGTCTCCTTGCCAGAAAGAACACACAGTTCCAACTGTTTGGGACTGCAGAAGGAAGGAGACAGAATGCTCTGGCTGGCCCAATCCATTGGCCAAAAGAGCAAGTTCCAATTGCCATTCCAGCAAGAACACCAGTCAGCAAAGATCAGCCAGCCTGAAGGGCATTTAAATGCCCGCTTATAGCTCACCACCTTGCCATGGCCTTGAAGAACTCATCTCCGCCCCCTTCCTTCTTCTTCCACTCCCCTTCCCTTGTGTGACTTCCTGTTGTTGTTTTGCATTTGTAAGCCAGGGGGCACAGCTTATTTCTCATTTTAATTGATGTGAACTTCTTTGGGAGACAATAACTGTCTGAAAAGTGGGATTAAAAATGCAGAGCATACCATATATTAGTCCATATAGACCAGTATTGTTTACTTTGACTGGCACTGATTTGCCAAGGTTTCTAAATGGGCATTTCTACTAATGAATTAGCATATTCAAATGTTATGTTATCAATGGCTGCTAGTCCTGCTGGCTATGTGTTACCTTCCAGCATCAGAGGCAGTAAGCTCAGGTACAGCAGTTGCTGGGGAACATGTGTAGGAAGTTGCTGTTGTACTCATAACTTGCTTGAACAGAGTGCTGGTCTAGGTGGACCCTTGGTCTGATCCATCATGGCTCTTCTTATATTCTTATGCTGCCCTACTTTGTTCTGTCCTCTTTTTGGCTCATTTATCAGTGGTGACCCTACCTTGAGCTCTAAGCTATGCAAATTCCACAAAGTCCTAATTTTTTAAAAGGCTTAGGGAAATCAGACTGAGGGTCCATCTAGTCCAGCACTCTGTTCACACAGGGGCCAACCAGCTGTCGACCAGGGACCACAAAGCAGAACATGGTGCAACAGCACCCTCCCACCCATGTCCCCCAGAAACTGGTGCACACAGGCTTACTGCCCCGGGTACTGGAGGTAGCACACAACCATCAGGGTTAGTAGCCTTTGATAGCCTTCTCCTCCAGGAATTTATCCAACCCCCTTTTAAAGCCATCCAAACTGGTGGCCATCACTACATCTTGTGGTTCCATAATTTTATTTTATGGAACTCATAAAATAAGTTTTATTTTATTTATCTTATGGTTCATTATATTAAAACCGGACTTGGACCAGGCCATGCAAATGGAGGACTGTCTCCCATAAAGTAGGACAAATGTCCTCCTTACTACCAAGAGCCTGTTCTTAGCTGAGGAACAGAATGAAACTGCCTGCGTGAAACACTCTAGACTCCTACCTACATAAGGTCCCTGAGCTAGGAACACATTCCTCAAGCCCGTGTTCCGTGTTTCCACCACAGTCCTCCCATCTTGCATAAGAACATAAGAAGCACCATGCTGGATTAGACCAAGGGTCCATCTAGTCCAGCACTCTGTTCACACAGTGGCCAACCAGCTGTTGACCAGGGACCACAAAGCAGGACATGGTGCAACAGCATCCTCCCACCCATGTCCCCCAGAAACTGGTGCACACAGGCTTACTGCCCCGGGTACTGGAGGTAGCACACAACCATCAGGGTTAGTAGCCTTTGATAGCCTTCTCCTCCAGGAATTTATCCAACCCCCTTTTAAAGCCATCCAAACTGGTGGCCAACACTACATCTTGAGGTAGTGAATTCCATAATTTAACTCTGCACTTTGTGAAGAAGTCCTTCCTTTGATTTGTCCTGAATCTCCCACCAATCAACTTCATGGGATGCTTCACTCAAATGCTTCACCTCAGCAACAACCTGTAGGAAAGGGTCACCTTCTAATCTTTCCAGTATCCAAACTACAGAGGGGCACCCTTAATCCCTGAGAAGTTCAGCACAGAACAAGAAATGGAGCAGTGTTACTTACTGATGCACGGTGCGACCGGCGACCGGCTCTGCTGGTAACCTTTGGCACAACGGTTGCAGGTTAAGCCCGTCACGCCATCTTTGCAAGGGCATTGGCCAGTCGTCTGGTTGCAGGTTTTTCCAGCTGCGCCGACAGGATGGCAGTCGCATGCTACGAACGGGCAGGGTGGGAGGAGAGCAGAGAGAAAGAGGAGAAAAAGTTAAAAGTCGGGCACGGCGAACGCACACAAGCACACTCACTTTTCATAAAACGACATACTGGGAGACGCAGAGTTATGTGCGAACAAAACATCAATTCAAAACACATGTGAGCGAAAGGGCGTCCAAGTTTTCCAAAGCTGGCTCAAAACTGCTGGGGCACTGTGGGACAGAGTTACGTGTCACCTTGATACAGGGGGAACATTTGCACAGGGGGAATGGGTGGACGGAGGTGCGGAACCCTTCCTTCCTAACAGTTGATTGTCTCACACACCCTCCATCGCAGGGTCTCCTCCTTTAAAGTGAGGAGGACTTGCACATCACCCAAAAAAGAGGAAATGCAGCAACCCGGGGGGGGGGGGGGCAGGAGGACAAAAGAGCAGACAGAATTGCACAAAATTTGCATAAGCTGATTTATATGTGTAGATGCAAATTTAGAAAGAGCATCTATCATTTAAATAGAAATACAATACCTCCCACCGTCGTAGGGAAGTTTGACTAGGTGAGCTGTGTGCCTGCTGATTCTGTTGTTTGTTTGGTGGTGGTTCATAAAAATTACAAATCACAAATGCAAGATAATAAAGGTTATATTTTTAACATACAACATCTAAAATAATTGAAACAATCATTTCAATAACAAAGATACAGGACATGATAAAGAGATCAGTCATAAATACCCCCATTATATGCCGTTAAATACCTGGGAGAAGATAGTCTTTACCTGGCACCAAAAAGGTGACAGTGTTGGCACTTCAGAGGGGAGATTGTTCCACAGTCGGGGGCCACCACTGAGAAGGCCCTCTCCTTTTTTTGCCATCCAAGTGCTAACTGTTGATGGACAACTTCAAAGCTCTAGGACAGCGGTTCTCAACCTGTGGGTCGCGACCCCTTTGGGGGTCGAACGACCCTTTCACAGGGGTCGCCTAAGACCATCGGAAAACACATATTTCCAATGGTCTTAGGAACCGAGACACCGCTCCTCTATCCGTCTCCAGGAGGGTCCGCCCACATGCAGATACACCCACATACGAGTGCCCGGCGTGATGACATTTATTTGTGATTAGAAATAAATATTTCACAGTATATAATTACATATTGTTTTTGTGATTAATCCCTATGCTTTCATTATGTTCAATTTGTAACAATGAAAATACATCCTGCATATCAGATATTTACATTACAATTCATAACAGTAGCAAAATTACAGTTTGCTTTAATACAGAGGAATTAATACAGAGGAACTGTATTAAAGGGTCGCGGCATTAGGAAGGTTGAGAACCACTGCTCTAGGAGCAGACATACTTCAAATGGAGAACTGTCCTTTGCAAAGCAGGACACATGGGCACCCTAATGTCTCTGCTAAAGGAATCTTTCTACTCCAAACTCTTGTGACAGCCTGCCCACAAGGAATCACATGACCTCTTATCCTTTTACTGCTTCAGATCAACACAGCTATCCTTTGGGAATGCCAACCCATCCCTTTGTGGATTAAAGATCTTCCTTCGTATGTGCGTGTATGGTGTGCGCACGCACAATTATGAACCAATGTTGATTTTTCTGCCACTTTCAAAAAAAGTGGCCTACAATGCCAGATCTTACAGGAGGATCGCAAACAATTGTTTTTCAGTTCTGAAATTCACCGCATCTGACACTGCCCTCTTTGAAAGCAGAATAATGGATAATGCATGGCAAATAGTAAATCAGTGAATCAGAAATGCGGTGGCAGAAAGGCTCGTCCAGTGACTTTGTTGAACGAGAGCACAGCCGCCCACTGAGCTGATGTGCTCGTAGGCGCACAGAAACTTGTTTGCACAAAGTTTTGTCATGGGCTGCAGTGCGACCCCATTGGGAGATACAACGACAGGCTTCTTTTGCGAAACTAAGGAACAAGCTGCAACTTTATTTACGTCACCATTGGCAACACAGTATAAAACTACTGGCAAACCACTGGTGATTTTATGGGCTGCTGCTTCTGGGGTGTTTACATGGCCCTTTTGAGTTCTCTGTTATTCCGATATACACATGCCCTGGCATTTGCATATATCAGTTCAGTTTTGGCAAGGTCCATGAATTGGTGGATTTTTTAAAACACTTGGCCAAGGGTCCCTTTAAACCTAGAGCCAGCTCCGTTCAAATATGATAGCATCAAGTACATACAAAACCTGAGATATTGATTTATTTACTGCATTTATATCCTACCTTTCCACCAAAGAGATTATAGTGGCATGCATGTTTCCTAACACCCCCCACCCCATTGGTTTTAGCCTCAGAACAACACTGTGAGGTAAATTAGGTTGGAAAGACAATGACTGGCCCAAGGTCACCCAGTGAACTTAGGGTGCACTTCTATGCATATTTAGACAGAATTAAAGGCCTACAACTCCCCGCATGCCCCAGCCAGCCAAATTCTCAGCCTACAACCAACATGGTTCATTGGGTATGAGTGGGGAGCGGAGTTGCTAAGTCCTTCCACATCCTGGTGTTCTCCACTTGTTCTGGACTACACCTCCCAGCATTCCTGACTATTGGTCATGCTGGCTGGAGCTGATGGGAGTTGGGAGTCCAAAACATCTGGAGGTCACCAGGTCAGGGATGGATGAGCTAATGTAGATCCAGATTAGCATTCAAAATTTGTAGTTGTAAACCTGAGATGATTATCTTTGAGGCCAAAAGCAAGTTTCGAATCCCCATGGTCCCCCGACAGACCCTTCAATAGTTAAGCAGTTTGCAGCCTTTGTTATTGGCAACCAGTCCCTGCCCAAATGTACTTATTGACCACCAGCTATGTATATTTCTCAACTTTTCCCGTTCTGAGAAAAATCATCCAAATTCTCAAAACAAAAACAAAAAAAGAGACCTCACCCAAAGCCAATCCCAAAGGATTCCCGAACAAGCAGCCAAATGAGAAGACACAGAAAGGGTCCAAATAGCATAGACTAGAGCCAAATGTAGTCATCCTTAGAGTAGACCCATTGAAATCAGTGGGACTTAAGAAAGCTATGACTAACTTCAGCCAAGCTGATTTCAATGGATTTACTCTTAGTATGACTACATCTAGTCGTCCCCAGATGCATCTCCAGATTTTCTCCACCACATACTTGTAGTCTGTGACTTTCTGGCCGCAGACAGACACCGAGGTTTCCTAATGTAGGATTCCATAGACTTTTCTTTGTTGACACGTACAAATCATGAATGGCTATATTCCAAGAGGACGTGTCCAGACAACCACTATGCTTTTTCTTTTCTTTTCTTATATTAAAAAAACACTTTTTAGAAATCTTTGCATGAAGTTTCTGTTTCCAGCCATGAGCGTCTTGGGTTAAGCTCCCAGAGATCTGAGCATTTGGACTGACACACACAGCTGTCTTCTAGCTTTAAACTCTGGACATCCAGGAATGAGCAATGTTCCTCCATCCAGCCCAGGGCTAATTCATTGCTGGAGGTGTGTGTTGGAGTATGGTCGCCTGGCTTGTGTAGAAAATGGTAGGTTTCCATGCAACCTTCAGCTCCGGGCCGCTCGTGAGCAAGAGACAGGCCAGAGTCGAAGGGAAAGTGGTTTAAGCCTCATTAAAGGTAACAGATTGCAACCTTGAGAGTGAGAGGGAGGGAGAGAGGAAAGGGGGAAGGAATAAATAAATAATAAGGAAAAAAGAATGATGAAGGGTGGTTTCCATTGGGGAAGTTTTTAACTTTGGAAAAAATGTGTAGTAAAGAACGTCTGGTTAATGTCAGGGCAAAAAAGGGGCTAAATTTATTTACAATGCTTGGTTCATTTTTATTGTCAGAGTGAGGGCGGTTCCTCCAGGGTCGATTAGACATACTTGATGGCCCTTGGCCCAAAGGACTCTGGGGGCCTGACTCCCTCCCGCTGGGAGGACCTGCGTGTTAGAACACCATTAACATCAATTATATAACTGCATATGAATACGAGGTATAAATGCCGTTCAAGGACGGCATTTATTACGTTGCGGTTAGGATGAATATTTCTGCTCTAGCTCTCTCAATAGATCTGTGGTGCGCAACGCCCAGGTGCTATTAAACAAAACTGGAGGCACAAGAGGACCATCCTGTTGGGTAGGGTGGCCACTTTGGCATCACTAAAATGGAGGGATTTATATGTACTGCTGCACATTGAGAAAGACTTGCTTGAATATAAATAGGAATACCATATACCTTATGATAGGGGGGGGGGAACCTAGGGTGACCACATGTCCCCTTTTACAGTTCTCTAGTGAAGCATCTTCTGTTTGAAGACATCCTCTACTTGAAGAACTGTGCTGTTCAGTTCTGGTTCAAAGAAAAAGAACTGTAAGGACTGTTGCTCATCAGTCATTAGCACCTGGTCACTGTCTTCCACGCTATGGTGAGATGTACTGTGTTCCGATGTAAATTATCATAATTATTGGTAAATATGAATCAATAATTAACATGTGTACATTTCCTGCAAATTGCTGTCCTCTTTTTCGATGAAGAATTTCCTCCTTCTCAGCAATTCAGAAGTGGCCACTCTAAGGAATACTGTGACCGGGTGACCTTTGTACCTGGTCTGTTTGCCATTCAGGTGCTAACTGTTGATGGGCAACATTTGGGGCCCTGCATTGCCCTGGATCATCATGGTTCTGGGTCTTTAATCTGGACTTGGACTGGAACTGCATTAAAACAGGACAGTCTTCTATTTGCAGAGGACAGATTTCTTTTTGAAACAGGTTTTCAAATAGTAGGGTGACCCTATGAAAGGAGGACAGGGCTCCTGTATCTTTAACAGTTGCATAGAAAAGGGAATTTCAGCAGGTGTCATTTGTATATATGGAGAACCTGGTGAAATTCCCTCTTCATCACAACAGTTAAAGCAGTAGGAGCTATATAGAGGACTGTCCTCTGCAAAGTGGAACACATGGCTAGGGGTGGATGGACACAGTGGGGCCTGGCTCTCTCTGGTACTTGCCGAGCTGCCTGGCAGCTGTTCACAGCCTCCAGTAAGTCACCCTTTTTGCACAGTTTGAATTAAAAGGGTGACGTGTTTTTTCTCAAATGCAAAGTTGCAGAACTGGTGCACATAAGGGAGCCATTTCTGCAAGGCAGCAGGCAGCAGAGGGCAGGACAACAACCTGAGGGGCTTCAGTCTCACCGTCCTCCTGCCCCACTACTCTGTGGGGGTCACCAGGATGGAGGGGAAAGAGGAGAGGGGAGAGAAAAGGCATCACCAAAAGTAAGGACGAAAATGCTAATTTAGATGTATCAATGCCAATTTAGAAATTATTGTAATTTGAATAGAAATAAGTGTTGTGCTGAAAATTCCAACCATTCCATTTTCAGCATTTCATGAGAAGTTGGGGTTTTTTTTTTTTTTGAAAACATAGGTGAAACAGGCTGGGAGTGGTGAGATTTTGAAGAATTTTCTTCTTGTGGAGGGGGACAAGGTTTCCATATACCTTTTTCGTAGAATCATAGAATAGTAGAGTTGGAACGGACCTATAAGGCCATCGAGTCCAACCCCCTGCTCAATGCAGGAATCCACCCTAAACCATACATGACAGATAGTTGCCCAGCTGCCTCTTGAATGCCTCTAGTGTGGGAGAGACCACAACCTCCCTAGGTAACTGGTTCCATTGTTGTACTGCTCTAACAGTCAGGAAGTTTTTCCTGATGTCCAGCCAGAATCTGGCCTCCTGTAACTTGAGCCCGTTATTCCATGTCCTGCACTCTGGGAGGATCGAGAAGAGATCCTGGCCCTTGAAGAGTGCTATCATGTCTCCCCTTAATCTTCTCTTCTCCAGGCTAAACGTAGTCAGTTGTTGAGGGGTCTTCTTCTTCTTCTTTTTAACCCCCCCCCGTCATTTTCAGGAGCCCAGGAGTTTTTCCTGAATGGTTATTGGAGAAGGAGGGGTCACATGGTCTTCAATAGGCATTCACGAAGAACTGCTGGGCTCCTCCAAATGTTGTGGGAAGAGAGGGTGGTGTTTTTGTTTTTGTTTTTAAAAAACAACAACTAAAAAATAGGAAGAAGGCCACTCAACAACCAGATACACTTTTAAAAGATATGTGGAAATGCCGTCCCCCTCCCCAAGGAGAAAATTTCACCGAATTTCCCCCTCTGCCTGAGAAAGAGGCAGAAAAAACAATGTCTTTTTCAAAGGCAGGGAGGAAGTTCCTGAAAATAGGGTGCAGGATTTGGCCCAGCACTCATAGAAAGACACCTCATCTCACCATAGTGTGACCTGGTGTGCTGTGTGCCTCGCTCAAGTCTGCTGTACAGGAACGGATGATGGCCAACTTTGAAAGCCCGGCTGTTTCTTCTGATGGCTCTTGGTCTTTAAACTGGGCTTGGGCTGAAGAGCCTTTCATCTAGAGAATGTTTTCAAAATATAGGACTGTCCTCTGCAAAAGAGGACACATGGCCACCCCCACATTGGAGTTAATAAAACAGCTAACAGATTCACCACCCTGAATACTGCAGGCAATGGCATCTAGTAGATGAAAGGAAGGAGAGAAGACGTTAAGCGTGATGAGTGTCCCATCAACCGGTCTTGGACTGGGGCCTGTTTAAAATATGGGCGGGGAGAGGAACGAAGAGAAATATCATGGTTTCCATCAGCGTAACAGTCAAACATGATTCCAAAGCCAAACAAAAACACACACATGCACACATCCCCCCCGAAAGAGATGTTATCGTTTCCCTAATTTTCACCAGATGGGATCTTGCCAGAGCACCATGTCCCAGCGCAACGGGCTCTCTCGCTCTGACACGGCAAGAAGTGAGCGCACGGCGCCTAATGGGGAACAGATGCCATGGGCTTTATCAGATCTTGGCCAGGATTGGAAACGGACGTGTTTCTGATGAGGGTATCTGGGGGGCTCAGCTGTGCTAACACATGGCAGCGGGTGGCGGAGTCCTCGGATGATGTTGAGCCGTCCTTCAGTCACAACATGCTTTGATGCCAAGGAGGCTGTGCCGAACACTCCCCTTAGCGAGCCGGGATGGTCTCTTCCTCACAGAAATAGAGGCAGGGTGGCCTACTTTGCAGAGGACAGTCCTCTAAGTCAGGGGTGTTGAACCTGAGGCTTGCAGGTCAAATGTGGCCCACCTGGAGGTCCAACCTGGTTTAATGGGGTTTGCCAGATGACCACACCCTTACCCGCAAAACCCTTTCACTGATCAGCATTCATTGGGTGGTTTCCTCTCTTTTTGTATCTCCCCTCCCCAAAATTTAGTTACTGGCAGTAAGAGCCTTAAGCTAAAATATGCTGGTACTTTGGGGTATCTTGGCTTGCCCTTTTTTGCATTTGATGCTGCCCCTTTTGCCTCTGGCCCTGTCTGACACTGGAATGTGGCCCCCAAGGGCTTCTCTGAAATTGAATTTGGCCCTTGGGCCAAAAGAGGTTCAACACCCCTGCTCTATATGAAGGTGTCCTTTGTTTTTAAACCGCTCCAAGCCTGGATTAAAGGTGAAGATGTCATTAGCACCTGGGTATCAGGCTGAGCAGCAGGCATACAAATTGCCTGGTCCCCGTCTTCTCCTCTATGGTGAGAAGTTGTGTATTTCCATCTCAATGACTGCAATTATTTCTAATGTGCACGTATACATGTAAATCAGCACATGCAACTGTGTGTTTTCTTAGGTCTTTTCCCTTGGTGAGGCTACGCAGAAGTGGTCACTGAACACATTGGGAAGTCAAAGTGGGCTTGCAAATACACATCTCCTTGGACTTGTTCTACATGATGACACCAACAAGGTTAATACAGTAGTGATAGATCATGAATG
The DNA here is from genome assembly GCF_023053635.1 of Elgaria multicarinata webbii. NCBI lineage: Eukaryota > Metazoa > Chordata > Lepidosauria > Squamata > Anguidae > Elgaria > Elgaria multicarinata. Next base: position 14,818,656 of record NC_086187.1, on the reverse strand, counting down.
GCAGAAGCATAGACAGCAGCCTGGCTGCTCTACAGAATCCATATTGTTCTAAAGGCCCTTGCAGGAAGTCTCCAGGCGGTATGCATGATTACTGGCTGGCATTGTTGTTGTGTGTATCAATGGCATCCTGAGCAAGACAGATGATGGAGTTCCAAACTCCAGTGCTGTCTTTCAGTTGCGAAACCATTATACCGCAGAGGGGAGTATCTTCTCTCTTTTCAGCCCACCACCAATGTGTTGAGGTCCACATATGAGATCCTGCACCAAATGACTCGTCCTTCTGAAATTAGGCCATCGATTACAAGGAGCAGGGCTTTCTTAGTGGTGACACCCAACTTTTGGGACTCCCTACTGAAAAAGGCACACCATCCCATTGTGTCTTGTCCTTCAGTAACCTTAGTTAAGACTTTTTAAAATTATCATTACGGCTGCTCTTCTTAGTGGTATTCTTGTAGGATCCAGACTTCATCATACTTAGAACAGACCACTGAAATTAATGAATTAACTTACTTCCCATTGTTTTCAATGGGTCTACTATAAATCTAGTTCCAACCCATTATTTCCAAAGCTCTTTAGGTTAGTTGACATTTTAGACTGGGTTTATTACTGGTGGTTTGCCAAGTTGCCTTCCACCCACCCCTGTTTAATGCTGAACTTATCTGTATTATCTGATAGTTTTAATTGTTCAAAAACATTTCAGTGTTAGGTTTCTTCATTGTTTTTATTCGAAAGTACTATACAAAAATGCAGAGAATAAACAAAGATCAGCAATCTGAACGTTAAACTATAAACTAGTATAAACAACGGATGGAAACATGAGAAATATATATTGCATGATCTTAAACGTCATTTCTGAAACATCTAACTTAATCTAGATCTAAATTATATTGCTGTTTACATAAAAGTGACTAAAGGGAAACTAATTTGATACTAATTTGAGTGTGCCTTTCCTTTTTTTACCTTGTCATATTTGGTTATTTTTTTTTTAAAAAAATATCGGTTATATCATTTCTGCAATTTTCCTTATTTTCTTTATCCATTCTCTAATAGATGGATACTTAGAAAGTTCTGAGGGAGGGGGTGTAATCGAATTTTAGTGCCTATTTCATTTTGTAAATTGCCTAGGTATAAGCTGCATGGTGGCTGTAAGCTGTTCCTTTAGATTACCAGTTTAACTGTACCCACAATGGAAGACTGGCTGTTGAAGATGGTGGAACTGGCAGAGATGGCAAAACTTACGTTAATAATTAGAGAAAAGTCAACATCTATGTTTTTAACGGAATGGAAACCGTTTATAGACTTCTCACAAGAACAAAAAAAAAAATTGAATTCTTCATCTGTGGATACGATTGAGAAGAAAAATTGAAAATAAAATATAGAAGGGATTTGGGATTTCTGTAATGGTAGATTAAGAAAAAATAGGGTTATATATTTGGGCGGTGGAGAAAATCGGAAGTCGATTATATGTTTTATGTGTTTTTTTAAACTTTGTATATGTTTTTTTCCCTGATTCTTGTATTGTGCTTGTTCAAGTTGGTTTTGTTTTGAAAATAAAGAGATTTAAATCTGGAGATTATCAGTTTAATAAGGGTGGATCCAGAATTAGTCATACTTTCAGGAAATTGAGTGAAATCAATGGGACATAAGTTAGTCATGAAATGCTGCTTTGTTGAATAGAAGGGCATCGCTTGCCTGAAGCCCGGAACCAAAACCTCTTCATGATGCTGTACCAATTAGCTACTTCCAAGCATGTCAATGTACTGTTCTATGTCTGATCAACGGAGGGGAAGAGGTACAGAAATGTAAAACATAAATTAAATACATGTAACATCAGTGTGTGTATGTGAGTGTGTGTGAGAGTGAATGCCACATTATTATGATATTTTTCTATGACTAAATTTGTGTAAAGTTTTTTTTAAAAATGATCTGCAAATCTACGGAATCCATGCAACTAGGGAAAAGCTGGTCCATAGTGGAATCCATGGGTTGGAATCACAGAAATCAGAACTTATTAGATCCTCTTGTGGATTTTTCCAACATCCCAGCTGTTGACCCTTCTGTTGGCATTCTCACCTGTTTGTTCACCCAGTCACAGGCTTTTTCTTTTTTTGGGGGGGGGCAGCAATCCTTTCAAATTTCCTATAATGCACCAGAGCACCTGATATTAGGGATGGATGGACTCACCTCAGTCATCTCGCATGGTGCTCCCTGGACCTCTCTTGACTGTGTGCCCCTGCTCACTGCATGTGGCAAGCTTCCGGGTGGTCTGTGAGCACCTGGCAAGCAGCACATGGCTACCAGATCCCTCAGTGGGCCACCATTTTGCATAAAAATGGTAAGTTTATGCCTGTAATCATGCATAAATGAAGAAAATGAGCCACCTTTTTATGCAAAATGGTGGCTTGACAGTCCAGTGGGGATACCATGCTTGCCCAACTGGAGTCTGGGAGGCCGAGTGGGTGGGTGGGGAGTGTGCCAGACTCTATGACCCTCTTGGGCTCCCTACCAGATGCAGCATCAGTTTGGAGCACTGTTGGGAATGAAAATGCCAAATGCTTCCCACATCTAACCATTACTGCCAGAGAAGTGCACTCACCTCATCCAGTAGCAGAAATCAGGGAGGGGGATTTGCAACTTGCCAAAGCCTTCTGAAATTTGAAGCCCCCTCCCCTCACTCATGAAATTTAACTGGTGCCACAAGTTATTTTAAGACATTGCTCTGGCATAGCAATGTGTGTGCATCAGTACTCTTGCCTTCACAATAGCGCAATGTGGTCTTTCCCTCGTAGGCTAAAGCATGAAAATGTCAATTTTGGGGTGCGGATTTGCACATTTCTGCAAGTACAAATTTGCGCAAACACACATTTGAACAAATTCAGGAAATTGGGGGGAAAGAACCCCATTCCATCAATGAGTGGACGACAGAATCAAAGCCCTTGACAATCTGTGGAATGCAGATGGAATGGATTTTCCAAAATTCCTACGTCTGTACTCAACACCCTGCCCATTGTTCAGGGTGATGACGCCAGCACTGGCTATGAGCTAAAATGTCGTCATGAGTCAAACTACCCTATATAAAGCAGTGATGTGGGTTCTCTGGAAAATTTTGCATTGGACCATTTCCCAGTTCCTTGCATTGATTGGGACCTGATGTCACATGTTTGACATCCTTAGTAAACAAAACTCTTTTTTTTTAAAGGAAAAAAGGACACCATGTTAAGTTTACACACTGCATAAATATCTCAAAACACTTTCCCCCCAATAGCCCAAAGTGGTTAAACTGAAATATTTCCTCAGGAATAAAAGCTCAATAAAGTGCATTTAATGTGGTGTAAATGTTATGTTCAAACGAATTCAAAGCTTTACTTGGAAATTATTTTTATTGGAATGCTTGTAAATAACTTTTAAGACATGACAACTCAGAAGCATGCATATTTTGCAATGAAATGAAAACATCTCTCTCTCTCTCTCTCTCTCACACACACACACACACACACCCCTCCTAGAGATGGTTACCTTAAAAAGTAGCTACTACTCAATTTGACTGATATTGGACTAGTATCCATTCATTATGTTCCTAATTAGTTTTATGATGCTGCATTTTTTGAAATGGAAAATTTCCCATGGAAAAACCGAGTAGTGGAAAATTCTCTGGAAGACTTTTGTTGTTATAGATATTTTTCCAAACCCACATCCATGTACAAAGCCATGTCAATAGGACAACATCTTCATACACTCTCTGTTTGGTGCTTTGCCGGTAAGGCAGGGAAGTAGTAAAGCAGGTAAGGTACCATTAAACTTGTGGATGCACGAATGTCTCCATTGCTCACTCTGAGCCAAAGTTTGGATTTGAGAAGAGGCCGGCTGGTTCTGACCAATGTCCTGTTTCTCATAATGACCAACCGGATGAAGAATATTTCATTCATTCATTCATTCGTTGTATTTCTATCCCACCTTTCTTCCATTGTGGAACTGAAGGTGGCTGCATGTGGTTCCCGAGGTCTCTCTTCAAATCACTGACCAGACCCAGTCCTGCTTAGCTACAGCAAGACAGCTTCCTCATGTGGCTTCAGACCATGCCTAGAATGAAATAGCCCTGTTTCACTCTTGTGCAGCTGGTCTATGCCTCTGATCCTGGAGGTAGAATATAACCGTCATGAGTAGTAGCCATTAATAGCCTTATCCTCCAAGTCCATGCCATCACATCTTATGGGAGGTAATTCCATAACTGAACTAGAGTGACCATGCACCCTACTTTAAAGAGGCTAGTCCTCTGTTTGAAGGACTGTGAGAGGACAGTCTTCTATTTGAAAGTGTAATCTATTTGAAGAGCTGCCTAGTCCAAGTCCAGGTTAAAGTCAAAGAACCATAAGGATGAAGTGAAGTGGCGTTGAAGTCGCCCATCAATAGTGACCATCTGGACAGCACTGAGCAAGGCACACAGGTCACCTTCTCACAGTCTTCCCCACTATGGTGAGATGTACTGTATTTCTATTTACATTATAGTCACTCCTTCAAAATTTAGATCTCTATGTAGAAATCAGCATGTGCACGTTTCATGCCAATCTATGTCCTCTTTCGTCCTCTCTTTTGGTGATGCATTTCCTATTTTCAGGTGATTTGTAAGAGATCATGACCAGTGAAGAGTAAACTGAACTGGTCCTCCACCTGCATCTGTGGAGAAGATGCAGGAGAAGTAGAGGCCCATCATTGTTGCTCATGGGGCTTGCAGTGGCACCTTTTCGATCTTTTGACTGAGTCAAGACAAATCTGTCGATTTTGGTTTCTCTCCGTTTCTCCCCACCCCCATCTTAAATTCAGTTTGCACTGAGCTTTCAAGTATTTCCCCAAAGTTTACTTTGGTTCATCCCAAACCTTGAGAATGCTTTTCTTTTTATCTTCACATAGAAATGTGCACACCTTTGTCTGCACATCTCTCCCAAGGTACGAACTTTTGTACGGATTTTTGACAATTACACAATTACACAACTTTTTCGCAAAAGACTTACCATGTGATGTTTATATGTGGAAAAAAGTGTATCTTAAAATTGAAGAAATATGGTAATACTTTTATTTATTTTCCACAAAAAACAGACACATAAGGTAAAAAAAAAAACCACTACAAACTATACAAACTACTGCACCACGCATACATCTACTAAAATAAACACAATACATAAGGCTATATTTCATTTAAAGTGATCTTCATGTCAGACGGCAAACATCCGTTGTTTCTAGATTGCCAGGTACGAATTTCATAACAACAAGCTAGTGTATATATATCAAAGGCAGAGTACAAGCTATATATAAAAACCACAAACAAATAAATCATCCTTTTCCTGTTCTCATATATACTCGATAAAAGGTTTCCAGTCCAATACATATGAGGCTATTGTTCTTTCATGTACTAGTGCCATTAATTTTGCCATCTCCGCCAATTCCATCACCTTGAGGAGCCATTCTTCCATCGTTGGTACTTGTATTCCCCCCCCCAATATTGCGCATATAATAGTCTTGACGCTGTCACCATATGATGAAATAACAATCTTTTTTCTTGATCATCCCTGAGTCCAAGCAAAAACAATTCTGGTTTCATTTCTATGTTTATCTTTAAAAAATTGTCTGGATTTTTGTGTGTGCGCCATTCCTGAACAGATGCCCCTTTCTCCCAAGTTTTTGATTAGAGAACTCCATTGCAAAATGTGGGGCTGTGTGCATTTCGATGGAGAACCGCATTTCCGTTCGCGCGTGATTCTAAAAAAACAAATTTCCTCCTCCTCCTCCTCCTCCTCCTCCTCCTCCTCCTCCTCCTCCTCCGGACATGCCTTCCTTTGCCAGAGCAGCAGCAACTTGGACAAGGCTGCCAGTTGCCAGTGCAGAGCTTAAATCATTGCATCCCATTTGCCAAAGAGCCTGCCTTGCACCTCAAGAGGAGGGTATTTTTTTTTTTTTTGCTTCTAAGGGCTTAGCTGCTGCTGCTGCCTCGCCAGCTTTCAGGGGATACTGTGCACATTTTATGGCTTCGCTTAAATTATGGGGATTAATATCGAGACGTGCCTTGAGTCGGCTTTTGCAGTTACAACCATTCAATTAACCCCGTCTGAGCGTTTGTCCTGTGTTTTCCATATGCCCAGGTTTTCCATATTATCAGGTTCACTTTAGACTTGATCCGTTGGCAGTGGGATCACTGGAGGAATTAGCCTGTCAGCTCTAATGCAGGCTTTTCCTCCCAGACATCCTTGGGATGTCACATCAGCATCCAGTGGGACGCTGTCGATGTTTCGGTTGTATGATTATAGAGCAAGCACAGTCTGGAACTATCTTCGGAGTAGATTGGGTTCCTGGCTCTGGCACAGAAAATGCATTAGAGCCGCAATTTGAAAAAATATATCCACGAATGGCGCTAAAAACAAAGCAAACCACAAGACCCAGTGCCTTCCTGCCTATGCAAATCCAGTCTCCCCGCCCCAATTTCTTTGCATAGTCTGCATACTTGGTTTATTTATTTTTATATTTACAAGCTGCCTTTCTGGACCAGATTCACCCAAGGCAGAGGAGGGAGACACGCACACACGCAACCATGTAATACCAATATAATAATTTTAAAAACAAAGACAAAAAGGGATAAGTTGACATTTATGCAAATTCAAAACCATCCATCGTCTAACTTTATTCATTTGCTTATTTATTGAATATCCTGTCCATCCTCCAAGGATATCCAGGTGATGTATTGGGTTCTCTCCTCTCTAATTTTATCCTCACAGCAAGCCTTTGAGAGAAAGTGACTGAATCAGTAAAAACTTCATGGACAAGTGGGGATTTGAACCTGGGTCTCCCCTGTGCTAGTCCAACACTCTAACCGCTATGCCACAGTGTCTCTCAAATGCTGAAGTTGACTTAAGTGATACATCTTTTCAAAGTATTATGACCAGAGGAAAAGGAGGACAGGTCTCCTCTACCGTTAATGGTTGTGCCATAGGGGGTGAATTTCAGCTGGTGCAGCGAATTTACCTAATTTCACACTTTCAAGCCTCTGTGCAAACCAAAACTTAGTTATCCCTTGAAATTTGTGCTCTTCCAAATTTTGCAATGGAGTTCCCCAATCAAAAAATGCATATATTAGATAAAATGCATAGAAAAATGCATGCATCTGGAGAAATGTGCTCTAAAATGCTTATGGCTTTTGAAAAAAAAAACAAATCTCAAAATTCAGGATGAACTAAACTGAAGACTGGAGAAATTTGCACAGCTCAAGATGAAATGAACTCAAGATTGGAAAAATGAGAAACTGGGTGAACCCAGAATCCATCCATTCCTAGAATACAGGAACATACCAAAGCTCAGGAAGACCATGTTGCTTGAGTAACGTTCAGTTGGTCCAGAAAGCTCTTTATTCTCCTTCCTGTCAAGAAGGATCCAAAGACCATCCTAGGTGGGTGGGGTCAGTTGAGAACCTGTAGGTACTTCACTGGGAAGGCTGACACATGCAGTTCAGTGGTTCACCACATGAGGCAGCTGTGCAAAGATTCAGCAGTTCCTACATGGCTGGCAGGCATCCTGGTAGATGTTCAACCCGTAGGATGGGAGGATGTCTGTTGCCTAGTGATAAGATTACTCCCCACCCCCATCATCAGCCTTGAGTCTTTTTTCTGTGGCCAGGTTTGAAGGACCTGCTCAATCCTTCAGTCTTTAAGGCAGGATCCTCCAGGGAGGCACCTCTGTGTCTCTCAATTCTTCTTGGAACAATCTATCCTGCTGTGCTCTCAGACAAACAGCGGCACCTTCAAGCTGTGTTTTACAGACTCCAGCCACTTCTTCGCTTCCAAACTCCTGAAACTTCCATTCACTCTGAAAGAGTGAGCGGCACCCAGGAGCTCATGGGGAACCATCTTGGAGCTCCACCGGGCTGAGTGAAGAGAGGGTGAAATGCACTTCATTGGCCCTTTAGGCAGACGGCAGACATTTGCCTGGCTTTGCAGGATCACCTGTTTCGCCCTAGTAAAGGAACTGCACATGAACTGAACCTCCGCTACCGCCCCGCCCCGGGGCATTAAGGTTTGTGGTTTAGCCATCCATCACAGCCACATCACCTCTTAATGGAGACCCTTTGTAACTTCCTAATGCTCTGCAATTATGTGCCGGGACGATCTCAAAGCAGGGCTTGCCTCAACAGACTTCAAGCTGCTGTTCAGCTCTGCAGATTAGAGAGCTGAAGCCAGAATATATTTCAATCGGGGAAGGGAGGGGAAGCGTCTCTCTTGGTACTCCTTGCAAAAAAATAAAAATAAAGGAAAAGAGAAAAGGAAGACTGAAAGGCTGCCAGAGTTGGTCTGGGGGAAGTGGGTGGGTGGGTGGGAACATACCCAGCCTCCTCCTCCTTCTTCATCCTCGCTTTGACTGTTCCTGCAGACAGACAGACTAAAGTCTTCCTGGGTGAATTAGCGACACCTCCACCTCCCCACAATCAGCAGCTTGTGTGTGCGTGTGTGGCATGGGATAAGTAGGATATCTTCAAGGAAGACGCCTAAATCCGGAGCAAAGAACATAAGCTAAGTAACAAGAGCTTCTGTTTCCACAGTGCCGGGCTATGCTGATGCCAAGGAAGATGTGGTGGTGGTGGGGGGGGGAAAGAAAGGTAAATAAAAGGCTCAGAACACTGCCGAGAACTCAGGTCAGGAAATATCCAGCTAACCGACATCCAGTCTGGATAATCGGTGGAGTCAGGAGGGTGAGGCGTCTAGAGATCAAGTTTTACTCATGGTGTTAGGGTGATCCATTGAAGGTGGGAGATCTCGGGCCACACAAAAGGAAGGACGTGTTCACAGAGCGCATGGCTGACTTGTGGAATGGGCTGTCCGCAAGGTGGGACGATGTAGCCTCCAACTTAAGCCCCTTTGTGTATTAGGCACATAAAGGGGGTTAATGCATTGGAAGGGACAGGGCAGCCTGTGATGTTGACCCCACCCCTGACTTCACATAGCTTCCCGTGACTCAGTGGGCAGATGTCCAAGCAGGGGAAGTCTACATGTGTAGACCTCCGGCCCTGTAGGATTCCATGTAGAGTGGCCACTTACGCATAGGGATCCTGGAGAATCTTCTGCAGACTCAAATAAGGCTGGATTTCAAAGAATCTGTCCTCCAGAGTCTGCAGCGGACTGGCTGCATTCACCTCCGGTCTGCAAGGGTTTCTGTGGGGCGGCTCTCCCACTTTCAAGAAGATGCAACCGCCCGTGGCCACCGTTAGCCTATCGCGGGAAAATTACAGCCACAAATGGTGTATTTTACCCCATTGGCAGCCACAAAACACTTACTTTTAGGTAAGTACCACTGTAAATGAAGATACACCATTCACCAGCTTGGGGAAGACTGTGTTGAACATTCCTGTAGGAGTGAAATTGACTATCGCAGAAGCGGCCCGTGATCCAGTGTTATCAATTATGCCATTGGCTTGTAGAAAATTATGAGAAACAGCTGCCGCAAGGAACTAGGAAAATGGAGTGCACAAACTCACCACCACCGCCACCACCACTATGTTGATATAGGTATCATATATACAAAGACCAAACTCAATTCTCCAAACGCCGATCCTTACGTAGCCAAAACAACAGCATCCATGCAAAAGAAGGAAATCTCAGTAGACTTCGGGGAACCCGAAGGTTTGCAAAAGTACAAAATAACTTTAGAAAAGAATCAGGATGGAGGGAACTATCCTTAAACAGTCCAAACTGAGCATGTTTCATGGCCACAAAAAGGGGGGATGACGTGAAACATAAGAACACGAGAAGCCGCTTTATACCAAGTCAGACCACAGGTCCACCTAGCCTAGTATTGTCAACACTGACTGGCAGCAGCTCTCCAAGGTTTCAGGCAGAATTCCTTCCTAGCCCCCCACCTGGAGATGCCGGGGGTTGAACCTGGGACCTTCTCATGCAAAGCAGGTGCTGTATGATTGAGCTACAGCCCCACTCAAAAACACAAGTGCAGTGAACTCTAAGGGAGGGAACTCTGTTAGTTCAAGCCAGGCACCCAAGGAGGAGAGGAAAGAAAGACAGGCACCCAGGACCAATGGAAAGATCTGGGCTACATAGGGATGGAGGGAGGGGCCCAGTGATTTCCAAGCTTCCCTAAATTTCCCCCCAAAACCACTTTGAAGTTCCTTTCGGCTCACTTCCATTTTTAATCTCAAGCCATTTCTTGGCTTATTCAGAGGTGAAAACTGCACTTCCGGGCATATTTGCAAAAGTGCACACTCCCTCCCCCCATTGACTAAAGTGCAAAAATATGTATTTGGGAGGAAATGCATCTTTCAAAGTATGCTTTTTTAAAAAAAAAAACCCCACACATTTCCCCCAAAGCTATCACAAAGTCAGGAATTTGCAAACATTTCTCAGGGGGGAAATTGTGAAGGGGACATGTTTGCAGGATTTGAAAACAGAAATGGCATTCTTCTACATTTTCAGAATGACACAATCAAAACATTGGTCCATCTTGCCCAGTATTGTCTACCGACCATTGGTTGCCTTTCTCCAGAACCTCAAGTAGGCTTGGGTGAGGGAAAGAGCTTTCCAGATGTTTAGGACAACCTGGTGCCCTCCAGATGTAGAGGACAAGCTGGTGGGTTTTGTAGTCTAAAGCATCTAGTGATGGCTACACTAGGCTATGGCCCATATGGGCTAGCAGACAGGTTAGCAGTCTACTCTGATGGCAGCTTTTCTCTTTCTCTCCCTCCAGTGTCTCAAGCAGACTTTTTCTTGACCCTGATACCTGAAATCCTTTAAACTGGAGATTGAACCTGAAACTATTTGCATGCAAAGCATGAAGAGCTGATGTCAAAGGCAGGCATGATTGGGCATCTGCCAGGGGCCCATACCCAAGGGGGGCCAATGGCATGAGTCCCTTGGACTTGCTCCTGTTCTTCACCGCTGCAACTGAGATCACTTAGCTGGATCTAACATAGAAGGTATGTCAGCCAAAAGACACCATTCCCTTGGTTTACAAAAAAAAGTGGCAAAGAGCATTCCTCCTGTGCTGAGAACATTGCTATATTTATTATGAAATACAAGCACAGAGGCATGGCTGGCGTCATGGGTGGGAATAGTCGGGCACGTGCCGAGGGCCTACATCCCAGTAGGGGCCCACTGAAAAGAGCCCCCTAGTGTTGCTCCTGCTCTTCACCATAGCAACTTGCTTGTTCATCTGCCTCTGGCCCACACAATGGTGGTGGTGAGAAGCAGAAGATACCATGGGCTACTTCTACACTGGCTCTCTGCCTGTCAAGCAATGGTGGTGGTGGTAGCAATGAGGGGGAAGAGCAATAGCAGCTGGTGACTCCGGGTGGCTGGGGGAGAAGAGGGCCTCCTGAGGGAAGGGGGTCATTGAGGATGCTTTGCCCAAGGGCCCTCCAAACCTGGAGGTGTCACTGAAACAACATCCTCCATCATTGAGCTGTTGAGCCACATCGGGAAACCAGGTGTACAAGGGAAAGACAGGACACGGTCTGAAATCTGCTCAGGATCTGAAAGGGGTGTAGGGGTGTGTGTGTGTGTGTGTGTGTGTGTGTGTGTGTGTGTGTAAGTATAGGAAGGGGAAAGAGTAAGGGGAAATTTCACAGCAGCAACAGTGGTTCCAGAAAATCTCTTCCCAGCCCCACAGAGGAAATGACTCAGGGCTTTTTCGAGAAACCGCAAGCTGACAAGTTCACCTCCTGCCCTGCCACTTTTGTGCTGGGTTGCAGTATTTAGGGCCGATTTCTCACTCCCAGCTGCGCTCCAGGAAACCGTGTGGACTGAAGGGAGGGGGACCGGTGCAAAAGGCAGGATCGCACAACAACCGGTGCCTGAAGCTGGTAGAAAAGAGAGCTCCTCGTCGCCACCCGCTGAGCTGAGCCCACAAAGATAAAGCAAGTGGAAAGGAACATCTATCGTGTGAATACAACAGCTATGTTGGTACCACCAAGGGACTCAGAAAGCAGAGGCGTTGGGCGAGGAGGGCAAGAGCCTTTATATCGAATTTTACCTAGGGATGTCAGAGAAACCCACAATGGAATCACAGGACTTTGACCCGTGGATTCCACAGTGGACCACAAATGCAAATTTGTGTGTTTTCAGGAAATTGGGACAAATCCGAGTGGATGATGGACCAAAAGGCAACTGAAAAACTGCGAAACACAGACTGAATGGATTTTACAAAATTCATAATGCTTAAATTTTATCCCAGGAAGGAAAGGAAAGGAATCTCTCGTGCAAAGCACTTGAGTCATTGCTGACTCCCAGAGGGACGCCTGCTTTTGCTGACGTTTTCTTGGCAGACTTTGTAGTGGGGTGGTTTGCCATTGCCTCATCAGTTGCAGTTACCTTTCCCCCAGCTAGCTGGGTCCTCATTTTACTGAGCCGGCTGCCTGAGAACCAGCTTCTGCTGGGATCGAACTCAAGCCGTGGGGAGAGTTTCGGCTGCAGTAACTGCTGCTTTACCGCTCTGCACCACACGAGGAGGAAATTTTTGAGGAGTGGGAGGAGCTACCACATCCCCGCCCCACCATTTCCATAATTTGCAGATTTCAGCAGCAATTTACATAACCTGCAGCTGGGATGTGCACAAATGTCTATTAACGCAATCTTAATCACCCACATGTTTAGTTTTTTAACGGTTTTTAATGCTTTATGTGTGCATGTTCTGTGTTTTAGAATTTTAAATTTTGTATACGTGTTTTTATCTCAATTTTAGAATTTCTGTAAACCACCCAGAGAGCCCTGACTATGGGAGCAGTATATAAGTGTAATAAATAAATAAATAAATATAATTTTTTAAGAAATGCGGAAAGAGTTCCCTGATTTCAGGAATAAATCCACAGCTCAGCTTGCAAATGCAAGCCAAGTTGGGTGCACCATGTAACTCTGGCGAACCTGAAAAAGGCAAGATTTCCCAGCAGCCGATATCCCACCCACTCTGCTAAAACTGGTTCCATTGATCAACTCAGTTGCCTGGATATTTGGACTCTGTTTGGGGGTGTGGCTATGGGAGACATCACGAGGAACACTTGCACTTCAGAATTTACCACTCCACCACTAGCAACAGCACATAGAGAGAAGAGCATGAACTTTTGCATCTGCAGGGAGATGGGCTGGTGTGGGGAAGCGAGGCACAGATGAATGGGAGGCCGTGCCAACTCAGCTGCTTGGGTGATTAAAAATGATTAGCTCTCCATTTCCTAATGACCTGGGTGGGAATCTCACTCGCTTTGGCCAAGCACAGTCCCTCGCTACACTCTGCGTGCCACCGGTGCTTTCAGCTTTATGAGGAGCTTGTTAAAGCTGTGAAGTTTCTCTTTTCTGCATCACCCACGTTCCATCTAATCCCTTTGGGCAGATCGGGATTTTTCTAGGTAATGCAATCAGGCAGGGGGAAGGGGTTTCCATTGCACCCAGCACAAGCCACTTCTTCAAAGAGCGGCTCTCTCTGGCCTGTCGTGTGGCCCAACTGCAGATTGTTATGATCTGCCAGAGAATTTCTTCCAGGTGCAAAACATTCATAAACTAAAAACAGATTGGATTACTGCAAAAATAAAGACGCAGCACCACTCACCCTCGTCCCGCAATGTCCTAGCAATGGTCAATGCCTATGAATTAAAAGCACACCAAAAAGCCCACTTTGCCCTAAGGCTGGTATGATATTTTGTACACATTCGTGCGTGGAGTATTTATATTCCGCCTTCAGACTTGAGTGTTGTTTTTTTTAAAAAATAGACTCGTTGGGATTGAAAACGCAAATGGAAAATGTGAGCGCCAGCCATCATGGCCCCTCTCCTCTGTACACTTGTAGCAAAACTGTGGCCAATCCCTGCAAAAACGTTTATTTGATCAGCATTCAAATGTCAAAAACTTCAGCCATTTTGAAATTAAATTTCAGCAGATTTCAATTTTTGGATTCTGACTATGAAACTTTCTCTCCTAGGAACGTCCCGCGCTGGGAAAACGGGTTCTTTTTTTGACTCGACTGAGTTCTGCAGTGTGTACGGCTCGATTTGCATTTGCGACCCAAGCTGCGGGCTTTTCCATGAACTCTGGGAATTTGTGTGTGTGTGTGCATTTTCCTCCACACTGAACAATTTGCACAAATTACGGCCAAATTTGTGCAAATCCGGATGTAATTTGCATGTTGCTCAGAAATCTGTGCAAATTGCAGAACCTACAGGGGGAAATTTGCAAAATTCCCAGAAAATCCGCAAAATGCCCCAACTCACTGCAAACCAAGTTGTCCTCAGTCGTGAGAAGCAGAACAAAATCTGGAAGACCGAACCTAAGAAACCCCATCAAACTCCCTATTTTCTCCGGAACAGTTTTAGTTTTAAGAAGGACAGCCTAACTAGGAGACACCAGCTATCCATCTAGGTCCATATCCTATCTCCAACAATACCACACTGGGGCCGGGTCTACACCAAGCAGGATATAACACTTTGGAAACAGTATATGGAACGTGTCATGGGCCACAACAGTTGTCAATACCATTACAAACCATTACAAAGCAGAAGCGTAGATCCTCCCTAATAATGTTTGAAAAGCTAAGTATTACAGCACAAGGATGGCCAGGTGCCCTACTTTATACAATACATCCTCTATTTGAAAGGCTATCCAAGTCCAGTTTCAAGACCAAGAATCCTAAGAAGGGAGAGCTAGTTGCCCATCTACATTTAGCACCTGGACAACAGACTGAGCAGGCACATGGGTCACCTGTGAAAGGTCTTCCTATGGAGAGATTCCTTCCTCATTATTATTATTTTAAATTATAGTAATTCACATTATTTAAATTCCTATTTAAATTATAGCCATTATTTCTAAAGTTACACCCATTAATATATAAATTAGCATATGAAATATGCATATTTATGCAGACTGATTTGCATATGTAAATTAGCATATGACATATGCATATCTATGCAGGAAATAAATATGCATATTTATTAGCAAGGAAAGAATATATAAATTAGCATATTGATTATGCACACATTTTATGCACACAAATTCACATAGACTGATTTGCATATATAAATTAGCATGTGAAATCTGTGCCCTCTTTTGGTGATGCAGTTCCTCTGTTTCAACAACATGGAAGTGGCGACCTCTTCAAGTGATATGTCCCGCTGATGCAAATCTGCGTCTATTGTGTGCTCTTCTCTGGGGATATGTGGAAATGGCACTCGGATCACAATTTGGCAAGGGAGGAACCTTTGAACAGACCATCTGTAGTCGGACCTATTGCCCGTATGCAGTAGGCCCCAGGCTTAATCCTTGGCATCTGTTGCTCTTCAGGTTACACATCTCTGTTTTTGGACCTCTGAAAGCTGCTGACTGTTAGAATGGGAGACGATCCTGTACTAGATGGACCCATGATCTGATTCAACTGTTTATATCCTTGAGTTCACACAGTCTGAGGATAATCCACCTTTCAGCATTAGAGCTTCTGTATATTTTACAGTTGCACCCAAGGGGGATTTTGGGCAGCTGCCCAATGCTGCTTCTTTTCCTAGGGATGCTTGAAGAATTAGATCAGCCTTCCCCAACACAATGCCCTCCATACGTCTTCCATTACAATCCTCCCACCATTGACCGTACTGGCTGGGGCTAATGGGAGTTGAAGTCCATAACACCTCAGGCTGGAGAAAGCTGAATTCGATCTTCGCAAATTCTGATATGAACAGGCCTGACCTGAACTTCCTGAACTTATGTGCGTATCAGTACAGATTTGGATTAATCCGTTCCATGTGTGTTTTGCAGATTGTCTTTCGTTCCACCGCCCACACATTGGCAGAGTAGCCCTCCTTTTCCTCAACATTGTTAGCATCTGCTTGCAAGCCTCTGGACAGCTCAGCAAATGCCTAGCAAGCGCCGTGGGGTGGGGTGGGTGTCCTCGTAGGCTTGAAAATGTTTGCTTCGGGTTTTCCAGGAAGGTAAATGGTGGCCATAAAAGGGACACTTGCACAACATTACAGCCCCTTATGGCTGTCGCTTTTATAACGTGATCTCCCAACTCCCAGTCCAACACTTTAGCCACTACACCACACTGGCTCTAATTACCAATTAGGGTAATTTCACCAGTAGAGACTGGTGACTTGGATGCCAGTGGGGTGTTGAATTCACTCTGGGTTTCATTCAGAACCAGTTAGAACTCAAAAGGAGCTATGCACATTTTAGCTAAGATGTGCTAATAAAGCAAGAAAGACAATGCATTCAAAGCATAAAACATACGTTCCTTCAGTCACCAGGAACCCTGTACTCTTATCAGATGAACAAATCTGCTGAAGGAAGCGAGATAGGTGGGTACCAGGAAGAGGGCCTTTTCTGCCATGTCACCCCGGCTAAAGAATGAGCCCCTTAGAGAGATTGCTTGGCACTGATGCTGTGCTCTTTCTGCCACCAGGTGAAGACCTTTTTATTTTCCAAGTATTTTAGCAGTTTAGCATCCTAGTACTTCTAGCTCTGCTGTTTTCAATCTGTATTTTAAAATCTCTGCATTGCTGCTCAGTTTTATTCTAGTCGTACTTTTATATTGGAGTTTTAAGCCTCCAAATTTTATATTGTACCTGATGGTTTGAAATTTTTGTGAACCACCCAGACAGCTTCTGCGCAGTATAGAAATGATATAAATAAATAAATAATAAATCAAAGCAGTGATGAACAGCTAGAATGGCTTGGCCTGTGGCACCTGTTGACTCAGCCCATGGGAAGGCTCTGAGTCTCAAACCTCCCTCAAACTTCTGTACCCACTTTGAGGGCTCTTTCTGCCCCACTCCCATTGGAAGAGACAAATTAGCCTCTGTCACTGGCAGGCAGCCAAGCTAGGTGGCAGTAGTGAGCTACAGCCAACCTGGGGCTTCTTAGATTAAAGGTAACACTCGCTGTTTCCCTGGCAGATAGGTGAACCTAGAAGATAGGCAAAAAGCATGCAACTAAAGAGGCAGAACACAGCCTACGAGGCCTGGATGAGAAATCCAGGCATAGATGTAAGCTAGTCAGTGAGGCTTTGAATCCACTCTGGGGTGCTGAACCCAGGGACCCCAAATTCAGTTAAGCACCTTGGATAGTTCCTTTGGAGTTCTGACTGGTGCTGGCTGAAACCCAGGGCAGAGCCCCACTCACACCAGAACCACCAGACCTCACTGCTCAGCTCTCATGTGCATTTGCGGCATGGAAGAGAACAATTGCGATGCCTCACCAGCTCCTCGATCTACAATGGTCTTCCGTGTTTCCACCACAGTCCTCCCATCTTGCATGAGAACGTAAGAAGCGCCATGCTGGATTAGACCAAGGGTCCATCTAGTCCAGCACTCTGTTCACACAGGGGCCAACCAGGTGTCGACTGGGACCCACAAACAGGACACGGTGCAACAGCACCCTCCCATCCATGTTCCCCAGCAACTGGTGCACACTGGCTTACTGCCTCGGATACTGGAGGAGGCACATAACCATCAGGGTTAGTAGCCATTGATAGCCTCCTTCTCCTCCAGGAATTTATCCAACCCCCTTTTAAAGCCATCCAAACTGGTGGCCATCACTACATCTTGTGGTAGTGAGTTCCATAATTTTATTTTATGGAACTCATAAAATAAGTTTTATTTTATTTATCTTATGGTTCATTATATTTAAACCGGACTTGGACCAGGCCCTACAAATGGAGGACTGCCTCCCATAAAGTAGGACAAATGTCCTCCTTACTACGAAGAGCCTGTTTTTAGCTGAGGAACAGAATGAAACTGCCTGCGTGAAACACTCGAGATTCCTACCTACATAAGGTCCCTGAGCTAGGAATACATTCCTCAAGCCTCTTTCCCCCATCCAGCTGCCCCTGGCCCTGACAGTAGTGACGTTGGGTGGAAAATTAATTTTTCCCAGAAAATAGTTATTGCTATGTTTTTCTGCAGGGGAAAAAAAAAAGCTATTTCTGGAGATGAATCGTTTCATAATATTAATTAGTAACATAATGAATGAACACACAATGTGAGCCCAATTGGGCAACTGGAATATAAATACAGTACCAGTCCAATCGAAAATCCAAGTTGCAATGGACTTTTTGCAGAAAGTTACCAATAGGAAGCACACATATTTATGTAGCTCTCCAGCCACACTAAAATAAGTATGTTAACTGTTTTCAGCACCTTCATTTTTTTCTTCTTCTTCTCAAAATGAAAATAATGTCAGAGAAGTGTAGGCTGTTGAGTTGTCACGTCTTAAAAATATTTGCAAGTATTCCAATGAAAATAATAATTTCCAAGTTAAGTGTTGAATTTGTTTGGATGTAATATGCAGCTGCAGTCCTGACTACTGACTAGGGAAGAAGCCCCATTGAACACAGTGGGGCTTACTTCTGAGTAAACACCTATAGGATTGCACCATTACTGTGATTTACTGATTTCACCCTTCCATCATCAAATATTTCAATTCAACTACTTTTAGCTATTGGTAAAGTTGAGGTATTTATATATGTAAAATTAAGATCTATAGTTCTGGGTATCACATCTTTAAAAAGAAAAGAAAAGAGGTTATTGTAGAGTTGGGAAAAGTGCAGTAAAGGGAAACATGATAGAGGTGTACAAAATTATGCATGGGGTGAAGAAAGGGGATAGAACTGGACCCCAGAATATTAGAACCCAAGGGTCATTCCATGAAGATTAATGGTGGGAGATTCAAGACAGATTAAAAGAAGGACTTCTTCACACAGCACATAGTTAAACGAGGACATTCCCAACTCAAAATTTAGTCCAGTTCTGGGCACCACACTTCAAGAAGGATGCAGACAAGCTGGAGCATGTTCAGACGAGGGCAACGAGGATGGCGAGGGGTCTGGAAACAAAGCCCTATGAGGAGAGACTGAAAGAACTGGGCATGTTTAGCCTGGAGAAGAGAAGACTGGGGGAGACATGAGAGCACTTTTCAAATACTTGAAAGGTTGTCACACACAGAGGAGGGGCAGGAACTCTTTTCAATCATCCCAGAGTGCAGAACATGGAATAATGGGCTCAAGTTATAGGAAGCCAGATATTGGCTGGACATCAGGAAAAACTTCCCGACTGTTAGAGCAGTACAATGGAACCAATGACATAGGGGGGTCATGGGCTCTCCCACACTAGAGGCATTCAAGAGGCAGCTGGACAACCATCTGTCAGAGATGCTTTTAAGGTGGATTCCTGCATTGAGGAGGGGGTTGGACTCTATGGCCTACTATTCCATGACTCTAGCGATGGCCACCAACTTGGATGGTTTAAAAAGGGTGGAGGAGAAGGGCTATCAATGGCTATTTGTCCTGATGGCTATGTGCTACCTCCAGTATCAGAGGCAATATTCCTATTTACACCAGTTGCTGGAGAACATGGGCGGGTGCATGCTGTTGCCCTGATGTCTTACTTGTGTGTTTCCTGTGGGCAGTTGGTTGGTCAATGTGTGAACAATACATTGGCCTAGATAGACCTTTGGATTGATTGAGCACAGCTCTTAACATGGTATAGTTCTGAAGTTTTCTCTCTCTATTAAATATGTCAAATAATCACCCTAACTAGGGAGAACCTGGGTTTTAGTCCCTACTTGGCTATAAAGTCCACTGGGTGACTTTTAGCCAGTCAGCGGCCCTGGAATGCATTAATTAAGGTTAATGGATTCCATTAACCATTTTGTGGTTAAGCAGCATGGTTTAGCGTGTTGTCTGAACGGGGCCACTGATTCTCAGCCTAACCTACCACACCAGGTTGCTGTAATGATCAAATAGAGAGGAGGAGGATTATGATGCTGGCTTGGGCTCATTGTAAGAAATAAATAAGTTTTTAAAAATACACTTTTGGACCCACCCTTGAAGAATTGTTCCTGCAAGAATTCCATGAAGAAATATATTTTGAAGGGTGATAGGAAGCCTGAATAAAGGTGTGTGTGTGTTAATTGTATTGGCTACACATTAACCCAGGGAGAAATTATACTATAGGTAAACCCTGGAGCCTGCTTCTCATTTAAATCCAGACTCCAGATTAGTAAAAATAAACCATGATGTGGGCACGATTTATTCAGTGCTGACAGAGCAATGGTTTCTTGCCCGAGAACCATGCCAAACTAGAAATCATGTCTTCTTTGCCTTTGGTTATAAACTCGTACGTCAATTGTGAAATTAATTAATCAAGAATATATGTACGAAACATTGTCTGGCTCTGTTCACACATTTACTTGTTTACACTGGGATTACCACTCCTTAAGTGTGTGCTCAAGGCAATTTGACCTCCGTCACGCTCATCGTAACAATAATAATACTGATTCATTTCTATAGCACTTTTCAATTTATAAGTAAACATCCCAGCGATATAGGGTGGGTCACAAATGTTTTAATAAATAAATGAATAAAAATAAATAAATGAGTAAACTCCTTAGAGACTTTAGCCAATTCTTTTCAAGCAATTAGGCTAGCTATGGTATGGTTCGTTTATTATCGTTGAATCTAGGGATTTACAGATTTTGTAATACCCATTCCATTTGCATTTTGTGGATTGTCAGATGCCTTTCATTCTATCATCCGCTTATTGGCAGAAATGGTTTTTTTCCCCAATGTCCCAGATTTGTGCAAAATCATTTTTTGCACAAATTTGCATTTGCATATATTTCCACTAGCAAAAATTCTCAAATCTCCCCTCCAAATCTGCAAATACTTCTCCCAATGTATGTTTTCATACTTTAGCCTATGAGAGAAATGCACATTTTTGGCCAGTGTTTTTTTTTTTGTTTTTTTAAAAAATTAAACATATTTTTCAATGGCTAAATCTGTATAAAATCCAGAAAGTAAAAAAGAAATGGGCCTCAGGTCAGTGGAAGTTGTACAACTCACAAAAAGCTGGTCAACTGCAGAACCTGCCAGTTGGATTTGTAGAATTCCAAACTCAATTGATTCTGTTGCAAATTTCTCTGACATCCCAAGTTTGATCCCACTGTTCCTCAGGTGAGGAACATGACTGTCAACTTTGCCTGAGTATATGTGCTCCTAAACTATGAAGCAGATGACACTCAACTTCATCTCTCCTTTCCATCGAATGGTACCAGGAAAGCTGTAGAACTCTTGCAACAGTGTCTAGAAGAAGTTTTGGGATGGAAAAGGGCAAACCAGCTGAGATTTGATCCAGAGAAGATGAAGGTACGGCGGCTTTGGCAACTGACAAATCTACACAGAGGAATAGATCTGGTCTTAGGTGGAGATGCCTTCCCTCTGAAGGTCCATGTACAGAGTTTGGCAATGTTCCTGGATTCGGAGCTAACAGGGCAAGCTCAGGTGATGACAGTGGCCAAGCTATCAGCACCTGAGTAAAGTGGCCAAGCTATCATCACCTTTGGTAAAGCCTTCACGTTCCTGGTTCCTCATTTAGGGCTTTGTACACTAGTACTAACCCTTTGAATTGCATTGCACTGCAATACAAGAGAGAACATTGCAATAGTCTGATTGGGAAGTTTCACATTGACCCTGTCCAGACAACATGGTAAACCATGGTGGTTAAGCATTTTGAGCTAAACATTATGGCTTAGCGTGTAGTGTAAACCATGACTTAGTGTGTCGTGTGAACCATTCTTAAGCCTGGTGGCTACATAACCATGGGCCAAACATGCTCACAAACCATTTGCTGCAAAAGGGTTAGGGGCCTAATCATGGCTTATCGTGTCATCTGAATAGGGTCAGTCACTGACTGCCTAAAGAGGGCGCTCATCAGAAGGCTTTCGAGAGGTTATTGTCCCTTACCTTTGCAGGCCTTGCGGTCAGTGATGGATTTGCTCATGTCCCGGTAGAAGCCCTCCTTGCAGTAATGGCAGTGCCGCCCAGCGGTATTGTGCCGACAGTTGAGGCAGACGCCTCCGCTCTTCCGCCCCGAGAGTTTGTACAGCTCCATGTTGAAACGGCAGCGGCGGGCATGCAGGTTACAGTTGCAGGCTGCAAGGAAGAAATACGAACTGGTGAAAGGAAGGTTGCAAAAGCGTCCACTCGCTCACTCATCCATTCAGTAGGGGCTGGCGTCAAGCGTAGGCATGGTCGGGCACCTGCCAAGGGACCACACCCCAGCAGGGGCCCAATGAGAAGAGCCCCTGGACTTGTGCCTCATCTTCACCATGGCAATCTGCTTGTTCACCCATCTCTTGCTCTGGCCCTCACAATGGCGACAGTGAAACGGAGGAGCAGGAGACGCCACCGCCGACTTGCTGTCTGGCTCTCTGCCTGCCAACCAAGCAGGTGGGAGCAATGATGAGTCAGAGGAGAAGGAGCAAGAGCGGCTGGTGATGATGGTGGTGAGAAGGTAGATTCACTGAGGGAGGGGACTGTGGCGTCACCCACATTTCTATTCCCTTAGGTATATCTGGATGAGTATGTTTAGAGAGTGCGTAATGTTGGACTGAGTGGGTGTGGCTGGTGATGCTGTGGAAAGGGGGAGGAGTCTATATATGGGGGAGCTCAATGGTTTGTGAAGTGTTTGGTTGGTGATTGCATTTAGAGGGTAGATGGGTTTAGCTGTGTGATTTCTTGTCAGGAGTTGTGTGAGGAGTGAGTGAAAATAAGATCATAGGGACTGTTGTTATTAAATTAGTTACTACCAGTATTATTAAGAATAGGCAGGATTGGAATATAATTCAAAGGAACTAAGAACCGCAAACAACAATAAACATTTTCTTTATTTTGCTACCATAAAACCACATGTCAGTTTGGCTGTGTCTCCTGCTCTATTGGTTCATAAATAAACACATTACATTAAATCTTCAGCCTGTATATTCACAGAAAAGCCTTTTTTCCAAATCTCCTTCTCTTTCCCCTCTGCTATAAGGGAAAGGTTATACTTTTTTTTTTACCCCTTCCTCAGGTATTTAAGTGCTGCTGCTTAGCCTGAGGAAGGTGTGTGTGTCAAAGCCTTGTGTGTGAGGTGGTGGTGTTGCAGGGGCCATTCAGGTTTTCTTGTCCAAGGGCCCTTCAAAAAGCTGGAGTCAGCATTGGTCCCTTTGCATAAATGGCGGCCGTAAAGGCCCCATTTATGCAAAGAGAAAATCACGTAATTCCCAGAGCCTCCATTGTCACACACTCCGGAGGCTCCAGACGAGGGCAGACCGCTGCCAAGCACTCATTGGGCTGCGCAGTGCTCAATCCATGGGCCCACGAACAATCGACCCAGTCAGGTGTCAGCAACATCCCTACATGTTCACACAGCTACTGGAAAACTCAAGAGTTTTCACAAATGGTTCACAATACTGTTCTTCTTAGACTGGACCATTTCAGATCCCAGCGGTTGTTGTTATTTATCATTCAGCTTATATCTCACCTATATACAGAATGCCCCCATGTTGTCTGGGTGTAAGCAGTGGAGGCTGGTGGCTCCAATGTCGGTGGGGTGGAGAATCTATTCCAGGTTTCAATCAGAACCGGTCAGAGCATTAAAGGAGCTCTCCAAGGTACTTGCACCATGGAAAGCTCCTATAAGGCTCTGACTGAAACCTGGAGCAGATTCACCACCCCAGAGATATCAAAGCCACCAGACTCCACAGGGTAGAGGGTACCATGTTTCCTCTTTTAGAGCAGACAGTCCTCTACTTGAAAGCATCTTCTGTTTGAAGTCCTCCCCAATTATGGTTCAAAGATAAAAAACAACACCAACCCATAAGTACTTTTGCCCATCCACAGTAATCACCGGGGCAGCAGAACAGGAGGCACACAGTCACCTGGCCCACAGCCCCCCCCCATTCTGCTGAGATGAACTGTATTGCTGTTTAAGTTATAACAATTTCTTCTATATTGGCATCTACACATACAAATTGGCAGATGCAAATATTACGCAAACCAGCCGCCTCTTTCGCCCTCTTTTGGGGTGACGCGTTTTCTCTTTGCAGTCAATTCATAAATGGCCAACCTAGATGGAGGCCATGGTGGCATTTAAACATTAAAATACACACGACAACACACACTTTACAAAAAGCCTTCCTTGAGCCACAGGTTGGATTCTTCCGAGGCGCAGGCTTACCCTGGAAGCCGAAACAAGGTCCCCAAAAGAAATTGGGGTGGGGGAGACAGTTTCCCACTCTGATGGGTTCCCGGTTCTTCCCCAGACAGCCTGTTCCATCCAAAGCCCCTTCCCAGTGCCCACGCAAAGACCACCCACCTTGAATTGGGCTGCGGGGTGGGCAGAAACGTCCTTTCTGCTATTCGCTGCCAGAGCTATTAAGGAACATGAACACACTACCAGCTGTGGCCAGGTTATGGAGCAGAGCGGGGTGGGGGAGGCGGCAGCAGCGGAGAGCAGAGCTGCTAAAGTCATTTTGCTAGTTTCCCCTCCTCCCAACCCCGGTTATTTTTCGTCTCTCCGATTAGCCACAGAAACCGAACCAGGGCTGGGAGCGGAATAGAGAGATCTGTGTACACCAATGCTTTTTTTTTTTTAACAGTGTGGGGAAAACACCCCCAGCTCCTGTTTAACACTTGCAAAAAGATAATGCAAACAAGATTCCCTTCCCGTTCTGCCCCCGCCGTCCTCCTTTGCCCTCACACTACCCAACCTCATCCCTCCCTTTCCTGGTCAGGTCTAGGCAGGGGTGAGAGTTTTTCCAGGCATGCTGCGAAATTCATTAATGTGTCAGCCCAAGATTTAACCGCTGGGCCCTGCTTATCGTATCCGTGAAATTTCCTTTCTGCTAACTCACCTTCCAACTCTCACCCCTTCCTTGCAAGGTTTGCAGCTCTCTCTCTCTTGTTCTCTTCCTTGTAACAGAAGAAGGCTGGGGAGGGGGAAGGCAGGGGGCAAACCCCTCGAAGATCAAATGGCAACAGAGCACACGAGGGAAAACTCTGAAAGTTCAAACAGTTTTATACTGGCTAGAATAACGTCCCCTGGACTCTTTTCCTGGGAGCCCTCGCTCCATCCTAACCTCAGAGCAAGGTATTGTCAACAACAACAACTTTCTGCAGTGCACCTGTGCACAAACCAAATTATGCAGTAAAATACTATAATGCTGCCATCACAAAAATAAAAGTAAAAAAGGAGGCAAAATCAGAAAGAGGTTCCGACTTCACAGAAGACAGTCCTCTGTTTGATGGTGTTCTGTGTTTGAAGGGTTGACCAGTCCAAGTCTGGTTTAAAAATCAAGAACACTAAAAAAAGAGAGCTATTCTAGAGACATGGGGCCACTATGGAAAAGGCCCTGCTCTACTTAGCCTTAACATCTGCTACCAGAAGAGGTGGTGGAACCATGTAAATTACATCTGATCTGGAAGCAACCAGGGGGAGCTAGAACTCCATCCATTTCTATGTGCTAACCTGCTAAGCCACTAACCCATATTCTCTCTCTCTCTCTCTCTCTCTCTCTCTCTCTCTCTCTCTCACACACACACACACACAGAGCAATGAATGATAGGGATCAGATAAGTGACTACTTATACATCACCAAAAAAAAAAGAGCACAAAGGACAACATATATTTGCAGAATGTGTTGATACAAAACTTGAAATAATGACTAGCATTTCAACAGAAACGCAGTATGTCTTAGCATAGTGGAGAAGGCTGTGATCAGATGCCCTGTGTGCTTGCTCAGTTTGCTATCCAGGTTCTAGCTATTGAAAACATCTTCCAGGTCTTTGGACTCTCCCTTGCTGTGGCCCTTTGTCTTTAAACCAGAAAGCTATCCCATTTACTTTTGCACTCTACTCTGTCTGCATAGCTACAACTGTTTAGACCTAGCTAAAGCTCCCACTGTTTTGACTTGTATTGGCAACTGTCAGATGTAACCTGTGCAGGAGACATTTTCCATCTTGGCTGCTAATCTGTCCTGGAGGGGAAAGGAACTGTTCCAGAGCATTACCTAAGCTTCTGCATGCAGCCCAATTCTCCCTTGCTTTCAGACATTACAGTTGGGGGGGGGGGCGTGAAAACTTTGTACCCCAAAGATACAGTGAAACAAGGTGTCATTGAAGCTGCTGAAGACAGTTGTGTGGGCAGCAAAGTCAAAAGAGGTTCAATTGTAACACAGAGCTGAAGGTCAGAAGGAGTGAAAAAGAGGGATATTTCCCAGACCAGATATGAGGAACCTCTGTCCCACTAGACAGATATGACCCAGCGCAGCTCTGCACTCGGCCCATCAACTTCCTCCTTAGGGTGTGCATATTATTTATCGGTTATCCATCGCATGGATGTTAATTATCGGTTATCCACCGCATGGAGAAAGTGGACACAAAGAATATGGAGAATTGTTCTAGGACTAGAGAGCAGGCCTCATCCAACAACCAGGAGAAAGAGAAGGTGCACTTAGGGATGTGTGACACTGGAGATTCGGTTCCATTTAAGCCTGACAGGATTTCACAGTGTTTCCCGGTTGTGGAATGAGCTCCCCAGAGAGGTCCGCCTGGCTCCTACACTGTACTCCTTTCGTCGCCAGCTGAAGACCTTTTTATTCACTCAGTATTTTAACACTTAATTTTAACTTAAATTTAAATTATACTGTTTTAACTCTATATTTTAACCTTATATCAATTTTGCTGCGTGGTTTTATCCTGGTTGTGCTTTTTATATTGTATTTTGTATTTGTATTTTTAACTTGTTGATTGTTTTATGATGGTTTTAATTTTTGTGAACCGCCCAGAGAGCTTCGGCTATTGGGCGGTATAAAAATGTAATAAATAAATAAAATAAATAAATAATAAATATTTCCATTCTGGTAAGCTGGGCAAACCCTAGCAGATTTTGTTGTTGTTGTTCTAATTCCAGAAATGTTTTGCAGGCTTTCCCCCACATTCCAAAATTTGTGCAAATAGTGACTTGCGCAAATTGGATCTTGTCAACTTGTAAATTCCTACTGTTGCTTGGGAAGTCGCAAAGTGAAGGATGGAACTGAAAAGTTCTTTGACAAGTATGGAATCTGGCTCTGCTTGGTTAAAGGAAGTGGAGAGAACGAAACTGACAAGGACATTGACAAGAGCAGCGGAGCTATATAGCAGACAGGCAAACCTGCGCAGTTGCGCAAGTTCAACATTTTTCTTTAAAAAAAACCCAGCTCCATTGGTTCAAATTTCAAGATCCCCCCAAAATAAAAATAAACATCCAATTTGCACAAATTGCTGCCATTACACACACACACACACACACACACACACACCAGAATCTGTGTATTGACTTGCCTCACTACAGATTGAATTAACACCAGCAGGGAGGAACGGAATGAAATCCACCAAGGCCAAACCAGAAAAATCTGTCAGGTTTTCACCCCCAAAACGGAATTCTCATACATCGTTAGGTGCACTCTCAGCTTTTCAAGATTTACACCAAAGCAAGGGAGAGACCAGTGTAGTCCCATTCATAGAGCGAATGTGATTGCACTGGTGTCCCACATGAAGGCTTCCCAAAGGCATCTCATTGGCCATTGTGGAAAACAGATGCTAGACTATAGGCCGTAGGTCTAATCCAGCATGGATGTTCCTACGTTTTGATGACAACACTTGCAACATGAACAACATTTCTGATAAGGTCTCCCCCAAAGCCCCAAATAGGGACATTGGGCGACATCCAATGGTGTCATTCTGCAATCTCAAATAACGTTAGCAGAGCTCTGCTGAACCTTTCTCCTGTGCAAGTGGCTGTGCATTACAGTTGCATTAGCATAATGTGCAAGCAGTTGCACAAGCGTAATGCACAACAGGTTGCACAACCAGTTGTGCAAGTGAAATGTGCAACCAGTTGTGCAGGTGTAATGCATGACTGCTTGTGCAAACATAACTTTATGTTTGGATTCTTCTCTCTATGCATAGCTTGGAACACAGAGTTTCTGCTAGCACAACATCATTCACAGTAATGGAATGACAGTCTGGTACCACCCATTCATTTTTCAGCAACAGAGACCAGAAAATAGGGACTTGTCCTTGATGAAGTGATATGTTTGGGTTGTACGTTAGAGTGCTGAACTTCAACCCAGATGGCCTGGGTTCAAATCTCTGCTCAGCCATAAAGCTTAATGGATTATCTTGGGCTGGTCATGCTTTTTCAGTCCAACCTACCACACAGGGTTCTTGCGAAGATAAAAAGGGAGACCATGCAACAAGTCTGAGCCCTTTGTGAAAAGGACGGGGAAATGTAATTAATAAATAGAAGTGTTCACAGCAAATGCGAACAAAACTAAAATCATAGCTTAACAGTGAAGACAATGTTAACACACAGTATTAAAACTTGAATTAACCAGAGAAACCAGCAGAACATAACCTGAAATGGCTTTTAAAAACAGGTCTTTATCTTTCCGCAAAACACAGACCCTAAGGGTACCTGGCAAGACTCCTGGTGCACAGTCTGTTTGGCGGTGTTCATGCTGCTACCAAGTAAGGATGGAAGGTGAAATGAGTTCGGTTCACATTTCGATACGAAATGACCTAATTTGCACTTACTGAACTAATATGTAAACAGAGACATAAATGATCCGTGGTGTTCTGCACTTCTCCAAATTTTGTGATGCAGTTCTCTGATCAAAAAAATACGCACATTAGGGAAAAATACATCCAGAAAGGCTTATATTGGAGGGAAATGGCTTGTAACATGTGTGTATTGTATAAAAATGCATACAACTTGCACAGTGGACTTTTGAGGAGTGGAGGTAGGAGGGACTTACACTCACCATTGTGGTCTTGATATGGATCAGGACCATGCACTGCAATGAATCACTATTGCAGGTGCAGGGTAGATATAGACAACAATACTGTACTATGAACAGAAATACAATACATGTCACCATATTGGGGGAGGCTGTGATATTCTGACCTGAGTGTCAGCTCAATGTTCACTCTGGATGGGTAACTTCAAACCCCCAAACCATCCCATGGTTTCCCTCCTTATGGTTCTTTCACTTTAGACCAGCCTTGGGCTGAACATCTCTTCAAGCAGAGGACTTTCCTCTGCCAGATGTCCAAAATAGAGGACTGTCCTCTGTAAAGTAGGCCACCCAGCCACCCTAAGGGGGGGATCAAGGTGAGACAGTGGAAGGCCAGAGAAGAGAAGAGTGCAGTAGTCTGCTGAACTACTCTCGGGCTGACGTTCCCAGTATACCGGCTGGCTTCCCAGAACAGCCACCTGCCTAGATGGTTACCTGCTTTGCTCAGACCACCACACCTGAGAGATAGTGTCCAAGAAAAAAGTAAATTGGAAGGGAGACTGGAGCAGGCAATCCACTGAAGTAGCAGAGTTGGCAGGGCTGCCTCTGATTCCTTCCCCAACATGACTGCGCTTGATCTTCCTCCACCACGAAGCCTGTCGTTTGCATATTCTTTGCCTTCCCTCCCAAGTCGAGGGGAGGAAGAGCAGCTAAAAACTTGTTACTCTAACCACGAGCCAGTTTTTGTAACAACTCAATCTCTCCCTGTCTCATGTTAATCACTAATTAAAGGCCTGAATGGTCCCTGCTGTTTGAGGGTATTAATAAGAATTTAATTGCATAGTTTCAGGCTAATTATATAGGAGCTCATTTCCTTCCTCGCAAAAGTACAGCCAATTTTTCCTCCCCCCACTTCAAAAATCACATGACCAATTAAACAATCACAGGTTCAATTAATTGGTAAATAATGGGCCAATTACGGAATGCTGCAACTCTGTGTTCCCTTTCCAAAAGGCCTTTGAAATCCCCCCACCCATGAAACTGTAACCTGCCTCCTTTCCGCAAGCAAGCCGAGCGCCGAGCACACAGTCTGGGAATTGGCTGGGAACAATTAGTCAATGGAACAGTCTTCGTGAAATTCTAGAGAGGACATCAATGCCAAACCCACAACAGATTGGAGCTACACCCCCATGCCTTTGCTGGAGAAAGGCCTGGCTTCAGTGCCCGCAGGGCAGGGTTGTGACTTCCGCTGCGTAGGAGGGGAATCCGGGTCCTGGAAACGCCGCCGCTCCCCTCAATGGCATTAATAAAATTGTTTGGGAGCATGACGCTGCGTTTATCTTGGCCCACTTGTTGGATCGTGCGAGCAACCCAAGTGCTAGCAATTCTTGAAGGGGGCACCATCAAAGCAGGTGGGAGGAGATTGG
This sequence comes from Elgaria multicarinata webbii, assembly GCF_023053635.1. Taxonomy (NCBI): domain Eukaryota; kingdom Metazoa; phylum Chordata; class Lepidosauria; order Squamata; family Anguidae; genus Elgaria; species Elgaria multicarinata. The sequence continues at coordinate 14,788,625 of NC_086187.1, read as the reverse complement.
GAAGTGTGGAAGGGGAGGATGGAATTGACAAGTTCTTTGACAAGTATGGAATGCGGCTCTGTTGGGCTAAAGAAGTAGGGTGTGGAGGGGATGAAACTGACAAGGATATTGACAAGAGAGGAATATGCCTCCACAGGACTACATAGCGGACAGGCGGACTTGCGCAAGATCACCATTTAAAAAATGAATGAATCATTACACCATTTGCACAAAATTCAAGATCCCCCTTCAAATTGTCCAAAATCCTGGCATTAAAAAAAGAACAGTCAGCCTACTGGCTTGATTCACTACAGATTGGGTCAATGCCAGCAGGGGGTTTGATGGAACAAAATCCACAGGGGTGGTAGCACTAACTTGGTCCTGAACCCCAAACCTGAATCAGGACCAGATTGGGCCACCTCGGCCCGAAGCACCCGAAGTGCTTCAACCCAATGACCAGCTGCTGCCCCCCCAACTGCCCCCTAGACTTACCCAAAGGCTCCGCTCTCACTGGCGAGCTGGCATCTTTAAGGAAGATGGTGGCTCTACTGTTGCAAACTACAGCAGCTGGAAAAGGCCATTTCCAGAAAAAAACAACCAAGGCGAATTGGAAGGGGAACTGTGTGCAGGCTTAGTTTTCACCCACACACTCATGGAATTCCAGTGGTAGAGCATAGGCTTCATCTGCAGAAGGTTCCAGGTTCAACCCTCAACACTAGCAGTTAAAAGGGTCCTGCATAGCAGGTCTGGGGAAAATCTTTGCCTGAGAGCCACGGGAGGTCAGAGCAACCAATGCTTGGCCAAATGGACTAACGATTTTATTTGGAACAAGGCAGCTTCATATGCGATCATTATTCCTCGATAAGCAGACAGGTGGACAACTGAATAAACACACTCCTGACTTCTATTCCTGACAGTAACATTTCCACCATTTAATGGGCTGACTCCCAAAGTAAAGACAAGAAAAGTATAGGGTCAGCGGAATTCTGTGCACGTACACTCAAAAGTAAGTCATTTTAATTCAGTGGGATTTCCTTCCAAGTAAGTATGCAAAGGATGGCAATCTAAATATTTTAATATTTGCATTCTGATGATATTCCTACATGTGTGTTAGACCAAGGATGAGCAAAAGCTAGATTGTGATTTTATTTATTTATTGCATTTATATATCAACTTTTTTCCTCCAGGAAACCCAAGGTGGCGTACATAATCCTCCCCTTCTCCATGTTATCTTCACAACAACCCTGTGAGGTAGGTTGGAGAGTCTGTGACTGGCTCAAATTCACCCAGTGGATTTCCATGGCCGTGTGGGGACTAGAACTCGAATCTCCCGACTCCCAGTCTAACACTCTAACCGCTACACCACAACTGGCTCTCTGGTAAGTCTCTGAGTGATTTGGAGTAGACTAACAAAAATTCTGATTGCCAAGTGTTTAACAATAGCAACAACATAAAGGCTTTCCCCACTTGAGTTTGGCTGCTCAAATGCAGAACCCTTGGGGCAATCAGGAAGGGATTTGTGTGTGCTTAGTTTTGGTGCAGAGAATAAATTCCTAGGCTCAGAATGTGCTCAGAAGCACCATATTCTTTCAATCACAGTGTATGTCTTATTCACCTAGGTCTGGTTAGTGGACGTCGGCATTCTGATTAAAAATACAAATAAATAATGATCCAACAACCCTGAAGTTTGCCCACCTTTGTATTAGACACAAAACAGGCTTCAACTTTCCTTATATCAATGCCAAATAATAGGTTTAACTAAATATTTAAGATTTTATGCACTAAACTTTGAGCTGTGCTTTTCCAGCAAGCTTCGCTTGCAAAACCATAGACCTGAGCTATCAGTTCAAATTACCGTAATCATTTGCGAAGTATTTAAGGTCTTGTCAAGAGTTCTGCTTTGATTCAGCAGTTCAGGCTCTGCAAACTTTAAAGTTACTAAAGCCCACAAGCTCAGGATGCCAGATTTGGGCAGTTTCATTTCATTGCATAGGATGGAGTTATGAGCTGTACTGATGAGTGCAAGCTGATGAACTTTCAAAGAGCCAAGCAGCTATGTTGCAAAGTGATGTTCGTGGATCTAGCAAGCTCAGCACTCTGAACAGTTTAATTGTCAATGCAGTTCTTTAAGAATATTAAGGAACATCAAGATGATGCTGGCCAGAATTGAGACAACATTGAGAGATCAGCTGTCAAAGCCGGAGACAGATCAGATTTAAATATAGATGTCTTTGACTAGGGTAAACTGTCCTGTCTGAATAAAGTCACTCTGAACAAGGTAACAATGTTTAATCCTCTAGGACACCTCAAGTTCCAATCTGACATGATGGATGAGATTTTCCTGGTTCCGTTATTTGTGACTTTTAAATTTATTTTCTGGTTCATTCTGCTCCGTATTCTACTCTTCCTGAATTTCGGTTTAAGTAGGATAATTCCTACTAGTGAGTTTAGAATTGGATCAGAAGAAATTTGCCCTGGGGATTAATTCCGTCAATTTATTTGCATCTTCTTTTCTGGGTTGCTTTTTGCTTAAAGCCAGTAAACCTTGCCTATAAATAAATAAATAAACAAACAAACAAATAAATAAATAAATATCTCATGGAAATGCCACCCAGTACCCCTGTCCTCCTTTTCACCACCACTGTTGTCTCGACCAGAGTGAGACACAGGTAAAGTAGCAGGTTGCAATGGTGGAGCGACTCCAGGGGGCTTTTGGTAATTATTATTTATTATTTGTTACATTTATATCCCGCCTTTTTCCTCCAAGGAACACAAGGTGGCATACATAATCCTCTTCCTCTCCATTTTATCTTCACAACAACCCTGTGCAGTAGGGTTGGGCTGAGAGTCTGTGACTGGCCCAAAGTCACCCAGTGGGTTTCCATGGCCAAGTGGGGACTAGAACCCAGATCTTCTGACTTCCAGTCCAATACCTTAGCCACTACACCACACTGGCTTTCAATGGCCCCCTGCTGGCTTATGAGCTCTCAGCCAAGTGCCCAACCATTTCCTACCCTTGACGCCAGCCCTGATTGCTGTGCCCTGGAACCTGCTGCCTGAGTCTTTCACCTCACTCTACCTCATGGCAGGACCAGCTCTGGAATGTTGGGAGGGACCTACTTATAAAGGTCTCTATTTTCATCTGGGAAACGTTGGAGGGTATGCTAGCTGTGTTGGGTTTCTTAATTCCTCATTTTGCAACCCATCCTGCACATCCTTGTTCCATTGGAGACAGGAAGCATCAAACCACACCGGGAGAGGCTGCTTTTCTTGATGTATATCTGGCTTGTGCCATAAGTGTGGGAGGAGGAAAGCAAGTCCTTGCAAGATTTTGAGGTTTATTATTAGGTGGCAAACAACCACTGTGTTTGGGGAGGTATATTACAATCCCTGACTTCCTGGTCATTCGTATTTTCTTCAACCTGTCCCCCGTAAATCATTGTTTTTGTTTTGCTTTCTGGAGAATTTTTTTGGGGGGGCGTACTTGTTCAATATTATTTTTAATCCTATCAGTATATGGTGTATATATACAACCAGAGTGTTCTTCAGCCCGCCCTCCCCACATAACTGCCCCTCTTGATAGTAAGTGTGGCCTGATTGGAGTCCACCAGGAGAAGAGCCTTCAGCGTGGTGGCTCCCTCTCTTTGGAACTCCCTGCCCCTGGAGGTCAGGCAGGCAGCAACACTCTGCTGCTTCCAGTGCCTCCTAGGAACAGTTCTGTTCCAGGAAACATTTCTTAACTGACCAGCCACAGTTTTGATTAGCATTCTGTAATATTATTAATACAGTGTTTTAATCCTTGTATCTTTTTACTATTGTGCCTCTTACGTTCACCACTCCAGAATCTGTTAGATATAGAGCAGTATACACATTTTGTAAACAAGTAAATAAATCCTATGGCTTAGGATGCAGCTGTTTTCTCAAGAGTACAACCAAATCCATTGTGAAATTCTTCACCCTAGTTGGTGATACTGCAGAAACCCGTAATTAGCCAATCTGTACATCAAATCTAGCATGTTTGTAAATTCCAGTTTGACTAGGAGCCCTGCGAACTGGAACGTGCCCACTGCACTACTATTTGGATGGCTGCATCAAGACTCTTTGTGCTGCAATCTTTTACCACTGCATGCATGCAGTCCCGCACGTTTGTAAAATACAACGCAAAAAGAATCTTGACATGGTACGGTCATATGCATAACCACATGAAGATTGCTTTTTTGTACATTAGTAATCGGGGGGGAGAGAAAGATGGAGGTCTTGGGAAACAGGGGCCTTTTGGTTCCTCCCTCCTGCATTCTTTATATTCCAGCTGGCCCTTATAAGTGTAATTTTAAGAACAAATGCCTGACTTTGCTTGTTTTCCTTCTCCCTCCCCACCCCTTTTTCCTTTTGTGTTATGTCTATCACCTTGTAAACCTGAGGGCAGACACACACTGCTTTATTGATCTGTAAGCTGCTATAAGATCTTTTTTGACTGAGTGGGGCAAAAATTGCTTTCAATACGTGATATAAAACATCCGTAAATAAGTGATATAAAACAGCTCAGCTATTGTCAGGAGCTGCCCCTTTTCAGCATTTAACTCCTTTGCTGAGGGAACAGCACTGGCTGCTTATTCGCTACCGAGCCAGGATTAAGGCGCTAGTACTAGTGTACAACACCCTGAACACTGTACTAGCATGTTCCTGTTCCTATGGTCCGATTGGAGCCCAACGCGAGAAGAGCCTTCAGAGTGGTGGCCCCCTTTCTATGGAATTCCCTGCCCTTCGAGGTCAGGCAGGCACCAGGGTTGTATTGTTTCAGAAGCTTTCTGTGAATAACCAGTCTTGTGTTTTTTTCAGTACAGGGGCTTTATCAGAACTTTGTTCTTTTAAAAATTGTATTTTTAATATGGTGTTTTTAATCTTCTATTTTATTTGTTATCCACTGCTCTGAAACCTTTGGATGGGGAGCAGCATATAAATATTATGAATAAAATGACAAACAAAATAAACATCTGGAATGAAAAATAAATAAAACTGAGGAACTCCTTCTATATCCATTCCACCTTGAAAACAAACAGAGGAAATTTGGCATCCCAAACTTGGTGCAGACATTTGAAGTCAGGTGAATTTAAAAAGCATCAGCAGTAATGTCCTCCCCCAAAGTAGAGGGGCAGGGGGAGGACACAGCCTTTGCACCTTTAGAAGCAACGTGACAGGCAGATGTCAACAAGTAGAGCTCTTCCTGACATGGCGATGCCCTGAGTAAACACACATCAGATCGGACTGTTTGCGGCATAAGGGATTTATTTTGCTCAGAAGTTTATCTGTGTCTGGTGTGCATTTTTTCTTGGTTTGTTTCATGATGAATACCTTCCAAATTAGTCATAGTTCTGTTCCATTTGGTAACAAAAGCGAATGCATTGTCATTTGGCGGGTCTAATTCTTCTATTGACCCAAAGAATGAGATGGGCCCCCTCCAGCCTAGACCTAGGGTGCCCACTTAAGCACCACCCCAAAAGAGAACATGAAACACCCCTCAACAAAGAGAGGGTGCAGATTTGCATGATATTTGTATACGCTAATTTATATTTAAAGATACAGATTTAGGAAGAAATTGACTGACTTCAATACAAGTGAACCCCAGGAGAGCTTAAAGAAATCCCCTCAATATGACTGTGTCTAAACTGTCAGCCTCCAAGGATTCTGACATGTGCTCCAAGAAGGAAGAGCCCCTTCTTTCTGGCACCAAACACATTGGCTCTACCTTGTCCTTGGGAAATCATGCATTCCTCCACGTGGTGTGAGTATTCTGATACGTGGAGACTCCTCCTTAGTTAGGGCCTGGCCAACCAGGGCCAACTCCGTAATTGACAGAGTCCAAGCAAATTGCCCTCTCATAGACCCCCTTCTCTACTGGTCAGCCTTACTGGGCTTACCTGGTAGTAGCAGTGGAACAACCATTCTGAGCCATGTAGTGGAGCCAGAATTCACAGGAAAGCCAGCACTTTTTTTTTTATTAGCAGGGACGCTGATGTCATCAGCCACCCCTCAACTCTTTGGACCCCTCTGAATTTAGCTAAAACCTCATAATAACTGTGAGGCAGGGGGGGATTCATTTCCCCCCAACAATGACCTGGTTCTCATGACACAATAAGCCATGTAGGGTTGTCATCATGGGGTGCTTCAAGGTAGCTTATTTGTGATGACTGAACACAGCATCTTTTTCATTGTGGGTTGTTTTTCCCATGAACAAGCCACCTGGAGAATCCATGGCTTGTTGTTGACTTGTCCAGGTGGCTTGTTTTCAGGGTAGTTTTTGCAACATCTGAACCCAACAGGGTGACTTCATCATGGCTTGTCAGGAACAGCTAGAGAGCCACCTGGCAAGAGCAGTAAAAACCCTTGCTGCTCCTTGCAATCTCACTAGTATTGCCACCATCTGACCTCATCCCTGGTCAGTTCTATATGCCCTGCGCTCCAAGAATTCAAGAAGGAAGGAGACTGGAGAGTGTCCTAAATGTGCTCAAAGATAAAAACAGAGAGCAGAGATGAAAACTGTAAGAACTGGTTTGTTCATATGGGTCAACACAGCCGCCTGCATTTTTAAACCCTCAATGGGGGTGTGGCTATGGGGACAGTCATGATGAGCACCTCCACTCCAAAATTTAGAAGGGCTACATGTCCTGCTGTAGCAGTCTCAGCGATAAGGCTGACCACAAGGCAAAGTACTCAACCAAGACAAAGTTCCAGCAGACAGGATTCAGTTCCAAGGCATTCAGGCAAAGGCAGAAGAGTCAAACAGGCAAAGTATCAAAGCCCAAGGTAGGCTGTCCATTACATACACAATCCAGTAGCAGAGTCAAGCAGAAGTCCAAGGTCTGTTGCACAGGGGTTCAAACACAAGGCAGAGTCAGGAAATCAGAAGACAATACAGGAAAAGTTGATGAGACATGGCTTCCAGCAACAAGCAAGCTCTGACTTTTAACCACAAAACCTGCTGAGCCCCACCCAGGCTCAGCTGCTGCCTATTACAGCTCTCTGGCCAGAACCCTACTCAAGAGGAGTCACTTTCTCCTGAGGAGACCTTTTTTTGTACACGTACTCCTTCCTACAGGAGGCCTACTGGCTTTTTGCTTGGGCAACTACACTCCAGGAGGGTTGCTCAGCATCTGCTTCAGAGTCAGAGTCCCCTCCCCCTGACAGGGAGGGACCTGGAGTCACCTCCCCTGAAGGGCCAGGCTCCTCCTGGTCTGGGCAGTGACTGATCTACCCTTGGTTTCTGGAGACTCCAGTTCTACCTCCAAGGAGGATTCCTCTAGCGAGGGCATGGCACTACATTGGCAGTGCCAGGGTCTAGCCACCATGTACGTTTCCCACAATGCTCACAATGTAGCATCACTCCAAGGCATTGTGGGAAATGTAAATGGAAACCCTAGTGCCCCAAAAGTGATGCCGCTCTGGGGACGCTGAGGGAAATTTAACTCGAGGCTAGACCCAGGCACTGGTGCTGCCCAGATAGGCAGACCATAAAAACCAAGTAATAATGACAGCCCAGAGGGGTCCTGCTAGGGCACTGGGCCCCCGGCAGCTGCCCGAAGATACAGGGTACTGGCACCAGCCCAACAGCCACGTCTTCCCTCTTCTCTGCAGCCACCTCAGTCTGCTGAGACATCCAGTTCTTTGGGGGGGGGCAGAACTGTCTCTCTTTGCTGTGCATTTCAATAGCAATTCCCATCTGAGTTTGGCACCCTTGGCCAGTTTCAGTGAAAAATAATTCTTCCCTTATAACAATTAGAGCCAGCTTAAATATTTGGAACAAAAATCAATTTGCTTCAGGGGGAAAAAAAGATTCTGTTAAAATAATTCAGCCTCCCTGACTTGAGGTGACTCTAAGGATAATCTAGTCCATCCCTTGAACTGGCCACGTTCTTTAGGCCTAAACATTCCCAGATGAATAACTTACTCAACTTGTCTTTTTCTTTTCCCCTCAAAATAATAATAATAATAAAAGAGCATTAAGTTGCAGACAACCAAACAGTTGTGCCAAATACACCAAGCCCACAATTTGGAAGCCTGCCCAAACCACAAAATCTACTGAACCCTGAAAGTTTTCAAATCCCGAGGTGTGTTTGAGTATGTGTGTGTGTGTGTGTTTAGTAACCACACACATTTTCTTTTTAGGAAAACATACACACACAATTCATTTATGCCACCCACTGATCTTTGACTAAATGGGACATTCTCTCTGAGAGCAAAGTTGGTGAGGCTGTCCCAGAAGGAAAGAACTGAGTTCTCCAGATTACTCTTCCTTCTGGAAACCTCAGCCAACTACCTTCCAAAAGACCCCCAATTCTAACATGACCATATGAAAAGGAGGGCAGGGCTTCTGCATCTTTAACAGTGGTATAGAAAAGGGAGTTTCAGCAGGTATCATTTGTATGCATGCAGCACCTAGCGAAATTCCCTCTTCACCACAACGGTTAAAGCTGCAGGAGCCCTGCCCTCTTTAGCTAGAGTGGCCAGTGGAGGCTAGTGGTTCCAGTATCAGAGGGGTGGTGAATCTGCTCCAGGGTTCAGTCAGAACCCTACCCGCACACTACAATCTAAAGTCCTCCTCTGGGTGCCTACTCTCAGGGAAGCTCGGAGGATGTAGGGTGACCATATGAAAAGGAGGACAGGGCTCCTGTATCTTTAACTGTAATGTAGAAAAGGGAATTTTAGCAGGTGTCAATTGAAGGGGATGAAATTCTCTCTTCATCAACACAGTTAAAGCTGCAGAAGCCCTGCCCTCTTTTGTATCTGGCCACTCTACTATAACTAGTGTAGCTTTAACTGTTGTGATGAAGAGGGAATCTCACCCACTTCAATTAACACCTGTTGCAATTCCCTTTTCTACATTACTGTTAAAGATACAGGAGCCCTGTCCTCCTTTTCATATGGTCACCCTAGGAGGATGGCAACAAGGGAAAGGGCCTTTTCTGTGGTGGCCCTCCAATTATGGAACAATCTCCCCGATGAGGCCCGCTTGGCGCAATATTGTTATATTTTTGGCGCCAGGTTAAGACTTTCCTTTTCTCCCAGGCGTTTAACAGCATATGTTGAGTTGTAACTGACTCCAGAACGAGCTTTGGCCTGGCTGAGTGTTTAAAAATTGTTTTAAATGTTTTTAAGTTTTTGTTTTTAAATTTCGTTTATTGGTTTTTGATTTTAACCTAATCTTTTTAATCTTTGTAAACTGCCCAGAGAGCTTCGTCTATGGGGTGGTATCTAAATGATGATGATGATGATGATGATAATAATAATAATAATAATAATAATAATAATAATAATAAGAGCTATCCAAGGTGCTTCCCACTGACATTGGAGCCTCCTGCCTCCGGGGGGAGAGTGGCGTCCTCCAGCATCAGCCGGCCTTCTGCTCTCTTCCATCCCTCCTGGCTTGCTGTTCCTGCACTTCTGCTCTCAACCTGGGACTCTTCCAGCCAGAAGTCCCTGGCAGAGATGGCTTTCAGACTGTCCTGCGTGGCCGTGGCAGAGACTACTACCAGACAAGAAGCCCCTGCCTTGCTTAGCTGCGTGATGGGGAATGGGGGGGGGGGACTTCCCAGGCGGGCCCTCTCCCTTTAATTGGTACTAATTGCTGCGTCTGTTCCCGCTGGCCGGCGAGATGTCACGGTTGAAAGGCACAAAGGGGAACACTCGGGGAGCTAATCCAGTTTTCAGCCGCTAAGCCCCCTTGGAGGCGTGTGATGGAGGGGCTCATTCACAGAAGGCACAAAGCCTGCGAGAGGAAAGGGGGAAACGGGAGACGGAGCCGACAGGCAAAACTTTCACACGGCAGCTCTGCTAAGCCGCCTTTGTGTGGCTGGGCCCATCAGGGATGTCTTAAAGGGACACTGCCTCCCTCCCCCAACGCTCAGCCGGCCGGCCTTTTCTCTCCCCTTGTTCATCTTTTCGGTCCCATCTGCCATAGGGCGGAACCTCCAGAGGATCTAGGGATGCGAAAGGGAACGCTCCCTAGGGCGTGTATTCAGCTAGATAGGAAGGGGTGTTAGAGGGAAGTAACCGCTGACTTCAGTTCCTCCCAGGATGCTACTGAAGTTTGTCGCCTCTGCTCTCGGGGTCACATCACTGCCTGTCTGCATGGTCATGTTTCTGCTCGACCGCTTTTTACCGCCTTGACATGAACAGAGTGTCATTGGTGATCCCGTGCATGTGCAGGCAATAGTTTAGGGTGACCATCCAAAAACGAGCACAGAGCTCCTGTATCTTTAACAGTTGTATTGAAAAGGGAATTTCAGCAGGTGTCATTTGTATATATGGGGAACCTGGTGAAATTCCCTCTTCATCACATCAGTTAAAGCTGCAGGTGCCCTGCCCTCTTTTGAATCTGCTCACTCTAGTATAGCTCCTGCAGCTTTAACTGTTGTGTAGAAGAGGGAATTTCACCAGGTTCTCCATATATACAAATGACACCTGCTGAAATTCCCTTTTCAATACAACAGTTAAAGATGCAGGAGCCCTGTCCTCCTTTTCATATGGTCACCCTACAATAGTTAGATGGTTTAATTCAGCCTTCCTCGGCCTGGCACTTTTCCAATGTGTTGGACTACAAATCCATTACCCCCAACCAGCATGGTCCACAGTGATGGGACATGCAGTCCAACACATCTAGAGTGTGCTGAGCTGGGGAAGGATGGATTCATTAAAAGTTGCTCATTTTCCATACAATTCAGTCCTCCTGAGTACTCTGCCGCCCTGCCCCAAGGATACTGTGATGACACTCAGTGACATCACAGCATCTAAGCCAATGTTGCTTCTCCCTGACCAGCATCAGATCAAAGCAGCCAATGATGATGTGGGGCTGGCAGAGAGGTCAGAAATCAATGAAGAGATAGCAAGTAAGAGCAGATCAGAAGAAGGAATGCAGAAAAACGCTCAGCCATGGAACATCCTACTTAAGGAGGGTGATATTTCCCTCTTTCTCATGGTCATAAGAACATAAGAATATAGGAACATAAGAAGAGCCATGATGCTGCATCAGACCAAGGGTCCATCCAGTCCAGCATTCTGTTCACACAGGGGCCAACCAGCCATCGGCCAGGGATGAACAAGCAGGACATGGTGCAACAGCACCCTCCCACCCATGTTCCCCAGCAACTGGTGCACACAGGCTTATTGCCTCGAATACTGGAGATATTCTCCACCAACTTGCAAAGACTTCCTTTTTCGGTAGGTCCAGATGCCGTTTTGTACTGTTTTAGATGCTGTAAGGCACATTTTAATGGAAGGATGTGGTATGGATAGTTTTAATCATATGAGTAATCAGCAGCAGAAGAAAAACAGCCCGTCATTCTGAGAAGGCCTGGTGTCAGCAATGAACTGACAGCTACCTGTCTGTTTGTCCTGCTGCAGTGCCCCCCGCCACGCCCAGATTGTGTTTAAGTAGCTAGAACTTGGCTGGCTGCTGCCATTTTGGTTTTCTCACAATACAGCAGACATTGCTTCAAACTAGTGCATTGTGGGGGAAACAGAATAGCAGCCACCAAAAGGCTGCCTCTCAGGAGCTTTGCTGCTCCTTTCAGTTAAAAAGGAAAGGAAAGAGAGTGAGCAAGAAGGCCTTCTGCTCTGCTACGCCACGAGGTAAGCCCTCCCTGGGGATCTTATGGTGGGCATCCACATTGGAGGGGGCCAACAGAAGACCCCCTCATATCTGGACCCAGCCCTAATTCTGACAGGGCTTTAAACAGTCCAAACATAACCTGTAATTGCTGGAAAACTGGCATGGCCAGCCCTACCATTAGGCATAGTGAGGTGGCTACTCCAAGCAGCCGATTGGTGAGAGACATGGAATGGATAGAGCTGTATGGGCCATGTGACCTAAGCTGCCCCACCCACCCCAAACTACCCTGTTACCCTGAGGCACAGTGGAGGATGGTGTCGTAACTAACCCTACTGCCCCTGTTTTGGGAGAAGGTATTTCAGGTGATCAATCAGAATCAGATTCAGAACTAGAAGACGCAACACCGGGCACCATCCAGCCTGTACCAGTGGGGGAGGAAGCTTTCACGGGCTCTTCACCAGCTGGGAGTCAGCCCTCTCCAGAGCTTAGCTCCTCAAGGCCAAATCCTACAGGCTCAGGGGGAAGTGAGGTTTCTTCCGGAGGTGAGCGTCCCGAAAAACTAGCTGATGCTAGGGTCCGCCGGAAGCTGAAACGCACAGAGCGGAAGGAAGGCGTGAGAAAGTTGGTTCGATTACACCAGAACCTGCCTCCGCACCAGGTGCTCTGAAGTTATGGGGCGTTTGAGAAGTAGCTTCTTATTCTTCTTGAACGGACAATTGTCTTGCTTAGTTTGCATAGTTTTGCCTAAGGGGACGTTTCCTAGAGGTTAGACTCTATTCAGGTAGAAGAGACGTTTATTGCTTATATTGCTTAATAAAAGCTTTGTGGATTACTTAGCAAGCCTCATCATTTGCCTCCCATTGAAAGTAAGAGCATTCTGAGAAACACAATACTGTCCTGTCACTGGTGTTAGAATAAGCTTCTACTGCTAGCCCTGTCAGCTTTTGTACATGGAATCAGGGTTGGGGAGGCGCCATCTTGTCCTTTGCCTCAGGTAGCAAAATGTTTTGCACTAGCCCTAACTATCAAAATCTGAATCCTGGTCTTGACCATTTCTATAAAACCACCTACTGTATGAATCTGGCTTGCTGTCCTTATACCTCTACCCATGCTCATACCTAGCCATGACTTTATCAGGACCGTTTCATTTGACTAAAGAAATGGAGCAGGCTGAGGGCTCTGGCCTATGAAAGCTCATGTCACAATGACCCAGTTGTGTTGGTTATCGCCTTTAAAGCCCTACCTGGTTTGGGTCCAGGCTACCTGCAGGATCGCCTTCTCCCATACAATCCACCCCGCACACTCAGGTCCTCTGGGAAGAAGCTACTTCAGCCTGCCAAAATTAGGCTGACAAATATTACCCAGAGGACCTTCTCTTCTGCTGTTCCCAAATTGTGGAATGGCCTGCCGGAGGAGATTCATCAACTTAACCGTCTTTTAGCATTTAAGAAAGCTATAAAGACTGATCTATTCTGGCAGGCCTATCCAGTGGAATTTTAGGATGTTTTAAGGATGTTTTTTAGGATATTTTAATAATGTATACTATGTTTTTAATTCAGTTTTATGTATTTTATACCTATTGTTGTATATATTATTATTATTATTATTATTATTATTATTATTATTATTATTATTATTATTTTCTCTCAGAAAAAAAAGAAAAGATTGACAATGTTTCTTCCTTTTGCCATATCTGGTCTTTCCCCTCCCAGTTCTTTTGTTTGTCTGTTTGTTTCATTTTGGTTTTACCGCAAGGGCAGAGGCAATGGATCTGAACGGATGAAAATCTACTCCACCAGAGAGGAGTGGACAATGCTGCCTCCATGTTTTCCAAAAACCTTGGGCAAGATCCCCTCAGTGGGCCCCTTGCTGGAGTGGCCCATAGTGGTGTAGTGGTCAATTTCCAAGTGCGGGCACTCATCATGAAAGCCCCCCTGGCCACGCCCACAACAAGAGTCCAACATCACAGGCAGCGCTATTCATCCATTTCAACAAACCCACTCTGGCATCTCCACCAGGAACAGGTGTTTTGTAAAGCTCACGGGTCTTAACTGCCCATTCGAGACCCAAACGCTCCAAAATACTTTGCATTCCAGCAGGGAACCCTATATTGTTGTTGGAAAATCCATTTCTCTCTCTCCCCACCCCCCGCCACTGTGCGGATTACAGCTAAACTCAGAGGGAACAGGGAAGTCTGAGCAGATGTCATCAGTGCCCCTGCTAATAAAAAAGTCCTGGCGCTTTGACCCTGTGAGCCCTGGCTCAGCTACACCACTGGTGGCCCACCTCCACCTCCTCCCTTCAGTTCCTGCTGCCCATTCACTTGCCCTCTCCCTCTGGGCCTGATGTGCGGCCCCATCCAAAGGGGAGAACACAGGGCAAGCAGAGGGCGCTGCTCTCCTCTCCTCACTCTGGCGAGGTGAACAGGCAGTGACGGCCAGGATGAGGAGCAGCAGGGCCCGGAAGTGCCAGGAATCGACAGACAGTGCACCCCCTGCAGAGGCATGAACCTCGTCAGAAGCCAAGCATGCCTACCCATCGCAGCAGCCCAGGAAGCAAATTAGCACAAATAGGAAGACAGAAAGCTCTCTTACCTAGGCACTCATTGGCCTCCCTGGCTGTGGCCCTCTGCCACGGACGGTCGTAATGGAAAGGTTTGCAGCGGTCGCACTCGGGGCCCTCGGTGCCGTGCTTGCAGTCGCACACCAGCTTGCCTTCCTTGTCCTTCGTGCAGCGCGAGGCGTGCCCATTGCACTTGCAGCGTCCCCCAACCTGGAACTCACCCACAGCGTAGTAGTACGAGGAAGAGCTCACCCCACCGTCCTCGTCCTCATGGTCCCGCCCCCCTAATTCCCGGAACAAATGGGGGCGGCTGAAAATGACTCGGATGTCAGTGGCCGTCACCCAGTCCTGAAGGACCGGGCTGTTGTCGAGGTCTTGGGCGGAAGGACGCCCGTCCAGAGTGCTGAAGGCGATCAACCCACCAGACAAGGGATAGAGGTCGGTGTGGCCATCTGTGCACAAGGCCTCCTGCTCATTCTGCTTGGTGATGGTGGCTTTGTTGGGCTTGCCGTAGATCTTCCGGCACTGTGATGAGTAGTACTGATACGGCACCCAGGTTTTGCCATAATCCATGGACTTGAGCACGGCAGCTGACTCAGGACGGGGTGAGCAGAACAGCAGGCTCACGTAGATCACCTCAAACTTCTTGCCCAGAGAGAGAGTGAGGGTAACATTCTGGGGTGAATGGTGCAAGGTATCCGAGCGCCAGCAGGTCAGGTTGGCAGCCGTGTTGAGGTCGGTGAGGTAGGAGGCCGGGTGAGCCTTCCGGGGGTCCGAAGAATCGCAGTGACGGGTGGCCGGTTTTCCGCACGTGCTGGAGGCCTGCACTTCCTTTCCAAACGCGGCGTTGACGAACTCTGGGATGCAGCGTCGGGGAGCCCCTTTTTCATCGTAGCAAGGGTCCGGCGGAAGCTGTTGTACCACAAAGGGGTTAACAGCTTGAGACAGGTCGAGCCCGCAGGCAGACAGGAGCAACCACAATATACACACGGGATCCATCCTCCTACTGCAAGACGTCCCGACGTCACGGAAACCAGCTTCTCTCTAAATCAAAAGCAAATTTAAATTTAAATGGTTGGATGGGGGACAGAAGCTCAGCTTGTCTTGCTGAGAGGAGGGGGATATGGATTGAAGGGAGGAGAGCCAGACAGTTTGCAAACCTTTTAGAAGATGCTGGAACTTTTTTTGGGGGGGGGGACTTTCTTCTAGCCCCTAGTTAAATAGAATACATCACAGCAGTTTCTTCCATAGTGATTGAGGTGTCGTAAAGGAACCCACATATATACACAGATGAATAACGGAATCCTGATTGAGGAAGGAATGGGAAATGCTATGGACCGAGGCCTCGTGGAGTGTATAAAATGCAACCTTGTGTTTGATACACAAGGGGGAAAGGCGATGGTATTCAATAGGGGTGAAGAACTTCAACATAACACGGCACAGCAAACATTAAATTAAGTTGAATGTAACACAACATGGATTAAATGAATATGATAGTTATGTAATAAAGGCAAAGAAGAAGATGCTGGAAAGGTGGAAGAGCAACTAGTAATCTCCTGGTGGTTAAGACAGGACAAGAAGCAATGATTCAGCTTCAAAGTACTGAAAGGTTACAGTGAAATGGTTTGGGCGATTCTGCAATAGAACCAAGTGCCTGGGGAGGTTGTACGGAATCCGCTCTTTTTGGTTCATGAAAGAGCAGGCTTTTTCTCAGGGATGCTGTGCAACGTGTAGCTACGGTACATCCATTTTGGAGCATCTCTGCATAAGCTGCGGGGAGAAAAAGAGATCCCTTGTGCTCCTGCTGTGTGTGAGCAATACATGCCCCAGCAGGGGTGGGAGGAATCTTACCTCTTTGTACAGAAACAAAGATTTGCCATCCGTCCTGTGGTTAACCAGGGCCAGGATTGTCTCGCATTCAGTTATCTCATAGAGCCAACTTGATGTAGAGCAGACTTCCTTAATGTGGCCTTAGCCAGGTGTGTTGGACTACGATTCCAATCACTTAAAGAGCAAGGGGACAGGAGCAGGCGGAGGAAACATCATTGGGGCCTGCTCCTTGTGAAATTCCCTCTTCATTACAACAGTTAATGCTGCAGGAACCCTGCCCTCTTTTGTATCTGGTCACTCTAGTATAGCTCCTGCAGCTTTAACTCTGTGCTGTGTGGAGAAGTCTATGCACTGTGTAAAGTTTAACTTTGCATGTGTAAAGAAGTCCTTCCTTTTCTCAGTCCTGAATCTCCCACCAATCAGCTTCATAGGATGATCTCATCAGGTTCTAGTATGATGAGAGAGGGAGAAAAATGCCTCTCTCTCCACATTCTCCACACCATGCATAATTTTGTACACCTCTGTCCTGTCTCCCCATACTCCCCTTTTTTCCAAACTAAACAATCACGTGTTCCCTGTCTTCCCTGCTATGGTGAGATGCGGTGTGTTTCTGTTTCAATTATAATAATTATTTCTCGATCTGTATCTATACATATAAATTAGGATAGGGGTATGTTACACGAGTTGGCGATTCATCAGTGGCCACTCTACTGAGGCCCTGGGAGGAAAACAGAAACCCCAAAGACCTGTGGTGGAACAGACCACTCCTGCAATCTTGAACAAGAAGCACACCATGCCACACTACAAGATTTTGTTGCAGTCACTGGCTCCAACCGAATGAAGAGTGGTTGGGAGGACAACTTGGCGACTCCCTGAACCCTCCTTTTTTCCTAATATCAGGTGTCAGGATCCGGCGTGTTTTGGTGCCTGCCCTGTTCTGTTTTTTCCCAAGCAGGCTTCCCAGATGCCTGCCCATATCTGAGTCTCGAAAGGGATGAGTTTCCAAAGCCATTAGTGGTTTTGGCATAGAGGAGAGAGCAAAACCTGCACCCGGATTGAACGGCTGTTTTCTTTTGCAAACAAAATTGCAGACAGCTTTCGACTGGCTGTCAGCCTTCCTGCCTGTCTAATCCAGGTGGCAGGCAGCATGCCACAGGTTGAGTTGGGTTGTGCAATTAATTTTTATATATTTATCTATCAGATTCCTGTCTCGCCCTCCTTCCAAAGAGCTCAGGATGTACACCGGGCTGTCCAATATTTCCCCCTCACAATATGTGGCCAAGGAAGGGTAAGCTACAGAGTTGGCTTGCCCGGACCTGGCACCTGCACCTGGCACCATCGGGCAGCTGCCAAGGCCCCAGCTGGGCCCACTGGCACTGATGCCTGCCTCTATCCTCCGTGGCAGGCACTGTGTGGCTGTGAGCTGCCATCTTCCATTATCCACAATGCCCTGGAGTGACACTATGCCAGAACACTGTGTAAGAAACCCTGGGCATTGTGGGAAATTGAAATGACCTGCTGCGGCCAGGTAAACCCACAGCCAGGGGAATGGAGGCATCCAGGGCGCTTCATGGTTGAGGAACCAAGGTCCTCTGGTCTGACACTATGGCACAAGGCCAGGGTCAACGGTAGGCATGGTTGGGCAACCTGTAGAGGGCTCACACTGTAGCAGAACCCCACTGACAAGAGTCCCCTGCCTTTGCTCCTCTTCTTCATCATGGAAACCTGCTTGTTCACCTGCCTCTCGCTCTGACCCAGACAATAGTGGCAGTGAGAAGGAGCAGATGCCACTGCCTTCTTGCTCACGTTTTCTTTGCCTATCAAGCAAGCAAGTGGTGGCAATGATGAGAAAGAGGAGGAGGAGGAGGAGCAATGGAGCATGGCAATAATGGTGGTGAGATGGTAGGCTCACTGTGGGAGGGGCCCATTGGGGGTGTCTTCCCCATGGGTCCTCCAAAAACCTGGAGCCAGCACTACATAGAATCATAGAATAGCAGAGTTGGAAGGGGCCTACAAGGCCATCGAGTCCAACCCCCTGCTCAATGCAGGAATCCACCCAAAAGCATCCCTGACAGATGGTAGTCCAGCTGCCTCTTGAATGCCTCTAGTGTGGGAGAGCCCACCACCTCACCAGGCAACTGATTCCATTGTCGTACTGCTCTAACAGTCAGGAAGTTTTTCCTGATGTCCAGCTGGAATCTGGCTTCCTTTAACTTGAGCCCGTTATTCCTTGTCCTGCACTCTGGGAGGATCGAGAAGAGATCCTGACCCAGAGAGATATTTCATGAGATACATGAAATATTGTATCTCATACATGTATGTATCTCATACATGAAATATTGTATCTCATATTTTCCAGAAAAAAAAGGCATAGGTTTAGCAACTAGCCATGAACGATGCCTTCCATCGTTTCACAGATGAAAACAGGGACATACTAGCTTTTGATATTGGAAGCTGCATATAGCCATCAGGGCTAGTAGCCTTTGATAGCCTTCTCCTTCAGGTATATATCCAACCGCCTTTTAAAGCCATCCAAATTGGTGGCCATCACTACATCTTGTGGTAGCAAATTCCATAGTTCAACTATGCACTGTGTGAAGAAGTCCTTCCTTTTATCTCAGCTTCTGGGATGACCCCATTGGGTTCTCTACTTTTTCCACAGCACGCATAATTTTGTACACCTCTATCATGCCTCTCCTTGGTGAGATGTACCGTATTTCTGTTTATTCCAAGCTAAACATTCACTCGTTCACCGTCTTCCCCACTATGGTGAGATGTACTGTGTTTTTGTTTATATTCCATTTCAATTTCTCCCATATATATATATATATATGGAACACTTTTCAAATCTTGGTAAATTCCTATCAATACTATCAAAATTCCTATCAAAACAGAAACAAAATTCTCACACGTCCCTATAGGGCAGTTAGGCAAATAGCCTGCTTTGTCATCCCTTAATTTAATTTAATTTTTTGTGCCCAAAGCAGGAAGTATCCTCCTCGTCCCATTTCCAGTTTAGGACAAGATATCAGTCGCGCATCTACGGCCATAAAGGAGTCCCATCCTGCCCCTCCCAACCACCTCCATGAGTAATTGTCATTGCTCCATCATCTAAAGGACAAGCAGCTGGAAGAGAACCAATAGCGGGATGAAGGTGGAGGCGGGCGGGAAATTGCCTGATTAACATCCCATTCAGAGAGTAAACTCTTGCCCTGGCTTTGCAGTGGGTGGGAACAAGCGTTGCTCCTTTGAGAGAATAGCTGCCCAGTGGGGTTGGGATCAGACCCGCTGGGCTCACACCTTCCCCCTCCGCCTTTGATGTGGGATGCAGGGTTTGCACGCTGGCTGGCTTCCCCACCGCGGGCATTAGGAGCTAATTAAACCTTTGAGTTTTCACCCGGCATGTGGCAGGAACACACTGTCCTTGGGAGAGGAGGACACCTGAAGTTCTGGCTTAATTGGAAAGAGAGAGGGGGGGGTGGCGAGGGCAGGAGAGGAAAAAGGGGAGAAAAAGAGACCAACAAAGGTCTCAATGCGCAGGGCGGGAGAGAGGACAGAAGGAAACATTTAACCGGGGCCCTCTGTGAGCACTGAGCCAGATGCAAACGACAGAAAAGAATTCTTGGTGCATTCAAAGGCCCAGGAATGAACTACGTTTGGGGATGCTATCCAGATTATTCCTCAGGGCAGGCCTTGATTCTTGCATTGTTCCACATTATCTGCAACACACACACACACACACACACACACACACACACACACACTCACACTCACGAATGCTTGAGAGAAACCAGAGGACTAGCTAGAATTTATATTCCTCCCCACAGATAAAAATAGAAGAACAGCCTTTATTGCTTCTTTTGTCACCAGCAGCTCTTATTGCATCTCAAAATTTGCTGAGCACCTTGCAGAGGCTAATCTAACGAAGTCTGCACAACCCGCCCAGCATTTTTCTCTCCTCACCCCCTCCAGGCTGATGAAGAGTTTTCAGAGAATTTGAAAGCTTGCTCACTATTTTGATGGGTCTGACTGTTGCCTTACTATGGACTTTGGATTCCCCTACTCCTTAATGAACCAACACAGCTACCTATGTTTCTTCATGCACACTATAAGAACAGGAGCATCTAAGGCTGACTTCCCCTGAAGGATCACATGCCATGAAGTTATGAAAAATGCTAATCCTGAGTTTTGGAATGGGATTTGGGAGAACCAGGTTCAAGTCACCACTTGGCCATTAAGCCCACTGGGTGACTTTGGGCCAGTCACTGGCTCTCACCCTAACCCACCTCACAGGGTTGTTGTGAGGATAAATGTAACAAAACAAATAAATAGCCCAGTAGCCCAGTATCAGACAACTCCCTGTTAGCGATATACAAGAAACTCATTTCAATTTGTTTTTCATCAGGAGTTTACCCAGTTCATACTTTCTGACTGAACACAGACTCAATCTTCTCGATCCTCCCAGAGTGCAGGACACGGAATAATGGGCTCAAGTTACAGGAAGCCGGATTCTGGCTGGACATCAGGAAAAACCTCCTGACTGTTAGAGCAGTACGACAATGGAACCAGTTACCTAGGGATGTCGTGGCCTCTCCCACATTAGAGGCATTCAAGAGGCAGCTGGACAGCCATTTGTCAGGGATGCTTTAGGGTGGATTCCTGCATTGAGCAGGGGGTTGGACTCGCTGGCCTTATAGGCCCCTTCCAACTCTACTATTCTATGATTCTATGATTCAATCAAACACAATCTACTGTAAAAATCTGTACATTTCCAACTTTGCAATGAGATGTACATACCACCACCCCCAAAAAACAGTGTTCAACAGCATTTGTACATTTAAAAATGAGTACATTTTGAAATGAGTGCATTTTGAAAATGTGCACAATTGATGTGTACATTTGGAGGGGAAACACATGGAAATATACACAGGTTTTCACACAAAAAGGGTGAAATGGGAGATAATGGGGATAATGGGAGTTGCAATTCACGCTTGCAATCTGATATGGCCCCTGGTCATAACGAGCTTCAAGAATTCAGGGAACTTCAGTGACCCTGGGTTTGCTGATTTGCACATTCCTCATTCCTAATATTTGTATTGATTCATCTACCTAACACACATACACACACACAGTGGAGTTTGGCAATTTACTCAGCAAATCTCTGTGTCGCTGGAACAAAATTTCATCTCAAAGAGGGATTGCTGCTGGTAAGGTGTACCCTACACTCATTCCACGTTCACCTCTGGTAAACAGATCTCCCGGGCTTTTATATTGTTTTGAAGTCCGGCAAAGCCTGTTTGACAGAAGATAAGAATGAGGCAAATGGAGTATGTATCCACACCATTGGAAACCATGACTCTTTCGAACTACTTTCTGTCTTCAGAAGAAGAAGAAGAAGAAGAAGAAGAAGAAGAAGAAGGAGAAGGAGAAGGAGAAGGAGAAGGAGAAGGAGAAGGAGAAGGAGAAGGAGAAGGAGGAGAAGGAGAAGGAGAAGGAGAAGCAGCAGCAGCAGAAGAAGAAGAAGAAGGAGGAGGAGGAGGAGAAGGAGAAGGAGAAGGAGAAGGAGAAGGAGAAGGATTCTTATTAAAGCAGAATTTAGAGGCATCTTCTATCTTTTGAACTCCAAGAACCACCTCAAAATATTGCACAGTCGATTCTCTCTTCAACTTTAGGTATAAAGGTCTGACCATGTAGTCAGTCTCACAAAGCACTGCGCTTGCAGGATCAGACAGCAGGGAATGTATAGACTTTAAACATGGTTGACAATGTTTGCTTTGTGGCTGTATATCAAATTATGCCATCAACAAAATATTTTTTTTAAAAAAAGTCCATAGTGCAAAAGGAGATCAGCCACAGCTTTGTAGGCTGAAGTCAACCAGCCAATGACCTAATGTCCATACAACTGCAATTCCAGTACTAATGGGGAGGGGAAGAGAGGTAAAAGGCATATTGATTCTTCTTAATAGTTTGAGTTTAAGAGGAATATCTCCCCCACCCCAAACCGGCTGGAGGATCCCCACTCTTGGCTCAAGGATCCTCTAATTCTGCATGAGCCAGATTGCTTTGCATGGCCCTAAATCCCTTCCAACATTTCAAAAGGGGAAACAGAGACCCTTCTTTTATATTAAGTCGTGCCGGGGGTGGGGGGTGTCTTTAGTAACTTGGTAGCAAGCAAACCGGGGGAGAGAGAGCCACTGACTGCTTGCATGTCCTGCGCCGCCAAAATATTTTTGAAATATGAATTTCCAAAATATACATTTCCCCCCTGAAGCCAAGTAAACATGAGGGAATTCTTTCCATTTTGCTGTCACACATGTGAGTGTTCTTACTGCCGGCTATGCAATATCGCACTCCCTGAAGTTGAACGATATGGGATTTCAGAAGTTGGGACGCACGTCAGCAAGTTTGGGCAGCATTTGGCTTCCCCTAGGCCAGCCTTCCCTAAACTGCCGTGGGCTTGCTGGCTGGGGATAATGGGAGTTGCAATTCAACACACCTGGAGGGCACTAGGATAGGGAAGGTGGTTGGCACCCTACATTAGGTTTTCTTTCCCCTGTGATTCCTGTGCTTTCTGTTTTGCTGCTGGGAGTGTGTAGGTCCATGACAGTGTTCCACCATTGCTGTGCTAGCATTGGGCAGAATCCAGTGGGGCGCTCACACCTCCACCAATTCTTTTCCACCATGCCAATTCCCTTCTGCAGGCAGGTGGTCCCACCAATTGCATTGCGCAAGCAGGGCCCATCGCTTACGCAAGGGAGATCTGGTGCTTCCTAACAGAAGTGCTTGTTTCTGGAAGTAGGCAGATCAGTGGAGCGCCCTCCTGTGAGCTCTGCCAACCCACCTCCTTCCAGAAATGAGTGTTTCCGCTCATAGCAAGTTGCCCTAGAAGTGCTAAGTTGCTATTGTGCAACCAGCTGGGCAGAAGAGAATTGGCAGTGGCCTACACACCCCATTGGATTCTGCCCATGGTATCGGTACTGCAGAATTACCCTGTCCATACATCAATAAGATTATATTCATTTATAGCTTTCCCAAAACCTGGCAACTTCCAGCTGTGTTGAACTACAATTCCCCTCACGCATTGTCATGTTGGCTGGGGATGATATGGATTAGAGTCCAACACATCTAGAAGGGGGGGACACCAGGTTAGGGGGAGGCTGATTTATGCCACGTATGAAGCACTTTTCTGAGATAATAAAATACAGATCTTTAAAATAAAGTAAAATAAATCCTATGCAAACTAATCCAGTAATTAAAAAATACTAGACAACCCCCCAAATCCAGAACCAATGCAACTGCTGAAATGTAACAAAGCCACGGCACCAATCCATTCAAGGCTTGGCAAGAATAGTAAAGTTTTCACCAACTTTTTAATTAATAGTGTTTGTGTGAGAGGAGAGAGAACAGGTAAGTTTTCACCAGCCTCCTAATTTTGTGTGTGTGTGTGTGTGTGTGTGTGTGTGTGTGTGTGTGTGAGAGAGAGAGAGAGAGAGAGAGAGAGAGAGAGAGAGAGAGAGAGAGCGCATGTATGTGCAAGAGATTTTCAGTCCATGCTCAGGCCATTCAACACTCTAGACTAGAATTTCTTTGTAAGTTTAAGTCAATTCCGTTAGGATCTAGTTGAGACTAGGGTTTGTCCTCCTCCCTCACACACACTCCAAGTATTAGGATAGCATAGCAAAACTAGGAAGGTTGTACTGCCATCAGTTACTAGTCACTATGCTTGCTTACCTTGGATATATTTGGATTGTGCATAGTAATTATTATTTATCTGTTTAATAAATAATAATTAAATTTAAACCCCATTTTTCCTCTTGAAAAAAGGAGTTGCTCTAAGTGGCTTACAAAATCTTACAAAAGCAATAACCAATTATTAAACACATCTAAAATGAACTAAAAGCAGCATCAAGAGGGAAAACACAAAGGGCCCAAACCAGCAGAAAATAAATCAAATTCAGAAACACATCCATTTGCAAAGTCCCCCCTCTATATCCATGTATGTATGTATGTAGATATCTCTAATCTTACAGACAAATCAAATGACCAGGGGGAACTTTGTCTGCATCTTGTATCTTCAGAATATGCCCTGGGACACTTACAACACTGAGATCATGGGTTTTGAGAAAGTAAAAGTGCTATTGGCTTAATTAATGTCCCTTCCATTCCAGTTTTCTTTCAACTGGTTTCAAAAGGCCAGGTAGTTTGTTGTCTGCCTCGCTGTTAAATCACAGTCATTGGATGTTCTGTAAAGAGATTTGAACTGCTTGCCTGTTTCCAGCAATAGAGCTTCAACCTGGATCGTGGCAACCTTGCTGCTAGCATTTTTGACTGTCCCCACTTAGGGCTTGGAAAGTGTAGTAGAAGATAGAGAGAAAGTTCTGGGCCTTCTCCAATTCCCTTCAAAGCTGTGCCGGGATGGGAAATCGCCATCGGTCTTTCTGTCCAGTGTTCGCTGGGAACTGTCCAGCAAAGGAGCACACGAGACCGGTGCTGAATCCTAACCTCAGGACACTGCACGAAAACTCAGCCAGCTGATCTTACCCTCTCACTGGGTGAGAGCTGGTTTAGACCTCCCATGTCAGAGGGGGCCAAACTGTGGTTTCGTAGGAACCACATCTGGCTCACAGCCAGTTTAAGTGTGCTTCCCTCACAGTCAACGAAACAGCCTGATTCATCCATGTCTGCTTAGCATCCCTTCTCTCACAGGGAATCACAAGGACACAGAGCTATCCATGGTTTAAGGTCAGCTTCAGAAGCCCTGTTCATTGGCTCACCTTCAACATCCACTGAAGGGGATCTTGAGGGTAATAGGGACTTCTCAGTGGTGGCCCCTACTCTATCGAATCCCCTCCCAAAAGATATGCTACAAGTCCCATCAGCCATAGCCTTTAAGAAGGCTCCGAAAACCTATTTGTTTCCTCTGGCTTTCAATGGGATGGTTGTATTGTATATGATGCTGCAGACTTTTTCTTGATTTTGCTTTGGTTTTCTGACCTTAGTTATGTTATAGCTGGCTTCTTTTACATTGATTTCATGGTGGTATTTTTTTTAACCAAAAATATATTAAATGATACTACATTTTGCTTTTATAATTGTAAATCGCTGGGAAGATGTAGTTTTGAAAGGCGGCTTAGAAATATTTTAAATAAATAAATATAAGCTATTGTGGGCTGACATTTAAGCTGTCCACCTTGTGTCCATATCAAATTGCAAGCCTTACTCTTAGGGTGCATTCATCTCCCCATGATTAATGCATGTTTACGTACAGGTGGTTTTTTTTTTAAGTACACATTTTTTTCTTGTGTATTTTTCTAATGGCTGCATTTTTTTTACTGCATTTTTTACCCCCTGCAAACAGCATCACAAGCTTGGGGATGTACCAGCTTTGACCACAGATGGTGCTTGCATTCAGGAGTTGTGAATGGGGTAAATTCTGGTCAGAAATGAACTGAAATGAACGTCCATTGCCATGGCCCACACCCCAACAGGGGGACCCAATGACAAAAGCCCCCTGGACCTGTTCCTTCTCTTTGCCATTGCAACCTACTTGTTCACTTGCCTCTTGCTCTCGCCCAAGCAACTGTGTTGATGAGGAGGAACAACAGGTGCCTGTGCCTGCATGCTCTCTGGTTCTCTGCCTGGCAAGCAAGAAGGCGATAGCAATGATAAGGAGAAGGAGGAGAGAGAGCAGCAGTTGGTGGCATAGACAATAAAAAGGTAGACTCCCTAAGGAAGGGGTACATTAGGGGGGTCCATTAGGGGGGACTTGCTCACCCATCCCCCAAATCTGGAGCTGGCACTGCAATTTCTCACACATCCCTACCCTGAGAACACACTGGTAATACATCGTTATATGGAAAGCAGCCTTCAATTATGATCAAGGAAGGCATCCACCTTTTCCTAGGGGTGAGTTTGTCAGACGGTGTGGCAGACATTGTGGTCTTTAGCCTTGGGGTAGAGGAGTAACCCTCAAGGATGTCAATGTCTCTTCCCTTGAATTCTCTTTCTCTCTCTCTCTCTCTCTCTCTCTCTCTCGGTTGAGTCATGCTAAATCAATATTTTCTCTGTTAACAAAGCGGCAGCATTTTTTGGAATCCCTCCGCAGAAGGATGATGAATCAGCAACAGACGTCGAAGCCTTCAGGCCCAAATAATTCCTGCTGTTTTGATTCCTGCTTCTGTTTATATTACCCAGGTCTTGGCCACTGATCCAGCAGATGGGGGCCAACATGTCATCATTGCCAACATTCAGCATAAGCATAAATCATCTCTGGGTGTATCTTCTTGGGGTGGAGCTTGGAAAGAGGTCCGTGTATGCATCCAAGGGCCTATGTAAACATTGGTGTGCAACAAAATCCCAATGGCCTTCTGGGTGGTGTTCTAAGAAGAAAACAGCTCTTGGAAGGGTTGATTTAGAGAGACAAAGTGATGGTGTATGTGCTTTAACTGTTTCCCTCTACCACTTCTCCACCCAACGTTGCTTCCCACCATCACCACCACCACTTTTACCCTTCAAGGTTATAAACATATGTTCACCCTCACAGATACATGGTTAGATCATTGCAGGGTGGGGGGAAATCAAGGACAGGGACTGATTTTGAGCAGAGGAATATCAGGTGGGAGGGAAGGGTTTAAGCACACTTGCCTCAACCGCTTCTCTGCTCTAAATTGCTCCCCCCAAAAGGGCATTTTCTCCATTTAAAAAAAGGACTCTTCCTTAGACACAGATGTATATTATGTCAATAAGCCAGGCCATTTCCCCATAGTTATGCATCTATAATCATTCTCAGTTGGTTGGTAGATTGGCTAGTTGGTTGATTTTGTTGGTTGGTCAGTTGATTAAATGGTTGGTTGATTTCAAAGATTGATACTCTTGACTTTTAATCAAATGATTCTCGAGGCCGCTTACAAGCAATAATACAAAAAACAAACAATCCACCATCCCAAAACACACAAACAAAACTCAGCAGCCATATTCTTCCGGGCAATGGATAGGAACAGAGCATGTCTCTCTTTGGTTCTGGAACCAAATGTTCTTTTTGTCTGGAAAGGTAGAAGGGATGTATGAGGAATTCATTTCAGGTTTTTTTTTATTATCAGGATTTACCCAGTTCACACTTTCCGGACTGAACACCAACTCAGACACAGACTACGGTCAAAGTCCGTCCATTTCCGAGTGTGGAACGAGATTCATGGACCACAAAATATGTGTCCAACAGCATGCGTACATTTGAAAAATGTGCATGAAAAACATGCATACTTCTGAAAAATATGGACAAATGTGGTGTAATCAATGAGAAGAGACTGCACATTTCAAAGCTGTGAAGATTTGAAGTGTACATCTGGGGAAAATATGCACAAAATATGCATGGATTTTCATGCAGGGGGGAAAAGATCTCGCAATCTGATAAAGACTCAAGTTGAAACAAGCTTCGGGATGGAAATCGAAGAAATTTTGAGAGCTCAGATTTTGCTGATTTGCACATTCCTAGAAGGG